>NC_138030.1:39254264-39886764 GCF_964106645.2 Podarcis pityusensis
CCCCTGCCCTGATGCAAGGCTGGAACATTACAAGCTGGTATGACAGCCAGTATGGTACAGTACCATTGAAAGGAGTTGGGCTAAGGCCATGGAGACCCCAATCAGCAAAGAAGCCCAATGGAGGACTTCTGGCCAATCACTATTTCTCAGCCTCACCTAGTTCACTGGGTGGTTGTCAGGATAAAAGATGGGGTGGAGAACTATGTATGCTACACTGAACTTCTCAGAGGCACCTGGTGGGCCACAGTGCAAACAGGATGCTGGACTAGAAAAGTCTTTTGTCTGATCCAGTAGGGCTCATATTATATTCTTATGTCACCATGTTATATAAGAACAGAATTTCAATATTGCCTTTAACAATTGGCTGCCAGTTTACTTACAGTGTCAGCAGTTGCTCATAGTAGTTGCATTTCAGAATGTCATACTGATATGCAACTGATCTAGAAATGAAATCGCTTTTTTTTTTTTAAAAAAAAAGGCAGTAAAAAATGACCAGCTTCAGGTGTATTTCTGTGCATTGACTTTCAATACTAGGCCCAGATTAATTTCAGTGGAGAACCACACTGCAAGTGGAATAAGATGCACTTTTAAGGTTATTTTATGCGATAAATCTGAGATCCCTTAAATTTAGTTTTTCAGGCACTGAAATGTGTTTTATTGCAAAAAACAAAACAAAAAAACACCACCCAAGAATGCTAATGTGGCATTAGGAAGTGATGCTTCGAAGAACGTGTGTGATGAGACGGACTTTCCCTTTTCTTTCTTTTTCTGAAAATGACCTTCCTGACTCCTGACCTTCCTGTCCCTTTAGGACTCTTTCCATGAACACACCTTTTCCCATTGCACCACCGACTGACTACCTGTTCACTTCCAGCAACTTGGTGCAGGAGCAGACATGTCCACTTGGCATTCACTCTTACTGCTAGCCAAGCATGGGGGCCATATAGCATTTTGTAGAGGAGTACAAGGTGATGAGTCAAGTAAGAACAATTTCAGAGTACAGAATCCCCCCCCCACACACACACATACATACACACACACACACACAGAGAGAGAGAGAGAGAGAGAGAGAGAGAGAGAGAGAGAGAGAGAAGCCCTTTCATCCCCCAGCACTTAGTTAAATACAACCAGGGTCCTAAAGGAGTCACAATGAACTTCATTTGAAACCAGTACAAAAAACCAAAATGTCAGTCTACTCGGTATACATTCTGGAGGGAATGCATAAATGTGATGATGGCTGAGGTGAAAATTGCGGGGAGGGGGTTCTCAGCTCTTCTTCCACAAGGCGGGTTTCTTCCACACATAGGTTTCTTTCTTTCTTTCTTTCTTTCTTTCTTTCTTTCTTTCAGTCAAAAGGGTTGGCTGGGCACAAGCTGAGGGGTGCTTGGGAAAGACTGAGGTGACTGGCTTGTGCATTCACATTACACAGAGAAGTTCCACTGCCTATTATTTCGTATCCCTTAGGAACAATGCACTTGTTTCATTCACTTCCACTGAACACGCTGAGACAAACCTGTGAAGCGATCTTATTTTCATTTATTCTCATGTCTCATGCTCCAGCCTGCACAGCGTCAGGTTATGGGGTGCAATACTTGCCTTGCCCTGGGTGCTGGCATCTCCCGCTACGCCACTGAACCTACAGGCAGGATGTAAGAGCAACAGCAATCTTGCTTATGTCCCCCAGCAAACAGTCTTAATGAGCATACTGCCTCTGATCCGGTAGTACAAGGAGCCATTGGCTGTCTTATTCTCCACAACTTTCATCTAATTCCCTCTTAAAGACACACCTCATTGCATCTTAGGGGTAGCAAATTCCATAGTTTAAGTGTGTACTGTATGAAGTATTTTCTCTTGTCTGCCCTGAATTTCCACACTTCAGAATCACAGGAGAACCTTGGGTTTGACTGGGGCCAGTTGCGGAGGAAGGGGCATGGTATGTGGCACGTGGGGGCGTGGCAGGTAGCACGTGCGAGCATCCCAAGGGGGAGGTGCCTGCCCAAGCGAGTGTCCCAAGGGGGAGATGCCCGCCCGCAGCGATGTCACTCCCCCAGGCTGGCACCTGGGATGCCCCTTGCCCCCTCTGCTACTGGCTGGGGCAACTATCCAGGCAAGAGCCATATGAATGGATGGTGCTTTAAGGCATGGATGAGATTTCCTCTTCCAAGTGTAGCAGCTGACAGCAGTTTTGCATGAGAATAGGGGAGTCCCAAGCATGCCTATTTTGATCTCTGCAATGTTGGAAGGAGTGTGTAGTAAGATCATGCTTCCCTTGTCCTTGTGCAACTACAACCATCCCTAGAATGTAATGGATAAAGGGAGCAGCTTTCACCGTCAGAGGCCAGGAAGTATTGTACCCTGACACCTCTAATTTTAGACATAGAACATTGTTGGGAAGTAGTTTTTAGAATGTTGTAAAGTTCTGAGCCTCCAGGGCTGGGGCAGGCTGTGGGTAATAAATTGCCTCCACCCCACAGTGCTGTGTCAAGCCATTAACTTTCACATTATATTGCATCACTGAACCACAAGCACCTTGACTCAAAGAGTGCTAGCTGCCTCAGTACAGAATTACCCATGAAGTTGCAAATCTTACTTCATGTTCCTTTACCTTTTCTGCATGGAAGCAAAGGACTGAGGAGTCAGCACACTCAGCAAGTACAATTACTCAGCATATTCACCATTACTCAGCAGTGTGGTTCCGTAGGAATTTTCAGTGCACTTTTCCTTTCATATGTCAATACAGAATACTATAGACGTGTAAAGTGACTCTCGTAAAAATGATGTAAAATAAACAATGCACGCTACAACATAAAAATAAAAGCAGAGCCAATTGCAAAACTATCTATTAACATTTAATAATGAAATTCTCTGTTAAACATTTAACCCCTAGAAATCCTTCTGTTTTGAGTTGTTTGGCTCAAGGTTAATTAATTTAGTCATGTTAGTGATTTGATAATTTGTTAGAGATGCATTTTCCTTCAAGGAAATGAATATGGGAAGATAAAAGTATGTTATCCTGAACAGAACTGGAAATAGCTATTCTGATCTTAGGGCTAAACTAGATGTGATGTGGGAGATCAGATCTGCCCACATATTTCTGGATCTCCTGGCATCTTGCCAAGTATCACAACCCTGGTCAAAACAGCCCTTTCTCCTGTGTGGCGCCAGCCCACCTATGAGGCAAGATGAGGCAATTACCTCAAGTGTCAGAATCTATGGGGGTGGCAGATCCAGCCTCCAAGCAATACACTGCTTGCTGCCACTGCTGTAGTAGTGAACAGGAGGCGTTGCTTGTTCCCCATTCCCCCCCCCCCCAATGTAGGTGTTTATTCCCTTCTTGTTCCATCTTCATTCACCAATTCTTCCATGGCGGTGGGGAGGCACCATTTTGTGGTTTGCCTCAGGTGCCAAATTCTATTGGGCCAGCACTGCTCCTGTGGCTTCCTTTCAGCTAAGGAAAGATGTTGGGAAAACATAGTCATGGATCTTCCATGTCACATCCATTGAGGGACCTATTTCAACATTAGTATATGCAGGAATAAGGGACGCAGGTGGCTCTGTGGGTTAAATCACAGAGCCTAGGGCTTGCCAATCATAAGGTCGGCTGTTCGAATCCCTGCAATGGGGTTGCTCCTGTTGCTTGGTCCCTGCTCCTGCCAACCTAGCAGTTTGAAAGCACGTCAAAGTTCCATTTGAAACCCTACTTAGCAAATATGCTAGCAGTTTTTTATTGCTATCATTCCATTATTTAATTGGATATCAGCCCTGATTGAGGGGAATGCCTTTACAAACAGTTGCATCTTCAAAGCTGAGACCTTTTGTAACACGTTGACATTTCATCAAATACCGTAGAATGCAAATACTCAAATATCACCATCAGTCATGATTCTGCTCTGCCCTTCACGATTTAATTATTGCAAAACATTTTCAGTTATGTGCAGAATCTCATTTTCCCTCTTCTACAGTGAAACGTATGTGTTAATTTCAGATTACTAATTTTCCCTGATCCTGTTTTTCCATTGCTAGTCACTGCCAGAATTTCCCTTGTTTTCCACAATTGTGCAATTAATATCCTAACTGCTGGTAATAGAATAGTATATAAATAGTATATATCTCCTTTCCATATTTGGATCCAGGTATGGTCACAACCTTCGCCATACTAGTATCCTCCAGACGTTTTGGACAACAACTCTCATCAGCCTAGAAAACTTGAGCCATACTAGTTTGGGGTGGTGTGAGTTGTAGTCCAAAATTTCTGGGGGGCACCAGGTTGGAGAAGGCTGATGTAACCTAACATCACTATTCGGTGTCTTTTCTTTTGGGAAAAAGATGGTGCTAGTATTCATATATTGATCAAAGTGTTGTGGCACAAAATGGCTGCCATGGGCAGCAGCAGAGGAGTTGTTGGTACTCCATACCAGTGAGTACTGTCTCAGAAAAGCCCTGCCACTATTATTAAACAAATTGATAGCGTTTATTTGAGAAATCATTTTTGAATCCAAAATATCTAAATACTAAAACTTTGACACCACACATGTACAATGTCAACCTTATCTTGTCCTACTAGTATTCTGATGGCACTTTTTTTCAGAGGTGACAACAAATTTTCCAAGCTTGTCATGGAGAACTACAGGGGTTTATAAATAAGGTTCTCAAGTTAATGACTTCGCCTCTGGCCAGAAATCTAAGCCAGAGTAGAATTTCCTGCTCCCCTCGCACCTGGAGGTGGAGCTAGCCGCTCCAGCACCTGGAGTGGCGTACATGCTGTGCACCTGGGGGCGGGTCAATTGTTCCAGGGGGCGGCACCCGTGGCTAGCGGCAAGCATCCCAGGGGAGTACCACGATGAGCGGTGAGCATCCCAGGGGACCACTGCCCACGGCGAGCGGTGAGCATCTTAGGGGAGCGCCGCAGCGAGCGTTCCAGGGCAGTAACGCAGTGATGTCAACCCCCTCAGGGATGACACCCGGGCCGGACTGCACCCACTGCACCCCCTTCCTCCGCCACTGCTCCCACCTCCTGCACCAGCCCTATCTGTCACAAAAATCACCCTGGAGGAAGGATAGTATATAAAGTCTATCTATCTATCTATCTATCTATCTATCTATCTATCTATCTATCTCTATATCATCTATCAACTCCAGTTGTGATGTTTGACAGCTTTTATTCAATCAGAACCACAGTGGCTACTGGGGAACCCACAAAAGTAAAGTCCACTGGACTATAAATTACACAGTCATATTGTATATAGAAGCATTCTCTCTTCTTATCTGTACACATGCACAGAAATTGCCATACAGTGGTACCTTGGGTTAAGTACTTAATTCATTCCGGAGGTCCGTTCTTAACCTGAAACTGTTCTTAACCTGAAGCACCACTTTAGCTAATGGGGCCTCCCGCTGCCGCCGCACGATTTCTGTTCTCATCCTGAAGCAAAGTTCTTAACCCGAGGTAATATTTCTTGGTTAGCGGAGTCTGTAACCTGAAGCGTATGTAACCTGAAGCGTATGTAACCCGAGGTACCACTGTATTCTCAAAAGAAAAGCATGCTTGCATTGTTAGAGCTGGATGCATGTCTCAAAAGAAAAAGAATTTTTGTGTTATTTTTGCACTTTCCTGGATGGGGAAGGATGTGTGTGTATGAGGGGAGGGGAGAGAGGTGGGTGGGCATGAGAAAGATGTGTGGCTTTGTTTCAGCCAGAAGTAGTGGAGGAAAAGAGATAGAAAATAAGTTCATTGTTCCAATCCATCTTTCACCCCCTTGCTAAAGATGAAATCAGACCCCCACTTACATGGAAGTAAGTCCTGCTGAATCTGACTTATTATATTTGTCCAGGAGAGCCATTAGAAAAGCAGAGGGAGGTGGTGGGTCATTGCTGTGGCCCAGCTTTTGCTCCCCTTGCTAGAGCTGAAACACAAACCCCATTTACATGGAAGTAAGCCCCTCTGAATTTAATTTCAGCATCAGTTCTATCTGCCACAAATCACATACCCCCCTCCGCCCCAATTGACCGCATAGAAATGATGTGGTTTTACCATCACAAAACAGGATTTTTGGAGGCAAGGGGGTGGGAATTTATATGCAGCCATTTATATCTTATTCATTTATTAAAAAACACTCAGATGAAAAGCAGATTCCCTAGTCTTCATAAGGTTGCAAATTTGAAGAGTATGTGATTGTTTTACGTGTTTTTAGATGTTTTAAGTATTATTTAAATATTTTAATGTGGTTTTGCTTATCACTTGTGTTGGCCACCCTGGGCTCCTTTGGGAGGAAGGTGGGCTGATAGAAAGAAAGGAAAGGAAAAAAAATCGTTTTTCATTGGAGAAAGAAATAGAATAATGGGACCAAAAAATTCAAAAGGAGGCCACAGAGGAAATTCAGAACGTCTGAGAGAAAACCAAGGGAAAGAACAAGAAAGAAAGAAAATGTGTTATTTCTAATCCTGCCACCCAAACGAGCAATTGATGTAATGAGCCTGTATAAATCTAGCCTGTTTATAATCCCCATATGTTTAACAAGCCCTGATTCTGATGAGCCAAATAGTAATACACTTATAATTGGAACCAATTACAGGCAACATAATTGCTGTTAATGAGGATTGGGCATCACTCTGTGGCCAAGTGCATACTTTGCATGCAACAGGCTCCAGTTTCAATCCCTTCCACCTCCAGGCAGGCATGGGGAAATCCGTCATTTGAAACCCTGGAAAATCGCTTCCAGTCAGTGTAGACAATACTGAGCTAGATGGGCCAATGGTCTGATTTCATCTAAGGTAGCTTGCTTGCTTCTGTCTCTGCCTTCGAGTACCAAACCCCAGAAACCTAGAGATGGACAAATCTATCCATTTCGGTTACTCATTTTCCCACTCTTAAGTTCAGTTTTCCACTTTTTGTATTAGTTTGTGTGTCAGCTACAAATACTATGGCTCCAATCCAATGAAAAATTGTAGGTGGTCAAGCTGGTCAATTGAGGGGGGGGTGCCCAATAAAGATATTGCCTTACTCAGGCAAAGTAGCCTACTTGCAATGCCATTGTGCATATATAAGCTGCTTGATACAAGGCACACTTACTTTGAGAGTGTATGGGGTGTGCCTCATAGAAGCTGTCATGCATCATGGAGAAGTGGGAGGTTTACCAAATGTCACCTTTCACTTTACAGATGTCACCTTTCACTTTCTTGAAATTTACTTCACAGGTGAAAAAGGGCTGTAAGGCTTGCTTGCCTGTGAGGGGAAACCCACACTTGTTAATACTGTACAACAAGGCTTCCTTCCACTTTCTCTCTATGGGTTCAAATCAGTGGTGCAATTGCCAGGCATAAATGGCATTGAAGAGGTGTTGGAAACCCAGCATAAACGCAGGGAAACTACAGTATAGAACTGGATACAGGAAAGGGGGGGGGGTTACTGCCAGAGAAGGGGAGGAGGGATAATTCTATAGGGTTATATGGATTGGGCAAAAAAAGATGTTAGGTGTCGTGGAAAAGATACTGGTCAGAAGACACTAGAAACAGAAAAACTATACTGTACCTAGATGCAGTGATACTTGTCTATAGTTAGGTCTTTGGGACAGGTGGTCACTGTGAGGTCAGAAAGAACAGTCAGTTCCACAATCTTTTCTCTTTTCAGGTTTACAGCCCAGAGCTACCATTCGGAAAAGCTAGACGGCCAAAATGAGGCAAAGAATGCCATGGTCTCAGATGTGGCGCTGGTTGCTGTCCCATCAGCAGTGCTGACATCAGATTTTATTTATTTATCTACTACTTTTTTAGGGTGTATGGGGTGTCAGGGGAGGATTGCACCTCTGGTGGGGCACACTTTTGATCCACTTTTGATAGCCACCCTGCACTCACCTGTGGCTCCTAGTAGCTGTCAGCATGCGGCAGCGGCCTCATGGAAGCAGCTTCAGCTGGCCGGCTAAACCAGGTGTGGGTTGGTCTCAAACCCTTGATGTTTTAGGGACTTCCCCTCCGTGAGAAGACAGGCTTCAGTGGATTGAGTGGATGAGACCAATAGTGGGTTCAAAGGTCAAGAAGGCGGTTTCTGCATGAGCTGTATAGGGAAGTGAGGGGCAGATGAGACTCATCCACCTGGGAAGGGAGCCCATCTAGGAGAAGGAAAACTCTGATCCTAAACCTCCACTGCCTTGTGGGATATCTTCAGGAAAATAAAGGGCCTTTAAGGAGTAACCCCTATACAAATTAGGAGTGGAGTCCCTAAGATGGTTGGATGGCGCCTTGTACACCTCCTTCCAGGAACTCCAGCAGCCAAGCTGGTGCCAAACACATTGCTCTGCTTTCATTTGGACCACATCAGTGAAGCTGAGAGGAGGGTCTTGTCATCTGGGCAGCCCAGGACCTCCATACACACTGTGCAGTCTTATGGCCTGGAGAGGTCACTTTGGTGCTACTACTGCAGTAGCGTGAGTTCACCCCTGGGCGCAGTTCATCATCTCTCGAGACAGATGCCAATAATAACAAACAAAGCTTTGAGAGTAATGCTTGTAACAGTGGCAATGGCCACTAGGTGGTAGTATGCCCCAATAGGTGTTCCACCCTGCCTGTCTTGCAATTACGAATTGCAATTGGCAATTTATGAATATGGCCCTTTATTATAATTTTTAAATGAATATATTTATTCTCAAGACTGCTTTTTAGTACAGCTGGTCCAAACATTCAGACAAAAAAAGCTATAATTTTAAAAATTGTTATTTGTATGTGATTTTCTGTATTATCTGTTGAGTGTTTAATGTGCTTAACATAAAAAAACATTATTACTTACATAAAATAAAATTGGTTGTAGTTAATATTTTATTCTGACAGGATCAGCACCAGAATGTTTTTCTTCTCAAAGAGCTTTGCAGTTCATAACAACTACTAGAACAAGTTTTTACATTCCTTTTTAAAGTGCATTCTCTTCTCTGAAACTCCAGCATGTCAGGCTTTCTGTAAAATTTCTGTAAACAGAATTGAAGACCAATGACCCAAGTTGGTTGCATCTAAGAGTACCCCTGAAGAAGAGTTTACATTCAAATGTGCTGGTCTCAATAAGTAGCCAAAAAAACTGAGATTGAGTCCTGTGTGCCTGGTTCCTGAACCTAGGATCTAGATCAGTTTCTTGTTCTAGATGGAATTGTACTCCCTCTGAACTCCTGGATCCATCTTTGTCCTTGTAGGTCGAACTGGTATTAGCTGCTGGGGAGAATTTTACCAGCTTCAGCAAGTGTATCAGCTTCAACTGTTCCAGGACAGGGTTAACTTGGCCACAATTGCTAGCCACTTGAGCCCTTGAAATTGATTACTGCAATGCTCTGTGTGGGACATCCTTTAAAGCTGGTCTGTAAGCTGCAGCTGGTGCAGAATGTAAGTTTATGAGCAAAGCAACCTATTGCCACCATGTAGCATCCCTGTTAAAGGACATGCATTGGCTACTGATATACCACTGAGCCAGGTTTAAAATTTTGTTATTAGTAGTGCTATTTTTTCTAGAAAAAGAGGTGCCAGAATTCACCCTTGTTCTCTTATAATGGCAATGGAGCACACCTGAGAGGTGCCAGAATTGAGTTCTGGCCATTTCTGGCTGGGGGAAAAAGGCCTGGTTATTAGTATATAAAGTGCTTTTTTCTACAAAAATGTTTAGGGGTACTCTCATTTTCCTACTCATATTGAAATACTGCCCCTTAATGAGGGCAAACTTAGATTCACAAAATGTTTAGGGGGATGTGTACCCCTGCGTCCCCCCAGAAAAAAGCACTGAGTATATAAAGCCCTAAATTTGGGACAAGGTTACTGAAGAGAGCATTTTCTTCCTTAAAAACATGCCCTGTCGCTGACATCACTTGAAGAGTGCCTCCTAGTGGTGCTGCATTCTCATGAAATCCCTCTTGGAGTAGGGTCTTTAATATGGCAGAACTTGCCACGTGGAATAATAATAATAATAATGATTTATTATTTATACTCTGCCCATCTAGCTGAGTTTTCCCAGCCACTCTGGGTGGCGCCAATCAAGTGTTAAAAACAGTACAGCATTAAATATTAAAAACTTCCCTAAACAGGGCTGCCTGCAGATGTCTTTTAAAGATAGGATAGCTGCTTATTTCCTTCACATCTGATGGGAGGGCGTTCCACAGGGCGGGCGCCACTACCGAGAAGGCCCTCTGTCTGGTTCCCTGTAACCTCACTTCTCACAATGAGGGAACTGCCACAAGGCCCTCAGTGCTGGATCTCAGTGTCCGAGCTGAACGATGGGGGTGGAGACGCTCCTTCAGGTATACAGGACCGAGGCCGTTTAGGGCTTTAAAGGTCAGCACCAACACTTTGAATTGTGCTCGGAAATGTACTGGGAGCCAATGCAGATCTCTCAGGACCGGTGTTATGTGGTCCCGGTGGCCACTCCCAGTCACCAGTCTAGCTGCCGCATTCTGGATTAATTGCAGTTTCCGGGTCACCTTCAAAGGTAGCTCCACATAGAGCTCATTGCAGTAGTCCAAGCAGGAGATAACTAGAGCATGCACCACTCTGGCGAGACAGTCCGCGGGCAGGTAGAGTCTTAGCCTGCGTCCCAGGTGGAGCTGGTAGATAGCTGCCCTGGACACAGAATTAACCTGCGCCTCCATGGACAGCTGTGAATCCAAAATGACTCTAGGCTGCGCACCTGGTCCTTCAGGGGCACAGTTACCCCATTCAGGAACAGGGAATCCCCCACACCCACCCGCCTCCTGTCCCCCCAAAACAGTGCTTCTGTCTTGTCAGGATTCAACCTCAATCTGTTAGCCGCCATCCATCCTCCAACCGCCTCCAGACACTCACACAGGACCTTCACCGTCTTCCCCATTTGGAAATAAGGCACACACCAATGATTTTAAGGCTTTGGTGTATGCAAAATGCCTTTTGTTACCCAAGTACATTCAGAGCAGTGATAATGGTCATATATGCTGCTGGTCACTACGAAGCTGTAGAGTTGTTTCTGGTGCTGTTTTTGATTGGTTTCTTATGTACTGTATTTATTTATTTTTTTACTCTTTAGTACACCACTGAAGGTTTTTTTTAATCAAAGCAGTTTACAAGTTAAATAAATAAGATGTTTTCCTACATCTGGAGGAATCCTCCCTTCTTCTCCTGAGTTTTCTGTCTTGCGGGTCCCCCTCGTAAATGGCAACCTCGTAAACATCGTTTTGCCAAATGATGACAAAATACTATATGCTTGTTGTACATATTAATCTCTCCTCAGAACCTGTCTTTTCCCTGAAGCCTTTGACTCAGCCACTTAGTTCCTATAACACCATAGCAGCAGTAGCTAACCCCCAGCAGTGACTAATCTACACCCTCACCCCGTAATTTTTTCTTGCCCTCCCAAGACTCCTCCCCTCACAATTTTTGGCAGTGGCAGCAAAAAGGAGAAACAAATTAAAGTAGACACAGCACTGGGGTGTGTGTGGAGTGGACAGCATCCTATTGAGCAAACAGGTTTTCCCTGGTTATCAAACTGTTTCCTCCTTTCACAGAACTTCAAGAGTTGCGATTTCAAAGGAATCACAACATTTGCTACAGGACACCCTAAAGGTATCTCAGTTGGGAGCCATGAAAGTTTTACAATGAACTTTATTCATATTAACGAACTTTATCAAAAATATATGAAATGACCCAGACCATCATTCCACAGGGGAAATTCGATATTGCACACCAATGCATGTAATAAAGCCCTAGCAGTATTTTAATAAATAGAGGCCCCAGGAGGCTGTAATTTTGAGCAGAAGGAGTAAAATGGATAACTCTTCCCCA
Source organism: Podarcis pityusensis (assembly GCF_964106645.2). NCBI lineage: Eukaryota > Metazoa > Chordata > Lepidosauria > Squamata > Lacertidae > Podarcis > Podarcis pityusensis. Next base: position 39,266,043 of record NC_138030.1, read on the forward strand.
CTGATCATTTCCCCCTACAAGATTTTCCCCCAAAGCAGCTTTCTCTCTCAGGTGCTTCCAGATATAATTTCAAAGTTGATGAGATGCAGGTAGTCTGTATCTCTTTAAGGCATACTCACAGTGATGAAATCTTGAGCATTGAGCAATTCTCCTTTTGGAAACATTTGACACTTCCTTGTTCAATATGTTCTCTACCATGGCCTTGACTTACACAATCTTGGAGCAATAGACTGTTATCGATAAGATCTTTTCCCACCTATTCTTCCTGCAGGGAGGAGACTCTGAAAACCACTTTTCAAGTAAACTGGCAAACACCTTATTATTCAAGAAGCCTGAAGCGAAAAATCTGGAGTTGCCCACCTGTCGTGTAAGGAGGAATAAGTGAATGTTGTTGAAGGAAAACAAAACTCTTAATTCCTTTCTTAATAAATGGCGAAGTCAACAAGCATATTGGAAATGATTACTTCTTATTGAAGTGCAATTTCCTTTATGCATTTTTTGTCCCTTTCTCTGAAACTTGTTTAACTATTTGTTAACAGCATGCACAATGCTGGCACTCTCTTTCAGGACAAGTTTTTACATACCGTACATTTACATTGTAAGCCGTTTGCTCTTTGCTACGTGTGCAAAGCTGTTTGGTCTGCTGTGCACCTGATTTCTAACCATGCTGGGGAATGTTTTGGACAAGCTGGTCCTTTTGAAATGGGAGTGGCTCCACTTAAACCAGAATGGAGCCAGACTGTTGGCACTTTCAAGAAGGTGCCACAGCAGCTTTTGAAATAATTACTGGGGAAAGCAAGCAGGAACTGAGGAGCTGACTGTTTAATTATCTGTTCTAGTACCTCTCCTGATATCATTGTCAAGCTGACTGGTTGGTAGTTACTTGGGTTTTCTTCTCCCCTCCCTTTTTGAAGATGGGGAGAACATTTGCCCACCTCCAGCCTGCAGGGACCTCACTTGTTCTCCAAGAGTTCTTGAAGATTATTGGCAGAAGTTATGAGGCTACGTCCTCAGCTTTTTTCGTACCCTTGGGTGCAGCTCATCAGGCTCTGGAGATTTGAATTCATTTAACGTAGCTAGGTCTTACCATCTCTTTCCCTATCTTGGATTGCAGCTCCCTCCATTTATTCTGCTATCTCCAGGTTGGGCTTTTGTTTTGGGTGAAGAGAGAGGCAAAATAGGTGTTAAGCAGTTCTGCCTTCTCTCTGTCACCCAATAGCATTTCTCCATCTTCTCCATGCAGAGGACCTACTATTTGCTTGTTCTTCTTCCTCTCGCTTTGAACATAGCCAAAAAAAACCTTTTTTAAAACCTCTCTGGCAAGCCTGAGCTCCTTCTGAACTTTGGCCTGCCTCACCTTCTCCCTGCAACTGATTCTTCCTATGTGATTTTGATGTCTCCCAATCTTCTTTCTTGTTGGAGTTGTCTGCCTTTGTACCTTCAATATTTCACCTTTAGGAAACCCCCCTCCATTTTGGACTCCCTTCTCTTTCAGTATTTTTGAGGTGCCATGAGTTCCTTCTTCCTGTGCTAAACAGTGACAGATTCTGGGTTTGTGCATACTATTCCTGTCGGTAACAAGCTAGAAAGCAACCAAACAAAAACCTTCCTAGTTTGGAGTCACCATTAGCCGTGTTTGCTTTTGCATTCACGTTGGAGCTCTCCAGCACAGTTCCATCCTGAATAAGAAAAACGTGAAGATTTTTTAATCCCATGAACATTAAAACTGGACAGTTACCAGAAACATCAAAGACAAGCGCTCTTGCAACATGCTCTCTGCAGCCTGTGATACTCCCTCTCCCAATATTCTCACCATAAGAGTCCAACTGGCTCTGGAAAAAAAACTGAAATCACAGTTAAATTTGAAACCAGTACAAATTAGGCTTTCTTTCTTTCTTTCTTTCTTTCTTTCTTTCTTTCTTTCTTTCTTTCACCAAAGCTCTGATATAGCAAATACAACAATATATTCTATTAGAAAACCAGCCAGTTTTTTATGGTTTTTGCTATTAAAAAATCACTCATTGAATGGTCCAGTATCCACCGAACCATTATGTGAACCGAAGAATATGCTGCTAATTATGTAAACTTTACATGAATGGAAGTCAAGAAACTAATTTCTTGACTACTGAATATGTCATACAGAATATGTCATAATGTGTTAGGAATATTTTCAGGGGTCCTGCTAACTCTGAAAAAAATGAAAGCAAAACATCTAGTTCAGTTTCTATTGTGGATCATGCATGTGTGTTGTCCATCAGGTGAAAGAAGGATCATAAGGAGCTTGTGGTTTGTTGTTAAAGATACTTCTTACTATATAGTCAATGTTGTATCAATGATAATTTAACAGTCATAGCCAGCCCAAAATAGCTGGGAACTGTAGTTTTCCTGACCACAAAGCTACAATTCCAGCAATATTAACAAACTACAGTTGCCAGGTTTTCAAACGGGGTGATTTTTAAATGCATGGTGTGAATGGAGTCATAGATAAACCAAATAGTAGCCAAGGGGTGAATGGTTTGCTTCCACACTAACTCTTTCCCCTAGATCTAGTTACAGGTAGGCAGCCGTGTTGGTCTGCTGTAGTCAAAACAAAATAAAAAAAATCCTTCCAGTAGCAACTTAGAGACCAACTAAGTTTGCTATTGGTATGAGCTTTTGTGTGCATGCACACTTCTTCAGATACTTCTCCTTTCCCCTAGAGTATTTATCACTCACTTGGTATAGTGCATCGGGAAGTTTATGTTGCTAGCCTGTTCCACACTAGCATTTTCTGTGTTTGCCGACTGCTTTTATAAAAATCTGATTTGTGCTGCCTTTACCAACTTCTAATATATTTGCATTACCAGTTTTGACAGGCAAAGCATTCCCAAGACTTAAAGGGATAAATGGGCAGTGACATACTTGCCTTCCCCCCCCCCTATTTCCAAGTTGCCATTGTATGTTTTGCAACCAATCCTTTCCACATTGGGCAGCACATATAATATGCAAATCTATGACCCCAGTCTTTATCAATTACTCTAGGAGTACTGCAGATTCTACTTTTCATTCTAAAAATATAGATTGCTGCAAAATGATAATTTCCTGAAAGAAACTGACACCCAGACACCTTTCACTACTAGTTGTGTGTGTGTTTATTCTTATAATTTGCTTTCTTCTTCAGATATAAGTCTGTATCTATGTTAATACTGAACCTGAATAAATATATATATTTTAAAAAAATATATTGTGAGATCTCCATGATCAGGACCATCAGGACACAGCTGACTTCCCGTGGTAAGCCTGAGGTTGTCCAGGGGGGTGGGGAAAAGTAGCAATGACTGTATTTGATTTTTGTGTTATGCCATACACACCCACACCCGTGGCAGTCATTTTGTGATTGGTGCCCACAGCACTTTCTCAATATTCAAAACATGCCCACTGGTCCAGTGGTAATTGAAAATTCTCTGGTGGGCTGTGGACTTTCCTCCCGTCTGCTGAAAAGAAAGGTGATTGGCTCTCCTGCCTTTGTTTTTCCAAGGGCTTACTAGAAAAACACTCCCTTTCATTCACTGCAGAGAGGTTCTCTAATGCTCCAGTCTTCTCAGCTCAATCATACCTGCTTCCAAGAAAACACAGACAGGAAATTAGTTACAATTGTGGGGTGGGGTGAAGAAATGGCTGTGAACAGGAGCTCTCTTCCAGCAGGTATGTTGCAACTCTGTGCTAGACATGCCTATAGAGTTTTATTCAGATGATTAGCAAAGGCTCATTAGAATCACCCCAGAAGACACCCGCCTGAGGCACTGGTTTGTGCAGATGAACGATTCCCAATCACAGGTGATTTGTTTGTGGCGGGTGGATCAATTATCACACTTTCTGCTACATTCCTGGGATGTGTGGGGTGTTAGGGGAGGGGTAGGACCTCTGGTGGGGGACACATTGTGTTTCTTCTGGGGTAGTTTCTCCACCTTTGGAGCTCTCACCTGTGGCTCCTAGAAGCTGTCAACAAGCAACAGCAGCCACACCCCAGGAATGGCTTTAGCTGGCCGGCTAAACCAGGTGGGGGTAGCCCAGGGGTCTAAAACCCTTGGTGAATTGGGGACTTCCACTGCATGTGGTGGCTCCCTACTTGTGGAATGCTCTCCCCAGGGAGGCTCACCTGGCACCTTCATTACATACCTTTAGGTTTCAGGTGAAAATGTATCTCTGTAACCAGGCCTTGGGCTGATTAATTTTTATTTTTTATTTATTTTTTATTGAATGTACTTAATATCATAACATGATATGTGGTCTTTTGGGGGGGGGGGAAAGATTACAAAACAATGTCAATTCAAAATACAATACAATTCACCATACACTCCTACATATATACACATATATACAGATAAGACTTCCCACCCGCCCCCAGTGCTTTTACCTTTTCTATTTTCCTGTTGTACAAAACTTAACATTATACTAATTATACTATCTTAAAGTTTCCTAGTAATTTTTAGAACCTTTTCATTCATATATACAGAAATCATTCAAGTGCTGTCCCAGAAGTCACCCCACTGCTATATTTCTTTAAGTAGTTCTTGAACATGTCCCATTTTTGAATAAATTTTTGGTTAACATTACTTCTCATGGGCTGATTAACATTTGGTGGCCTTTTAAATGTATTTGTGGGAGGAGACTTATTGGTTCATTTTTGTTTTATTATGTATTTTGTGTTCTCAGTTTGTATTTTTATGTTGTGAACCACACTGTGATCTTTGGATTAAGAGTGGTATACAGATTTCATAAATAATGATAATGATAATGATAATACTCAGATGAGGACAAGTCCTCTATCTCTTCTTGTCAGTCGGCTGCAAGTCTGTACACATATGAATTTAGTCAGCAAACAATGTGTTTTGCCAGGTTTCACCTGTCTGAGAGTAAGTCCCATTGACTTACTACTAGGGATAGATAAATCTGACAATTGTGCTTTCTCTCATGTTCACATTCCCCAGTCAAATTCCATTCTTCACATTTACAATTTGTCATGGGGGGGGCATGGAATCCTCAAGAAAATTCATCAAAACTCTAGAGTACAATTCTCCCCATAAACACATTTTTGTGTTGGTTATAAATAGTACACACATTTTTGTAAGTGCTTTTTCTCTACTAGAAAGATGTTTAGTGCTGTTTTCATTAATATGTATTTTTTTGAACATTTCTTCCAGTATATGCATTTGGTCAGAGAATTTCATCACAAAATTCAGAGAACTGTGAATTTTTAATGATAGCTGCATTCTGGTTTGCATATTGGTTTGAAAAGTGTGAATTAGGTGGTTTCTCATTTAAATGCAAACAAAATCTGATTTCTTCTTCATTCTGGCTCACTATTTATGCCATTGGTTGCTCTGAAATGTGTGTTTTTTTCTGTTGGGCTGCTACATACAGTGTGTCTTTCTTAGTAGCCTATCAAAAATGTGCTTCTGCAAATTTGGCTATTAAAATTTTAGCAATTTTTTGACACCCCTTGGGCTCCACTTTTCACTAGCTGCCCTACCCATGGCCCCACCAGCCCAAATAGACACCTGTCACTACTGCTTATCCTGGGACATGAGAGAGCCATTACCCAAAACAGCTGTACCTTTGTGAAATTCAGGAATAAATAGGTCTATTCCATTTGGGAGATGCTTATCATCTGCCATAGGTCACTGCAGCGCGTGGTTGATTCTCAATTTAAGGATAACAAGGATGCCAGCCATGGTGACATTTCTGTTAAAGCTGAAGGGTTTTCTCTCTCCCATCCAGCTAGCTACACCTTGAATACACCAGGAACTTACACTGTCATGCGTGAATTGGGACTGTGCTGAATGTTCAACCATTTCTAATTTCAGTGTAAGTGCAGTGCCATCAGGGGCCAAAATATTTGTGAAAACCCTTCATGATTTGAATTCTCACTTTCAGCAGCACAGTATATTGTTTGTGAGTGCTACATGCCTGGGTTTGGTTAAGGTTAGAATTTATGTGTGTTTAAGATGTGTGTTTATGTGTGTTTAAGATAGATCTATGCATGTTTTTAACCTGTCTACCAGATACTTCTAGTCATTTAATTAGCAGGTGTGAAAGCTAATTATTCTGGACAGACTTCTTAAATTGTATATTGGGTACCTCTTAATCCTAGTTGAAAGGTAATGGAGTCAGACTAATTTCCTTTGAGGTAATGGCCTGGGAATAATGAGACATTAGCACATCAAAAGGATGGGGCCTCTTCCTGAGTTAGAAAAGGCAGAGACAATGAAAGCTGAGGGAACAGTGTGCTGCAAGCTGGCAGGAGGAAGTTAGGGGTTAGAGTGACAAGACTGATTTGCTGCTGGGCTGCAAGGCTGCCGTCATGAGAAGGACAGGAAGTGATGCTGCAGAACCAATCCATCTAGACCAGTGTTTCCCAAACTTGGGTCTCCAACTGTTTTTGGACTACAATTCCCACCATCCCTGACCACTGGTACTGCTAGCTAGGCATGATGGGAGTTGTGGACCAAAGACAGCTGGAGACCCAAGCCTGGGAAAAACTGATCTAGACTCAGGTGGTATATATGTGTAAATAAACCATATATTAAAAAGACACCACAGTCTCTGCTGTGCCTCATTGTCCAAAAGGAAACACAGACTCTGATAAGCATGCCTGGTATCACTGGAATCTCACACAACTTAGAGACTGGCATAGTGTGTAATACTATTAAAAAACCCAATAAAGTAGTCTTTGCATTCTGTCCCTTGACTGCTCAGATATGGTTTCTAGGAAGGTTTCAGTACTGGCATTTCTGGTTAAAGACAACTGTTTGTATTCAAAGAACTATGCAAAATTAATTTTTGTAACTGAGGAAAGTTTGAAAAGCAATTTCTAGCATAGCATGAGGGTCAGCTGGTGTGTGTACGCTCAACATTCCCACTGGGTAAACCCCCCTCAGAATCAAAGAATCATGGAATTGTAGAGTTTGGAAGGGATCCTGAGGGTCATCTAGTCTAACCTTCTGCAATGTATGAATCTCAGCTAAAGCATCCATCACAAGTGGCCATCCAACCTCTGCTTTAAAACCTTCAAGGAAGGAGAGTCTGCAACCTCCCGAGGGAGACCGTTCCACTATCAAACAGTCTTACTGTCAGAAAGTTAGTTGGAATCTCCTTTCTTGTAACTTGAATGTGTCGGTTCAAGTCCTACCCTCCAGAGCAGGAGAAAAAAAGCTTGTTCCATCTTCTGTGTGGCAGCCCTTTAGACCCTTGACCATCATGGTAGCCCCCCTCTGAACATGTTCTAGCTTTACATATTCCCTCTTACATTGTGACACCCGGAACTGGACACAATAATCCAGGTGTGGTCTGACCAAGGCAGAATAGAGCAGGACTATTACTTCCCTTGAAAGGGATGCAGGTGGCGCTGTGGGTTAAGCCACAGAGCCTAGGACTTGCTGATCAGAAGGTCAGCGGTTCAAATCCCTGTGACGGGGTGAGCTCCCATTGCTCGGTCCCTGCTCCTGCCAACCTAGCAGTTCGAAAGCACATCAAAGTGCAAGTAGATAAATAGGTACCGCTCTGGCGGGAAGGTAAACGGCATTTCCATGTGCTGCTCTGGTTCGCTAGAAGCGGCTTAGTCATGCTGGCCACATGACCCGGAAGCTGTACGCCAGCTCCCTCAGCCAATAAAGTGAGATGAGCGCCGCAACCCCAGAGTCGGTCACGACTGGACCTAATGGTCAGGGGTCCCTTTACCTTATTACTTCCCTTGAATTGGACACTATCCTTCTGTTCATGCAGCCTAAAACAGCATTAGTCTTTTTTTTTTTTTTTTTGCTGCTGTGTCACACTGTTGAATCAGGTTAAATTTGTAGTCTACTAAGACCCCTAGATCCTTTTCACATGTACTACTGACAAGCCAGGTGTTCCCCATCCTATATTTGTACAGCTGGTTATTCCTGCCTAAGTGTAGCACCTTATGTTGGTCCCTATTGAAATTCATTTTGTTAGTTTGGGCTCAGCTCTCCAATCTGCTAAGGTCATTTTGAATCCCAATTCTGTCTTCTGTGGCTTTAGCTCCCCCTCCAAGTTTGGTGTCATCTGCTAATTTGATGAGCACCCCTTCAATTCCTTTGTCCAAGTCATTTATAAAGATGTTGAACAACAATGGGCCCAGGACGGGCACACCATTTTTCACTTTTCCCCTTGTATATACCAAAGTAGCTCTTTGGATGTTGATGTGAGAAAAAAACAACGAGTCCTGCAGCACATTCAATGCTGACACACTTACTATGTCATAAATTATGGCACAAGCTTTTGTGGACTGGAATCCCTTTCTTCTGATGCATGAAGCATTGTATAAAGAAGTGGACTCTAGTTCATGAAAGCAGTAAGCCACATCAAATGTGATAGGATGCACTTCTAGCCGTGTCTTTTCATAAATAGGTTATATGGGATTAGGACTGCAGCTTTAGTCTTGAAGGTGCTATGAGACCCCTGGACAATTTCCTATGACAGTTGTCCCCTCTGGAAGTTTTTACCATGAAAGGCTTATAAGCACTCATGATAACACCCCCCCCAACCCCCCCAACCCCGTCCCTGAAGGCCTGGGTTGTATAGCTAGAGTGAATGGTGTGATATCTGATACCATCAATATGTTCAAACCTTATGGTTATGTGTATGTGAGAATGTGCAAGGCAGAGTTTCACAGGAATTCTGCAAGGCAGCAATAAATAAAGTACATGATCCTAAGCCACATACATTTCCCAGTACTGCTTAAACCCTGCAGCTATAAACTCCTACACTTACTCTCATGGCAGTACAAATAAATAGCACAAAGCAATATTGATTTCATCTGCTACGTATTACATGGGGTGCAGTTGTCCCTAGCTCTCAGAGCCAGCACAATTAAAGTATGTTGCAAAGCCTCAATCAATCACATTTTGAGCAATTTGAAGTTTCACTCTGCTACTGTTTATTCTGGATGTGCCATTATGTAAACTGTCAGAACAAAAACTTAATGGGATTATGATTTCACCACAACGGCTGCTTCCCCCACCCCCCTTTCAAGCCTGAAATCTGCTTCACCAATAAATTTGTCTCGATTTCTGCTAAGGGTTGCCAACTTTTCTGACTTGGCTGTGTTGCCTTCAGTTGCTGCCTGCCAAAGACATTTAGCACGTTGAAGCTGTTTCTGGCATTGAGATCACAGTTGGCAGAGTGGCATCTGAAGTGTCTGCATCCCCAGTTGCTGTGAGAAGCAGGGCCAGAAATAAAAGGAAAGAGAAATGGTATTCCCATTTCTACCTCCCCATGGAGTCAGCTGTCAGTTCCTACATCACAAAACCTGAAATATCGCTAGGACTTGTTTTTCCAGGTTTGGAACTCTGAGCCCTGGGAGCTTGTAATATGCACCTCCAATACAAAATGAGCATTGCAATGGCCTTTCCCTTTCCTACCCACCCCACCCACAAACCCTGACCCACCAACAATCCTCCAACCTCCTCCTTGCCACCCAGATGGCCAATCACTTGTATGCTGTTATTGTGATGGCAAGCAGGAATAATTAATTCCATCATATACCTTTAGGCGCCAGGCAAGCACGTTCCTTTTTAACCAGGCCTTTGGTTGATCTTATTGACACCCTTTTAGAATGTGGCTTTTGGGGGGTGGTGGAGGTTATTGGGTTTCTGCTTTTGGTTTGATTTTATATGTTGTAGTCTTGTTGTGAACTGCCCTGAGACCTCTGGGTATAGGGCGGTGTATAAGTTGAATAAATAATAATAAAAATAAATAATTATAGCCACTGGAAAGTGTAGTTTTCCTGAGAGTTAGCATAAATATCTTCCTTCCTCCTTGCAATCACCAGATTTCAGTATTCAGCACTAGATTTACACGACACACTATTAAAGTTATGGGTTATCAATGTCTATATGTAAAGATGCATCTGCACATTTGGTGATGAGAGAATAAGAGCTGTCAAGGTGTTGCTTGAGAGGGATCCTGTACCTTTGACAACAATATGTGTGTTGAGTACAAGCAGAAATTCAACAGATGAAGCTTTTCCTGGCATGCATATGCTGTAGTGCAGGGGTTGCTAACCTTTGGCCCTCTTGATACTGTTGGACTCCAATTCCCATCAGCCTCGGGGTGGGATGATGCAAGTTGTCCACAATATGTGGCAGGTACAGGTTCTCCACAACTGCTATAGTAGGAAAAGTGTCATATGCTGAACTTCTGCTTGATATGCTGCTGTTAAAAGCACAGAACCCAGCCAGAAACAAAATATGGCAACCCCAAATAATAAAATAAAATAAAATTGTAGATAACATTTCCAGAGTCACTCTTGAGAGAAGCCAAATGTCTCAGACCTTATAACAGTGTGTTTTCAGAAGGTTGATAGACACAAGGGATTAAGGAATCAAAGTTTTCCTCACCACTTCTCTCCATGTCAGGAATTATTATTTTTTTGCATTGTCAGCCTGTTTTCAAATGAACTCATCCAGTAAAATTTCTACCTAACATAGCAATTATTTTCATTTGTCAAAGGTGGGAAGGTAAAATTCATGTCATAAAATTCAGCATTTCCTCAGTGGCAGCTCCATAATGCTTTCACCATCGCCTTCTTTGTAGGATGACGATTCGTCCTTCTGTGAGAGCAAAGCTCTTAATTGCTAGGCAAGGTTGTCTCTCTACATTCTAGTCAAACCTGAGGTTTTGGTATTTGCAAAAGTATTTAAATTTAGCCAATTAATTCATTGGGTTATTAGTTAAAAGAAAGGTGATTAAGCAATTAAAAGTGCATCAGCAGTTTGAGCTGCACATCCGAGAAAACACATATCCCAGAGTGTGCAGCCATTCCTACGAATGGTTTATTTGGGAATGGTTTTCTCAAGAGCCTTGGTTCCCTTTCATGTCCAGGGTCAAGGAAAGAAACAAGCTACAGAAAGGGATAGAGAACATTTTCCACCTCAAGGGCCACATTCATTCATAGAGACGCTGCCATAGGCCGCACACCAGTTGTGGGCAGGGCCAGAGACAAAAGTGTGTAGAGAAACAGCTGTGGCTCTTATCTTCTTACTTTATGCTGCATTCCAGCCATGCAAAAGTCAAGGATTTTTTTATTTTATTTTTTACTTATGCCCACAGTGCACACCCACATCTCTTCATCCTTCATTCAGGCAAGGAAGAGACATTATCTCAGTCAAGGGCACATTCCATTCAGTCAAAAACACTCATGGAGGACACAGAGCATAACTAGGGAGGGCTGTGGCCTGGAGAGATGGGTTGTAGCCTGAGAAGGGGCATGACCTAGCAAGAGTCCTGAGGATTGGTGACAGAGGCCTGGGGGGCTGCAGTGAGCCACAAAATCCAAGGTACCCACTCTTGCTAGTACTATCTACTAAAGCCTGTTGGTAGATTTTTCAAAACCAATCCATTGGATAAAGATTTGGTGACTCCACAATGATAAGCCTGGAACAATATTTTTTAAAAACATATATTAAAAAGTGGGACCTGTGACAGGCTGTGCCATCTATCCATCCACCCAGCCAGTCATATAAAAGGTCAGATGCTTAAGGAAGTCAACTCACGCTCCTCTTTCCTTCCTGCATTTCTTATATCCTTCCTCCCCGACCAACATTCTACATTCCATGGCTTATAGGGCTTTTTTGGTTTGTTTGTGTGTGGGGGTGGTGACCTGTTTTGGTGGCTTTAAAATAATATTTATTCTTCTGCAAACCCTGGGATTTTCCCAAGCAGGCTAATAACTTGCTCTTGTTTCTCAGTAGCACCATATTGGTTCTGTTTCTATCAGGATTGGGGCCCTGAGTTCGCTGTTATATTGATTCATTTTCAAAGTACTCAATACCACTAAGCAGGGAGTGAAGGGCTTATCAATGACTTATGATTTACAATCTGCTGCTGTTGTGTTTGTACACCATTGGCACTGATTGATATAATATTAGTCATAAGATTTTCCAAGACTAGGTTAACCCCCCTTTTTTCCAGCTGCATGACAGGCAGAAATGTAGCTGGTGAAGCTTTCCCAATAGCTTTGGGGGGGCTGGACCCCCTTCTATTAAATTTCTGCCTCCCATGCATTTCTTAAAGACATAGCATTAGGAACAGTGCCAAAAGTCGGTGACATCTCAAGCCAAGAACTCATTCTATCTGTGTGTCTCGTTGCAAGAAGGCTGAGTACAGCCAAATACTTAATTTCTTTTCTCGGTAGTTCATTTCTTTATTACAGCCTGCAGCATATAGCTGGGAGGCAACTGCAGGGTTCGACCAAAAAGCTCGTTACAAGATAAAGGTAACACAAATCAAATCAGGGTGTTACTAATTTCGGATGTTGTAAAACTTTATCATATAAATATATCACTACTGAGGACTTTATGATCACAGGGCAGAGATACAATGATAACATGAAAGCATGGGCATAAACATAGCAGGGATGGGAGATAGTTGTCTGAGCTGCCTTACAATAGGGATGGTGACAACATGTAGCAGACATAGAAACTAAATAAGTGTTGCCTGTTGCGATTCTTAAGTCCCTATGTGCATCAAGCCCTCTGTGTTTCTTTTTGGGGAGAAAGAAAGGAAAGCTAAGAAAGGAAACTCAGTGTTAGCATAGGACTTTAGGGCAGACATACAGGGTCCCACTCAGCAAACTGAGCAGGATAGCTCCCAAATGCAGAAGGTTTGGTTTACTACACTGACAAAACACTTACTTCTATCTCAAGAGCCTCTTCCCACGGCCGTTTAACTCAGAGATTAAAGTATCTAATGACACCAAGACTACTGAGAATCTGGCAAAATTCTCCCCCCCCCCCTTTCTTTCCTTCTTCCGCTTAGCCCATACCCTCCAACATTTCTCCAATGAAAATAGGGACATCCCATTCCATAATGATAATTTTACTATTTATACCCCAAACATCTTATTGGGTTCTCCCAGCTACTCTGGGCAGCTTCCAACTTATATAAAAACATAATAAAACATTAAACATTTAAAAAACTTCCCTATAGAGGATTGCCTTCAGACGGCTCAGGGTTCAGGTAACTCCATACCCTCCAACATTTCTCCAATGAAAATAGGGACATCCTAAGGAAAAGCGGGATATTTTGGGATCAAATCAGAAACCGGGACAGCTTCAACAAATCAGGGATGTTCTTGGAAAATGGGGACACTTGGAAGGTCTGTTAGCCCAATGGGCTAGCATAGATGGGATAGCACAGTAAATCAGAGCCTAGTCTTTAAAAGATAAAATCATGCAACACCAGCCTCATCCAAAAAATACATACACAGGCCCCAGTACAGGTGCTAGAAGTTTGGGGGCTAGAAGTGTTAGTGCAATAGCTTCAGTGGCACAGTTTAACTTAAATCTAAGTACTTTGCCTTAACTGGTTTGTGGATTGTCGTGTAAGAAACCTTCACATTTTGATTAGGCCCACTAGGGACTGTTATTAATGGATTGAACCTTTAAAAAGGGACATATCAAACACACATAGATGTTCAGTCCTGTTCAGACAACATATTTGTTTTGACTGTAAGAGAAGGAAAGAAATAAGGGAAACTGGAATGGTGGGCCCTCCTCCATAATATTCAAAGGGAATGTGCATATGCACAAGTCCTGTTTGGAAGCTATGATGACTATACAGCATGAAATACCCCATGCACACTCAGGGCAAATAAACACTATACATTTAAAGCACATCTAATGCACACTTGAAGCACACAACTTCCCTCAAAGAAACTTAGGAACAACAGCCCCTCCCCGAGCTATAATTCCCATCACCCTTAGGAAACTATAGTTTCCCAGATTCATTGGGGAAAGTAAATGCACTTTTAATGTGCAGTGGATGTGCACATTAAATATATGGCGTGGATCTGCGTTCAGTCAACACAAGTGTGCTATCCAAACAGGACTAAATATGGGTGAAAGGCATTCAAATCCTCTGAAGAACACTCTACCTTGATTCCTAAGCACCAGAGTCTTTTCATAATTTTTTAAAAATAACCTCAACCTCAAGGTTTTTGACATCTTTGCTAATTGGACCATGTTGTGGTGAATATCTAAATCTATCACTTAGATCAGGGATGAGGAACCTGTGGCTCTCCAGACATTATTCCTATCACCCCTGACCATTGGCCACGCTGGCTGGGGCTGATGGGAGTTGGAGGACCTCAGGTTCCCCGTTCCTGAGTTAGATGTTCTGAACGCCTGGACCATTTTCACAGAACTGAAAACAGATTGTTTTCCCACAGGGCTGACTTCATATTATGTGCATTCTCTAACCTCATATCTCTTCCCCCACAAAAAACATGAGATATAGATGAGAGGTTACTCCATAAAATATGTAGCATTTGCAGATGGGCCCACTGAAATTGCCATTTTGGCACACATTTATCATGGATATATAAGGCTAGTAGTCCTGTGTCAAGCTAATCTGGAAATAAAGTTGGCAGTGTAAACAAATATTCTGCTGAAAGGCACGTATCAAGAGTACTTGATGTATTTTCTACATCTGTGTGGGGGTGGCATCTTTACTATATGCCAGTCATCTCAGTGAGAAATGTGTGCACTGTTCTAGGAGATCTGTTTTGGCTGAGTAAGCTTGTACATAATCAGGCGAGAAATCCAAAGGGGATTACTAAGCATTTCATTATCTTCACTTATCAGTATATAAGTGGAAGGACAATCTCAAGGACAGGTACACAATGATTACCAATAAACAGGGAAGGCATCTCAAAACACGGTAAGATATTTCTATGATCTGTTTTCATGTACTTTCACAATACTTGTAAGTGTGAATTTATCCACTCTACAAGATAATAGATATATTAGATAGAAAGACAGTATCCGATACAGCATTTAGATAGATGACAGACAGACAGACAGACAGATAGATGATAGATAGCTATCTGAAATATATGCATCTTGTTGTATGTTAATTAGATTATTCACTGTAAAGGGTCATTTTATAAAGTGATTTTAATTCTTCAAAATTTAAGAGCATTCTCCCCCCACCAAAAAAAGAAAAAAAGAAATTCATCTTCTATGTCCATTTTTGTCTTTTCTTTTGTATACTTTCAAAAAATATCAGATACTAAAATGGTGAAGAGACGTTCCATGCAGTGAACACTATTATGTACATTAGGGACCCCTATTTAGGCTGCAGCTCCCTGACATGTATCTTAACTTGTATAAGCATGTTCGCTTGTCCTTCACACTGGACAAACTTGCCATAGGAAACACTGGTACACTACCAGGGTACCTGTGGCAAACACAATCACCATGAAAAGTGTGGTGTTGTGGTGTGTGTTGAGAGCTTCATCCAAATTTGACTGGAAAATGGACATTGATGTGCATGAAGATGCTAAACATTAATATGTTTATTGAGAACTACCAACTGGTTCATTTCAGTGGGACCCTTTTTATATTATCTTTCCTTTTCTTTACCTCTGAAAAAAACTTGATACTGTTTTTCACGTTTCCTGTTTGTATTTCTTTCTGCTTTTGAGACCTGAAACCCTTATTGCAAGCAGCTCAGAGGAGGTTGTGCTGTAATAATCCAGGAGGTCCTTAAACATAAAATAAACTTTATTAACTGCTTACAGAATGAGGAATCTTGTAAAAAGGAAGCCATATAGCTTCTCTATTGCTGAATCATTCCAGACTCCTCTGATTCACTTAAGCACAACCCACTTCTTATCCTCACAGCAACCCTGAGAGGTAGGCTAGATGGTGACTCGTCATCTAGCAGTACGCTATGTGGCTGAGCAGGGCTTGGGTCTGAATGGCTTTCAAGCGAGAGAGATGCATGTACTGGAACAAGAGATGGGGAAATATACAGGTGTTGAAAGCTATTTACCATACATTCCGGCTCATCATATAGAAAAGGTTGGTGTATACATACTACTGAACAGAATTATGTAGATGAGCCCCATTGTCCAACAAGCATCTTGCAGACCTGTTAAAAGACCAGCATGTACCTGTACAAGTAGGGCTGCCTCACAGGTCTTTTATTTCCCATTAATAGCTCTCCTGGCTGAATAGTGAATGTTTCCTACCCAGTGCTGAAATGGAGGGTGGCTACATTCTCTTTCTTCTGCACACAGCCTTTCTGCTGTGTTTGATCCCTACCAGCAGCCTCAAACAACTCCACTTTGGGCACTGCATGGTATCTGTGGATATGTATGAAATGCGGAAGGGATTTGGAGACATCAAGGAAATGACTGTGAGTATTGGTGGAAGGAGGTTTCATACGTGTTTGGAACTGCAGTGAATTTCGTGCTGGAAGCTTAGTCACAGAGACAAATCTTGATACATCAATTTGTATAACTGAACCTTTTGGGTTTCTTCTTCTTCAGCAGTCTCAAGATCAGCACACAAGCATCCGCCTCTTACATGGATCACATTCTCTTCAAAATACAAAGGTATCTCCCCATAGCCATTCAGTGATTAAATTGGGGGTGGGAGGAAGAAGACGTGTGTGTGTGTGTGTGTGTGTGTGTGTGTGAGAGAGAGAGAGAGAGAGAGAGAGAGAGAGAGAGATTTGGCAGACTTTTCAGATTTTATTGTAAATCTTTGTCCTTGAAAACTTGTTGGTATAAGCTTTCTGTCCCTTGCACATTCTGTTCTCTTATTTGGAGAAGTGCTCATATTCCAACAAAATATTAATCTTAAAAAATAGAGGTGAAAATAACTCCTGTTGAACTCAGTAGATGGATACAATTGGACTGAAAATCTTTCTTTATTCAGAATGTGTCTCCTTTGTGTGCCCTAATATCTATGTCTTTTGTTGGTGATGACGTATATTTATCTCATATGTTCACACATATGGATTCTAATATATCATTGTCCCATTTACACAATAGTGCCAAAGTTGGCAATAGTTCTGTAATCAAAGCTAACAAAGTCATACCGTGGTACCTCAGGTTAAGTACCTAATTCGTTCTGGAGGTCCATTCTTAACCTGAAACTGTTCTTAACCTGAAGCACCACTTTAGCTAATGGGGCCTCCTGCTGCCACCGCGCCACTGGAGCACGATTTCTGTTCTCATCCTGAAGCAAAGTTCTTAACCCGAGGTACTATTTCTGGATTAGCGGAGTCTGTAACCTGAAGCAACTGTAATCTGAAGTTTATGTAACCTGAGGTACCACTGTATATGTAATCAGGGACTCAAGGATTGCTGCTTGATTAGACTCCAAAAAGGGTTTGATTTCTAAGATTCTGTCCTGTGAATTTTCACACTGATTATTAGTTGCATATTCTTTGAATATATGCATTCCAATATTTGCTTTATTTTATATTGGTATTTTATTTTATAATTGCATTTAATATTTAAATTAGATTTCAGGATTAGATTTTTGACAGGTCATGACTGACATTCAGTGGAGTTTAGTATTAATAGTATTTGTTACTTGCAGTATTTGTTATATGCAGTATTTGAAAGGTGATATGAAATTTAAGGAGATAACTGTTTAAGATGTTTCATATATGATAACTGATAAAATCAAAATGATTGTGAATTGTCAATAAGCCTCTGATTTGAACTGTAATGCATTATTCAATGAAATGTTGCCTATTCTAATAAGTTATCCTGATTTGCTTTAGTCTGAAGACAGGTGTTGCTTTTTTCATTACTTGTTGAAATTCTACCTGGTTAATGTCTTCAATCAATGCACAGAAGGAAACAACTTTCATCAAAGGAGAGTCAGCAGGATTGCCAACAACTTCCTCAGTATTAAGAAGGAACTGACACTCTGTGTAAGTTGCAGCAATGAACAATCCTATAGCAGTAATGGGCATACTTGTAGTAGCTTTAGTACATAATACCAGTAAAATCATGCATGCACTGAAAACAGCTAACCAAATTACAACTCATACAACCTTGGAATAAGTCTATGGGCTTTCTAATTGGTCATAATGGGTTTCAGTTCTCCCCCTCTGGGGTCAGCCAAGACAAGAAAAGTGCCCAGAACATTGGTGCCTGCTTTTAAATACATATCTTGTAAATTTCCTCTGGGTTTTTTGTTTTCGTTTTATGGGAACTAACAATCTGAGTAGACAGTCCTATGCATGCCTACTCAGATATAAAATCCTATTGAGTTCAATGGGGCTTACTGTAAAGGAATGTAGGATTTAGCTGGGAAGCTTTTTCTAAAAATTTGCAAAGCAGTGCAGTTTTTCAAAAGTTCATAAAGAAGTAGGTTGCAGGACTGTGCCAAATTTTAATAAGGTTTGATATGTGAAATTTACAGGAGGGGAAAACTCCACATTCCAGACTACCAGATATTTTTTACACTTGTTTGTAAAACAATTGTTTGCAAAGGGGGGGGGATCCCCAATTTTTATTTATTCCTAGCCAATTCAGGATCATGTAGTCACAATGACATGTATCCCATAAGATATGGATATATCATTGAAGGGAGAAAGACAAATGAGCATCGTGAAAGGCAGGAAGCGTTTTTGACTATGCTAAATCTACTTGGGGATGGGAAGGAAAAAGGGAACATGTTCTTACCACCTAGTTTAAGTTCCACAGCCTTCAGATGGAATGATATGAACAGTCAGATGCACGTTTGAATTTGCATCCCGTTGAAAATAATGCTGGACGAATGGATAGCATTCATTACCAGATGTGAATCCAGAGGCAAATCATGATGCATTCATTTCAGTCGAACTGGCGTTCAGGCTCAAAACTGGATGTGTGCCCCAGTCCACATTCTGCTCCAATCATGCACAACTGTGAAAATTAATCAATGAGCACAAATACTCTCTCATCAATGGGCACAAATCCTCATAGTTTCCCCTTATGAACAGTTCCATATTTTTTTCCACAAAGGGGTGCAAAAATTGTCAACAAGGCAGCATGTGTTTTTGTTTTTTTTTGTTTTTTAAAATGATATTTATTAAAGTTTCAAAAAGTACAAGAGTTACACAAAAACAAAAAGTGAAAATACAAGAAAATACAAAATACAGAAAAAAGAATAAAGTTTTTGAGATATAACAAAAAAACAAAAAAAAACCATACAAAATAAAAACAGTTAAAAAACACATTAATTTTCCATAGCCTAACTTCCTTACACTTATTTCCCCGGACCTCCTCGTACCTCCCTTTTTTGTATTCCAGTTCAGTTTGTTAGTTCAGCAAATCCTTACCATTAAGCTTTTACCCATTTGTAAACCTTTTTTTGTATCTCTTAAAGCATTACAGCTGGAAACCACTTAGTTCCTATCCAACATCCTTCTAAGATTCCTTAATTTTACAATATTTCTGTAAATAGTCTTTAAATTTCTTCCAGTCTTCTTTCACCGACTCTTCTCCCTGGTCTCGGATTCTGCCAGTCATTTCTGCCAATTCCATGTAGTCAATCACCTTCATCTGCCATTCTTCCAGAGTGGGTAGATCTTGTGTCTTCCAATACTTTGCAATGAGTATTCTTGCTGCTGTTGTAGCATACATAAAAAAAGTTCTGTCCTTCTTTGGCACCAATTGTCTGACAATGCCCAGAAGAAAGGCCTCTGGTTTCTTCAGAAAGGTATATTTAAATACCTTTTTTATTTCATTATAAATCATCTCCCAGAAAGCCTTAATCCTTGGGCACGTCCACCAAAGGTGAAAGAATGTACCTTCAGTTTCTTTACATTTCCAACATTTATTATCGGGCAAATGATAGATTTTTGCAAGCTTGACTGGGGTCATGTACCACCTGTATATCATTTTCATAATATTCTCTCTTAAGGCATTACATGCCGTAAACTTCATACCTGTGGTCCATAACTGTTCCCAGTCAGCAAACATAATATTATGTCCAACATCTTGTGCCCATTTAATCATAGCAGATTTCACTGTTTCATCCTGAGTATTCCATTTCAACAGCAAGTTATACATTCTTGACAAATTCGTAGTTTTGGGTTCTAACAGTTCTGTTTCTAATTTTGATTTTTCCACCTGGAAGCCAATTTTCTTATCTAAATTATATGCCTCCATTATCTGATAATAATGAAGCCAATCTCTCACTTTGTTTTTTAGTTTCTCGAAACTCTGCAATTTCAATTTGTCTCCTTCTTGTTCCAAAATTTCCCAATATTTCGGCCATTTGGCCTCCATATTGAGCCTTTTCAGAGCTTTCGCTTCCATCGGTCAAGGCAGCATGTGTTTTTGGAGTGAGGAAAATGTTCGTGAAATCTCTCTCTCTCTCTCTCTCTCTCTCTCTCTCTCTCTCTCTCTCCCCCTCTCCCTCTCTCTCCATTTCAGCTCATTGTTAAATATATAACTCTCCAAATTGGCGGATGTTTTCATTATGGCAGTACCACTGCTACAAAGCTTCCTTGAGGTTTCCAGTGCATCTCAGATGCTTTTTGTGGGCCTGAAATCAGCAATGATGCATGGTTTTAAAAAGGAAGGAAGAAAAACTCAGCAGATCTGTAAGAACAGCAGTGATCAGAGAGCTTTCCACAAGTACATCAGACCTAGTGGGTTACTAGATAACCAGAATTTCTCTCTCTCCGCCCAGAGCAATCACGTGGGTTATCACGTGGGTTAAGGCTTTGGTTTTCAAACTGTAGGGAGGGCCCTTGAGAGAAGAGAGTAAATGACAGACCATCCTTGAGCAGTATTCACTGAATACTGAACTCAGTGGAACTTATTCCAGAGTAAGCTAATAAAAGAGATGAATGGGCAAAATTGCTGCTGAGGAATAAAATACATGCAAAGGGTTGCCATATTTCAAACAGGGGAAATCCGGATGGAAAAGTTGTTGTGCTTTTTCTGGAAAATTGAAAAAAAAATAATTAAGTTTTCAAGCTATTTTTATGGAAAATAAGCAAAAAACAAAAAAAAGCCACTAGTTTGCCATACGTCCAAATTTTCCTGGACATTTTAAAGATTTCTGCCCAGACACTGCTGCTGCCTACAGTATTCTGGATATGTTCGGGAAATTCTGGACGTATGTCAACCCTATACATGCATGGGGGGGGGGAGGAAGGGGGAGTGTTCCTACATTATAAAGCCCTCTAATATTCCTTCACCCTAATATACAGGTCTTGACATGAGGCCACAAATGGCTGCACATGAGCATCTCTGCAAGTTTGAACAAATGGACTGAGCTTGGTTCTGGGGCAGGGGGGAAAGTATGTTTAGAAGGAAACCCTGCTTTCAAAGTGTTAGAGAAATGTTGAAATAAGTGCAAGCTCCATGCAGAAAACTTGCCACCCTCATAGAATTGTCATAAGCAGTGGATGTAACAAGCAAAAACAAAATAATTACATACACAGATGTAGCACAGTTGATAAAATGGCTTTAACTCTGAAAAACTTCAGATAACGTGTCAGATGCCAGTCCCTTGTCAATGCAGTTATGTTGCCCATAGGTACATGGATATCAACTCCATCTGCAAGAATGATTCCAGGATATATATTAAAATGGGTTTTGTGTCTTAATAACATGCATTCAGTAAACCTAAATTCAGATTTGTAATTTAAAATTGGTCTTCAGTAAAGTGCCAAAAGCTTCCATTTCTTCATTAGCCTTTGTAGTAGTGTCAAATAATATAGCTCTTTGATGTTCTCATTGCTACATTTTCTTCTTCCTTTGCCTGACGTGGCATTTGATGACCAATTAGCTTTGTACAGCACTTACATGCATGAGTGGTTACAGCAGACTAGGAAGAAACTGCTTCTGCAGACCCTCTTTTCCATATTTTATTACATGGATCTCACAACATATTTTTCACAAGTAGAGAATAGATGTGCTCCCATACCAAACACGATAATTTAGTAATTCAGCATTTGTTTTTGCATTCAGTTCAGCAGTACTGTGGATCTTGTTCCTCTTGAAGATATATGTTTGAACACAATGTACATGAAGAAATATGTCTAAACATAATTTATTTAATACATTATTTTCCTTCAGGATACTGTCACAACATGCTCCTGTGGGAAGGAAGCCAATCAAAGATATGAACAAATCCTGAATCAGTTTCAGAGGGTAAATGTGTTTTCACTTTGCAAATTAGCTAATGGAATGCAGGTGCTCTCTTAAGCGGGTTGCAGGAGTCTGGTGTTGAACTGACTTTTGGCATGAGACCAGCCTGACTGGAACCCTTTCGTGTCACTCCAGAAACTGTCTTCATGGCTTGCTCAGAAAAACAAGCACAGCATTTCCCAAGCCTAGCTGGCAACCTAGGATCTTTCATAGAACCATAGAATTGTAGAGTTGGAAGGAGTCTCAAGCGTAATCTAGTTCCCTGCAAATGCAGGAATCTCAACTAAAGCACCCATCACAGATGGCCATCCAACCTCTGCTTAGAAACCTCCAAGGAAGAAGAGTCCACCACAAGAGTCCACTGTCAAACAGCTCTTACTGTCCAAAAGTTCTTCCCAACATTTAGTTGGAATCTCCTTTCTTGTAACTTGAATCCATTGGTTCAGGTCATACCCTCCAGAGCAGGAGAGAAGAAGCTTTCTCCATCTTCCATGTGAGAGCACTTTAGATATTTGAAGTTGGCTATCATATCTCAGTCTCTTCTTTTCCAGGCTAAACATACCCAACTCCCTTAACCATTCCTTGGTTTCCAAACCCTTGATCATCTTGGTCGCCCTCTTCTGCACACGTTCCAGCTTGTCAATATTCTTCTTAAACTGGCACCCAGAGCTGGACACAGTATTCCAGGTGTGGCCTGGCCAAGATAGAATAGAGAAGTATTTTGACTTCCCTGGATCTGTCTGGACACTGTACTTCTGTTGATGCAGTCTAGAATAGCATTAGCTTTTTTTGCTGGTGCATCACACTGTTGGCTCATGCTAAGCTGAACCATGGCAGAACCAGATGAAGAGAGCCATAATTGGATCTTCTGTGTCTTAAAGAAAATAAAAGCAAGTCAGCAAGGAAGGAGGACACTTTGGATTGAGAATGTAAAATTTCCCCCTTGCACTGATATAAATTGTCCCCAATCCTGCAGAAGCTGCTGTTTACCCTGTTAAGGTACCCATACTTACATAATTTTCTGTTACACCTTGCTGTACAAGCAGCTACAGAAGTAATGCAGGAGACACCAGAGATATGTCATTTGTTATCCAGTATTCACACTGGTTGTTTGGAAGTTTATCTTTTCCTGTTCCTTTTCAGATGGACTCACACTCTGCAGCAGTTAAAGCCCTTGGGGAGCTCGACATCCTACTGGATTGGATCGATAAGACAGACTAGGAAAAGGCTGGACACGAGAATGGGCCACACAGAGGAGATGAAATGAATTTAATTTTGTGAAACCCCAAAAGCTTCATCCACTAGCACTGATGTTGAATATCTGCCAAATGCTCCAATATCTGATATTGGATATCTATATTTGACACCTGGCAATAACTTGTAGTACTATGTAACCATCTCATGTGCAATTCAACTTCCCGCATTTCCTCCTTTCATGCATCCCTAAATCTGTTCTGGGTTTCCCCTCAACCCTTCAGAGCAAATTTGGTCTGCTCTGAGGCCTTGGGGCACTTGCAAGGGAAAGAGGGAGGGAGTCCCATTGTGGAGTCATAAATCCTCGCACTGTTGGGACAGTTACTTGGTGCTACATTGGGTACAAGCGAACATTTATTCTTCTTAACATGATTTATGTGTCAGACCCAGGTATGTACAAAGTTCATTTGATCTAGCACAGTGATTTAGTTAGTAAATCACTAACTAAAAAATGTCCCAGAGAGTCCCTCAACTCTCCAGGGTTTATATTTCGGACAGCACGGGGGAGAAGGAATGGATGAAAATTGGCATTTCTACAAGCAGAACATTCCACTGCTAACCCCATAAATGATCCAGCACAGTACTAAATAATTATCAGCCAATGTTCATGGCTATTGCACTTGCAGTTTGTAGTATTTCATGATATGTTGTAGTGTTGGTGTTGACATTATTTATTAATAAATATTTATTTATTGAGCATGTTCATATCCTCCTGCCTTTCCAGCCAAAAGGATCAGCAAGGTAGCTTCACCTCAGCATAAAAGCAGCTTGCATTATAAGGAGTTTTTGGTGGGCTTCTTGCAGGGGATATTATGGTGTCCAATCTTCTAAAGGACTTGAAACTCATACTGATACCCACTTACCCAGGAGTAAGCCCCATTTAAGACAGTAGGGTTTACTTCTAAGTTAAAAAAAAGCATTGTGTTGTTTTGCGATAGGTTTTGATGCAGAAGACTGGGGGAGAGGCTGGTTTCATCTTTATACATTTTGTTTCTGATTCTGTAAGACTGCGAGGCAGGGGACTGCTAGGGTGAAAGCTTCATTCCCTCATTTTATTTCTTATACACATATTTAACCTCACCCGTAGGACAGAGTTGTAACATGTTGTGAGGAGTTCTGAAGTGATTGAATACATTTTGTGTGTGGCTATGTGGTGTTTAGTATGATCATATTCTTTGAAGTGTAGGGTTGGTTGTAAAACCTGCTCCTTTCAGTCACTGACAAAAGCTGTCTTTGCCAGTGCTTGTTATCCTGAGAAGTTGTCTTTCCCAGTTCTAAGAAAGCTGTGTTGTCTCAGAGCCCCCAACTGGCATAACCTGATGAAGGAAACCTTTGGAGAACTGTGTTGGAGTGCAAAGGATTCCCCTTTTTATATACTTCATTATACAAATATCACATAGACCTCCATAAGATGCAACAGAGAAATTTGTGTAAAATGTATGGTATTAAGTTGCAAAACAAAAAAAGTAAATCTCACCAAAGCATTAGTGCTAGATGCAAATTTATTGCTGTATCTCCTGCCACAACAAGAGAATTCAGGGAAGCTCAGGTCAATACTAAATGTTTTCTGAATGTGAAACATTTTGGAAATATATTGTTTGAGTAGATTACACAAAAAAATGTGTTTCTCACACATAATCATCCATTTAGCAATACAAAGAGTAATACAGAAGGTATTATTTCAAGACAAGTACAGTAATGTATAGCATTTAATTGCATTAAAATCAAATGCATTGTGTAATTATGGCTGTAATCCTAAACACATTTACTAGGGAGAAAGCCCTACTGAGCACAGCTGCACTTCAAAGTAGACCTTGTACACCACCTTGCTTTCATGAATGGCAGTAGTGAAACAATATATAATTTATAGTTATATAAATTATATGCAGAAAATTCTACTGTATAAGTACTGTATAATTAACAGGTGGAATTGGTCCATCAGATGTTTTGTTTTTGTCCCAACTGAAGTTGATCTTATTAAGAGACTTCCTTGTCTCAGCTTTGTAGTCTCAGCTTTGTAGTATATGAAAACTCACAGTCTTTAATATATTTACAGCACAGTCCTATGCATGTTTACTCAAAAGCAAGTCTACCTTACTTCAGTGGAACTTACTCTAGGCTCTTGGTGATAGGGCTACATCCCTCACATTCAAACCTTAGCATATTTTCTTCGAAGTATGCACTGCTTAGTGATAGCAGCCTTAAATTTATAAGCTTGGGATACAGAATTCCCAGGAGCAGATCTCTGCTCATAAGACACTCCTACAGGAAGGAAGAGTTATACAGGCAATTTTCACTGCTTCCTGCTTCCTAGTGCAGTCCCTATGCCATCTGAAAAGCTGCTCCGGAGGACTAGGGCACTCTTCAAAACAGTGTGGGAAATGGTGGTGGGCAGGAAGAGGGAACATTAGCACCTCTTTTCTTCTGCTGGGAGCATCTGCTGGATCAAAGCCTGTTCCATGGTGAACTAGTCTAGTCTAAATATTAATATTTCAAGATTTACCAGTAATAGCTTATATTTGGTTCCTACAATCAGTTTACCTATTTGCTCCATTTTCTATGGACATGATTTCTTTTAGTGTGTTGCATGTGGAGATACAATGGATAGTTTGTGTTATATGCAATTAATTATGTGACATGCCCCAATTAGCATTTCCAAATTTCTTCATATAAAAGTTGGTGCGTTATTGAACTGGTAGCAGCCTTCCCAAGGTATTTCATATAGGACAAAAATATCTTTCAATTCCCCTCATCTAGCATAATTGTCCCTCTTTTCCTTTCTTTGCCAGAGTTGTTCTCATTTACAAAATTAAGCTGATTTTGCACATATCCACCCATTCACTATAGATATTTCTCCAATCTTCTGTTTCTGACTTACCATAAATTGAGCTATGCCACCATCCTACAAATATTTTCCTTTCCTTTCCTTTCCTTTCCTTTCCTTTCCTGCATATTATCTCAAAGTAATTGGGGTTCATGGCTATATTTGTTTTTGGGTTTTAGAATCCCACATCCTAATGCTCACTGAAAGAGATATATATATACAGCAAACATGTGAAAAATACTAGTTCCAGGATGGCAAGGGACAATAATGCACAAATTAATAAAAACAAAATGATAGGGAGTTGTGGCCTGGACTTGTCTAACCATGAACACATGCAGCCTTCCAAGAACATATATACACACTTCTTGAAATGAGTGAAAGGTGTTCAAGAGCAGACATGTTTTGAACAAACTGAACTCTTGCAACAGTCCTGAAATCCAAACAATTGCCTTGATTTTTCCCCCCACTGTCCTTTGCAAACCGGCAGAAATGTGATACCTGGATAGCCTTCTTCTCCAGTAGAAGGAAGGGTGTGGGGAAAAATTTCATGAAATCTCAAGGAAGAGCTATTACTGCCTTTTCAGCTCTCTGAATCAAAGCCCCTTCCACATATATAAGCCACTACAACGCGTGCCAGGGGTCCCTACATGAGCTGGTTGCTTTTGTGTTGGGAGTGTTCTGTTCTGGAACCTTGTCTTCATATGCATAACTTTTGTCATCAAATCATAGATATTTTGAAACCTGCTTTAGGAATAGTTAAAGTTTAACAAAATGAATGTGCTTCCAGCATAATACTTGTTGATATCCATGAGAGTGTTTTTAAATAATTTTGATAGAGATAAACATGTGGGGGGGAAATATGTAGACAGCAATACCTATTCAGGGTTGGGTTCTTGCTGCTGTTTTCGATGTAAGCTCACTGGAAGAGAAAAACTATCCATAATGTAGCTTGAAATGCTTTGTTTTTAACAATATGTTTTGCCTGACTCCTCCTCATTTAACAATGGATGGGTGCACTGGCAATCTACTCAGTACAACTCCTGCCTAGGTCTTGTGGAAAGAAATGGGAGCTGCCCAAGACAAGAGCACATTTGCTTTAAAATAAGATGTGTTTTGATTTGGTTTTGCTGCTCACGTAATTGTAGAAAGTCTTGCATGATTCAAGAGGTGGTGCAATTGAGTCGCAGATGAGCAAAGAGAATGTAGGAAAGTGCTACCTGACTGGAGCAGAGGTGCTGTCCCCAAAGCTAACTCCGTAGAACTGAACTTTGGAAGACCCATAGCAGTCCTGCTGCTAAAGTCAAACCCTTCCTGTTCAAGTACAGGGGCTGTGTGTGTGCATCCTTCAAGCCCAGCACCCTATGCAGTTCTTTAAGGCACAAGAGGGCTTTGCACCTTAAAGCATTGGGGGGAATTGGTCTATTGACGTGTGCCTGCTCAACCACGTGGCAGTCTAATGGGCACCCAGGTGTTTTTCAAAGCCTCCCATCTAGTGCCCACTAGGGAAGTGCCCACTTTTATCTCCTTAATTCTCTAGAATGGACTATGCAACACAGAATACTGATTCTGATTCTAATATGCCTCCAGCCAATTTAGCAGGATATCCAGTTCTCCAAGGGCTTTCATAGCAGCAAGTGTAACATCCATCTGGAAGTTAATTAACATGAAAACTTGGTCAATAACAAAAGCATTTGGGGGTGGTACATTAGCATTTTGGGGTGGGATGTAAACATTCCCCTTTAGTCACCTGCTGCCTTTATTTTTGTTGTTAAGATTAATATCATAATCAATAACCATTTCTATTGCACTTTAAAGTTCAGGTTGCAGTCCAATCAGTTTACCTGCTCATAGTTTCTGATGATCTGCTGATATTTGTTTGTTGCCTCTTCCCCACAGGTGCACATATTTTCATCCTGCTGGGAAATTATAGTAAGAATACCCATTGGCATAATAAAATTCAGTAGAGGTTTGGGACATACCAGTTTCGTCAGCTGCGTTTTATCAGACTGTACTACATACAGTGAATCCATCACTACCACTAATAGTGGACTTGGGTGGCTGATGGAAACAAAACCAAAGTGGGGCTATGGAAAAAAATCTTTCTATTCTTAAATTCAGATCTCTATATCAGCTTGTATTCTTTTTTTGAAAAAGAAGTGCTTGTGAAAATTCATTAGATTGTGCAAATTTCTCCTGATATGTTTGTATGCAATTTTGCTTAATATACACAATTTTGCAGAACATTTCCTCCTAAAATAATGCATTTGGTACCATATTTTCACCATATTGAGCCCAGTCCTGGCCAGGGAGGGCGGGATATAAATAATTTGTTTTAACTCATCATCATCATCATTTTAATGGAAACTTTACCACTGTGTGTGCATTTTTATATATGTTACTTGACAAGAGAACTACAATGCAAACTTTGGAGAAGTCTAAACAAAATAAAAAAAATTCCTTCTAGTAGCACCTTAGAGACCAACTAAGTTTGTTATTGGTATGAGCTTTTGTGTGCATGCACACTTCTTCAGTGCAAAATTCAAAGGATGGCTGTGTTTCAGTTCATATATTGTAAATGTAAGTTAGATTCACCTTTTAATGGAAAAGAAAAAATCAGAAAACTGAGGTAGAGGGTAAGGAGTTTGCCCTGCTTGTGTGTAATGGCCAGCTGCAACCCTGAATGAACAGCTCTTGTGAGTATGGCAGTTACACTAAAATATTCTGCGGAGGGCCTCAATTGTTATCTTTATTTCAGTAATGCTCTGTGGTAGTTGTTCGACTTTGGGGCCAGAACTGCCTGCTTGTGTACTTCTCTGCACATTCCTGCTAATTCTCTACATTAGGCATTATCTATTGCATAATATCTTTAAAATATATCACAAAATACCACTCAGTTCTCTGGCAGTATCTCCTCCGAAGAAAACTGACCCTTTCAAGTGGTTCACATTCTATAACTTAAAGAAGGCAACAGTATCGTAATGAACAAATCTGAAGATTAATCAGATTAATTTACAACCCTTCCTAATAAACATTCAGGGCAATGAAAATATGATAATTTCCACAAAACCAACATGTGACTTACACACACTCTGAATTTCTTCTCTATGCTGAGGAAGGAGTTGGCTATGCCACTGATTTTCCGATTGATGTAAAGACTTCCTGTCTCACAGTGCCTGAAGACTTTGTCCAGGTAAAATTTTAAGATGCTACGAGCAAGGCAACAGCTGTCTAAAGTCTCCAGGGAGAGAGTTTGGATTTATTAAACACTGTAAGACAAAGCTTCCAGACAATGGCAGTTGTAGTTTTTTCAGAACCTTTTGGCAAATTTGCATTGAGAAAAGGCTTCCCACACACCAGCAAGGAAAACTGATAAAAGCTTATATCCTGCTCCCACCATCCCAGCCCCGCAGCAGGTGAACTTGTATCATATCACAATGGGTTGTATTCAGCTTAGTCATATGCAGAGTAGACCAACTAAATCCAATAGACTTAACTTAGTCAAACGCATTGTTTTCAGTGGGTGTACTCTGAGTGGATGCAAACATTATTTTAAAGCATTTGTTGTTGCATTAATGCAGCCATCAGCCAGTGGAGAGTCCTGTACCACTGGAACTGCCAGATTAATGCAGGTTGAACTAATTAATTAAATGTTAAAAAAAAATCATGCTGTTGTGGGAAGCAGATCAGATCTACATCTAAGGCCACTTTCCAAAACCAGTGCCTCCAGCAACACATCATTTTCCAATTGATGCATTTCTTGGTTGGGAATGCTGGCATATCAGCAAGACAAAACCCACCTGCATCATTTACAAGGTTTTTTTGCCCCCCTCCAAAAGCTGACCAATCCTAAAATAGCCTTAAACATGGTTTACACATCAGCAGTAGGTCTTATACCGTTACATGGACCTGGGGCTACAAGCATTCCAAATAAGTTTATCTGGAAGTAAAGCCAATAGGGCTTACTTCTCAGTGTAAATGCATAGAACTGCCTTATTTGTTTAGAAGACATATACAGCAACACTCTGCACAGAATAGCAACTTAACATTCAGCATGGCATTTCAACCCATCTTAAAGCCATACCATTCAAGAAATGTACTCTCTTTCTAAAATCCTTTTTAAATAAAATGCTCATGCAGACTTACAACAGATATCTAAAACCAACCAGCCAAGGGCAACAGAGATGGCAAGGGAGTTTCAGACAAAAGTAGACTGAACTGTTCAAAGTAGGATGAACCGTGTGATCGTTAATGTTCTCTTAAATCAAAATCTGCTTGCTTTCCACAAGTTGATTCAAATATATTAATAGTGATATCATTTTGCTACAGAAATTGCAAAGAGATATTCTAACTAGTAGCACTTA
Organism: Podarcis pityusensis; assembly: GCF_964106645.2. Taxonomy (NCBI): domain Eukaryota; kingdom Metazoa; phylum Chordata; class Lepidosauria; order Squamata; family Lacertidae; genus Podarcis; species Podarcis pityusensis. The sequence goes on from NC_138030.1 coordinate 39,296,440, forward strand.
CTTGAAAGTTATGCAGAGAATGTGGGTGCAAAATGCTTGCTGTTCTGATAGGATCTCTGGCTTGCTAAATAGGGAAGAGAGATGATCCAGTCTGATTATGTGCTTTTTGCCACACCGATCATTAAACAACTACAGCCCAACAGCACATAAATATAGTTTAATATAACTGTAGGCTTCAGCTTGAAAACAGGTAACAAATCAAATGATATCTGGAGGAGAAAACAACTGTACTTTCAGATCAGCCAGATTTATATTGTCACTGGGTCTAAGTACGTTTCTTGGAGCTAAGACTGCATTGGATAGTATTGCTAAAAATGTTAATGAAACAGCTTTTGGAGTGGAAAGATTTATGAGAACTGATAAAATGTTATTGTTAAAGTTGAGTTTCTGAATTGATTGAAACGAAACATTTCTGATCTAGCAAACAAGCTCCCAATCAAGAATGTATGGAGGTAACGGTCATCTGGGTTTGCTGTAAATTTCAAACTAGTATGCTTAAAGATGAAAAACTTCAAATCAATTCTTTAAATTCAACACCCTTTTCTTTCCCCACACTGCACAATAGTGAGAGTAATTCTACTGAAACTTCTTACATTGACTTTTTAAATGTTGAGAGACTCCACTTTCTTCAAGCAATTTGAAGAAATTCTGCAGGGGGAAATGTTTCTTACAACATAACTTTAAGCACATATACTCATATGAAGGTCCCATTAGTTTCTTCTAGGTAAATTTAGGACAGCCAGCTAATTTTTTTTTTTTGAGCAATCTAATTTAGTTTAAACCCATTCAACCTGCACCCACAATTCAATTTTCCAAATCAGCTAATGGATCAGTTTAGCAATTAAACATTTGCAGTAATTGTGTTTGCTGGTGTTGCTTCTTGTCCTGTCTTCAGTGACAAAATAGAACAATCACTTGTTATCTTTCTGGTGATTGTCTTTTAAATATATGGATATTACTAGCTGTGACGTTACCATATATGAGAGAGTGCTGGAGGGGAAATAGTTAAATAGGTTGTACCGACAGGATCCAGGGGGGTGAAGTCAGTGGGTCTATAAAGGAGTTCTGAGAGGAGTTCTGGGAGTTAGTTCGTTGGGAGTTGTGGGTGGGTAGTTGGTTGGTTTTTGAGTGGGTTGGCTGGCTGGGAAAGGCAGTTGGTAATAGAGAGACAGTTAGGGCAGTTGGTCCTTGAGTGTGGGGTGGTAGCAGAGATAGAGAGAGGAACATAAGACTAAGAAAGTAAAGAGGAACACTGTTTGGAATGCTGTAATAGTTTTGTTTTAAGTCTGAAATAAAATACACTCTTCTTTATGAATTGAAAAGCTGACTGAGACTGAAGTGATTTTACCAGGGAGGACCTGGTTGGTGGCAGCGGATTAGTGGTGTACGGGTCAATAGTCCGTGAGACGACCGGGGCCTCCGTACGAACGCCACACTAGCCTACACACAACTTAGAAGTTTTCTCTATGCTGAATTAAATGTGGCTATACCAAAACAGCCATGCTTTGTTTTCTTTTTCACAAGGGTTGAAAAGCACCCCTTATTTTCCTCATGCTTTGGCATTTTTTGCAAACACACCCATGTTCTCTTAATGCTAGGGTTGCCATATTCCAAAAAGTATAAACCAGGACACCCCGAAAGTTGAGCACAGCCTTTCAAAAATCCCCCCCAGGCATCAATTCCACCTTTGAACTCCTGGTAATATCCAGGACGTATGACAGCCCTATTAATGCTATACTTAATGTTCACAATTTCTTCTTTTTCCTCACAGTCCTCACTCTCATTTGCATACATTGTCATTTAATCCTATTGGTGAAATTGATGATGATATCTAATGCAATACCACTGTAGAAATTTGTAAACAAAATCAATTGGATTTAACAGGAAGGTGGGTCAATGAAAGCTGTGGAGGAAACGAGGAAGAAAGAAAATATTGCCAAGAACTATAAGCATGTGCCAAGTGAATAAAATGATGCCAAAGAAGCAATGAAATGATTCTGGTATTTGGCAAAGTGAGGATTTATTTTGCCACAACCCATTCAGCTGTGCCATGAGCGCTACATTTGACATAAATACTGACAAAGAGAATATTTGACACAAAGCTACTGAATACACTCAGAGCTGCCAATCTTTCCTCCAATTTCTTGCTCTTAAAAGTCATCCCTTCTCCCACAGCTATCAAGACTTTTGGACCATTGTGAATTGTAAATGCTCAACTCAAGGAGTAATGCAGGCAAACCATTATTGTGTTGGCTTCCATATGTCCTCTGCACTGAGTTTCCAAGAGATTGGCTCTTATGATAGAAGGAGAAAAGAACAATACTTACAATGACCTTTTTAATTGTACCAAAGCATTCCCGGATTTCATGAATATTCATTGAAATGCTGCAAGGTCCAAACTGGAAAAACCTGTCCCCCAAAACAGGCGGCAGCAGGAGATAGAGAAAGAGGCTGAAAAAGACTTGCATAGTCTGGAGAATGAAGAACCTCTGGGTGGCTAAAGTGTGTTCCTGTTAAGAGGGGAAATGTTTTTGAATTATTTTGCCTCTGCATTATGCTTCATGCATTATCTGTGAAGTGCTAATCATCATCATCATCATCATCATTTTTTTTTTAACATGACTGGTCACAGGTGGGTCAGATGTTAATCTGATCCAGACATGCAACTTCTTGTATTGTTTTATTATTTTCACCATGTGCTATCTGCAACTTCTCCCTTTATATTCTCCCTTTATATTTTACAGTGCGATAGTAGTGCTTTCTGGACAGAACTCTGGAACAGAAATAAGATATCCAATAGCAGGGAAAAAATGGCTGGGTAGGTTGAAAACCAATGAATATGCAATTGCTGCTGATAACTGCTTTGAGATTTTTTTCTACAGTCAAGCAGTATATACATTTTATTAAGTAAGTAAGTAAGTAAGTAAGTGCAAAGTGAAGCCTGTTAGGGTTGGCTGGTTGGTTAGTTAGTTTATATTTACAAATATTTGCTGTTGTGGATGCCTTGTTGAGATTTCTGCATTGCAGGGGATTGGACTAGATGATCCTTGGCATCCCTTCCAAGTCTATGATTCTGTGATTTTATGAATCACTGGCCTTACCACACATATATACAGGAATAGGTTGCAAACTTGACTTTAACTTTACAAGATAAAAAACTGAGTTCATAGTAGAAAGTCCCTGGAGCCAGCAGCTCAGTGACATAGTGTCTTAGAGTGTCTACTCTCAGTGGGGCTTATTTTCAGGTGGGTGTGTATTGAACACAGCTTCAGGACTCAGTGTTAGGAAATATTAGTAGAGGATTAGAGGTGAAAAACTGTAGCACCTTTATATTAATTGACAATTACCCACTACAATTCTGATTGGTCCACTTTAAGGTATGGGAAATGATCAAGAAGACAGGTGATCTTCCATTGAAAAAACAGAGGAAGAATGGGCTCCCCTCCACCCGGGCACCTTTCAGTTAACCAGATACTCAGCAAAACAAAAGAGAACCACTTCTGTCACTTGATAAAACTAGTAAATTGCCACCTGCAGCTCCCTCCTCACCCTTCTTTTGAAGGAGGAACCTGCGTCCAGGACCATGTCACCAACTTCTAGGGACTTGAACAGGGATTGGAGACCCCCAGCCCTTCCAGATGTTGCTGGACTCCAGATCCTACCATCCCTTACTATTGATCATGCTGGCTGGGGATGATGGGAGTTGGAGTCCAACAACATATGAAGGGCCACTGACTCCTCATCCTTGTATTGCAGAAACTGCCATACACCCATCCATGTATCTGAAACATCTTATGTTATATTGGATTTAAATAATTGAAAATTTTATTGAAAGCCAATCTTGACTAAAATGTGGTTGATAAATGTAATCATTAATAAATAAAAAAGATGGATTAAAAGATTAAGAGGAAAATATTTTGTTGCTACACTGTAAGAATGAATTAATAAAGATATAATTTCATTTTACTCCAAAAGAAGTAATTATTGACCTTATGGTACAGAATTAAAAGGAACAGAAAATTGGGTTGTTGTTTTTTTACTAGCATTAGATCATTTTTGAAGATTTGGATGAATTTGTGAAGTTAGAACTAGTAATACCCAAGTATAGCATAATCCTATTTAGTGAAAACTAAAATTTTAGATATCAGAGCATAGAGATCACTATTTTTATAGTTTGATGTGCACATTCAGATAGTATTTAACTGGTTTATAAATTGTGAAAATAGATACAGAAACCAATTCCACTGTAGCATAATCTCATAGCATTCCTGACTCAGAAATTAGTCTCTCATGTAGTTAGTTCCAATCCTAATTCTGGAAAGTCAGTCCTTTATTCTGGCCTGTCAAAAAACACTGTAAGTTTACAGCAGCTACCTGGATTTTTTCATGCATACTCATCACTCAGTTGAAGCATATTGCTGCTGATGCAAAATAACTTTCAAACAAGATCAACTAGATATAAATGCCTGTATGTTATAACTGCATATGCATATAAGCAGGGAGGCATGTTGTAATTACCGAAAAGTAAGCCAAATGCATAGATATACATCTTGGATAGTGTCTTACCCTAGGCTTTGATGTGTAGATGCTTGCCTCTTGATTTGATGATGAATCTGAAAATGTCTGATGGCTTTATAGAGGTAAAGAGCGGAAATCAGTCTTTGAGGTTTTTTCCATGTGTCCTTTTCTCAGTACTCCATTTCCACATAGTTTTCCTTTATTTGGGAGTGGGAATTTTGGAGTTTCCTTGTACTGATTCGATCCAAGGTGAAAGGTTGAGCTTCACGTAGCTGTCCCTTTTGCCTTATCTATCAGCTAGCAGGTATACATTGGCAATGAATTCCAAAATCCTATATCTGCCATTGCTTTTGTCTCAGGAGCAGAGGGTTGTAACCAACACTGGCAAAACAGAATTCTACCTACCCAATATAACACCAGTCATGGCCCAACTGCATTGGCTGCCAACTAGTTTCCAAGGTCAATTTGAAGTGCTGGTTTTGATCTATAAAACTTTCTGCAGCTCAGGACCCCAATACCTCAAGAACCGCCTCTCCCCATATGAACAGACCTAGATTTAGACCCTGCAATCGTCATCTGAGGCACTTCTTTGTGTGCCCACTGCATGGGCAGTTAGAGAGCCCATTTGTGGATGCTCTCCCCAGGGTGCCTTCATTATATATCTTTAGATGTTAGGCAAGAACATTCTTCTTAAACCAGGCCTTCAGCTGTTAACCAATCTATGGCCTTAAAACAGTGTGTGTGTGTGTGTGTGTGTGTGTGTGTGTGTGTGGTTATTGTCTTTTTAATTATGTGTGAGATCATAGAATTGTAAAGTTGGAAGGGACCGCGAGGGTCATCTGGTATAGAGTATGGGGCCAGGCAGCACTAGGGATTTGCAGTTCTTCTAGATTACTTTGCTTGGTCTAGTGCAAAACAGCATTTCATGTACATGGTATCAAACATAGTAGGCTGTGTTCTGCTGGCACTTCCCATCATGGTCTATTTAGCATTGTGGAGCTAAAGTGGAGGAGAGAGTACCTCCAGGAAGAGATGTGCATGAGAAAAGGGGGTTCCTACAAGAGGCATTCTTTTGGATTATGCCACCCGTTTTGTTCCTTAGGCAGCCTACCTTCTGGAAATGCCCTTCTCTTAAAAGATTGATTGATCCACCTGAGAATTTCCTTCTTGCATCACTTCAGCTGCTGCTCTGCCTGCAAGGAAGATGGAAACTGTGTGTCAAAGAAGGCTGTTTACAAATGCTGCAGAAAATGCAACTTGAAAAAAGAGGCAATGCACATATTTTTGTAAACTAAGAAATCTTTAATAATTATTTTTTTTTAACAGGCTTTTGAAGCACCATGAGTGAAAACGTCAGACTATCTGGTACTCAGCGGGACACCAAACTGCTCCCTTCCCTTCAATAGAATCAGACCACTGCATGGCAAACTAATATGTTTGACACCTGAAGAACTAAAACACAGTGAGAACGTTTGCATTTTATGAAGGAACACAGGAAGGAGAGTTTGAGGGTATAAATTGGCCTGTTGCCCTTTCTTCCGTAATGTCTCTGCTGTATGCTGTTCCAATAATCTTCATTTAGAATTCTAACATTAAAGACCTTCTTGAAAAGTCTTTTGCCTCATGCTGAAGCCCAGGGTGGCCAATTAATAAATAATTTGCATAGTGCAGAAATTTGCACTGCTTAGATTAGTGGGGCAGTTATAAAGCAACTGTAACAAGGAAGCTACATTTTAACAGTGCCAGGGTGTGGTTCGTTCTCAATACATTGCTGAAAAGTTATGTATCTAAAGGCCTTCAGCAATGTTTGGCGTTAAAAATTTGTAAAAATGCAACACAAATTTCCCTGAGTTTCCAGCTGGTGCATGTTGGGGAAACACCAAAGGAAGCAAAATACAGTACATTTCCCACCGAATTGTTATATTTGTCCATCTCCCCAAAATTCCCCAACAGTTTTTCAAGAAGAAGAAGAAGAAGAAAATGATGACAACAGACATTATACTCACTTATTATTATAACCTACAGGTGAACAGAAGTAGAAGGTTAAAGTCCAGCAAAAAATAAAAATCAATCAACAGGAAGTATACACACACACACGTGTGTGTGTGTGTGTGTGTGTGTGTGTCTATTGTAATGGAGGGGCAGATAGATTTTTAACAGTGAGGTCAGTTATCCATTTCCTAAAATCATTGTCCACAAAGCCCTAAGGATGGGAGCAAATACTCTTCAGAACTTTCCCATCTTCTAAAAAACAAAATCAATTTTAAACACGCCTAGATAAAAAGAAGAGGAAAAAGACCCTAGACCTATTTGTTTGTAATTGGAAAGTTTCTTAGCTAGCAGGACCGTTCTCATGTGCTATTTTTATCCAATTATCCACAAAAGAATAGAGAATATTAAGTAAATCCCTTTAAAAAATCAACGCCAAACTGTAAAACAGTGGCATATAACCTCTGGCCCAATCAGGCTCAATGGGAGTCCTAAATAGGCCCATAAGGTTGCTTTCCCCAAAGCATGCCCACCTGTCGTATGCCTGACATCATATGTGATGCCAGGTGTGGGGCAAGTCAAGATGTAGCTGAGGGAGCTCCTTGGACATTGTGACCTGTTGACCCACCCACCTGACAAAGAGGTCACAGGAGTTGGGGGAGGTAAGAATCCAGCCAACCATCCAAATCTACTTCTCCATTCCTGCTGCAAAGACTGCTCTTCCAAAACAACAAAAACAAAAAATGCTGCCATTATCCTTTTGGAACTTGGTAGGATTCAACACCTCAGAATGAGCTACTGTGTCTGCAAATTTCCTCCACTTCTACAGAAAAGTTATAGACAGATCGCTTTGCTTTTTGGGATAACTCGTTTGAGTTTACAGACAGAAAGCTCTGTATGGCTTTGTAAATGTAGTTGCCTACAGAAGCTTGAGGAAGAAGCACTCCATGTCAAAAATAAGCAGATTTATAGAGATTTGTTCTGTCCCAGGTGCTTTTCACAGAAAGAAATGTGCGAATGATAAGTGATGGAAATTTGGAGGTATTGCTTACTACTGTACAAATTCTGCACTGCAAAGCTGTACTCAAGGAAAGATTCCCCACATTCATGTGTTGTACCTTCCCACCCACCTGACAAATAATATAATGTATATTCTTTAGGATTTCTTCATTCTCTGCCATGTAATTAGCTAACACATACAAACATATTTTTAATTGGTTCAAAAAAATCACCTCCAACGGCTCAGACTCAGAGTAGATTCCTGTTTGGATTCAGTGTACAGATTCTCAAAAACACTGGCATGTATCACATGTGCCTATAAAAAACAAATAATCACTTTAGTAATAAGTTTGTACTATATTATCAAAACAGTATACAGTGGTATGAATACTATAAAAAACACTATGCAGAAATTAAACTCTTCCACGTGGACTCCCTTTCTCTGCAAAAAAAAATCCATGCTTTCATTCAAATCTTCCTGATTATATATATTTTATTTCAGCAGTGTTTCTCTGGTTTCATAGGTACCCCACCATCTTTAGGCTCTACAGGCTGCAGAAGAAAAGATCACAAACAGGATACCTGATTCATGCTGGGTTCTGCTCATGGATCTTTTATGCAGAATCTACATTAGTTTTTTATCTTATCAAAATATGGTCTGTGTGGTTCCCTATATTTTTATTACTGTACTCATGATAGAGGGAAAATCTTCCTATGGCAACCACTTCCAGAATCTCTTTCTCCCACGGTTAATAATGCAGCCCTGCTTTACTGGCAAAACCCGCACACTGATCATTCAACACATATTCTTAACATTCAATCTTAGACATATTCTTCAGGCGCCATCATTGTTGTTTTTTAGAGACCTGGCCAAGTCTGACCTCATTGGTTGATATTTGAATGCTGTTGAAGATTGTAGCAACTGCTTTCTTCTTCTTCTTTTGTATTATTGGTATTGTTGATGTATCATTGGTTTTTAATATTGTTTTAATTGAGTTTGTTGGCTGTCTTGAGGGCCTTTATGCTGTAATAGTAGAGCAAACAACAAACACACACATTATCATAGTGAGGGCCCCTCTGAATATAGCCTGGGACAAAACTTACAGGTGTGTGAAAGAGAGAGGGGAGTGAGAAAGTTTTGCCTGTTACTACTACCAACTCCATTTTGTAACACTAGAGGGAAGCAAACTCTCTTATTTATTTGGTGCAAGAGTTTCTGCTAGATATGACATAACATATAAAACTGAAGACGATTGTACTCCTGCTGCTGAACTGGTCTCCTAGGTTATGGACCTGTTAAGTCCTTACTGGAAATTCCAGTATCATAGGCAGGAACGTAGAAAAGATGTGCTCAGGTCTATTGCTAGCCTGCTCTTTGCAGTCTCATACCAGTTGTCCAGAGCAGCTAATGGCCATTGGTCTTACAATAGCTGTACCTTCTTACAATAGCTGTATCTGTCTTTGTCAGTGCAGAATTAAATTTGGTGCCCCCAGAAGGGACCCACTGACTCTGTTTGGGCATTCAAAGACTGTAGCTTAGTTGTACGTTCTTTGAATGCCCAAGTAGAGTCAATGGGTTGGGTCCCTTCTAGGGGCATCAAATTCCGCTTGCTGGTTTCTCACAGGCATCCATTTGGCCACTTTGAGAACAAGAAGCTGGGCTAGATGGGGCATTGGCCTGATCCAGCAGCCACTTCTTATGTTCTTTTAAAACTGTGGAGATTCACTGCTAGTCAGTGGAGCTGACAGTACTGGGCTGGATGGACCAGTGGTCTTACTTGCATAAGGCAGCTTCCTAAAGAGTAGCTCAGGGTATGGGGCTGCACACATCACTCTGTAGTGCCCAGTCTTCATGTACTGAGGCCAAAAGTCTGTAGGTCGTGAATGGCACAGCACATAGCCAATCTGCTGTTTCCACAGCTTCGCCTGCACTGCATCAACCACCTTGCCTTTCAATCTCTCAGTTACCTGCCTCAACCTCCATCAGGCATGCAGCCAGGTATGCAACGTTGCCCCACCTTACTACTAAACGGTAAAGGTAATTTAAATAAACATTCACATTATTAGCATCAGAAAATGTTTGGAAGATAGTGAAATAAGATGGTGTATTTAATTTTATTTTTATGTTTTTAAGGTTTGATGTTATGTTATTAATAACTTTTTCTGTTGAGAGATAGCAAAGCGGGTGAAAATAGAAACAAACCAGAAACGCAAGTTGGGGGAAGTCTTGGAGGGAGGGAGGGAGGAATATATAGCAAATGTTAAGAATTTGAGATGTATATAATGAACAAAAATGAAAAATGAATTTTTTTAAAAAAATAAAAATAAAATAAAAGGTAAAGGTAAAGGACCCCTGTCAGTTAAGCCCAGTCACAGATGACTCAGAGGTTGCAGTGCTCATCTCGCTTTACAGGCCAAGGGAGCTAGCATTTGTCCGCAGACAGTGTTTCCGGGTCATGTGGCCAGCATGACTAAGCTGCTTCTGGCGAAACCAGAGCAGCGGACGGAAACGCCGTTTACCTATTTATCTACTTGCACTTTTTAGTGTGCTTTCAAACTGCTAGGTTGGCAGAAGCAGGGACCGAGCAATGGGAGCTCACCCCGTTGCGGGGATTCAAACCGCTGTCCTTCTGATCGGCAAGCCCAAGAGGCTCAGTGGTTTAAACCACAGCACCACCCGCATCCCCTTACCAGCCACTACTATAGGGGAATTCTTTGCATGATCTCCTAGATGCCCTTAGAATCTTCCTCATGATCAAGAACCCAATGAATCAGGAATCCTGCTCATGAGGAAGATTCTAAGCCAAATGTGTCAATAATTCCCCATCATACCTTGTTGCTCAATGAAGGTAGAGCTGGCAGGGATACGGATGTTGACTTGGGGAGAGGCAAGCTAGCACACATGCCCTCTTTCCACAGGCATTTCTTTACTATGTAAATAGTGCTACTGACTAGAATGTATTTGTGTTCACATTTCATGCAATGGCCCCGGGATTCCTGCCTTTTTTTCCCTGGCCTTGCTCCTGTGCCTCAAACAGCAGATCAACAGGAAGAAATTAAAAAGGAGCAGGGGTTTTTAACATTGAGAAAGAGCGATATGAAGTATTTTTCCCTGCTTAATTTCTTGATTGTGATTTGTTTCAATTAGTTAGTCTAATCCTGGCACTTATTGCTTTATCAGGTTGCTGTTAAAGGGAAAGTAACAGTGCTCCACAACTCCCTTCAGTCCCAGCCATCATGGCCAACAATCAGGGAGGATTTGGGGTCCAGTCTAACATCACCTGGAGAGCCACAGATCCCCCATCCGTGGTCTTAGGAGAAACACCGCTGTGGCCTTGTGTTTAAGAGCCCTGTTGGTGAACTATACACAACTCTGTTGAGAATGCGGTTGTGTTACAAATACCTGTGTGGAGCTTAGGCAGTTGACAAGACACACCCTTGACAGTATTTTCTATGTGACAAGCTATTTCCATGCAGTGGGGATTTCTTTTAAACAAAAAGAAAAACAATAACACCCCACAGTGGTTTGTTTTGGTTTTTTGTCTAGGTTTGCGGATTGCAATGGCAATGGGAAAATTTCTTAATCAACGTGACAAGCCACTGTTTTGGAATGTGTGCTGCATGCAGGAGCCTCCCCCAAAGCCATCTGAAGTGGCAGTGATCAAGCAAGCAATCTACTTCACAGCCTGCTGTCTGCATACTTGCTACAATTTGCTTGGCATTCCTCTATTTGACCCGGGTGCCAGGGTCTGTTCTAACATGCAGCCGGACACACTTAGAAAAGTGGGGAGGGGGGGAGTTTTATGCCACAGGAACAAAGTTTTGGTGCCACTGGGTCTATATGGAGTGTAATAAGGAGTTTGCTTTCTCTTAAAATGAAATAGCATGGGGGTTGGAGAGAAGATAAAGGGAAATTGAACTAAGGATGAGAACTGTTTCCTTTCAATCTTCGTATCTTTTCTCTTCTCCAGCTTGGCTCCAGTACCGGAAATGGGGGAAATTGTGTTAAAGCAGTGGAGCAAGGGAAAGTAATGTGTAGGGTCAGGGGAGTGAGCTTCCCCATACGCTCCTCTTAGAATTAACTCCTACCCCCTCTTTTATAGCTGAAAAGGGTGAATTCCATGTTAGGAATCGTAAGGAAAGGTACTGAAAATAAAACTGCCAGAGCACTCTTCACGTGTTACTTGCATGTAAAGGGTACATATGTTGAATGGAGGCTCAAGGCTGCAGCATTCTGAATCACGTGGGAAGCCTTCATATATAGCAAATATGGGGGAAGGAGGAGTGGAATAATTTTGGGGGCGAGGCTATATGCATGGCCCCAAGCCCCCATTCAACACACCTTCTACCTGTGAGTAGCACATGAAGAGGGCTTTCTTTTCTTTTTTTCTTGTTTTCCTTCCCTACTCTTCTTTTCCCCACCTCTTCTCTTTTTTTGTATTTGTCCCCATTTACCTTCTTCTCTTTCCTGTTTTACTTTGTTACTTTTTGGTTAGCAATAGATACATGAGCAGTGAGCATGAAAGGAAGAAGAAAGAAAGAAAGAAAGAAAGAAAGAAAGAAAGAAAGAAAGAAAGAAAGAAAGAAAGAAAATAAATGGGCTGGAGCAGGGGTCAGCAAACGTTTTCAGCAGGGAGTTGGTCCACTGTCCCTCAGACCTTGTGGGGGGCCAGACTATATTATTTTTTTTGGGGGGGGGGAGAACAAATTCCTATGCCCCACAAATAACCCAGAGATGCATTTTAAAGAAAAGGACACATTCTACTCATGTAAAAACACGCTGATTCCCGGGCCGTCTGTAGGCCGGATTTAGAAGGCAATTGGCCGGATCTGGCCCCTGGGCCTTAGTTTACCTACCCATGGGCTGGAGGGTTGAACTGCCTGCGCAGTGAACTGGGGTTGGGAGTAGACAATGGAAAGAACCTATGTGATCATTCCTACTACTACAGAAGCCACTGCTGCCTGTCATTCTACTATTCAACAACAGTAACTCTTTTGTTGTTTAGGTGGGTTGGACGGCAGGGTAGAGAGCAGTATCCCCCTATGTCATGCCTTTACCTGCTCGGAAGTATTTCCAGTTCTGCTTGGGACCTTGGCAGTCTACACTTCTTTTCTAGAAGACACACCATCCATAACGAAGCACCCGTTCATGAAGTAGACTGAGGTGGAAACCAACTGACGTGTATAGTGCCTAGTGGGGCGACTGACTGTGGAAGAGGGAATAAAGGTAATTAGCAATTGTTAAATACGGTTAGGAAGTAAGTTTTATCAGGAAGCTCCCTTAGCTATCATTTAATGATATAGTAACCTTATTTCAGCAAATATAAGCTAGTCTTAAAGAAGCAATATAGTATTCACCAAATCATATCTTTGTAATTTATAAAGAATATATTGTCACTTTTGTTAATAAAAAGACGTTTGGCTGATTGATTTTGTACCACATCTAGCCAATACCTACTGGAATATAAATGTGTTGGTAAACAGCACAGTACAGATATTTGGTGACAGCGGTTAGGAGGCGAATCAGCAGTGATAAATAAAAGCTGGTTCTCCAGTCCACTTATAAAGAAATAAGAACTCCTTCCACATAACCAAGCATAGTGTATATCAAAATATAAAACACTGAGATATGTGGGACTCAGTCCTTCCCCTTCCACATGCCAAAATCTGACATGCATAACAACAAATGACTTCCTATACTGATGGCAGGTGTTACTTTAAAGAAATTAAACATTTACACCTATATTTAATAGCAATCCCAAAAGATTGCCAAAGCAGGGGGAACCTTTTCTAGGAGCAAACTGTTTCACTTTTCCATTTGAGTTGATCACTACAGTTTTCTTTGAGTTAATATAATTTAGTTATAATATGCATTGAATGATTTTTCTTTTCTTTGCTGTAGATCCTCAAACGTTACGGTATCTCATACATTTTTGCACAGGTGTATATATAACTCTAGTGGATTGATTAATAGGATTTATTTCTCCAGCAGTTTCATTCCTTGTTGAGCTAAATTCAAGCTGAAACTGTGAGGCTGCTTAAACAGTACTTCTATTTCCATATAGTGACGACTTATTAATCCTATTAATAAGTCGTTAATCTTAAATGAGTCAAATGTGGCAGTGAAGTAATGCAGGTATACATTTGGAATGACTAGGCCACCCTAATAGGTCTTACAACACAGCATATTCTTTGAAACATAATGTATTTTGCTTCACTTGCAATTTCTTCTGTAGCATGAAAAACTATTTAGATTTCTTTTGCTAGTTTTGTTTACTTTATTACAGATATATCTTGCCTTAGTAAAGAATGAAATATCCAAGTAGTTATTAAATGCTATCTTTCAGAAAGTTCTGTTTCTTTTGCTTGGCATAGTCACATGTTGGCAAACTTCAAGAAATGGTAGAAGATGCTTAAATTGCAAAAAATTGATGATCAAAGCAATAAAATCATAGTTTGTTCATCCGGTCCTTTTTTGTGGTAGAAAAAGCTATATTTGTTTCTCAGAAAATCATGCAGCTATGACTCAAAACAAGCTGGAAGGTGGTATAGATTGAGTATGCAATCTTTGTAGTCACGTTCTAACCGCAACCACAGACTTTGAAAGTCAGGAGCGATCTTTCACTGTGAGTTCCCATTGCTATCAGAAAAGAGATGTTTAGCTTTTTGCACAAGCTTGGAAGATAGAAACAACAGATTGTTGACCTTAAAACTATATTGTAATGGCAAATTTTATTATGTTTTTATAAGTGAAGACCCAGGTGTCTTTTGACTTGATTACTTGCAAATGAGTACTGATTACTCCCCAGATGCTCTGGTTGGGTTGGAAAAAGCACTTATGAGTGGCAACTGCAAACACAAGTCTTGAGTTTTGTGGTAGGTAGGGGCATGTGTTTATAGGCCATGCTTTTGGAAGCAATGGGAGTGCTCACTGGAAGGACAGATCCTGAAGCTGAGACTCCAATACTTTGGCCACCTCATGAGAAGAGAAGACTCCCTGGAAAAGACCCTGATGTTGGGAAAGATTGAGGGCACAAGGAGAAGAAGAGAAGGAGAGAACAAGATGGTCGGACAGTGTTCTCGAAGCTACCAGCATGAGTTTGACCAAACTGTGGGAGGCAGAGAAAGACAATGCCTGGCGTGCTCTGGTCCATGGGGTCAAGAAGAGTCGGACATGACTAAACAACAACAACAGGGGCATGTGTTTATAGGCCATGCTTTTGGAAGCAATGGGACTGCTTTATAGAAAAGCAGTGACTCTCTGGGTTCTTGTCTGCTCCTCCATGGTCAACATGTATATTTGCTAAATATATAGACATGCTATAAGCCTGCAGCACTCTCTGCTTGCAAGAAATAGCTGCCCCTGTATATATGTAATGAACAGGAAAGTGTGAAGCCCCGCTCAATAAAAGCAATGCAACAAAATAAAGGATTTCTTCTCCAGACACATTCAGTTGGGGTTTGTTGTTGCTGTTTTGCCCTCTCCTCTTCAAGGTGCACCTCAAAGTTAGGAACATTGTAGGCCAAATCCAGATTCAATAGTACAGCTGAAATTTAGCCCCACTGAAGGCAGCAAGGAGCTTGTTGTTGATTAAACCAATCCAGAATTTCACTCTAGACCATATGCCATTTGTTTGCTGTCCAAGTAATAGGCAATCTGATCCTACAAATAGGCTTTAGCCGATAGCTGTATTGCTGCAATTAAAACGATGCCAAATCTAATCTGAGCACTTCGGAGAAGAATCAGTCTTATCTTGCCTTTCGCATCTGACATAACAGAAAAGCAAGCCAAAAACACATTAGTTTTCTGTTATATCAGATGGCAAAAGCATAGCAGTGGACTGTTAGCAGATGCCGTTGCATAATTGGTAGTAGGAGACACTGCATTTTCTCCTAGCTTTGCCTGAATGGTGTTAAGGGTTTGAAACAAGGCCACAGAATTCACTCAAATCATAGCCTTAACTCAAGAAAGCATGGGAAGAAGACGATTAGATTCAGTTACCCAAATGTCATGCATAAAAGTGGAATGAGGCCTACTTTGTCCACCCTGTTTTAAAGAGTTCAGTGAACTTCTGCTAGTTTAAGAAATCAGGTGGCCATCCCCCCCCCCCTTCTTCTTTAAAACATTTCACAAGAACATCAAGACAATGTTCTGGGAGTTTTCCAAAGGCTGCAACTGTCATTTTCGGTGCATTTTAAAATTTTGCAACAATTTTTATATAACTCACTTTTTGCAACATCTGGTTAAAAGCAGCACAGTGAGACAGTAATTGAAAGTGATAAAAAAGAAGAGAGAGGCCTTTGACTGTGTGCAAAAGTGTTGACTAAACCCATTACCAATATTGTCAATGGTGAGTGCTCCCACAGCAACTACATTTGAGAGCACTGGGTTCAAATAACCTCTGTGATATTCTGCAAATGCTTCTGTAAGCGGTAATGGAAGATGTTATGTTATAGCAGGCAGTTCTGCAGCTAATCTCTGTCGTCCATTTGTCAAAATGGAAGAATATCCTTGGATTTAATTTCACTTCTCTGATACAACATTGTATGTGAGATATGCAATAGCTGTGAATAGGCAACACCTTTCCTTTGCAGAACAGCACCTTAGTTTCAGTACAACTCAACATATTTACGCTTTCATTGCTTTTTTTATCCTTTTGATATGGTGATTTGATGTTTCAGCAGTAACACTGTACAAAAACAAATAAAAGTGAGCAAATGTTATTTTTGATCCTTGGAACAATTGGGGACACTAAAGCAACACTTTTTCTAGGAACAACAGAAAAGGACAAAGAGGTCCCATGAAAGTGGTTGCAAGTTGGACATTTAAAAAAGGAATAAAAATACATTTCTGTTAGAGGGCCTGAGGGAAACCAAGACTCTTAAGTCTCATGCAAGTAAATGGTATAAAGTACAGAACAGGCTGACTTGAGTAGATGGCACAAGCTTGGGGTAGCTTGCTTCTACCTTCTAACAGGTCACAGGGGTCTTTCTTAAGCGGTCCAGTGTTGGTGGTTTCCCATGAGGACTGATAGGGTAGACATCACCGAAGTCAGCAGTAGATAGAGTCGGAGATGATGAGGGTCACAGCCAATGAGTTCTAGTTTCTTTCCATTTTCCTCTCTGTAGAGCTCTACAATGACAATACTGAGACTGTGGAGAAGGAAGTTGACAGGTAATGCCACCCCCTGGACTGCTTTTAAGTAAGAAGGCATGGCAAAGGGAAGCTGGCTGAGGGCAGACTTGAGGTTGGTTCGGCAGCTCCCCATTCACCCTATGGAAGCATGGAAGTCTCCATGGAAGCAGTCACAAGGAATGTGAGAAAGGGCTGCTTAATATGACCAGCATCTTGATTAGCTGCTTCCTGTAGTATGAGGATGCCTCTTCAAGATGGCTCAATCAAGAGTTTTCAGGAACAAAACCAAAACCACAAGAAATAATATTCAAGCCTTTGATTATTTAAGGGGACCTGGCAGACGTAGTGGGCTGAATTCAACTAAATAGCTGCACTAGTGATTTCCAGTGCAATGAGTCCTTCTTAGAGCAATGGGACTACAGAGTAATACTGGCTTATTACTGCAACAGTGTACATTTCTCTACACACATCCAAGGCTATTTTCAGATACTCTGAGAAAGCCCAAGCATAGCTGTAGTTCTTCAGTGAAGACAAATCTTACTTGCAAACAGTTTTCGATTTGTAATATGAATCTTACTCACAAAAAGCTTTCAAACAGCAACTTAACAATTTGGCTCCTATGACTGATCATGAGAACGAAAGTCTGCTAGCAAAAATTGGCAGTATGTGTTTGATAGGCTAGTGATGAATTGCAGAAAGGGCAACTAAAATGAATTGAAGGAGCTGTATATTATCAGGATCTATCCTGATTTCTGTGACTGCATTTCAGCTGATTCCTTGGTGACCTGCTGGAATGCGGAGTTAACCAGGGCTATCGACTGTCTGGCTCTGAAGTGCCCTCTCCAATTGCATGGAACCTGGACAGTCCCATGGTTTCCCCTAGAGCTGTGGGCGATGAAACAGTCACTGAGACGGCTAGAGTGCTGGTGGCAGAAAACTCATTCTGAATCAGACCAGACAGGGGTTAGAGCTCAACGTTGAGTCTAACAAGTGGTGACAGCGACGGTGAAGAGGACCTTCTTCGCCGCCTCTGTTGCTTCTGCAGAAAACAGCAGCAGGAGACTCTTTCAGGTGGTTTGCAATCTAACGGAACCACCTCCACCATCAGGGCCTGGTGAAGACCCCAATATCTCCTACAATGATTTTGCAAATTTTTTTGCAGATAAAGTTTCAGAAAGAGGTAGACTCCACCATGGTAGTAGGGTCAGAATGGGAGAGTGCTAGATTCCTGTCTAGTCAAGTTGCATGGGATCAATTACAATCTGTTACCTCCGAGGATGTGGACAGGCTGCTTGGACGAGTGAAACCGACCACTGTCTCCTTGATCCTTGCCCCTTAAAGCCCTAAAGGCCTCAGCTCAGTATACCTGAAGGAGTGTCTCCACCCCCATCGTTCAACCAGGACACTGAGGGTCCTTCTGGTGGTTCCATCCCTGTGAGAAGTGAGGTTACAGGGAATGCCCACCTATCACATGTCAAGGAAATAATCAAATACTATATCCGACTTTTAGAAGACATCTGAAGGCAACCTTGTATTGGGAAATTTTTAATGTCTAATGTTTTACATTTTTTTGTGTGTGCTGTAAGCCACTCAGAGTGGCTGGGAAAACCCAACCAGATGAGCGGGGTATAAATAATAAAATTATTATTAGTAGTAGTATTAGTATTATTTTGTAACTGCAAATTTTAAAAACTGTTTTCAGTGTATTTTAAATTGTAGTAACCCACCCTGTGACCTTAGGGTGAATGCTGGGTAATAATAATAATGATAATAATAATAACTTCTTTTCAGTCTTGTTCTTTTGCACTCTAAAGCTCACCACAAAGAAACTGACTGAAGAAGTGTTCTTAGTGCCCCAAAAATGATTTTTACAGAATTCTGAAATACCATCAAACTTTGGTATTTTTAAAAAATGCATCAGAAATCTATGCTGCTACGTTACAGCTGCAAACACCATACCATTAAGTCAACTGCAATGTTTTCATAACATCATAATGCAATACATAATAGATTGGATCCAGGCTTGGTCATGCTCAGACCTGGTGGGAATTAGGTTAGTCATAGCTAAATACAAATCCAATATCAGTGTGTTTAGTATTACCAGTTGAGATAGAGCCGACTAAAGTTAACAAAGCATTTTTTTCTAGTTGGAAGAACAACTAGCAAATCAAGGCAGTGCTTGAGAGTGGGGAAATGCTGGTGACCAGCTTGTTCCTCTCCACAAAATCCCTTCTATGTGCTTGTATATATACTACTATCTGGAAACTTGACCGAGAGGAAAGAAGAGTAAGAGCAAGGAAGGCAATCCATGACAAACGAAGAAGTTGGCTTATAGTAGCAGTGACTTCAATCTTCTTGCAGATACAAGGGCTCTGATGCAGACTCAGAATTTCCCCACCTTCTATTTCCCTAGAGTGCTGGCTCTAGACTGCAGAGCTGCCCTCTCCATTGAAATGAATGTGCAAACCTGCTAAATGGAAGCTTTATGGGCATATCAAGTTCTGCAATCATCTTTGAGCTCTAATCTTCATTCTCCTCTACAATATTTTACTGCTAAGACATTTCCTAGTTGCATTTGATGATATGGGCTCTAGTCTACAGAGTCTGTGACAATAAATTTGTGAGTCTTTAAGGGCCAGGCAGCTCTTTCTCTTTCTTTCTTTCTTTCTTTCTTTCTTTCTTTCTTTCATCATTTTTATTGATTTTCCAATAAAAAACATCCAATTAATATATCCAATCATAATACTCCAATTAAAATAAAAAACTAAAATTAAAAAGAGTAAATTATAGTCCAAATTATTTTTATTAATTTTTCAGAGCTCCCCACAGTCTGGATCTCTGAAGCATATCTCCACATCTCAGTCCTGCCTCTCCTTGTTGTTTCCATATTTTCCACATCTTGATATTGACACTTTATAATTCTCCGTCCCTGAGTCCATTTCTTTTTCTTTTTTTTTAACCTAACTCATGTGCTGCTGTCTTAAATGCATTAAAACCACTTTTCTGGTACATCAACTTGATTTTCTGAATGATAATTTACCATTGGTTCATTGTGGATCATATAATTTGCACAATGTATTTGTTTGTTGTGAACTTGTAAAAATTGGCATACCAAGCAGTAGCATTTTTGTAAATTAAGAATGCTGCTGATATTGTTTGCGTGTGTGTCGTTGCAAAAAAGAACAACAAAACAGTTATAGGAATGAATAGACCAAGATAACCATTTCGACTTTTAGGACCTCATTACTCATTTCTATGGCTCCTTCCTACCAGTAAAAAGCAAAGTCCAAAACCACAGCATCTCTTCCCACATGTCAGCCTCAAAGTACATTAATGATTCAAAACTTGCTCAACAGGCTGACCCCTCATTATACTAAGCAGACAGAAACTACCTGTTCATAGGTCCCCCCCCCCTTAGCTTTTGTAATCTGAATCAAGAACAAATGAATCAGTCTGTTGGCCATTCATAAAGGCAGGCAGCCACCAAAATTGAAACTTATACTTTCAGTAATTGCTTGTGAGTTGTAATTCATCTTTCTAATTGAAGTATTGTTTTCTTCAGAATGTTATTGGTACCTGCACCTGGTATAAGCCAACACTAAGCTAGGAAGCATAGCACATAGGGAGGATAATGTTTTCTGACTGAGTAGGGATATGAACCCTGATCTCCCAGCTCCTTGTCCAGCACTTTAACCACCACACCATACCACACAACAACTTCTGAGTAGATGTACCAAGTAGAATTGCATTGTCCATGTTAGGTTGTCATGAGTACCTCCACCTCCTTTCTTGGAGGGAGGAACTCAAAACCCACTGAATTGGGAGGAGAAGATTCAGGTATTAAAGCAACTAGAATGGAGTAAGATACACTTTGTATCTTACAAAGAATGGAGTAAGATACACTTTGTGCCCGTAAAGCTCAGAATTGATTTTTATTTTTTTTTAAGTTACAATGCTTCAAATCCCAGGCTTTCAAACTTCTCAAGATGGTTTTGAAAGGAAGGCTTATTTGCGAGTACTTGGTGAAAGATATATTTGTTTAAGAGAATGGTTAGTGGTAGAATGAGAGATATTATATTCAGGTTCTCCTTGCAAGCTAAAGGCACCTGGCTGGCCACAGTATAAACAAGATGCTGGACTAGATGGGCTTTGGCCAGATCCTGCAGGGTTCTTCTGATGTTTTTGTTATACCACAGAGTCAGATACCAAGCACTAGCTCTAGTTCCACCACCATAGGGACACATCTACCACCAAAGGTCTCCAAAGCTTCAGACTATTATGCTTCAGGGGTGCCCTTGGGCCACACTTACCAGCTATACTAGCTGCACTGGCTTCCCGTGGAGCACAGGATCAGGTTTAAGGTGCTGGTTTTAACCCTTAAAACCCTATAAGGCCTAGGACCCACGTACCTACATGACTGCCTCTCCTGTTATGTCCCACAGAGGACCTTACGGTCTTTAAACAAAAACATCTTGGAGGTCCCGGGCCACAGGGGGGTTAGGCTGGCCTCAACCAGATCCAGGGCATTTTTGGCTGTGGCCCCGATCTGGTGGAACACTCTGTCACAAGAGACTAGGGCCCTGCGGGACCTGACATCTTTCCGCAGGGCCTGCAAGACAGAGTTGTTCCACCAGGCCTTTGGCCAAGGCACAGTTTGACCCCCTCCTTTGGTAATCCTCATCAAACTCTAGCCCAATGGTTGGCATTAATTTGATTTTGAACTGATTTTAGAATGAATTGATTTTAGAATGCTGTGTTACTTTTATTGTTAGCTGCTCTGAGCCCGGCTTCGGCTGGGGAGGGTGGGATATAAATAAATAAATAAATAAATAAATTATTATTATTATTATTATTATTATTATTATTATTATTACTGCAGATAGTGGGGTTCCAGAGCAGCATAGTTTCAAAAAGTCTAGCTCAGGCAACACTCAAAAGCAGGTATCTTCAACCTTTGCAGACCCAGGACTCACTTTTTACACAAACATGCATTTGGGGACCCATTTCTTAATCTTTTGCCATATATTTGCATGGTAGTAGTGCTCCTGTTGCGACTTACCTTGGATTACGTCATGACCCAAACATGCGTCCCAACACACCAGTTGAAGACCTGTGGTCAAAAATCAATACTACAGTCTGTTCAGGCAATGTACAGCCAGGTGGGTGTCTAAGTAGCCAGAGACCTGGACAAAAATGGAAAATGGAAACTAAGAGATTATGATGAGATAAAAGATCACTTTCAGAGTTGGTTGCACTATTGACAATTACATGAAACATACAAAGAAGACAATAAGAAGGATTCAGTTACACGATATCCAGGTTTCAAAGGGAAGTGGTAGAAGGGAAAGTCAAATTATTGAAGGGTACATATAGCATCCTGCTAGAATGGGAGACGAAAGACAAAGATGTGAAATCAGTTATGATTAAATGGTCACAAGATATAGGTCATAATATTATGCTGGAAGATTGGGAAACGTTATGGAAAAGTGATTTAAAATTTACAGATTGCTCCTTGCTGAAAGAAAATTATATGAAGATGATGTATAGATGATATATAACACCAGTGCAACTAGGAAGAATGTACAAAACCAGTTCAAATATGTGTTGGAAGTGTAAACAAAAAGAAGGCATCTTTTATCATATGTGGTGGGATTGTAATGAAATTAAAAAGTTTTGGGAAATGATATATAATGAACTGAAGAAAATGTTCCAATTAACATTTGTTTAAAAACCTGAAGCTTTTTTTGTTAGGGATTGTAGGAAAAGACCTGCCAAGGAAATTGAAAAATATCTTTATGTATGCGACAACGGCAGCAAGAGTCTTAATAGCACAAGGATGGAAGAACGAGGAAATCCCAACTAAAGAACTATGGCAAGAAAAATTGATGGACTATGCAGAATTGGCAAAATTGACACACAAACTACATGACAAGGATTACTGTGATTTTAAAGATGAATGGGAACCCTTTACAAAGTATTTAAAGAAACAACAAAACAAACTGGACTCCTTGGCAGGCTTTGAATAAGCATTCACAAACTTTTTATATTGATAACATTCAGATAGATAAATTGAGGGTCTGTACAGTTTTGTAACATGCAGAAAATAACATATGCTGACAAGAGAGGAGCTGAGGGAAGTCTGGGGGGGAGGGGAGGGTGGGTTATGTTTTGGGAGAGGGGAGGGGAAAAACAGAGGGGGAAATTTAAGGATGTTATGTTTTTTGATAAAATGTGATGTTGAAATTACTAATAAATGTTGTTTTTGTTTTAAAAAAAGAAAAGAAGCCAGAGACCTGTGTTGTTTGCAACAAGTGGAAATGCTTTGGCTTCCTAGACAATGCCCTAACCACATCCACTGGAAGCAAAGGAGTTCCAGAGATTGCTTGCGCACAAGTAAACAACCTTACTCATGAGCCACACAATGACTTCAGGTCTGTTAACACATGCTATTTCATAGCTCTTCAAGGGTTCTTCAGCTGTCTGTCACTAGAGGGGATCCTCAGTACTGATTCCAGGAGACTCTGTGTGCTCCATAAGGTCTTCAACCTGTGGAGTGTCTGGTTCATCTTCTGAGGAGTTAGTGTCTGGCAATAGGTCAGGACTAGGCATGACAGAAGTCTTTCCCAGCCCTGCTTGGATATTCCAGGACTGAATCTGTGACCTTTTGCATGCAAAGCATGTTCTCTTGGACATGCTTTTGTTGTTAACTTTGAAGCTAGCCACTCAGCAAACATGGGGTGGATCTACACACAGGGCGGAGGGGACGACGCTATAAATAAGTCAGAAATTAGATCATTTTAACACACACACACACACACAAAAATCCCTATGGAAAAACACATATAAAAATGTCTTGCTCTCTGGCACCATCTAGTGTTGCATGTTTATAGCACATTCAAATCGTCGTTTCTTTACTAATGTAGTTGAGTCCATGACCTCCCACCCCATGCGTCAGCAATGTCATCTGAAAAGAGAGACGAGCGCTCCTTCCCTTCAGTTGGTTAAGTATTTTAAATGCCTATTGGTTTTGGTGGGAGAGGTTTAAACGAATGTTTAGCACTCATGCTGTGATCTAAGCAGCCTTAAGAAAAGCTTCATCTGGAATCGTGGAGTGTACTCATAGATGCTCAATAGTCATAATAAAAATGTTATGTACCACACTGGAGACAACTACTTTGTTTTGGCAAACTCTTCAAATGCGCGGCATTGATTTATAATGATGTATTACATAAAATTAGTGATAAGAATCCTGTTAGATACTTGCCAATGAAGACCATTAATCATAGCCTCTCATGTTATACCATCGCAGCCTCTCATACCACCTGCAAATCCTTGTACTTAAGGTTTGAGCTGGCCCAAAACAAACACGCTTCTGGCTTGCCTGCCTTATGACTCAGTTCATTAGGCAGAGCCTTGGGCAGGTATAAATAACACACCTCTTCTTATACCATGTCATGTGTGTGAAAGCAAATGCAAAAGGTAAGTGCATTTTGGGCAACCCCATAAAATCCCCTCACATCAAACAAGAGGGAGCCCCCTTGTAAATCACATTTGCATGAAATAGCAATACAGTGCATTTAAAATTATGGGAAGGTCACATGTTGTTACAAGCACTCTCAGAATTACATCATCTGTCAGCCATCTCAAGCCACAGGTGCAGAAGAAGATTACTCAATAGGAACGAGGCCTGAGGGACTGGTGTATTCACTGTGTTCCAGTCAGATGTGTTGGGGAAATCTCCAAGCAAGGCATGAAAGCAATATCCCAGTCCTGTTTCTCCCGGCATGATCTGGATTTCAAGGTATACTTCCTCTGAAAAGCTAGGTTCCATTTAGCTACCATAGACTGAGGCTGTGAACACATCACCAGCTTTATTTATTTATTTATTTATTTATTTATTTATAGCATTTATTTCCAACTTTTTTCTCTGAGGAGCTCAAGGTGGTGTGCATGGTTCTTCCCTGTCATTTAATCCCACAAACAACCCTGTCAGGTAAATTAAGCTGAGAGACTATGAATTGGTCACCCTTCATGACTGAGTGGAGATTTCAACCCTAATCTCCCAGGTCCTTGTCCGATGCTCTAACCACCACAGCATATTGTCTCTCCTATGCTGTTAGGTTCTTTTTGTCAATTTGGATCAAAGCTGATTTGGGGGAAAGCACGTCAAGGTGCAGTATTTCATAGGAAACAACAGGGCGGATATGGATTGGGGCTAATGTCATATGTGCACAGCTTCCCAAACCAGCAGTGGGAGCACACTGGATGCAGATTAAACAGGAGTGTGTACACCACCCCATTCTTCATGAATCTAATGCTTTTTGAAGTCATTCTCTCTCTTTTTTAAATATATCTTTCTTAATTTAAAATAAATACATTTATGAGAAAACTGACGCACATACAAGTAAACAAACATACAATCAAACAAACAAATAACAGAAAAATCAAACAAACCACCACACTATAAGATACAAGAAGATCAATATAATTATCATCATATATACTCCTGCTACTGAACACAATTATAAAACTTATAGAGAAGAAATTGAAAACTGACTTCCAATTAATCTCACTGTACTTTATCTATCCATTACTTTATACCGCACAGTTACATATTTCTTATATAATTTCTTTTTACCTCCCTACGAACTTATATTTATACAATACAGGGATTCTTGGAGCACTGTTGCTTATGTAGCTAAAACAACACCATGCACACACTCAAAAGAGTGGGTATCAGCAGATCTGTGAGGTCACCAAAGTCTGTAGAAGTGCAAACAAAAAAATATTTTTGGAGGGAGGGGACAATTGGGGAAGCACAGAAACTGCCTAGACTGTCCTGGTCTGCTTGTATATATTATGGGAACATATGTCTTGCTTATGTGAAAAATTTGGGGTTGGCTTTTGCAGCCCAACTCCCTACCAGTGTCCTCTAAGTCTATTATTGGTCAGAGAAGAAAGGATGGAGGCAGGAACTAGTTAAAGCAAAGCAGATCTTAATTTTTCTGTTGCAACAAAGTTGTGCAGGGCATGTGGGGGGGAATGGACAACCGTGGGTATAAATCTGTGGGTTTAAGAAATAAACCCACTGGATAAAGTTTGAGTGCTTCACTTGTAAATAAATCATTTAATGTGCCAACACAAATAGAAGTTATTAAAATTGCAATTGCTGTATAAGGAGTTATTATTATGACCGGAATGTAATTGAAATTAATAAGACTTTGGAATGCAGAAATAAAGAAAATCATCAAACCATCAATTCTAGAATTATATAATTTGGTATTTGAATGATTGGTATTAGTAATTGTATTATATATTGGTATTGTTACAATGAGGCTCATATTGGATTGTAATTGAAAACTAATTAAAAAAATTATCAAAAAAGAAATAAACCCACTGGAGCTCAAAGATCATATAACAGTGTGTGCATCAGTTATGTTCTTGAGGTCAAATTGATGCTAACGGCTGCTTGTGACCTAATGTTCTCTAAGCCATAGATTCTGGTCAACCTTTTGAAGCAAATGCATGAACTTCTGTTCATGAAAGCATTATGCAAACAAGGATTGCTCAATCATATACTCCCCACCCAAACTCCAAAAGTCCTGTGAATGTGAACAAGACAGTGAGTGGCATTCAACTAAGTTTTACTCAGAGTAGACCCATTGAGATTAATGGCTCTTTATTTGTATGGGTTGTTTAAATAAATAAATGAAATAATAATAATAATAATTTATTTATACCCCACCCATTTGGCTGGGTTTCCTCAGCCACTCTGTGTGGTTTCCAACAAAATATTAAAATACAATAAGTTCAATAGGTGAGTAAAACTTAGTTCAATAGCACCTAGTACATCTCACCATAGCGGAGAAGACATCAGGTGCCTTGTATGCTTGCTCAGTCTGCTGACCAGGCACTGCTACCTGTTGGTGGGCAATTTCTCCCTTTTTATGGTTCTTTAGCTTTGCACCAGACATAAACTGGATAACCCTTAAAGAGAGGATGTCTACAAATAGAGGACCGCCCTCCATAATGTAGGACACATGGCCACACCACCAAGAAAATGCATGGGATCTGGCTGTAGGAACAGTCACACATGCCATCAATTTGATTTTAATTAATTTTTAGAATGAAATGTTTTTACAATGTTTGATTGTTTGATTGTTGTTAACCGCCCTGAGCCCGGCTTCGGCTGGGGAAGGCGGGATATAAATAAAATTTATTATTATTATTATTATTATTATTATTATTATTATTATTATTATCATCTTGTAGTCACTTTCCTCTCCCCCACCCTCTGCATCCCTCACAAGCCTCTCAAATGAGCTCCTAGCATATTGATTTCCTAGTCCTTGTTCAGAGTCTAAGGCTGGGTAAGGTATTTTTTTAAAGGTCTCTTGTTCGGCCTGAGATGGTGGGAAGAGCAGGGAATAAAGATGACGGGATGTGAGTCCCCCACTCTCTTCTGCAAAGAACAGCCTAATCAAATTTGGTTGGACTGCAACTTCCAGCATCCTTGACCATTGGGTGCACTGACTTCAGCTGATGGGACTGTGGCTGATAGCTGTGGACACAGCATAAATTTAAATCAACCCGTCCCACCATGATGTGGGCAAAGCAAGTTGTGTCCTTTGGCTTAGACTGTATAAAAGGTAAAGGTAAGGTAAAGGACCCCTGGACGGTTAAGTCCAGTCAAAGGTGACTATGGGGTTGCGGCGCTCATCTCACTTTCAGGCCAAGAGAGCCGGTTTTTGTCCACAGACAGCTTTCCAGGTCATGTGGCCAGCATGACTAAACGGCTTCTGGTGCTACGGAACACTGTGACGGAAACCAGAGTGCACGGAAACGCCGTTTACCTTCCTGCCACAGTGGTACCTATTTATCTACTTGCACTGGTGTGCTTTCAAACTGCTAGGTTGGCAGGAGCTGGGACAGAGCAATGGGAGCTCACTCCATCACAGGGATTCGAACCGCCAACCTTCTGATCGGCAAGCCCAAGAGGCTCAGTGGTTTAGACCACAGCACCACCCGCATCCCTGTATACACATTTACTGGGTTGAAACATCACTAGGTTGTTCTTTTTCTCAATTTGAATAAAAGCTGGTTGTGGGTGGCAGGGAGTGCGTCAAAATGTGGTATTTTGTAAGATATGACAGGACAAACATGGGACAGCTGTGAATTGTGACTAATGTCATGTGTACACTGTTTCCCAGAACAGCAATGGGAATGCACTGAATGCAGAGTAAATGGAAGAGTGTTCATAGTCTTACCCTGGAAAGAGAAGCTGCTGAATTGCAACTCATTACCAAACTTAAAACCATGGAGAGACCTGGTTTGAACAAAGACATTGGATTCTTATCCCATTATACATGACTAAGCCATTTCTCACCTTCTCACCCCTTGCCTTTTCCTGTAAGACCTATTACAGTCGTTAAGAGTCGTCAGCAGGCTCATCTCAGCTATCTGCCAATCTCCCATTCCCACCACCCTTCTGAGTAATACCCCTCCCCACCTTCTCACTATATAGAAGTATCTGGCAACTTCTGTTTCAGTGTATCTGAAGAAGTGTGCTTGCACATGAAAGCTCATACCAAGAACTAACTTAGTTGGTCTTAAAGGTGCTACTGGAAGGATTTTTTAAATTTTGACTATGGCAGACCAACACGGCTACCTATCTGTAACCTTGAAATCTCTGTGTTCTCTGTTCTTTTGCTCTTATACCAAAGAAGAAGCATACAACCAGATATGCCAATTTCACACCTGGTCTACACTGATCCTCACACTTCGTGCTTTTAATGAAGTGCAATGACATGATCGTGCGCTATTTTGTGATACTCTAGCCACTGGGAGGTAGGGTTGCCATATTTCAAGAAGCCAAAGTTAGGGTAGAAGATACTGATCTGGACCAATGGCCTGATTTTACATGAGGCAGCTTCCTATGCTCTTCATGGACACCTGCACCTGTCAAACTGTTGCTTGTTACACAACTGTTAACATCACAGAGACCTGGTTTTCATGGCACAGTAGGCCAAATTTGGGCTTACTGGGACCATGCAAATATGTGGGCTCCCAGAGAGCAGCTTGTAGCTGCTTTGCTCTTCCACAGCTGAGCTTAGCCAAGGTTTGGCTTAGCATAACATCGAAACCTTGGCTCGTGGTTAAGCTTTCTCCTCTCAAACCAAAAGCTGTAGCCAAGGTTTGATCATAGTTTGGCTTACTGTGTCATGTGAATGAGGCCAGCATCTCTATCAGCACGGAAATCAGTATTAATTCTGCAAAAGTAAGTGTGCTGGAAAAGCCACATGCAAATTATAATTGGGTTCCATTCAGTACAGGCTGCTGAATTTCTCCTTACAAATAAAAATATTTAACATTTATATAGCATTTTGCAATCCTGTGCATACCTGGAAGTAAGTTTTATTAAGCTGAATGGACCTTACTCCCAAGTAAGTACACAAAAGCATGCAGCCTTAGAATATTCACAGCACTTCACCTCAGTAATCTTTAGATCAACCCAACGATGTTGATCAGTACTATTATCTCAACATGGCCGTGGGTGGAGGGTGGGGTGGAGCTGAGAATGAAGGGCTCATCTAGGGCTATAAACAGTGTAATCCTAGGCATATCTACTTAGGACTTGCCTCCAGGTATGTACAGGAAGTCTAGCACTGAAACCCTAGTGACATATTGTGTCAGAAGCAACGTTTCAAGAGGGGACTTCCTGGTTTACATTTGAGACCCTGAACCATCATTGTTACATGAGTTCTAAATGTGAACATAAAAGATAGCTATCTAAAACATCAAAACAGTTTTCTGCATAACTTTATTCTTAGGTCTTTCTTTGCATGCTTCTTTCTGGGAATCAGTGGGTCAGGTTTGTTTGCTTTTTAACTAAACAGTCTTTGGGAAATCAAAACTACTCATTCAAATGTGCTATTCGAAAATATAAGTATGTGACTATCCCTTTTCTTTTGTTTTACTGTCTGAGTAACACTTTAAAATGCCATTTTGTCTTTACGGAATTTTTCACCAGGAAATAAGAGAGGGAGAACCCCAGTGACACTGTTGAATGCTACCATGAACTTTTTACAAACCAAGAATGAGGAAAGCCCCTTGCTAGAAAAGTATTGCTGATATACTACTACTACTACTACTACTATTAATATATTACCCAGAGAGCTCATGGTGGTTCACATAATAAAATCAAAATATAAAGCCACAAAATATATAATCAAAATTAAAAACAACAACCCAATAACCCTCCCCCCAAAAAACCCCACTGCTTCCTTCAAACAGGCAGAGACCACTCCCTCTCGTAAAGAGGCATTGATCACCTCCCTGGCCCAGCCAGCTGTTCCCTCCCTGTTGGTTTTTAACAGCCAAGAGTGGTAAGGGCCTAGAGTGCAGGTGGTCGCCCTGACTGATCCAAGCACCTTGTCCACATCCTCAAGCCTTACCAACTGAAACTCATCCAACACAACAGGACTAGACTGTGCTCTGGACACCCCATGAGATTCATCTGCTATAACAGCAGAGTCAAGGTTTTGGTGGATGCGAGCGATTTTGTCCTCAAAATGCTTTGCAAACAAGTCAAAGCGAGCTCCTGATGGTTCTGTCACCTCCTTTGGGCCAGCCTGCAAAAGGCCCTGTACAACCCAGCAAAGCTCTGCTGGATGACATAATGAGGATGCAATGGAGGCAGCAAAGTATGCCTTCTTTGCTGCCTTCACTGCCACTAGGTAGGCTCGATAATGAGCCTTCACCAGTGTTCAGTTGCATTCATTCGGATCTTTCCTCCACTTGCGTTCAAGCCGTCTCCCAGCTTGTTTCTATAAATATAAATATTACTGTATGCAAAACCAATGAATTTTGACTATGCTTCTTCTAGCTTACAGTTTCTCTTAGCTAAATAACACACTATTATGGGGAAATTATTTCAAATACTTTACCTAGATATTTGAGGTTTGTTTAGAGATATACAGACTGAGCATAGGTGGAGGCACAGCTTGAAGACACCCAACAGACAGCCCACTCCACTGCCCTGCATCTCAGATAGCTCTGATGCAGACAAGGAACGTGCATGTATGCAGTGGCTCCACTATTCAGATCCATGTAATAATAATAATAATAATAATAATAATAAATTTATCTATACCCCACCCATCTGGCTAGGTTTCCCCAGTCACTCTGGATGGCTTCTGACAGAATTAAAATCACAATAGAACATCAAACATTAAAAATTTCCTAAACATTCCTTTCCTGCTTATTAAACTGAATGTGGCAGCCAGTTGATGTAAGTAGTATTGGTCTGGGGCAGATGTGTGAACTATGTGTGTTCTCTCTCTCTCTCTCTCTCTCTCTCTCTCTCTCTCTCTCTCTCTCACACACACACACACACACACACACACACACACACACAGAGTAACTACAGCTAACACTACAATAAATCCTTACTTTGCCCAAATAAACAGGACCTTCTATCGCCCTATTGCTCTGAATCTGGTGAACATGATGATACAGGAAAATCAACATCCCCATTGAGCAAGAGAGATCGATGTACCCAGTCGATACGGACACGGGTGTATTTGCATCATTCTGCTCATCTGAACCTCATTAAACCTGCTGGATTTAGATGTGGGCAGAAATGGGCATCTCCATTTAGGGCCACTAGCGGTTGTACCTAGTTAAAGCAGGAGTGGAGCCATTGAGTTGCAGAGTTATTAGAGAGCATTCACCGAGAAAGTCTTTCTACATATTTTTATGGTTTGAACCTGGGAAAGCTTTTGCATACTGAACACTGATCTTCAAGACTGCAGATGGACACAGGAAAGAAAGAGCGTATTGGCCAAATTGCTCATAGGTCATGATTATGAAAAGGGAGACACCACAACTTGCCTTTCTAGAGTCACTTGGAATGTACACACAAACATCAATATGAGTCATATTTATTTGCTTGACATACATATACAAAATCCAGTTCCCAGGAAAAACAATTTTGTGTTTGCTAAGAGAGAAAAATCCCACTGATGGTGTCTAAATGCAAAGGGTATTGCTATTGGAAAATATTAGTCATCGTTAGAGAGGCCAACTCATTTTAAATAGATTGCTTGACATATTACTTTAAGAAGATGAATAATAGGGAATTCTTGTGTTACCTTTCAAGACATGGAATTTGATATACCAAATTTCTAGATATAGATGTCTTAGTAGACAGCAAAGAATGAAAAGGCATGAGAGAAAGAGGCACGTTGATATGTTACTGTGGAATTCTAGGGGATTGCTTAAAGCAGTTATATAAAACAAAGAACACTGATGACGAGTTATTTCAAGGAGCATGACAGGCGTTGTAAAATTTCCCAGTCTCTTTACACAATAGTCTGTCTCCTGTTCACCCTGCAAATATAGGAACCACCAGTTTAATTTTAGCACAATCACCAATTCCCAACTTTACTAGTGGATTTTCAAAGAAATGGTGAATTTAGGCACCAATCATTCCCTGGTTTTCAATAGGGTAGTTTCCCCCACCCCTTCTTTTGACTTTTCAAAAGTGAGTTTGCAGACATCAAACATGCCTTCTTTAGAGCTTCTGGTTTCAAGTTTACATTATTGCCTGACTTTTAAACACCCTTTATAGTCATGGGGTGATATCCAATTGCAGAGCCCCACATTGCACAACTGACATCCAGGGCTGGATCTAGACACATCAAAGAAACATTTCAGTTAAACGCATTGTAAACTTTGTATGAGAAATCAGGTTGGCAAAAACTGAACTCCACAGCACCATCTGGTGTCACAATGTTATAATGCATATCCAGTAAATATAAAATGCGTTTTCTTTACCAAAAAGCTGAGTCCCAGGTTTAAAACTGGGCATATCCGTCCTTTCTTTTCCTATCCCATTTCCTTCAAAATCTGCTCTGGAGGGTTGTGGGATCCTTTGTAGTAGAGGTGGGTACAGGAAGGAGAGAAAAAAGGGGAAGTCCTATAGTGTTCATTGCTGTGGTGTTAGATCTTAGCCATGGGATGAATCCTGTGCAAGGTTAGTCTGCTGAAATCCCAAACAGATTAATTCTATACAGGTATGCTGCCTCATTTTGCATTCCTAAGCATGTATGTACATGGAAGTATGTCCTATTGAAACCAATCAGATTTTTTCTATTTTCAAGAAAATGAAAATAAATAAAAGTACATGTTGTTTTGTATGTGTACTTTTATGTTCCATTGTCTTAAAACAAAAAACAAAATAACTCACACACAAAACCCTAAAATAGCAAAATATGTTGTTGCTGTTATACAAGTGTACATGCCACATAATCAAAAGTTTCTTAAGTAGTGCACACCACAAAATCTTATAAAAGGGTATAAAGTTAATAAATAAAATTCTCCCAGCAGTAATAGGCCTTTTGATGATTAGTGTATTCATATTTACTCCTAATCTTTGTGTGATATGTTTGTATCAGGGACCATGCTGAGGAGGGCTGCACTGAGGAAGAAGAGTGGGAGCCACCCCCTCCCTCTGATCCTGATCCTAAATCTTCCCAGGAGCAGGAGGGCAGCATAGATTTGGAAGAGTGGTTTGCAGAGGGACAGAGTTCAGAAGGCAGAAGCTGGGAAATCTGGATGGGGAACAGCTAGGAAAAGAAACACTAGAAGAGAGAGTTAACAGATTCACAGTCTCTGGACAGCATTCACTCCCCTCCTCCAAAAACACGGAGAGCTCAGAAAGTGTTAGAACAGAAAGCGCAGAGGGTACAAACTCAGTCTACAAGATGTAAGAGTGATGTAGATTAATAGGGATGGTAGGGGGAGTGACCCTTAATTGGGAGCACCGCCATTTCTAAGAGACGTGTTCTTTGCTCTTTCACTGTGATTATTAAAGATTCTAACTGGTAAGACGTTCCTTTCATTTGATCTTCTTATCTACTGCCACGGGGAGAGGAAGCCAATTCCCTGAAGCCTGACAATTTGTTTGCTTATAGTTACGTTTCTTCTTTTTACTCTATCCAATGCTTTTCTTAGCTGTTCCAAAAGATAAGTTGGAGTCCATTATTCCACACTGGGTGCACACAATCAAAGCTGCTTCTAAAGCAACATAGTCTCTGTTAATATATGTAATAGGGGTCCTGATGCTCCAAGTTTAACATTGGATCTGTGCTTCTTTCTATTTTTTTAAGGACTTGTTTCTCAGTCCCTCTGTGCTTTGATCTGAGTTTCTGAGTTGCTTCCCATGCTGAAATTAGGCTCAAAAGAAACATTCTATTTGAGCAAGTTTTTAATACATTGTGGTGTGTGCTTAGTTGCATTATGTGCATGTGTTCAACACTTTCCCTGGTTTACTAATATGCCCACATATTCCAAAGGGTTGGTGAACCCTGTCTTAAAGTAATGTGAAAATATTGTATTGAAAGGATATTGATCTGCATAAAAACTGATGGAAGGACTGAGGTGTTCAGGCCCTCTGAAGTCCCACCCACCGCCTTCTCACACACAGATTCACACCCTTTGTTGCAATACCAAACTATGTTGACTCTGTGGAGCCGCCTGAGAACTTTCCACTAGAAGCTTCACATGAAAGCAGAGTGCGACCTTCCAGGGCACTGCAAGAGGATGGTGAAACTAAGTCATTTTGTATGTCGTATTTACAATGGTTTTTAGGATGTGAAAAATGAATCTAAGATTAGAGTGGCAGTTTGCATCATTCATGGCACATGAGGCTCATGTTTTGCATAGAGAGTGTCCTGTGTTTGATCCCTGGCATCTCCTATTGGGTTTATTTATTTGTGGGCAGGGTGGTCCCTCCCCCTACCTGGCCTGATTACCTTGGCAACACCTCCCTGGTGGGATTGGGCAACTGGCTGAGGTAGGCGGAGGCCTCCAGGTATCCCACCTGGGGAAGGCCAAGCCAAGCCTGTGTTAATGGTGCCGCATAGGGTCCCGGGGGCTGCACGCAACCACACAAAGGGCGCCCACCCACTCCCATTTAATGTGGGGAGCGGTCATTCTGCCCATAATAATAATAATAATAATAATAATAATAATACCCCACCCATCTGGCTGGGTTTCCCCAGCCACTCTGGGTGGCTTCCAACAGAATATTAAAATTCAATAGTCCATTAAACATTAAAACTTCCCTAAACAGGGCTGCCTTCAGATGTCTTCTAAAAGTCTGGTAGTTGTTTTTCTCTTTGATATCTGGTGGGAGGGCGTTCCACAGGGTGGGCGCCACTACCGAGAAGGCCCTCTGCCTGGTTACCCGTAACTTGGCTTCTTGCAATGAGGGAACCGTGAGAAGGCCCTCGGTGCTGGACCTCAGTGTCCGGGCAGAACAATGGGGGTGGAGACACTCCTTCAGGTATACTGATCGCAGGGTGGGCTTGCAACATAGAACATAAGTGCCAATACATAACACAATATCTATACAATGTAAAAATCAAAACAGTTATATAAATACAGTAAGTACATAATAAAATACAGATTCTCATAGCAGGGACAGCATACAAAAAATAAAGGAGGAGAAAAATCAGCAGCTGGATATCTAAAATACAGAACAGTGCACAAATGCAGGATCTTCTCTCTATCCAAAAGTAGCTCTTAATCCCGGCCACCACAGAAAATGACAGACCCTCCCAGCTCTCACCTGGGAGCCTTCCTGTCATCTCTCAATCTCTCACCTTGTGAGATATTCATCCTGCAAGTCCAGTTTGCCTATTTCTGTGCTGTGGCAGCCAGTTAACTGTACCAAACTGAATCAAACAGAATGCAGCTTTGTTGCTCCTATCAGGCCATAAGCCTACACACTCCCAGAATGGTTTAAGTTCGAGAACCAAGATACCACTATACTGAGAGCCCCACAACATCCCTTCACCTTCATCAGGCAACAGGATTGGGAAATACTTTTGCCGGAGATATTGGAGAGCAACTGCCTGGCAGACCAGGCTATATTGGGTGAAGTAAATCAACTGCAGATTTGTTTGATCAGTAGTTCTGGTGACTCCTGGGCAGAAGTGGTCATGGGGTGGGGAAGAGCTGCTATGTTAGCTTCCCGGCAGGTGGGTTGTTGTTGCTTACCAGGAGAAAAAAGGGAAAGAGCAAGGGGGTGAGGAGGACAGCATGGTGCAAACACATGAGCAGGTGCCTCAGATTGGCTCTGTTGTTGTTTGCACCATGCTGACTCCCCCACCATCTCATTCTTCCCCTCTTCTTTCTGGTAAGCAACAGTGACAACACCTGCCGGGAAGTTTGTGCAGTGGCTCCTCTCCACTCAAAAAACTGCTTCTGCCTCTGGGTTCCTTAACATTCGGTAATGGTGAGAAAGCTTTCCTATGAGATAATTTGCACACCACTCTTCACTTTCCATTTAGCACCTACCCACCCACACTCTTTTAGGTCACTAACAAACTCAGTCTTTTGGTTATGATTTGTGTATATGCTCTCTGTGTCCTTTGCAAGCAGTTAGGCTTCCTTGCGTCTTGAGATCCACATTACTGTCAGGCTTGGACTTGGATTGGCAGGCTTTGACACAGGAGAAGAAAGAAACAGAAGGAGGCTGAATGGTGGAACATGGGCTGGAGGAGAGGGGGGGACACTTTGGAAGGGGGAGCGGGGAGGCTGGCTCTCCTTTCTGACCTTCCTGTGGAGCAGACAGCCTCAGAGAAGGAGCAGGTATGGGGGTTGATCAGCCAATGAGGGAGCATGAAGGTGGCAGAGACTGAAATGGAGTCTGAATAGGAGGGTGCAGCCTTGTCTCCTGGAACCAGATGCTTCCTTCACAGATAGGAGCAGACCCACCTGCCCTAACAGAGTGCACTTGAAAGCTTTACATTCTCACAATGCATGAGAGTCTCATGGGTGATCACACCACACTTTGTCTTTAAAAGCTGGTGGGAGAGGAGCTTTTGGGGGGACATCTTTGTCTCTTCTGTCCAGTTCTGAACTTCTTGTCCTGCTGAATTGTGCCTCCTGATCACTGCCTGCTCCTGAGCCTGTACCAATACTTGCCTGAGTAAAGATCTCTTACTTATAAATAAGAGTCGCTGCTTGCATGTGTTGGGCAGGAACCAGGACACCTTGACAGATTATTAGGGCTTTTTTGGCAGATGATGGGAAAGGAATGACCCCAAACCAGCCATTTTAAAAACTGTTGCATTGCATCCAGTCACCTTGATTTTAATTCAATTATTACATAGTTCATCTACCCCAGCTGCAACAAAACATGTCTCTCCCATATCAGCCTCTACAGCCACAGCAGGTGCTGTAACCTTCCAACAGTTTGACGTCACCCTCAAAGGCTCCATTGTCTTCCAAGACAGACGGATATCAACCTGAACAGAGTTCTAAGTATAGATGTAATGGGATGCCGGGAACATATTTCCTTTGCATGAGCTTTTCCTGAATGCAGCATCATGCTTATTGTACGTTTTTATTCTGTAAACCACCCTGAGATCTTATGATGAAGGGTGCTGTATAAAGTTTAAAATAAAATAAATATATCATCGGGTATTTCCTGTGCTCACAGTAGAAAATAATGACATACAGATGGTATTATTTTTCATTCTGAAAATGTTTTTTGGGGGGGGAAATTAAAAGAGAGAAAGAAGATATATTATCTAACATTTTCCTCCTGGATTTCTGTTTCACCAAGTACACAGAAGTTGTCAGTTTGAATTCCAAGTATGCCAATAAGCAAAGCTTTTTTAAAAAAATGATATTTATTAAAATTTCAAAAGGAAAAGATCACATTAATAAGAAAATTAACAATAAAAAGAAAAAATACAAAATAGAAAAAAGAAAAAAGAAAAAGCAGTTAAAAACAATTCCATCTTTTCATCACTTCTTTTACATTTACTTGTTTCCCAGACCTCCTCATACCTCCCTCTTTTGTATTCTAATTCAATTTGTTAGTCCAGCGATTCCTTTCCCTCCTTTTTAATCCTGATCTTTAATCTTGATATATTATAACATTAAATTTTTAGATATTAAAGACCAATTTTTCCATATTCATTTATACCATTACCGCATGAAACCACTTAACTTCAATCCGTCATCATTCTAACATTCATTAAGCCAATAAGCAAAGCTTAGGAATTAAAACTGAAACTGCACTGTCATGATCTGCAGAAAATAGTAACATGCTTCCTACGCATGATACCAAAACATCTTATTCCTAAAGAGCATACAGAGGGATGTGGGTGTATTAATGCTTTAGGATACAAAGAGTACAGTGCAGGGGTGCCAACTTGAATAAAATATTGGGGGGGAGGTAAGCCCCGCCCCAATAATTGATCGCATTACATGGCTCATGCACACCATTGGAATGGCAATGCCCATCAACTTTGGGGGGGATACAGGAGAGATAGACTGAGGGGGGTGGGAACTGTGGAGAAAGGTTTGCAGCCCCACAGCCCCAGTCTGACATGTCTACATATATGGTTGTCAAAAGTGGGGCATTTTGATCCATATCTTGTTTAGTTGCTTCCTAAATGAACGTAGTATTATGAGAAGATTATTCCACCAGACCAAAGATGCTGAATGACACAAAAGAACTGGGTGTTTTAGAAAACCATGATGCAGGAGAAAAAGGTTGCGCGTCATATCAGCATTCTGTGAATACGAAACTAACATGAAACTGCGGCAATCGCACACAAGGCCAGTTTGATTAATGCTTTCTCTTTCATGAAAACTAGAGCTAGAAATTGTCGCTAATAATATGTTTTTTAATCCAACCACAAAGCAGGAGATAAACAAATGCATAGATTACGTTACACTAGAAAAATGGAAATGCAAACATGCTGTGTTGGAGGAAATTGTTTGTGTGTTCAGTTCTCACCTTTTGGTCCCATTTGTTCTGACATCTACATCCACAACTGAGCAGAATGCTTAAGGTTATCATAAACCTTTCTGCTTCTGAGAAACTTCAACGACCTACAAATGCATACAATGACCTACAGATGTTTAGAGGAAGGCACTGTCTCAAACAGCTAGGTGCTGGAGATGTAATGCTGGAAATGCCTTGTTGAGACACATGACTAGGGCACATGCAGTAATATATTCTTTTTAGTCTCACATTGTTGACACATCAATTTTATACTGGTAAAACGCTTGATATTTGCAGGTGTTCATGTATTTTAAAACTATATTCCAAAGGGGATTAAAGTCTGGACAACAAAAGTGAACTTTGTGAGCTATTATGGTGGCTAAGCGATTTATATATACCGTATTGCTACAAGGAGAAATACCCACTGTCTATTACACAGTGTTCTAATGAACTCACTGCCCTGGCTGCATCCATTCACATATATGTCAATTCTGCGTGGATACCTATTTTGGTATCTGGCAGGCTTATATTAATTTATATGATTCATTTAAGATTCATGAAATTATGGTCCCTGTATCTGCAATGTGAACTGTTCATTGTTTACTGCTATTAGTAGTATTAACTGTAGACTGTCTTTCTTTCTTTCTTTTAATTTCATTTCCCCCTTTCTCTTCTTCTACTTTACTTATTAAATTTACAAATAAGAAATATTTTTTAATAAATCATTCAAATAAGAGGCAGCTTTTGGAGTATTCCAATCACCAGTCTTTCAACAGTATTTATTTTATGTAAGCACTGGTGATTGACCACAGTGGTGCCTTCCAAAACATTTAAGCAAGCCAACCATGTCACAGACAAGAAAACTGTCACACAAGGCAGTGTGTACAAAGGAAAACAATTATTTGCATCAGCCTTCAGCTATTGCAATATATTTCCAGAGTACATCAAACATAAAAATGCAACTGAACACATAAAATTGCCAGATAAAAAATTATACAATTTGAGATTCAGAGATCACCATAGTGGCCTTTAATGCCAGCTGTTAGAAATTTTGCAGTCTATGAATTTCCAAACAGTTTCCAAACTGTGTAGAATAGCTGTTGGGAAAGACTTGGTAAATAACCTTGAGATCTGCCATTCTCACTGAGTCCAGTATCACATCTTGGCCACACCTACTTTGATATACATAACCCATAAAAGAGGATAGGTATAATTCAACACATTCCGTTAGATCAAAAATAACGATGGAAAGAAAGAAGTGTGGGACAGTAGCCAGGATAAAAACATTACTATTTATAAATTACTATTTATATCCATTCAGAGATAATGTGAAAAATTCAATTCACTTTTGTCTTCATATTGGGCAAGACTCCAGCAAATATAGAAAACTGCTTTCTCCCCACCCCCCATTTAGCCCAGCGTTGTCCACTCTGAGTGGCAGAAGTCTTCCATCACATGTTACATGGTCTTTTAAACTCGATGTAGAACCTGGAATCTTCTGCATGCAAAACAGATGTTCTACCTATGGTCCTTCCACCAATATGGAAAGATTAGTGCACATTTTTTGATTTATGAAGTACTGACTTACTCTCCCCTGCAGCCTCTGGCTCAGTGGTGGCGAACCTATGGTATGTGTGCCAGAGAAGGCACTCAGAGCCCTCTCTGTGGGCACGTGTGCCGTCACCCCAGCAGAGCCGTAGCTTCCGTGCTGGGGGTGGAGGAGGAGTGGCGGGCTCGCACGTACTGTCCAAAGCCTGCGGCACCAGGGCTTGGCGAGCATCGAGGGGCTGAGCAGGCATTGACTTTTGATGCACCAGGGCCTCAAGCCAGTCTGATTTTCCTACTCGGGAGAAAGCTGTCTTGAGTTCAGCAGGGCTTAACTCCCAGGTTAGTAAGCATATAAAGAGGGCAACCTAAGAAGGGGCTGCTGGGTTTACATGTTCACTGGGCTTTCCCGCGGAAGCCAACAGAGAAATTCATTCCATGGAGGCTGCGATCAAACAGCAGCCAAAGAAATGGCTAATAATAACAATAATAAATATTATTATTATTATTTATACCCTGCCCATCTTGTTGGGTTTATTTATTTATTTATATTTGTATGTGCACATGCAGACTATCATTATTATCTCATATTAAAAATTGGGAGAGGGTGGCTCTTAGTACAGTCCTCCAGTGTACACTAGTTTCCAGAATTGTGGAACCTCCTGGGGAAAATTTGTTTCAGAGGTTTGATGGCTCATAACACCACTTTGTTTTGGAGTAATACCAGTGCTTTTTTTCTGTGGGGACACAGGGGGACGCATACCCTTAAACATTTTGTGAATTTAACTTGAGAAGAAATTTATTGTATTTATTTTTCCCAATTTGAACTGTATTTATTTTTCCCCGGTGGAGATTTTCTTGAGTCAAAATGAGAGTACCCCTAAACATTTTTTTTAGAAAAAAAAGCACTGAGTTATACCATAAAATTATATATCAATGAAAAGATAATTTAATGAAGGATTATTTATTACAACAGCAGTCATAAAGAAGAAACGTGAAACACAGAGAAAAATGAAGATATACAGGTTAAATTGCCATGTTGGCACTTTGCGATAAATAAGTGGGTTTTGGGTTGCAGTTTGGGCACTCGGTCTCTAAAAGGTTTGTCATCACTGCTGTGGCCCATAGTTTATCAAAGCCCTGGGAATGGATCATGGCCAATCATACTTTTAAGAATATGAATAGAATTTAGGTATTGTTTATAACTATCTTATTTTAAAACGTTGGGACAAAAAAATAGAAAATGCTAGTGCAGTTGTATATGAAAAAGAAACACAGTCGTTATAGCAATCAAGATTCCATATTTGCTGATTAACAGCACATATTTTAAATCTTAAAATTTCAAATCTTGAAATCCAGTCTGAATTATTACTAATGCCATTATAACTGCCATTAATAAAGCAAAATATGCGAGAAAGTTTTCCTATAGACCAGTCATGCATTTATATAATATCATACTCCGAGACTAAAGGGCTTGTCCATCATGCAGCAGAGTTTAGGCATGCTTAAGACCAGTGAAATCAATAGGTTTAAATGACAGAAATTTCACATTGAAGCTACAGTATTTATGGCCCATGGCTGTTTCAGAGTTTTATTGACTATATCAATTAGCATCTTGAATTGTAAGTAAAAATATTAGAACTTGTGAAGTGAGGTGAAGGCAGCAGTCTTAACAGCGCTCCTCTTGCCACTATGGTCCGCTTTCCTGGTTTATATGAGCGTGCAGACCGAATCCCTTTTCCCCTACCCATGTAATTTTCCACCCCTTTTGTTTCTTCATTACACAATAGTCCACCACTGCAAGTATATAAAATACACAATTCCCTCAAGAGACTTTAAAAAGACCACTTTCAGATGGAATATGATAGAGAAGCAGTTTTAATGACACATTCTGAGAGGCAATCCAGTTACCCCAAGTATAATGCTGTATGTGCTGACATCAAGAAAAAGAATCTGGGAAAGAGAGAACATGTGCAATAAGCAAATCAAATCAAATCCATGCTGAAATATTACTGGAATCAACCACCAATTTTTTTTAAAAAAAATCAGATTCTACAAATGTAAATTACATTCTACAAATGTAAATTTCCTCCCCCACCCACTGCAGAAAAGGTTAGAACACAGACATTTCATGGAAGAATGGAAGAATTGCCTTACTAAATAAAACTCAGCAGTGACCAGCCAGTGGCCTCTGGAAGCTCATAAGCATGACAGCAAGGTGGTGGTCATCCCTTCTTGGTTGTCGCCAGCATCTACTACGCTAGGTGCATCTGCCTCTAGATATTACAGAGGTCGCACCTAGCTATCGCATCTCAAATCTATTGACAGATGTTGACATACTTATGCAAAAACTGTCTATAAAGCACAATTACAGTCTCCCATTCACTTCAGGAGCACTTTGTACTTGCCTGTGGCATTTGTTCCAAACATAACATTTGAAAGGATGCCAGTAGGAGTTTCTCCTAGCCGTCCAAAGTACATATTGACAGCAGAACAGTGCTGTTTTCCCAAAGTCCTGTGATTTAATATTACAATTGTCAGTACATTTAGGATTGCAGCTAAGTCCTACAGAACTACACTGGAGCAGCTTCTAAGCAAACATACGTAGGATTGTACTGCCTGCACTGTGAGTTTGCGAGGGCCTGGAACAGAGTGTGCATTCTGAGGGGAGGGTGCTCAAAAGATGTGGCTGGGAGGGAGACAGACTAAGGAGGACTCACAGATAATCAAGCATGCCAGCGGTTTGGGGGGGGGGGGAGAAGAGAAGAGGACATGGCTGGAGGGGGGTGGGTCAGATGGAGACTTATAGATACATGCGTTATGTTGCTTGCACTAACCACTTTCCCACCTGTGGTATCATTGGAAGCTGTGCCCAATGGACTGCTGTTGTTGTTACTGAATGCTAGGCTGGTTCATTATAAGACTGTGCTGATCCATTATCTTATTGTGAATAAACAGGCTGATCTAGTCTGTATAATTGAGATGGGTGGGGGATGTCCCTAACCTGACATGGTTGTGCCCACCTGGGCACTCTGCGCAGCTTCAGTTCTGACCGGAGGGTTGGGGAGTGGGAGACATTTGCCACGGTTCATAGAAGTTAACTGTCATTTGCTAAGAAACCTCTCTGCATGGGAGCTGCACGGCATCTGGTGTGGGGTCATTGTCAAGGCAGGGGTTGGGAGCAGGTTAGCAATAACTCAAAGAGCATCTGTGAAATTAACTGGTGAGCGCAGCAACTGTTCCTAGCAGGTCTTGCCCCAATGAGGCAGGTGCAAGGACAGAAGGTCCCCTCCTTCCCTCTGTTCTCTAAGACTCCTTCGTCTTCAGGTCCTTCCCAAGCAATCTAAGGCTCCTTCGACTTTTCTTTCTTTGTCCAGGGAGGAGGGGAGCTGGTCACAGCAAGAAGGGGGCACTCACTGGCTTCTTCAGCAGCCACCACCAATCTACCTCTTGGCCTCCCTCCTCTTCAGCTTCCACTCTAATTCTGACTCTGCCACAGCCTCTTCCTGCTCACTAAACCCTGTCACCTCTTCAGCTTTCAGCACCTCCTCCTCCTGGTCTGCTCTCCCTTCTCCCTCTGACCACTCATTGTCATCCCATCACCAATTCCTTGGTCTGAGCCTTCTTCCCTTGGGGGTTCCCCAGCTGGTACCTCCCACTACTCGTCTGCATTCCATGTCAGTCATGGAGGCAGGCTGGGAATACTCTTGGTGTACCTTTCAGCTCAACAGCCTCCCTTACTGAGCTGGTCTCCAGACTGCCTCCAGTGTGGTTTTGGAAGAACCACCCAGGTCTCTTGTCCTGGGTGACTTCAGCGTGTGTGCTGCGAATGCCTCGAGGCCAGCCCAAGATTTCATGGCCTCCATGGCAGCCATGGGACTGTTTCATACCATATGGTTATCTGGCCAATGCACAGAGCAGGTGTACCCTTGATCTAGCCCTTGCTCCCAGTAGAGAGAGGGGTGGTCTGGATAGAGTGGAGTGCCTTACCATGTTGTTGTGGTGAGACCACTTCCAGGTGAAGTTTGGACTTTTGGTGGCAGTCTTACCTTGTAGCAGTGGGGCACCAATTCAGATGGTCCACCCCCAGAGACCAGTGGAACCTCGTAGGTTCCT
This sequence comes from Podarcis pityusensis, assembly GCF_964106645.2. Classification (NCBI taxonomy): domain Eukaryota; kingdom Metazoa; phylum Chordata; class Lepidosauria; order Squamata; family Lacertidae; genus Podarcis; species Podarcis pityusensis. The sequence goes on from NC_138030.1 coordinate 39,340,554, forward strand.
CAGTGTTGAACAGAGATAGTCTGGTCATGGTGAAAACAGCCCAGAGCAGAACTATGCAGCGCTCAACAATACAGAAAAACATACATATATATATTTAGAAAAGTGCAAAAATTTAAAAGTGTCAGGAATAATATTTACAGTTGAAATAGGTGATATATTAAACCCATGGGGATTTTAGCTGCATCTCCTTAGCAAACATGAAACGAACAGGATATATTGTTTTACAATTAATCTCTTGTGTTATTTTTGTCTGGTTAATCCTTATTTGCATTGAGATATATATGGGGATTTTACATAGTTGGGGAAAACCTTTACGCTTTTCAGAGATGTGTTTTAAAAATCTGAAATTGATTTGCCTACCAGTTGTGGCAGTTTAACAGGAAAAACAACAATTTAATTGGGTTTTCAGAGATTTAAATAGTGAAAGGTCATTTTCTCCCTCACAATAAGGACATTTACCTAAAATTTAGGAACTAAAGGAACAAAATACCATGATAAATGAGAAAAGCACCTTTTTATGTTTCCATCATACTGTAATTAACACAGCACAATCTTTCCTTTCTCCTTTCCTACATTTAAATTTACAAGAAGGAAATTATGTAAAAAGATAGAAGGAAGGGGTCTTGGCAATTCTTTTTCTATTTAAAAAAAAAACTTTTTATGGGAAGAGGTTGACCTTTTGGTTAATTTGAGTACCATATCCTGCGAAATGAGGAAGGAAGCTGGATGGTATAAATTAGGAGCCAATCAAGGTGATGGGCATTCAGATCTGGCTTTTTGCCTCTTGCAAATTGAGCTGAACCACAAAGGAAATCTGTGAAGGCATGAACTCTCTCAGAGCCTTTACTCTTCTGTCCCTGGTGCTCAACCTCGAGAATGCACAGGGCCATCTCTCCGAAAGCAGCTGTAAGCGTTTTGCAGACATCCTGCCTCACAAGCTCCGAGAGTTGCGGGTCACGTTTCATGAGATTAGAGATTATTTTGTGAGTATGACGATCCTTTCTTCCTCTAGCAGCTTCTATTGGATCCAGAGTTTAGGAAGAGTGGAGGGAAAAGGCTTTGCTTCTTTTTGTATAGCAATTGAAAACACTTAACATAGCTTACTGTGCTATTTGTTTTTCCATGTTTTGATTTTTTTAAAAAAAATGTTTTCAGTTGACATGTTTTAAGCAGCTTAAAAAAATATTGTTGTATTGTTTTATTATTTTTCTGTTTGCCATCCTGGACACTTTTGGGAAGAAAGGTGAGATAGACATTTAATAAAATAAATACTTGCTGATAAGTACAAGAGATGCATTGCTTGGGACACAAATCACCAAGAAGTTCTCCTGTGCAAGCCCCAACAAAATGAATGGGATTCAGTGAATTTTTTGATGGATTGTGCCTTTCATTTCAAATGCTGTCTAATGAAATTATGTGAACAGTTGTGATTGAAACTGACAAGAAAAACTTTTAAGGTTAACTCATTTTCTGATTTTGGGAAGGGGAGAAAGCTTGTTAGGAACCAAAATGTTTCTGAGGGGATCTGAGTAACATTTATGTTATTCTATGTTACCATGAATGTCCAGATATTTGGAGAAAGTTGCTATGCATGTGTGAAGGACAACAATAGCTGAAACTCTATATCCATTGCCCCATTTTGAATAGCTGAAACTCTATATCCATTGCCCCATTTTTTTAGACATGCATGAGAGAAGGCTGGTGATTACATTTAAGTGTATATTGCTTTTACTGGTGTATTTCTGAGCTTTTAGATAGCCATACATTTGAAATCTGAGTTTAATCATTCACAAAAGTTTAGGCATATACAAAGGTTAGGCATATACTATAATGTATATATATCCTGTGCAATTAAAAGCTTGCTGTAACAATATTTGTCATAGCTATTATCTACGAGTGGATGCAGTAGAGAGGGAAGACCCTCAGATAAGAAGTTGCATCAAATCTGAATGCTCACATGTAAAAGAAACTGGGCGATACTAGATGCTCTAAACTCTTTGCTGATAAGTGGGGTCACACTTATCTGAGTCTTCTTCATTGCATACTCTTACAGCAAGCCAGAGATGATGAGCTAGAGATCATGTTGTTAAAAGAGGATCTACTGGAAGATTTCAAGGTGAGATTTCAATTGTCTTCACGCTATTTGGAAATAAGTTCGTGCTGATCTATGGGGTCATGGAAAGATGTTCCTTGGCAGAAATAAACTATGAGACCAATATTTTAGACATCATGTCAGGCAAGAGGGTCTTTCTTATATCGTAAACCATCCTGTGATCTTCGGATGAAGGGTTGTATAGAAATAACAACAATTCACAATAATGTGAATCTGCCAGTGTATGTGTGTTGAGAGCTAGAAGATGCTGTTTTGAAATGCATGTTATTATATGCATTTGTATTCTAAGTCTGTACTGTTAAAATCCTTGATTGCACCTCATCTCCCTTAACTCCCACTTTACATTTCCACATACAGTACTTACTTGTGAGGAACTTGTAGGGGAAATTGCAACAGTGCCAACCCTATAACAGTCTGCATTACTGTATAATATTTAGGTTGTTAGAAGCCTGACTAAGAAAAGCAGTATTCAGTGTACCTTTGCCTGAAAAAAACAGTTCTGAACAAAATATCCCAAGAAGTCATTCCCTTTCAAAAGTGTTGAGGTTGCATGGGGCTTTGTTCAGTGAATGCATAGTGTGATCTAATGAATAGACAATAGAAGCAAGAAATATCTACTAGGTAGAGTCCAGCATAACTCAGGGGAGTTATTCTCTCACTTATAGCAGCACTTCTTCTTTTGATCTTAAAGAGCAGGGGAGTTCAGGTCTCTTGTCAACTGGGAGTAATCAAGCAATCAGGAGCTAAGTGAGGCTTTCTCTGTGTTGTTTTATTTTTAGGGATAATAGGAATTTTAATGATGTTATAGTTAATTTACATGTATAAAATTTTTTTTATTGCCATGCACTGTGATGGAGCAATGGAAAGACGTTATAGAAAATTTACTGAAATAAATAAGTTGGCAGCCTATGGAGTCACAATTTTTATTTGTATTATTATTTTATTATTTTTTGCATCAGTTTCCAAGTATGTCATGTGCGTGTTTGGGGAGGGTTTATCTTGGCTTATCAAGTAGCACAAGGAAACTCTGAAGTAAGAAAACATTGTTTACAGTGACAGAATTGTCATATGTGTAGATCGTAATCCATGGAACAAAAGTCATAATGAGCCATCTTATTTCTGAAATGCCTTATTCATGTGCTCTTACCATTATTATTGTCTCCTCTTCCTTTAGGGGTACTTGGGCTGTCAGTCAGTGGCAGAAATGATACAGTTTTATCTGGAAGTTGTTTTGCCCAACGTAACCACTGGCAGCGCCATTCAGCGAACTGTAGACTTTCTTGGAGAGAGGCTGCTGGATCTGAGACAGACAATCAAGCGCTGTGTAAGTCGGCCCGTTTCCTTTCCTAGGCCACCTGCCATGCTCCCAATCAAACTGCAGTTTCCTGCCTCTGTGGAACTGTTCAAGAGGAGTGAAATATGGCATCCAATGGTGCTTAGACCCTAGAAACAAACAGCATGTTCATTGTGCAAAATTAGTGCTCTACAAAATGGGACTACATTCTAAAGTGCAATATATTATTTTGAAAGATAAGAGAATTGTTTCCACTTCTATTTGTAAAAAGTGTTGTGGGGACAGAAAATATAAGCCAGAACATGGGTATCCAGTTGTTTTTTGGATTACAGTTCCCATAATCCCTGAGCACTGGTCCTGCTAGCTAGGGAAGGCGGGAGACTCAAGTTTGGGAACCCCTGTATTAGAGATTTCAAAAATGTAGGCATTGCCAAGGTGCCTTCACCATTTCTTCAGGTGTCAGAGTCAGTGTTATGTATATTCTGGGCTACAAAAAAGATAAAAATGTCTCCTCCCAGGTAATCACAATTTTGTCCCAAGAAAAGCATAATCCATAATATGTATAAATTATGCATCGTAAGCATACAATGTGCATAACTTTGCTTATTTTGCCAAATTAATTTTGTTACTGCTATTTAAGCAAATGCAAAAAGTCATTCACGGCACAGCAGATACTAGAAATCCAGCACAGCCTGTCCTCTAGATTTAAAGTTTCACTATGCATGACTTACATCATTTCAAACAGATCTTCACAACCTTCGGGTCTAGAAGCTAAATTAAATTCAAGATTCTTTCTGTACTCAATTCTGCACCCAGTAACAATTTCTGCACACAACTGTAGGATGCACGTGGTCTTTGACATAGCTGTATTCATTAAGCACAGTGTTGTAGTTTCTTCAGGAATGAGGTTACCTTCTCTATAATGGTGACCTCATAAACAGATTAATAAAGCACAGAGAGAGAGGATTATTATTTATGGGACTGCACAAACTGACCATTTTATCATACAGCCTATGGATAAATATATAAGTTAAGTGCTGATGTCTTCTTTCATAAACCTTACGTAAAATTCTTACCTAATAGCTGCTGCTTCTACAAAGGCACAACTACAGATGACAGAGCTATTCAGTGCCACATCCTAACATTACTTTGCTGTGGTGTCCTCACTGTGTCATCTGGTCACAGTATGACTCAGAAAACAAGCACACAAGGCCACAAGGAAACCCTCTGTGCTTAGCAGAGTTGCAAGAGGAAACTCTCCTCTCAAAGCTCTTTTCTAGGACTAAGGGGTATTCATGAACTTACTCATCAGAGTTGGGCTGGACCTTTGCCAAGTATAGAGCTGTAGGGAAAGGCATTTGCACGGAAACAAAGCAGAAGTTACCCTCTTCCGTCTCTGATTTTGCGTTCCGTGGTGCTTGGCTTTGGATTGTGGTGCACATCCCCACCAGGCCAAAGATGTATCTAGCTTGTTCCGTGTTGCCTGGATGAGCATCACCAGTGGAACACATCTGTATCCCTTGCATAGACAGCAGCTGATTGCATGGGTGGCTCTTCTTTGCACTAATGGCTCTTCCTTGCTGAATCAGGCCAATGCGCAGTAGAGCTCTTAGGATTTTCAAGGATAACCAGAAGAAAGCCACTGAATTCACCATTCTTCTGCTTCCTCTTTTCAGCATAGGTTCTTCATCTGTGAAAAGGAGAGTAAAACAATAAGAAACATCAAAGAAACCTATGAAAAGGTAGGTTCCTATATCACATGGCTAAACACCCTTGTTTAGAGGCTTTGCACAGTACATCAAAGAGCCAAAACAATTAGTGTGTGAGAGTCATGCATCCTCTTGCTACTCTTCTGGATTAATACATACACTGTAGATTGGATCCTTCCAAATAAGAGTTGTTTTTTTTTGGATTTGATATCCCGCCTTTCACTCCCCTTCAGGAGTCTCAAAGCGGCTAACATTCTCCTTTCCCTTCCTCCCCCACAACAAACACTCTGTGAGGTGAGTGGGGCTGAGAGACTTCAAAGAAGTGTGACTAGCCCAAGGTCACCCAGCAGCTGCATGTGTAGGAGCGGAGACGCGAACCCGGTTCCCCAGATTACGAGACTACCGCTCTTAACCACTACACCACACTGGCCCTCATAAACCTTTAAATAACTCTGTGGCTTGCCAGTTTAAAAACATTTAAAACCTGAGAAGACTAGCACTGTCAAGTGGAAGTTAAGGAGAGGGAGCAAGCTGACTTCATGGTGCAGGGAATGCAACTTTGTATTTGCACCCGGGCTTTTAGGTGTTCTTCCGGGCATGCAATGTACACCCTTGGGCAGGTTGCCACTGGCTACAATAAACACACACATAAACCAGTTGTAGGTGGTACTTAATGTTTTATTTTCCAACTCAATCAGCGAAGCTGAAAATGCTATATTCTACTGTCTGGAGTGAGCATTCAGTTTCAAACAACTTTCTTTCATTTTCTGTATCATCCAAGTAATGTCCAAGTGATGCCTATGCTGTGTACTGTTACAAATGAGGACTTGCTTCCTATTACGTTAAGAATGCTGTTAAAAAGTGTCCTGAAGTCCAAGTTGTAGTTTCAAAGCAGCTTCCTTCTGTGACCTACCGGTATATCCTGCACTGATCCAGTAATGTCTGTAAAGAGGAATTGTGTAGGTTGCTTGATTGAGATAGATTCTTCTTACACTAGCAATTTGTGTTCATTGTCCCAAATGATGCACTCAGAAACCTTTAAATAACAGTGATTTTTCATCTATTAATCCATTTGTCCAAGTGGCATGTTTACTTAGCCTTTTGTTTCACTGGAGACCCTCTTTTAAAAATGATTATTCTCCTTTGTTCCCTTCTTCAAGCCAGAATGGAATAAAGACAGGGAAATGAAGGCTAGGCTTCACACAGTGGTGCGGAGCTGTGTTGTCGCAGGGAGGGGCTGCCAGTCTCGCTCTGTCAGCCCATCGCCTTCCCAGTCCTGTTCCCCATGCTTGCCTCTCCTTCTTGGAAAGTATCACTTCAATCCTGGTCAACAGCGTTCAAAATTCTGTCACATGCCAAATCTCCAGAGTAGAATAAAGATGATGGAAAAATGCATGCATCTTTATCTTGCAATAACTATTATTCCTTCAGTTTGTAATTAATAATCCCTCCACTTCCTTTCCAGCTGCAAGGCAAAGGCATTTATAAAGCAATGGGAGAGTTTGACATTTTCATTAACTACATTGAAGAATACCTGGCAATGAAGATGAAAAAATGAAACAGTTTTTTCCACTCAGGACAACTAACTTCTGTAACTGGAATATATTTTGCAAAGGTGTTACAAGAAATCAGTATTACACAATACTATATATTTTTAACTTAAACTTATTTATTAACACAGATACCTCAGCTTTTGTCAGTGTTATACATTTTTATAAAGGAAAAGCTATAACGTAATTTATTGACCTGTTTTTGCTTCTCCTTCTCCTTTTCACATAGCGTGTTTTTGTCCTTTTAGTTTTCTCTTAGCTTAGGAATGCTCCAAATTGTAGCATTCAAGGAAATGCTTTTTAGGAAGTGAGAAATTGTGAGAAGTAGATTCTAAATCTTTATTATGTTTGAGTCAGCATTTTGGATTTAAATGTGAGCACCATGATCCAAAGACTTCAAACAGGTTGTTAATTTCAGCAAGGGGACTGTCTGCTGCACAATATTAAGTACATCTGAGCATGTCAGTTTCCATTTCAGGTCAGATGTTAACAACTGATAGTTTGAAAGTACAGCCACCAGGCTGCTAGCTGAAACCCGTCATTGGGAACACAACCCACCAGGGCTTAAAGACCCTCACCAGCTCTTGGTCCACATCCAAGCACAATTCAAAGTGTTGGTGCTTACATTTAAAGCAAGGGTAGCTAACCTGTAGCTTTCCAGATGTTTTAGACTACAACTCCTACAGCATGCACAGCAGTCAGAGACAATGGGATTGGGAAGCATTTGGAAGGGTACAGGTTGGTTTTTTCATCACTGATATATTTTTATTTCAGCTGAATTGCTTTTAATGCTGCCTTTGTTTTGTTTTTAATAATTCATTGTTTTTATTGTACTTTTCACAGTATTTTGATGGCAATGCCCTTCTGAATGTGATTTTTTAAAAAAAAAAATGAAGGATAGGGTGGGGAAGTTTGTAAATAAATAAATAGGTCAAACAAGGACAATCATGCACTGAAATATTTTAAAATTTTATATCATTGTTGTTTGCTCGTGCAAAAATAATACCTGTCTCTGCGAGCACTAGTACATGACTTCTGGTACATTTTATTGCCTGTGCTAGCAATGCATCAAATCACAATATGCTCGTGCACTTCTGTGGATCTGGTTACAGTTGCCTTGACAAATGTGAGACTGTTACTGCCATTGATTTTGCATTTGTTTTTTTTAAACAGGAACTGAATGTTTTTCTTCTGCATCAGAATGATTTTTAACCTCAAAGCAGATGATTAAGCATGTTTGCTTTTTGTTATGTAAGCTTATAAGGAAATGTGAAAGCTCTTGTTTACGTCCAACACACTCTGATTTCATTAGGCACCCCATGATGAACAATAAAAATAAAGTAAAACAAAAAACAAAAAATCTCAGCTCCTGACACTTATTCATTCTTAACTTGCTGTTATATGGAAAGGTTAGGAAGAATGAAACGGGGAATAAGAATATGAAAAGGTTGATTTTCCAATCTCATCTTCTGAGTCATTGTTCCTTCTGCTGGGGTTTGCTGGGATGTGATTCACTCAACTGGGGTCTCTGGCTTCTTCCCCTTCTTTTTGCATTGCTTTGTTAGCTAAGCTGTATCCTCCTTGCTGGCTACTCCATCCCACTCAGCACCTTGAGGGTCCTCGGGTTTTTCCAGCTGTAATGTTGCTAACATCACCATGGCTTCCTGCAGTGTTGCAACTGCCACTTATGCGAGAGTTCGGTTCTGGTGGTCCACAGAGAAAGGTGGTGCTGACCTTTAAAGCCCTAAACGGCTTCAGCCCTGTATATCTGAAGGAGCGCCTCCACCCCTATCATTAAGCCCGGACACTGAGGTCCAACGCCCAGGGCCTTCTGGCGGTTCCCTCACTGCGAGAGGTGAGGTTACAGGGAACCAGGCAGAGGGCCTTTTCAGTAGTCATGCCCACCCTGCTGCACACCTTCCCAGCAGGTGTCAAACAGCTAAACAGCTATGTACTGGTAATTTCTAAAAGACATCTGAAGGCAGCCCTGTTCAGAGATTTTAGTGTTTGCTGTTGTGTTGTATTTTTACTATTTTTTTATTGGGAGCCACCCAGAGTGGCTGTGGCAACCCAGTCAGATGTGGTTTTTTCCACAAAATTGGTGGCAGTGGAAGAATAAAATAGTGGTGTACAGGTCAATAGTCTGTGAAACGACCGGGGGCTCTGTACAAATGCCACAATGGGGTTTTCAGGAAACAGGTAACCAGGAAAGCTGTGCAATGCAGACAACTGAAGAGATGGTTTGCAGAATGAAAAGACACACATTAATAACCCTCGGCAACCCTTGGGAAGCACCAAAAACACAGGCAACATATGCAAACAGTATTAGCAAGAAGAGAAGTCTGAATCACAAGGGAATCTCCATGTAAATAGTGGTGGGTTTATCTTTAAAATTAAGCTCTCCACCCAAACTTCCCCAAGTTTGAAAATAAACTACAATGCAGTGAAAGTCATATTCTGTTCTTATGCATGAGGAACAACAGCATCAAAAATAACCCAGAAGAAAGGAAGTATAAAGGTGAGGTATAGGTAACTTATATTATTACTGATAGCGCCTGTTGTGTGTCTGTTTTGGTTATTATTCTGAACCAAGTTTAAAAAACAATATTTCTGACACCTCTTTATCAGCATACAGAAATAATGCACAAAGGAAACATTTTAAAATGCATTGCTAACAGTTATACATGTGACTCACAGCACCTACATCAAACTAGAAACAGAGTACTAAGTTTTAACTTCCTTGCCTTGCCTTATCATTTGCTTAAATCTGAAACTTGCTCACATAAGGTTTTCTGTTGCATGTTGTTTTTTATCATCACATTTTCACATAATTTAAATTTAGTTACAGTGGTACCTCGGGTTACATACACTTCAGGTTACATACGCTTCAGGTTACACACTCCGCTAACCCAGAAATAGTACCTCGGGTTAAGAACTTTGCTTCAGGATGAGAACAGAAATTGCGTGGTGGTGGCACGGCAGCAGTGGGAGGCCCCATTAGCTAAAGTGGTGCTTCAGGTTAAGAACAGTTTCAGGTTAAGAACGGACCTCTGGAATGGAGAGGTATACCACTGTATTTGGTTTCTCTGCTGCCTAAACTGTCCTTCAGATTTAGTTATAACACTGACAGCATGAGCATATTTTCATTATCAGTACTCTAATCAGCCTTTCAGTTTGTGTTAAGGTGAGTGGAATTTCCTGATTTTTAAAAATGCATTAGCAGCGTCCAGGGGGAATTGGCAAAATGACAACTTTTTGTGTCTGGATTTTTACTTCTTGGAATATGGCAACCCTACATTACTATGTATGAAATGGGGAATGAAATTCTACTTTGTTTGTAATGATCTGTCTGCAAAATGAGTCCTGCTTTTACAGGACAAAATGTATCCATTGTTCCTGCACTTTATGGAGGAGTTCACGTCTGGCTTATGGAAAGGGATTGTCTATGGGATTATGGCCCACCAATCCTGGCTGCAGTTTCCTTTTGCTAGGGAAATTGCTGGCTAATTACTCAGAATGGGCAGTCTCCAGTGATCTCTCCTCCAAAAAGGAACTCAAATTTGAGTAATGCTGACCCTGGAGCTCCTCACTAGTTGGGAAGATGAAAGGGAGCATAACAAGAACATTGCATTTATTTTCCAGAGATGATTATGTGATCAAAAACTGGAAATAGGTTCAGAAAATATCCCATAGACACACACATTTGGAAAAACCACAACAACAGGATGAGGAGAAGAATAAAAACCCTACAGATAATCTCCAAGTCCTTGAGACAGATAGCATAGCTGATGGTAATGTGATATACTTCCTGTGCCTTTAATACAGAAAAGAGTCACAGGCAGAGACCGCAATATGGGGCCCAGAAGAGGGGATCTATCTATGACAAAAAGTACACATAGACAAAATCCAAACTTGCATAATTCTGGAGGCTGTACTTTTCGTGAATAACCCGTGAGCTAGTGTGATATCCAATGTGAATCACTATTATTTTGTCAGAGTTTAGGTTAGCTCTTTCTGGAAGGGCATCCTGGTGAGAAGGATAAAAGTATAGTAGTGTCAGTATTACTCTAAATAGAAAAAACATTAATAGATAACACAAACTGTGAATAAAGACAACTGGTGACTAACAGGCATCATGTGGGTGAGTGACCAGCACAAGAACCAGTGGGTTGTTGATGACAAAAGTTCTTGATGACCCATCGAAGAGGAATCTTGGGCCTGGGCAGACAGAGGTGCTATGCTGATGGTATATATGCTTGAGGTGAGAGGGAAAGAGTGTATTTCGCAAGTTGTACTTGGAAGAAGAAGGGAGAACAAAGATGGAGATCCATCTTGGGCAGGTTGGCTGAAGGCTGGCTGGGAGAGATGCCTTGCACGTCTGGGGGGACAAGCCCTTCTTGAGATGACAATGCTGTAAGATCTCTACTCCCTCCATGCAGACTGAAGGGGTAAATCTGTCTCTGCTACATCTTCAATTCTCCAAAGGAGTGCAGACCCTGGATGAGTTCCTGGAACCTCCTGGGAATTTTTCACCGCTCGGCAAAGAGTGATGGTGGAGCCCAACTTTTGTAATAGTATTTTGTTGGGGGTTGCTGGTGTTCAAGAGCATACTAGAAATTTAGGTTTGTTCAATTAAAATGCTCTGTTACAACAAACCCATTCTTTAAAACAACTTTTTATGGTTGGGAAAGAGGTGAGGAAATGCACCGAAAAGTCTATGGTTATTAATAAGAAGACTTTATTATCATTATTATCAGCCTTTGCACAGCAAGGCAATTTACAAACATAATAAAAACAATTAAAATGTTTTTAAAAACAGTACAAAACAACAACGGAAAACAGGCTTTAAAGCAATGCAAAATGAATTCCCAAAGCAGAGACCTTTTCATCCAGCTGGAAATGCTTATTGAAATTGAAATATTTCTAGTTGTTTCCAGAAAGGGCAGATAGTGTGCATTGTGAACAGGAATGGTGTTCCGAGGAACAGGGAAATCCATACTGAAAAGCCCTGCTCCACGTAGAGCTTCTGATATAACCACCACACACGCAAATCAAAATGAATTCAGGATGAAAGTTCATTGTGGTATAACCACCCCTCAGACAAACCAGAATGAATGCTCCTTAAATACCAGACATATTCTAATCTCTGTGCAAGCAGGATAAATGCTCAAAAAACAGTTCATCTGGAGGTGCCCTTTGTTCACTTAACCACAGAAATGCAATTAGGGACAGTATCATCCCCTGTACTGGATATTTTCTTCCTGCTACATCAAGGAACACACGTGTTAATCATCTCTTTGTCACATCCTTGTTGACAAATCCTGGAAATATCTGGGGACCAAAAGATGGAGCATAAGAATGCTGTTGGGTAGCTGGCAACTTCTTCAAAGTAATATGAAAGATTAAAGGAAAGTCACGTTCACTTGTTTGGGGAGAAAAGGGGGAAGGTGCTGTCCTGATTTCAGTAGCTCTTCCATTTGTGCAATGTTCTAAAAAGAGGAAAGATGGTCCTGTCCTGCCCCACTCTACTTTCAGGCCAAAAGAGCAAAGAATGGGGGAAGTTGGAGAACTGCCACTAACACAACACCATGGAAAAACATTGCAAGGTAGGTTGCTCTCAGACCTTCTCCTCAGCCTTCTAATCAATCTACGAGTCATGAATGGGAGCTAGGATTAGTTGGCCTACTCCTCCTCTGGGTGATCATGCTCCATCTCTGAAACCACAGCAGCAGAAGACATAATGTGCTCTTGTGGGCACATTTTCCCTAGTGTGAATGGTGCTTCCTATCCCTCTACAGCAGACATGATTAACCTGTGGCCCTCTAGATATTTTTGGATTCTAACACCCAAGAGCTCTAGCCAGCATGGCCATTAATCAGAGTTGATGGGACTTGTAGTCTGGCAACATCTGGAGGTCAAAGATTAGCCACCTCCACCATCCAGGAGAGGGCACCTCCAGACATTCTTTTTTGTGTGTGCATTCATGATTATATGTGTTCTTGTTGCTATCGGGACAGCCATACACAATCACATTTTCAATATTTTTAAAATGCCGTAGACTCTTCTTCATTGGAGGTTTTCAAACAGAAGCTGGATGGTCAACTGTCATGGGTGCTTTAGTTGTGATTCCTTCATTGAAAGAGGTTGGACTAGATTGCCATTGTGGTCCCTTCCAACTCTACAATTCTATTACAGTGGTACCTCAGGTTAAGAACTTAATTTGTTCTGGAGGTCCGTTCTTAACCTGAAACTGTTCTTAACCTGAAGCACCACTTTAGCTAATGGGGCCTCCCATTGCCGCTGCACCGCTGGAGCATGATTTCTGTTCTCATCCTGAAGCAAAGTTCTTAACCCGAGGTACTATTTCTGGGTTAGCAGAGTCTGTAACCTGAAGCGTATGTAACCTGAAGCGTATGTAACCCGAGGTACCACTGTATTCTATTATTCTATGCTGCTTCATTTCCAATCAGTGCATATCCAGTAAGTAACTTCTGAAATCCTGTGACCTTTTCTACCACAAATGTTCTGACTTTGGTTTGGCTTTTGTTGCACGATAGCCCCTCTCAGCAGTGATAGTGTGGTAACGAGGGGAAAGCACTGCAGAATAATCTGAAGAAGAATAAGTCTACCTCTAACGCACTGTTGTGTCAAGCAGATGATGCAGAATACACATGTGATAAAACACAAGCCTGGAAGCGTCCAAGGAGATGCCTGTGCATGCTTCTCTCTGTGTTTCTTGCTCTCTCTCTCTCTCTCTTTTGCATACACAAACACACACTCACAAAGCAATGAGGCCATAGCTGTGTGCCTGTACGCAATAAATTGAGACACCTGATTTATACAGGTGGCGACATTTTGCTTTCCATAGCAAATAAACTGTGCAGAATGTGAAGGGAGTGGATTAATGTAGCAACCAGACAGTCTTGAATTTAATTATTGTAATTTGTTATGTCTTTTTATGATGTTCAAAAGAATCTGTGCAAGCAGGTGACCACAGATTATCTTTGATCTGTGTTCTAGACATCACAGACCTTTGCAGAAAGTCTGAGGTTTGCATAAAATAGGTCAAATTATGCCATTGTCTTTCATATGGGCTTGACACATGTACTGTTGTAACAAAGATTGATAGAGAAAGAGGCCTCAGTCCATGACTTCCCTCTGCACATTAATACACTCTTTCTTACCCCTGCCCAGCCTCCAAGTCACCCAGCTAAAATCAATTGCTTATTAAAGTTAAAATTACTCAGGTTACAAACTTTAAATTCTCGGAATGATTGAAGAATCCAGTAACAGTAATACTATCCAAAGAATGAAACAGATGTTGAAATTCACCACCTTTGCACACTTTATTAGTGGGGTGACAGAATGAAAGTCTGCAGGTGCAGCTTCTCAAAACATGAAATCGCAGTGAAAGCAGGAAAAGCAATAATTGCTCATTTCCTGCAGAAAGCCTCTCTTAGGAAAAAGAAGATTGCATTGCTATCAGTGGATGACATGCTACAATTCTTTTTGTTTCATGAAGAGGAGCAGCACAGGCTCGGGCCATTTTCACACTATCCCACTTGTAGCACAATAATATAGTTTTTCTCAATTTGGAATTGTTCTCATCCTCAACAGCCTCCATCTAGATTGATTCTAGCTCTTGCCATATATAAGGGTGGGTATGGTTCTGAAATACACATTTCTATGACATGGTCAACTATCATGAACATATTTTTTTGTCATCATAGCTACAGAATGACAGTTAATATATTCTGGGCAGAGTAAAAGAAGAGTAAAGCCAACGGAGAGTTGCTTGGCCCAAACTGGGCAGTTGTCTTTGGTGCACTTTCTCAGTTTTGTAATGATAAAGAAAACCACACCTCTGGACCTTTGATACAGAAGCTTTTTCTCTCCATGAAATATTGCAGCTCTATCCTTAATGCTCAGGAGTATATTACTGTCCTTAGGCATCTTTGTGCACAGTGTCTGCTGGTTGTATGGTTGGGATATGGGCAGTCTTGGGGGCAAGAGGCTTTGCATTAATGCAGACACAACAGCAGCAAGTTGGTCACCAGCAGGCTCCAGAGCTCTTGATTTGTATCATTCAGTTCTGCTGTCCCCATTTCTTAGGGTCAGCCGTTATTACCCGACAGCCATCCTTACTGTCTGTAGCCATTACTGTCCATATTTCACCTGCAAGAATACTGCTTTTACTGCACATTTCATCATACATGTCATGCTCCTCTCAGTGTGAAAAGCATTCTGCATTTGTCACCAGAGAGGTTGGTGAAAAGGCAGAGGTACAAGCAGATGGGAATTCACACACCTTTGAAAAATGCCTCTCTTAATGAACGACTATTGTGATGTTGTATCAGAGTGAAGTAGGAATATGCATGGCTGGGTGGTGTACTCAGGGGAAATCCTGGAGAGAAATTTCCTAAGTTTCCCTTAAGGTGAGGAGTGAGTTCTTTCTCATCTACCTGTGAGGGTCTGGTTAGGGATTAATGTAGCCTGTAGCTATCAGGCTACAAATGAGGGGGGGGGGTGTTGTGTTGTGATCCCAGCTGCATAAGGCTCTCACTTCAGGAAGGAAGGCCAGTAGGAAGAAGTCATGGTTGCTGGTATGCATCTACTCTTTCTCTAAAATTATTGGAGGCACAGCAGGTAAGGGAAGGCCGCTGACATTTTGCTAGCAGTTTTCCTGTTGCCTTTATCAGCCACTATGCCTTTTTTTCTTTATTGTATACAGGCCACTGGGGGCCCAGAAGTAGAGGGGTGGTTGTTTCATTCTGCTTGTGGGAAGACAGTATGTCTTATATAAGGGAAGTGGTTGTATGGGGGAAATCTGTTCTGGGTGACAACTGCAGGGAAGGAAGCTAAGCTTGGTAGCAGCACACCACTAAGTAAAGTTTGTTCCATCTAATGCAGTCCCCATGCATGATTTGTAATCTTGCAAATTCTATAGGTAGAATGTGCTGTTTTCACTCTTAAACCAACCAAAGCAAATTAAAGCACCATTTTTTCAGCGAGAAGCTTCTCTGCTCTGCCTTCATCTTTGGGCAGGGAACACGTTGTTGCATCATTAGATAGGGTGAAGGAGCATGACAAAAGTCAATGAGGGAATCTGTCCAGACTAGTATGACCAGCATGTAATTATCCTGATAGTGAGATGCAATGTTCAGAAAAGTATTTTTGGTTTCTGCACAAATTAGGTTGTGGTGTCCCCCTCATGCCTTAATAGTCATTTTCTCATAACCAGGATCATCCCCCCCTAACCCTTGCTCTCATATAAGTCCTCGACCGTTATCTCCTTATTAGTTATTTAGTGAACTAAAGAAGTAGTTGTTGAGTTGTCAGTATTGTAAAGTAGGGTAGTGGAGCATTTTGAGGGCTTTCGTTTGGTTCCATGAGTCAGATAAATTGTGCTGGCTACTGTGTGGTACATGAGGTCAGGGCTACACACATATATAGGCAGCTTCTCAGAAACAAAGTTGGCTTCAGTTAAATAATTTGAAAAGAAATTTCTCGACACAAATTGGTTTACCAAAGGGTCATGTGAGTTACTCAGCTATTCACGTGTGAATTAAAGTTAGAACACAGTTTGGGTGAGTGTCCCCCGACCAAAAGAAGTCTGAAGTGGGAATGCCAGCAATATAGTAACCAGTGGGGGATCTCTGAGGTTTTTTGTTAACAGATATAGTAACTTTTTCAGTCAGCTTTTTCATTTACTGATAGGTATCGGCTTTCTCACAATTGAGAAATTGTCTCTAAGCCTTGGTTAACAAAAGGATGCAGTGGGCCTCCCACAGTTACCTCTTCCACTTAGCTGATAAGCACTTTCCCATGTTACCAGTGTACAGTAAGTAGGAAGCCAATGGCTGAGAAACCATTTTACGGCAGCAACTCTCAAACAGGGTACACATCTGCACATGTAAAACACTATGATACAATTTTAACAGGCATGGATCCCTTCCCCAGATCCTGGGGACTGTAGTTTGTTAAGAGAGTTGTCAGGAGACCTCTGCTTCCCTCACTGGAGAGCCAGTGTGGTGTAGTGGTTAAGAGTGGTAGACTCGTAATCTGGGGAACCGGGTTCGCGTCTCCGCTCCTCCACATGCAGCAGCTGGGTGACCTTGGGCTAGTCACACTTCTTTGAAGTCTCTCAGTCCCACTCACCTCACAGAGTGTTTCTTGTGGGGGAGGAAGGGAAAGGAGAATGTTAGCGGCTTTGAGACTCCTTTGGGAAGTGATAAAGTCAAATATCAAATCCAAACTCTTCTTCTTCTTCACAGAGCTGCAATTCCCAGAGCTCTGCAGGAAGATGAAGATATGGTTAAACCACTCTGGTATTTGTAGCACCGTGACAGGAATAAGAGTCCCGTAACAACTCTCAGCACCCTTACCAAACTACAGTTGTCAGGATTCTTTGGGGAAAGCCATGACTATTAAAGTGGTAGAGTGAAGCTTTAAATGCTAAATGGTGTGGATGTGGCCAAAAATAGTGTCAATGTCATATGGCATGAGGGTCAGCAGAGGCTGTGGTGTCTTTAGGATATATAGCTTTATTTACACATATATACAACCCAAGCATAATATGGAGGGGCTCACAGAATTAACACCCCAACAGATCTTACTTCTCCCTTGGTCACAGGGTTGGTCCACACTTCCTTTTGTGCCATGCTTTGAGGCACAGGTCCATGTTTCCCCCAGGAAAACCTGCCTTTCACCACTGAATCGGAACAAACGGCAATTGGGCTTTCAGTGGATTGTTATTTGCTCTGAATCAGTGATAAAACATGGGTTTTCCAATTATTCTCCACAGTGTCTTCAACTGCTCAGAGGTTTGCTAGATATTCACCAAACATTTGCTTTTGGTATCCTTAACTTGCATATTCATATCCGATCGATATTTCCTTTCAACATTTGATATTTGACAGTGTTTCATACTTGTACAAGCTGACATGGGCAGCTAACATGGACAAGTAGCATACAATGTTTGTTGACTTTAAATTATATTTAGCAGCTGGCCACACTTGTATGTTTTAAATATGTATCAGACATCAAATATGTAATATTCAAAACTATCAGCAGTTTCCAGTAAAGTTACATTGACTCCGTTTTGGGACGGATGGGGTGGAATTCACAATTTAAAAAAAATGTATCTTGAATCTGAAATATCCCATCCAAACTTTTAGTGGCAAAACTGGAAGATTTATCAGATTTTTGAATTTGTTAAAATATTGTGTTGACAGTTTCCTCTGTATTTTATTACTTTATAATATTATGAAGTTTTAATGATGTCATTGTACCTCATCATTATACTTTTCTATGAGTTGGAAGCTTGTAAATAATCAAATAAATAAATAAATAAATAAATAAATAAATAAAGCTCTACAATTCACTTGCCCACCTGACTATTTCACCCCACACCTATATTCCTGGGGTAGAATTAAGTGTCACTAAAATACAATTTTCCATCTGTGGCCATTTCTGTTTACCTGGTAGAACAATCACCCCTCTCCTATCCTGCATTTTCCCAACCATCCAGAGTGAATTGGTGGGGAGTGGGGAAGCAGCAGGGAGAGAACATTGTGCTACTGGGTGATCCTGCATTGGCTTCTGCTAGTGCACCAGATTACAGCAGTTTAATCTGGGCCCTGGGGACTTTTCCCCATATAATTCATCATGTGCTAGATGGAAATCAGAGCACAGGGTGAAGCTGTTACAACAATCATTTTGCCATGCATACAGAATTTAGAGCAGGCCAAGGAACATGAGCTAAGGCGCAGTATTGTAACGTATGCAAGCTTTTAGTCGCATATCTTTTAACTGTCTCTTTCTGCCAACTTCCGATTAGTAACTCATTATTTGTCTTGGCGTATTGGTGCTGGTGAATGTTCCTGGAACAGTGTTGTACTGATGTTGTTAGATAAAGCAGTAAGTGAGTGCCATCGTGTTCACACTGGCTAGCAGAGCAATTTTTAGGCTAGGCCCATTGTGTTTAAATGGCATATTTCATACACAGGTGGTGACCATTTCATGTAGGGGTTCCGTTCCTGGCCCCCGCGGACATTAGCAGAACATGCATAAGCATGTCCCACCCCCTTATGCCCCTCCCCCTTATGCCCGTGTTACACCCTCTTCTGGGTCCAAAACGACCTGCGCATTGGCGATCACATGTCAGCTGGTCACTCCTAAAATGTTCACCACCCATAACTAATCTAGATTAACATCCAAATAGCTTTGGCAAACATTTCAAGATTAGAAAATCTGTAGTAATTAGTGAGCCCCATTGGCATTATATAAGAGAACAAGGGAGGTGTTCATGATGAGTTCTGGCACCTCTTTTTCTGGAAAAATAGCACTGGTGCTATGTATTAAATCACTAAGTCATCTTTCTCAAAAACTATGCAACGTGATTTACATTAGATAGCATCAGACAAAATTTGACAACCATCTGCCATCACAGCAACAAGCAAAGGTACTGCTTATGGTCAAAATGTGTTTGCAACAATTTTACCTGGAATTGCATCAGCCATATGCAAACAAGAAACTGGTGCAAGTACTGAGAATTTAGAGGATTCTGTTGAAAACTCAAGTTGTTAATCTAATAAACATTTATTGATGTACCGTATTTTTCCATGTATAAGACTAGGTTTTTTTAAAGCAAAAAATTAGGTTTAAAATTGGGGTTTGTCTTATACATGGGTAGTGCTGAGGGGTGTTTTCTTAATTTGGAGTCCCCCAAAATAGGGGGCGTCTTATACAGGGGGCATCTTATACATGGAAAAATACAGTAAATTCTTCCATAAGCCCTCTGGTTAGTTTAGGGTGGGGAAAACTGCCACCACTATACATGTATGATGGGGAAGCATTTGATTTTACTTCCCAATATCACATGCTATTGTGGTTTGGAATTTAAAATATGAGTTGGCCTGGGTGAGTCTATATGACGGTGTTAGTTATATACCACCATAAACAAACAGCATCAGAGAAGACCACAGACTTGTCTCATCAAACAAGCTGGCTACCACTTCTGCCTTTCATGGGGAATATTTTTAACTGGGAGAGAATTTAGGCCAAATAAAAATATGCTGATTATGGATGACAACTTTTTTCACATCCTTTTGATTGTAAGCCTGAGGGCAATGGCCATCTTACTAGTGTGTTTTTTTTTTTTTTTGTTTTTCTACACCACTTTGAGGTCTTTTTGGCTAAAAAGCAGGTTATGAGTCTATGGCCATACTACCCTGAACCCGCCTGATCTCGTCTGATCTCGGAAGCTAAGCAGGATCAGGCCTAGTTAGTACTTGGGTGGGGAAAAGCAGGTTATGGATAGGAAGCATAGGAACAAAGGAAGCTACATTATTCTGAGCCCAGCCATTGGTCCATCTAGCTCAGCAATGTCGGAACTGACTGGCAATAGTTCTCTGGGGTTTCAGGCAGGGGTCTCTGGGCCTTACCTGAAGATGCCAGGAATTGACCTTCAGGATGCAAAGCAGATGTGGTGCCACTGAGCTATGGCTTTCCCCCATGGTTTCAATCAATTATTCTAAAGTGGCATCAGTGAGAATTTTTTCCTGCTCAGTGCGAAGCAGTGGTCTCTGTATGCTACCTTGAGCGCTGGAAAGCCAGCTTATAATTTTTAAAACAATAGTTATGGTGCAAATGAAGAACTCATTGCGCATTATCAAATAAGTAGGTTTGTTAAGAACTGGAAATCCAGTGATGGAATTATTTATTAAATTTGTATGCCGCCCTTCATCTGAAGATCACAGGGGCAGTTTACAACATAAAAATACAAAATGAAAATACAAAATACTTGATAAAACAAAAGCCAAGCAAACCAATAACCTCCCCTCCCACAGACACATTTTAAAGTCCATAGAATGTTAATCAGCCCAATGCCTGGTTGAAGAGTTTTCGCCTGTCACCTAAAGATGTGTAATGAAGGCGCCAGGAATGTAGGAAGGAAGGCGAAAGGGTAGAGAAAAGAGGTGTTGGGTTGCACTAATACTCTAGTAGAGGAGTAGCCTCGATTTACTTTATTTTGGGATACATTTGTATGTAGCCAAATGGCGTTGCTGAAAAACCAGAAGTGTTGATGTCTGCTAAACATGTGCTTGCTGGTTTGGATATATTTTCATTACTAAATAGAACACAGGGAATGGGAGTAAACCTGGCACCCGCTCTCTCCTCCCCACTTTGAGGACTTTATTCCCAGTAGACTCACTTTTGCCACTGGAAATAACTGGGAGTGGGGAATTAAAGTGTGCAGTGCAGCGAAGCAAGCAGTAGAGGGGGAGTATTTTACTCCTGTCTCCCATCCATTTAGACCATGATCCTAACCCCCACTTACACAAGAGTAAGGTCCATTGAATTAATGTCTGCTTCTGAGTATGCATGGTTAGGATTAAAGGTAAAGGTAAAGGGATCCCTGACCATTAGGTCCAGTCGTGACCGACTCTGGGGTTGCAGTGCTCATCTCGCTTTATTGGCCAAGGGAGCCGGCGTACAGCTTCCAGGTCATGTGGCCAGCAGGACTAAGCCGCTTCTGGCGAACCAGAGCAGCACACGGAAACGCCGTTTACCTTCCCACCGGAGCGGTACCTATTTATCTACTTGCACTTTGACGTGCTTTCAAAGTGCTAGGTTGGCAGGAGCAGGGACTGAGCAACGGGAGCTCACCCCGTCGCGGGGATTTGAACCGCCGACCTTCTGATCGGCAAGTCCTAGGCTCTGTGGTTTAACCCACAGCGCCACCCACGTCCCATGATTAGGATTACGTTGTGATTAAAAAATATATATAGACCCACAGTCTATTTTTATATATATTTTTTTTTTTATAATATTTTTTATTGCTTATTTTCCAGAGTCAAAATCCATCATCAATTTACACAGCAAAAGCAGTTTTACATAGAAAAGAAAAAATTAGAAAAAAGAAAATTCACTTTTCCACATCTTTTTTCATATTCAACTGGACTTCCCCAAATCTTCCATCCCTGCATTCTTTACAATAAAAGAATATTATACAGCAAATTAATACCTTGTCTCGTATGTTTTTGTACTTTCATCTGTTTATATATTCTAAATTAAAACTTTTCACCGTTATAACTTAGTTTCAATCATTTTCAATTCTCAATACTGAAGCATGTTTTCCTCAAAACTTAGCAAATTCTCAACTTTCATATAGCTTATAATGTTTTTGTAGATAGTCCTTAAATTTTTTCCAGTCTTCTTCCACTGCCTCTTCTCCCAGGTCTCGAATTCTGCCCGTCATTTCGGCTAATTCCATGTAGTCCATCAGTTGCGTGTGCCACTCTTCCAGTGTGGGTAGCTCCTGTGCCTTCCAATATTTAGCTATAAGAATTCTTGCTGCTGTAGTTGCACAGTCTATTTTTATAGCCAAACAGTGAGTGTGTCTTTAGCAAACATACTTATGTGTCATTTGGTCCTATGCGTTTTAGTTCCAGAGTGATTTAATATTTGTTGTGCTGTACTATCTAAACTTTGCTGTACTGTCTGAACTTTACTTATTATCACTTTGTTTAAAATTGTATAAACTACCCACCAATCCAAGTACAGTGGTACCTCAGGTTAAGAACTTAATTCGTTCTGGAGGTCTGTTCTTAACCTGAAACTGTTCTTAACCTGAGGTACCACTTTAGCTAATGGGGCCTCCCACTGCCGCCGCGCGATTTCTGTTCTCATCCTGAAGCAAAGTTCTTAACCCGAGGTACTATTTCTGGGTTAGCGGAGTCTGTAACCTGAAGCGTCTGTAACCTGAAGCATCTGTAACCCTGTAATCTGTAAGATTACCACTGTAATCTGATAATACAATAAACCATAAGACATCATAAAATAGTGAAGACTAAAAGGCAGCAGCTAAAAACCCTTTAAAATGGCTGGGGAAACATGTCTTAAACTGGCACTGAAAACATTGGAATGCTAATTAATCTCCTCTAGGGTGGGAATTTCAAAACCAGGGTGCTACCACAGAAAAGGCACCTTTCTGCAAGTATAACTCACTTCAGCAAGTGGCGGCATTCAGAAAAAGACCTCAGTCGGCAATCCTAATAATCATAACACTAGGTTAAGTTGTCTCTAAAGTATCTGTCTTTCTAGGGAGGAAAATGGTGATGATGTAAAACAAATAAGCCCTGAACATAGTTATTTATAGACATATGTACCATCTGATAAAACTCATTATCAGTGTTCTAATAAATATTCCTTCCTCCCCACCTACAGAAGGTGGTTGTGTCCGTAACCGTTGTCATTAGGTGAAAATAAAGCATCATCTTTGCTCAACTTGTTCCAAACACAGTCATAAAATGTTATATTTATCGCACAGCTAGCCGTGACTTCCAGTTATACTTATGATGCAGCAAAATGGCATCACACCTTCATTTTATCTTGGAACATGTTGTTTTGAAATTACCTCCGGTTTTCAGTAGAAATTCTAAACCAGCACTTTCTTATAAAGTGAATTAAAGGTCAACATGAACCCAATAACTTAACAAAGGTAATTAACACACTGTAACATCTATCAAGCATTTGTAAACACTGTTTATAAACACAGTTTTATACCGTTTTCTGTTCTGAGGTCAGTTCTGTGCAAATTGCATGCAGACAGGGGCTTGGATGCAAAAAGCCCCACGTGCCAGCGGACTGCAAATCCATCCAGTGAGGTTGCTTATTTTCCATCCCAGCCTGCATACACTTTTGCAGCTCCCGCCCTTTTCGTACTGAGGCAGTGTTAAAGCTGGTGTCGATGTTTTGCCATACTTTAATAAGACGCCTACTTGCAATTCAAAATTCTTAATTCTGACAAGCAACCAATTAGATAGCTTACCTTAAACCTGGGGTGCAGAACCTTTTTGGCCGGGTGGGCTAACTCTTTACCTACCCCCTCCAGACAGGCAGAGTTTGACAGGTGGCTAGGGCCACCCACCTCTCCCTCATCTGATGTCATGATGATATTAGGTGATTGATAGGCGGGTGGTTTCAACCGCTTGCCAAAGATGGCCTGTGATTTGGGGGGAAGGGTCTGCTTCATCTGCACATTCCCCACAGAATGCACTGGCAAAGCAGGATGGCTAGGAACATTTGCTTGAGAACTTTGACTCTCATTCAGCTGGACTCTGAACCTCCTGAACAAGTTCACTTCTACATTCAAATTCTCACCACCTCCCACTCATTGACAACAGTTCCTTTGAACAGTGATGCCTTCACAGAAATGAGTGCCATTTCATATTTGTTTTACTCTCAGCTAGGAGCAAAGTGTGAGAAAAAGGGTGTGTTGCTACTTCCATCAACAGAGTTGCAACCCTAAGGATGCCACCATTCTAACTCATGAGACCAAATTCAACTAGATAGTTGCACTAGTGGAATCTAGCACCATGACTTCCAGTAACACAATGGGGTTTCGTCCTCTCCTCCCCCTGGGACCCTTGCTATGGGCAATAATGTGCCCATAGAAACATTTGACTATTTTCTGATATGGTACCTGTTTTCTTACAAGCCGCTTTCAACATGAAAACTATTATGTGGGGAGCAGGTACAGCCACTGACTGAAACTTAGTCAAGGAGGCCAAGAAACACGACTCTTTTTATGCCAACTTGGCACTCTTCAATAGAATTCACTTAGAAACAGATTTCTACAAAACTACCCACAATTCATGCGTGGTATATCTAGCAAAATAAATGACTGCAACTCGAATTCTTGGATGAACTCATGCAGCCATCTTTGCATGAGTTGAAATGCAGTAAGGCCATAACAGTTGTGGCTACTCTGGTGGAAATGAGCAAAAGTGTGAATTTTTGTTTTGTTTACTTCATTCTTATGCTCTTGTTATAATCTGTTGTGTTGATAAAATACCTCTGTAATAATATATATACTGAGAAAAGGCAATGAAAGTGTTGAAAAAAATAAGTGGACTTTACCAGCTCAAAAAGAATGTATAAACTGGCCTCTAAGGGAATAAAGGTCCAATCAACAATAAATAAGCTGATATATGGTGCATCAAGTGCCATTAAATAAATTTATATTGATGCAATCTCCAAATTGATGCAATCTCCAAATATTGATGCAATCTCCAAAAAATGCAGCATCTCCAAAATAATAATAATATATTTTTTTAAAACAAAGCAACAGAGCTGCTGGAAGGTACAAATCTGCCTAAACAATTACTGTCTGTGGCCACAGCATGAACCACAAAAATCATACATCCACTGTTTCGTATAGAATATTTTTTTCTTGTTTTCCTCCTCTAAAAACTATGTGCGTGTTATGGTCAGGTGCGTGTTATAGAGCGAAAAATACGGTAACTATAATGCTGAGTTTTCAACAGCAAGAAAGAAGTTTCTCTGGTTTCCTTCTGTGTCACATTGAGGTAGTTGAGCTGTTTCATTCCTCTGCTCAACTCATGGCTTCCAACTCTACAATTCGCCCTCAATGACAAATGCTGATTTCAGTGCTGTTTGCTCAGAAAGATACTGGCAAGCCACAGTCTTTTCCAATGGCAGCCATACACGAGCTTTCACAACATTTTGTATGTATACCGATAAGTGTTGCAAAGGCCAAATTACAATGCGTGCGCTGGAGAAAGCCTAAATTTGTCTGGTACCTTTGCCCTTCTATTTGTGTGCTCACATGTTAAAATCTCTTGGCCAGATTTTAAAAGCTGCATGTGACATCGGCATTACTGAAGCAGTGTCACAAAATTCAGGAAGCACTCTCTTCGAAACCCAGAATGCTAACTTAAAGCCACTTTAAGGGCAATGGATGCACCAGAGCTAGACAACTGGCTCTGTCTAGTAGAGGCTTCCTGTCAATACAGAGCAGATCCAAACCATACATTTAAAATACAGAACTTCCCCCAAAGAATCCTGGGAACTGCAGTTCCCCCTCACAAAGCTATAAATCCCAGCACCTTTAACAAAATAGTTTCTATAAAAAAAAATTTTGGGGGGTGGGAGTGTCCCACTTCTGACACCAGTGTAACACACCACTCCAATCTCTAGTGTGAGATTCCAGGTGCTTACACTGGGGTATGTATTTCCTTTTGGAAATGAGGCACAGCAGAGACTCTACAATACAGTTTAGGTAAAGGTAAAGGGACCCCTTGACCATTAGGTCCAGTTGTAACCGACTCTGGGGCTGCGGGCGCTCATCTCGCTTTATTGGCTGAGGGAGCCGGCGTACAGCTTCCGGGTCATGTGGCCAGCATGACTAAGCCACTTCTGGCGAACCAGAGCAGCACACGGAAACGCCGTTTACCTTCCCACCGGAGCGGTACCTATTTATCTACTTGCACTTTGAAGTGCTTTTGAACTGCTAGGTTGGCAGAAGCTGGGACCGAGCAACAGGAGCTCACCCCATCGCAGGGATTCAAACCACCGACCTTCTGATCGGCAAGTCCTAGGCTCTGTGATTTAACCCACAGCGCCCCCCACGTCCCAATATACAGTTTATTTACACATATATACAGCCTGAGCCTACAATGGAGGGGCAGACTGAAGTTAGTGGCACATTGTTCCACCACTAGGTCTGCCTGGGAATTAAGATCAATGTCAGAGGCCTTGCTCTCTCAATGCCATCTCAGGAGATTCTCACTGGCAGCATCGTATACTCTCCCCAACTGAATATTGCAGTAGATATCTGAAATAGATATTATTGAAGTGTCATATATACGATGCCCGATTCTTTTCATGTGGCTCTTCCATGCCAATATTCTCCAAGTAGCCACTGCTGGTATATGTCTGAAACTCCCTGCTTGCAAGCCGTCTTTAGCACAATCCACAACTCATTGTATGTGAAAAGCTGATCTGTATTAAAATCATAACTGCTAGAAAACTCTTTGATCACACTTCTGTGCTACAGATATAGCCAGCCCTTTCTGAGCCAAAGCCTGCTCTGGCTTCCCCCACCATGGATCACACAAACACAAACTCTGATGTATTGGGCGTCTTTAATCCAAAATGGGAAAAAAGCAGAGCAAATAATTTTTTTTTCCAGCAATGAGACACCACCAACAACAAAAATTAAAACATATTTTTTTTACAAATTAAAATTTCATACAGTGTCTAAAATGCCACCTAAAAGCTAAACCTTTCTTTAAAAAAAGGGGGGGGGAAGTGTGTGTTTTTAAAACACTAGTATGCCAGTGAAACAAACGTGGCAAAAGATATTCATTCATGGACTAAAGATATACAGAAAGAGGCAGAAAAAGGGATTGACCATCAGCATAATGAGGCAAAAGTTTATGTGAAGGAATACTTTCCTGCTTTTCTTCCCTAACGTACAGGTAGAGTAAGACTCAAGAGAGCTTGACTTTAGACAAATGTGCCCAAGTCTGCAGCACATGTCAATTCCCTCCTTCAAACTTGAGCTGAGACTTTTTGGTTTTCTAGGCAGAATTCCCATCATCATATTCCCATATTAACATTTGTGCCATCTGGCTATTCAACACCCAAAGATGCTAAGGAATCCATCTAAAAAAGACTCATTTTTATGGTACTGTTTCTGTTTTTTCTTCACATATCAGAGTGTGCATGTGGCAGGTCCTGTGCCACATGAACTCCAAGTTATATTCCAATGAGATGCAAATCCCAGATTTGAGCCTTTTGCTATGTGCTCCAAATAGTTGCAGTTTCCTGGTAAAGTAAAAGATCAGGATGGTTGTGAACAGCAACACAGAACGATGCAAGAGCCACAACAAAACAGCTGGGGTGGAGGATATGAGCCTGCAACCTTGCAGCATGAGATCTTTAGAACTGCATCAAGGTCTTAAGTTTTAACACTGCCCAAGATGGTGGTGGAAACTGGGCAACAGGACATATTCTGATGTAGTGCTCCAGGAAGGCTGCATCAGTTATTGAAACAGATCAATCATGAACGTCTCCACTCAACAAACATTTACTTTCCATCCCTCCCACCCACCCAAATAACCCTGAGATCATAACTGAATTCTGGGTGCTTCATAGACCCTCCCCACACACTACCCCTCAAAAATTCAAGGTAGAATACAGAAGGGGATGGCCTTCCTGCCTATACTTACAATATCCATCCTATCACATTATTACATACAATCCACAAACGCACAAGTGAGAGGAAGTCAATCCTGTGATTGCACAGTTAGAGGCAGAAGGCTTTCAGTTTAAGGAGCCCTATTGTACTTGGGACAATAACTTCCCAAACTGAATTTAAGGTCCATCAGCCAAGGAACAGTTCTTGATGTTAAATGAAGACCACAGTATCGTCAGTGCCTTTGTTTTCTGGTGGAATTCTTCAACGGCCCTGGCCTTTTGTTGTTGTTGTCGACACAAACTGAAAGCCTTTAACGCTAAAACAACAACCGCTGTAATCAGCACAGGACTCCTATCTTGATTTCAGCTCTACAGTAGTTTTAAAAATATAGATTATATATATTTTATTTATATTATTAACCTTTAAATGGTGATCACAGGAATTTCAGTGTCTCTGAAGGAGAAAAAAACCAAGGGGGGATGTTACTAAACAAACAAACAAAATCTGATTACCAGAAATATTTCCCTACAGGACCAGGGGCTGGGGAAAAACATAAAAGTATGTTTTGTACATAGAGCAGCTGTCTCCTGCTGGACCTCAGAAAGGTCAGAACCATGAGAGGCAGCTAAAAAAAAAAATAACTAGTCTGGTATAAAGATCTGAATTCCATGTGTTTGATATGACAGTCTTTATCTCCAATTTGTTTTTAAAAATATATAGATATAGTTATTGCTTTCACAACCACCAGGTTTGGCTCTACTAAATTCTCAGTGGGGGAGTGCTGTAGGTTCAGCGGGGTTTGCTTTCTTCCGCCTCTTCATAAGCAACGGGTTGGATGAATCTTCAATTTTCTTAATCTTGATTTGTTCATAATCCACTCTCATGGTGGCCAAGGCACTTGTCATCTCCTCCTACAAATGTGAGGTAGAGGAAACAAATTAACATCTGGCTAGCCAAATTATTCTAGCTTCAGGCATTACTGTCATCCAGAGGAAAGATCCTATTTGTAACTTAACAGTGGGCACAAAAGACTACTTCCAAGTTCAGACTGTGGTAGAGTGAGGAGGGCCTTTAAGTCTGCATATCTGGCATTACCTACTACAGTGGAACTTCGGTTTTCAAATGTAATCCATTGTGGAAGACCATTCAACTTCCGAAATGTTTGAAAACCAAAGGAACAATGGGCGGTTGGCAAAATCCATTGGAAAAAAAGGAAAAACACGCAGAGGAAGCTTCCGGGGTTTTGGCATTCGGGTTCTGAATCGTTCGGCTTCCGAGATGCTCGAAAACCGAGGTTCCACTGTACAGGCTAGGAGTGGCTTGCAGCACTGATGGACAGGCTCACAATCACTTACACCTGGAGTTGCGTAACCTTCATCCATGCTGCTTAGCAGCGTGTGAGATGAAACTTGCAGACAACTTACCTTAACGTCCTCCCAAAGATCTTTCTCTTCTTTCAAAACTCTGCTAGTGTGCAGCGGGGTTTGTGGCACTTGCATTGATTGCTGCAGAGGGAAGACAAATGGAGCTTTAGTCTAGGGGTTGGGGAGCCTCTGGCCTGGGAAACTCTCTTTCCAGTCCTTGGGACTTGCCAAGACTTCTTCTGTCCTTCTTTGACTGGCTGGGTGGTGATCATGCCCCTTGCCTGATCGGATGTAGCGGTGTGTGTACTGTAGAAGCCTCTGAGTTCTGCATGGCTGGAATACAGCCTCCACCCAGTGCTCTGCCCACCTTCCCCTCTGGCCCCATCCACTTTTGCCTCTCTTCTCTCTCCCCTGCCCCCTTACTGGCATGCAGCTGCAGGAGTTTTCTCACAATGGAACTGGCGACTGAGCTGAAAAATGTTTCCCCTCTATCTATAAAGCTACCCCAGACTCCCTGCACTCATGTTTCTCAGCCTAGGCTTCTGCGCCAGTTTTTCTTCCTGAGAAATGACAGGTGGATTCTTACCATGATCCAAGGGTGATTCATGAACTCCATTATAGTCATTCGCTGGGTTGGATCCGTCTTCAGCAAATTCCGGATCAGCTGCTTAACTGAAGGTGGAGGAAAGGCAACAGCATTAACAACAACACACACTGTGTCTCGCCACCTCATTCCAAAGCTCTCTTCAGATGTTGCAGAAATCCTGAAGCTTGCACGGCAAAAGGAGAGACAATGTACACAAAGGGATGGGTCTATTTTAAGGAGAACATGCTTTGACTCATATAAAAACCTGAAGGGACTTCTCCTGAGCAAATATGTTGCTTGTGGAGATAACACATGAAAAGTACTCTGAGGACTCTTAATACTAATTAATTTTAGTACATATGATGAGTAATGTACTTGAAAGAATTGTCATTTGTGACATTGTGGGGCCTGGCCTTTTTTGGGGGGTGCAGTGTTTATTTTTATTCATTTTCCCACTCTCCATGTTGCAACCTTTTTATATCATGCATGCACAAGATAACAAAGGCAGTGGGGAGAGTAAATCTGGCCATGGGCTGTTAGGGTGTGGAGGTCCAGGGGGAACCCTCACCTTGCCAAAGCCTCCAAACACAGGAGCAGAATCCCATAGGGGAAGGAAGGAAAAGGAAGAAGAGAAAGGCAGGGCAAAGGAAAAGCAGAAGCTGTTATGTACTGAAGTTCTCACCCTGGGCCAGCAGGGGGATACTGTAGATAGTTATGCAAATAAGGGATCGAAAGTGACGTTCAGTGATTGGATAGCTTTAGAAAATTGTTACAGTTACGTTGTACTGGAGCTCTATATAAGCAGGCTGACTGAACCCTTCAGTTCAGTTCTGTTCTGGCCTTTGAATAAACAAGAGCTGTTTACCCACAACTTAACAGAAGCCATACTATGGGGGCAGCAGGCACTTTTTCTTCCCTGGCAGCAAAACACTCCAGCTATGGTGGCCCAGAACAATTTCTCTGAACCAGAGCAAGACCTCCTCTTGAGCCATAGCTTAGTCATGAGTAAAAAGGCCACTCATGAAAGGCAAGAGAGCCAAGGAATGAATGAGGTTAGTGCAGGGGTGGGTAATGTTGGGGGTTGTATTCCAACAACATCTGGAAGGCCACAGCTTAGCCAACCCTAGACCAGAGAATCACATTTTTCCAGGTTTTGAAATCCCATTTTCCCTTTCAGAGGAGAATAGCAGCTTCTGTTCACAAACATTTACCTTCCTCAGATACTTCTGACCACTCTGGGTTGGGAAATTCGTACTGACCCATCCGGATCCGTTTCTTCATGCCCGGAGAAATGGCCAGACCATGGTTGGAATAGAAAGGGGGGTACCCACACAACCTGGGCAAAAGAGAAAAATAGAGAAATGACATGTAGAAGAGAAGTCCATTTTGAACGCCAAACTGATCTAATGTGCTTCCCCCCAAAAAGGTATCATTTTTATTGTTTGTACTATAAAAGGCTGTCAGGTAAGAGAGTCCACTACAGCAGTGGGGAACCTCTAGCCTAAGGCTCTAAGCTAGGTTTGCTAGGCCTCTCTCTGCCTTAGGCCTGTGAGGCCATTTTTGGCAAACCACGCCTATCTGTTAGTCACTTGGCATCTGTTATCTCCAATCTAAACAATACAGTGCTAAGATGAGAGATAACTCTGTGCTCACTCTCTGAGCAGGAAGTTGTCAAAGGGCTGGCAGCATTTTCCTGATCTTCCACCTTAGCGCTGTGAGACCACAGTCCTAACGTCAGAGAGAACACCCTGCTCCTGCTGTTTACTAACTAAGAGCAAACAGAGACTTATCTCTGATCTTTATGCTTATTGGACCTGGGGAATCATCTCTGTAGTTCCACTGTACTTCCAGGCACAGTGCAACACTGGGAAACTAGCCCTGACCCACAGCTCATATTGGAGAGAAAGGCTGAGGTCCCTTTTGTTACATTTGTTGACAGAAAGCAATGGAGCACCCCCCATGGCAAACATGGAAAGCTGAATTGTGAACTTTTGTGAACCTGGGTGATGAAGGGCCCTGGGGAGACAGGTTAAGGGCACAGCTGTGCTATACAGGGAGCAGCAAGAAAGCATCAGCATCAGTGGGATAAGGAAACATGTTGTCTTGTACACGTTTGTTTAGCATGTTTCCTGCCCTTCTCTTCAGCACAAATGCACTCCAAGCAGCAATCTAACTAAAAGGACATTAGGAAAAACAGGTTCCAAGGTACTTTAAATGTTAAAACCACTTTGAGGTGTGGCATGCTGCAAACCACCTGCCTAAATCAGGGGTGCCCAAACTTTTTTCAAAGAGGGCCAGATTTGATGAAGTGAACATTGAAATTGCTGAGCTTTATTAGGATTTTTACTCCAGGACATATGCTGCCACGGGGGCCAGATTAAATCGACCAACAGACCAGATTAGGCCACCGAAACGGACTCTGGATATGCCTGGCCTAAATCCTATGAGCCATTGTCTCAGTGCATTAGTAGCTCATCAACTGGGACAAACATTTTAGCAATGACTCAGCATATAAAACAAGCAGCGCTCCAAATACAGCATAATCATATCACATGTGCATGTTTCTTGCACGAATTCAGTTGCAAAAGCTTGGATCCAGCAGCAACAGCCTTCCTAGCACAGTTGTAGGAAAGACTAAGGCAGAAGGGAGGAGAGAGGCAGACAGAGAGAGATGCAGACAGAAGAAAATGGGTGGAATGGAACTGCAGCTTCTGCCTGCCGCTCTCCTCCTTTCTGCAGGCATGAGAACTGGATTTCTTCTTCCTCTGCCTCCACCGCTTTGCCGCTCACCTTGCAGTCAAGGGAGGCAGGGTATCTTTTTCCTCTGGAAGCGGCCTTGGAAAACATTCCCAATTTCATCTTCCCCACAATCAATGCACCCAACTTTATTTCTACCGCCCAGGGCTTGTTCCTAAAGTGTGTTGAATCAGCCAGCATAATCTGTGCTTTTTTCCTCAATATCGACAAAGGATCTTCCTCAATGACTCAATAAACAGAACATGCCGGAAGCACAGCCCTTCCCACTTAACTGGCTCAAGAATATCCCTAACTTTGGAACTTTATGGAATCCTGCCAGGAGCAAGAACACACAGAGGAGAATATACAAAGCAACTAACTGTGCCGTGCAGTACAGTGCAGAAGAATAGACTTACAAAATATACATGATGACACCAAGGGACCACATATCGCAGGACTTATCATATTTCTCTGGGCCTAGTACTTCTGGAGCTAAAGGAGATGAAAACAAAATGCAAAGTCAACTTTGTCACACATGCTATCAGTACAATTTTCAGACATTTACACTTCAAGAGGACAGGCTGTCCCCCTCT
Source organism: Podarcis pityusensis (assembly GCF_964106645.2). Classification (NCBI taxonomy): domain Eukaryota; kingdom Metazoa; phylum Chordata; class Lepidosauria; order Squamata; family Lacertidae; genus Podarcis; species Podarcis pityusensis. The sequence goes on from NC_138030.1 coordinate 39,373,509, forward strand.
CTGTGGAGCTTATTACCCTTGGAACTGTGCCTGGAGTACACTTGCAAAATAATATGCTGTTTGGATACAGTTTACCTGGCACTTGATATTAGTTCTCAGTTCATGGGAAAACCTCTGACACCAAGGCTGTTTGCCATAGAACATTTATAAAACTGCCAGCGAAGGACATTAAAGGGTCCCAGAAAAGTACCGTATTGGCCCAAATATAAGCTGCACATTTAAAATTGGAGGGAGGAGGGAAAAAGAAAAAATACCCGAATATAAGTAGCTCCCTTCCTCGTTGCTTCTGGCTGCGTACTGGGGGGGGGGGGGTAAGCCACGCTGCATGGCTGGCAGTCTTTCCCCTTCCTCGCTCTCTCCCTTCCTGGCCTTGGGGGGACTACATGCGGGGCGGGCACCACTTTACCACGCTCCTGCTGCTGTTTGCCTCACACTCCTGGCTGCATACTGTAAGGTCGCGAATATAAGCCGCACTTTAACTTTTCAAGGTCGGAATTTGGGGGGAAAGTGAGACTTATATTCAGGCCAATACGGTGTTTAAAAGTGACCAGAGGTCTTAGCCTTTGAAACTGAATGATGCATTGCTTTTCTCTCTTCCATTTAAAAATGGACCAGAACTAAATCCCCAAACTAATAATAATAATAATAATTTCCCAACTTTTTCCCAGGCCAGAAACTGTTATAGAATGAGGGGATCACCTGCACAACCTCAATCTGGTCGCCACCTGATAGTGACACCTGTGTTGGCTGCTTTTGTTAAAGGTTTCACCCTGTGCCAATCCCTTTTCTTTCCAGAATCCTAAGTAGGCAGCACAAGCAATCTATTGGAAGCACATAGAGACCAGCTTTTGAAGCATGCTCACCTGTTTGCCCAATCAGCTGCAGCCCAGTGCTGAGGTTTTAAACTTGAGAGAGATGCCATTTAGTTTAAATGATGTAGCAAATGAAATAAAATGATCAGGCTGCTTGCTTGAAAATCTTGAAAACCCACCCCTACTCTTATTACAAAACGCAACAGCAGTGTACATGTGCCCTGAAGCTCACCATCACTATTTCTATGAGAAAGAGAGGTGCTGGAGGTTGCAATTCTTATGTCTCAGAAGCGGGTGATGCTCTCCAATGGTTTACTTACCCACATAGTATGGTGTGTAGCATGGTGTAGCTAGAGAGTTATGTGTGGTGGTTTCTTTAGCAAATCCAAAGTCGGTGAGTTTTAATACAGCGTTGGGCCTTTTTGAGGTGTATAGGAGGTTTTCTGGCTGCAAGACATAATAGGCAAAACCAGCTTAAGAGAAAACTATATTTTGCACCACCTTACAGACCCTAGGCTGGGCACATGGTAAAAACTAATGATCAGGTGTCCATTAACCTTTGCTTATTGATTTATACCATTTCCTCATGCATCTGCAGTAAAAATTACTCCCAACGAAGCCTGACAGTCATTTCAAAGACATTTAAAAACAGTAGAAAAGTGAAGCACAGCTATGAATAAAAAACAGGAACAGACTAAGAAACAACAGCATTAACAGGGGCAAGTGAAAACAATCCAAATGAAATTTTTAAAAGACCTGGGGGAATGAAAACAGTCTTTTCCTGGTGCTAGAAAGGCATGATAGTGACAGGTAAGCATCCCCAACTGAAAAGGCCCTCTCAATAGCTGCAATTATGCAGATGCCATTACACATCTGTGTACATTAGGCATATGATCCAGATTATATTGACAATTCCCTATAATGCTTATGCTACTGAGTTTATTTGCAGTCCTCAAGACATGATGCGTTTCATATTTGCAAGGTCAAAGCTTCAGAGAGTCTTTTACAGCAGAGACTAGGACATTAGAGGAATTTATAGAGGAACAGAGGAATTAAACACATATTTACAGGGGAAATGGTGGTATTGCCAATTTACCCTCCCAAATTAAATAAATACCTGAAGTAAACATAGTCTCTGAACTCTTTATAAGTGTTGGCCTCAAGGCTCTTGACCAGTTTATTGAAATGCAACGTTCCCTAGCCCATTTGTTCAGCGAATGAAATGTTATGTAATGTTTATTAGCACAAAGCTTAAGCTTGTGAACTTTTGGTGGGCAGGAGTTCAGCCACGAAGGGAGTAGGCAGCATTACAGAGAGTTTTCGATTTTGACATCTAACCATGTTTTAGTGTTAAATGGATGAGACTCATTGAAAAACCGCTACACATACCTGTTGAAGTCCTCCAGCTGCTTCCCTGTGGCTCATTCAGGCTCAGCCACAGACTGCTAAACTATGCTTTTGCCTTAGGTGGGAACATGGTCGGTATGTAAAAATCTTTGGTCTATGCAAGTGGCATGTTAATGGAGTGTGTGTGTGTATTTGAATTTGAATTTGAGTATTGCAAATCTCTCTCTCTCTCTCTCTCTGTGTGTGTGTGTGTGTAGTAGTAGTAGTAGTAGTAGTAGTAGTAGCAGAAGCAGCAGCAGCAGCAGCAAGAGTAAACCAGAATGTGAACGGCTTAAGATATATGGGGGAGGGAACCTAAAACTACCCTTCACACTTGAGAGTGTATACCCGCCCACATCTCAACTTCTATCAGTGTATGCAAGTATATATTTTGTTTCAGAAAGCATAAAATGATCAACATATACTTTGCACCTTGAATATTAATAATATAGATCAAGATCCACAGCAGGCATGTGTGTGCAGTGGAGAGAGCCAATATGTATCTAGAGCTCTGTTTTCACTATTCACAGCTGCAGATTATGACCCAAACAACCAGATCCCCGTTCAGCGGGGTGTGGGTGTGGGTGTTAGTTTTTAGATGTTTCAGCAGTGGTGCAGTGAAACCAAGGCTCGAGTTGTCCACATGAATACCCCCTTCTTGATATTCTTTATCTAAATAACATGCACCTGTTCCTGCATCTCCATAAAAGAGAAGAGCCAAAAAGAACAAGACTAAAAATATGGTTCCATAGCCTTTGAGGACTTTAAATTTCGTCACTTAGGAGAGAAATAATGTGCTGGCAGGTGATGTAGAATTATGTAACAGGCAGGGAAAGGGAAACATTTTCAAGCCCATCCTATTGCCTCAGGGGCAGTGGATTATAATTACAGCAATTGGATTTTTCCAGCCTTGTCCTAAATCTAACAAAGAATCTACCTTTTATTTAAAAAAACATGCTTGGGAGCCCTTTCTGTTAACAAGGAATCTTAGTCCAAATATCCTGGGGGGTAGGTTCTAGACAAAAGGAACCACCTAACCAAATTAGCATTCTTCCAGGAATTCATTAGCTTTTCCTTACCATGCTGAGCTGCACAATTGCTATTCCTCAGTGTGGTTGCATTCTAGACTTTGTTCACATGTCCCTGATTAGCTGAAAACCACATCCAGAGAAGGTTCTTCCAGAGCACCTGCCTACATGAACCTAGTGCAATAACGCTGGAGGTATTAATTTTACCCACAGTCTCTTCAGGAATTAAACTGGGGTTGCTCTGACTTAAATATGCTACCCTTGCTTTGCCCTCTCTGTTAACATGACAAGCGAGCAAGGGCTGCCTATTTAAACTAGCACAGACAAACATGTGCCCTCACCATCCACTCATAAAGCATGGGTGGTGCTGCGGTCTAAACCACTGAGCCTCTTGGGCTTGCCGATCAGAAGGTCGGCAGTTCAAATCCCCATGACAGGGTGAGCTCCCATTGCTCTGTCCCAGCTCCTGCCAACCTAGCAGTTCGAAAGCACACCAGTGCAAGTAGATAAATAGGTACCACTGCGGTGGAAAGGTAAACAGTGTTTCTGTGCGCTCTGGTTCTGCCACAGTGTCCCGTTGCACCAGAAGCGGTTTAGTCATGCTGGCCACATGACCCGGAATGCTGTCTGCACACAAACGCCAGCTCCCTCGGCCTGAAAGCAAGATTAGCGCCGCAACCCCATAGTCGCCTTTGACTGGACTTAACCGTCCAGGGGTCCTTTGCCTTAAGCATTAATTTCTGTATATGTGAACAACTGCTTGTGAATAGTCACAAGGAGTCCCTTTTGATAGAGCATCTAGGTGCAGCTTATAATGCACAGGGCACCTGTTCACAGATGCCCACACTCAACGTACAGACACTGGAGACGGGGCCAGAAGGCATCCCATTCTGCCCTCCATGAGTTAGCATGAAAGGGGATTATGTAGGCATTCAAATAAGTTCCATTAACTTTCACAGTTCATGAAGGGTTGAGATGCAGTGGGGCAGGTCTCTCTTGACCAGAACAGTTGAGTAGGGCAAGGGGATAAGAGAGTTCTACAGCACTCTCTACCAATGGCTGCCAGTACTGGTCAGTGAGAGGGTGAAGGGGTTCCTCTTTCAGAGACCAACTCAGGTGGAAGGGTGGGGTGGGTTTGAATCTACATCTTCTCAGGATGCTTTCAAATCATAAAAATAAAGGAATATTTCCTCCTTTGCTGGCAGACACTGCTGATATCAGAGGTAGGTAGTATTTGTTTTGTGCCACTGTTCGGTTCAATTAAGTTTTAGACCTCCTAAATCAAATTTAGTACTATTCCAGAAGCCATCTGCTGCTGGCATTTTACTGCTGGTACCACATGAATTACACTCATCACATGAAGTGTAAGGATTGGCTGCAATGAAATAATTCTTACTCCCACTACACATGCATGACCCCAGATTTTTAGGGTCAAACTGGACATGAAATTATTTGACATAACAAATTAGACATTTGGCTTTCCAGAGTTTCCCCCTAATAAATAGCCATTGTATTGGGGGGAGCCAGACTGTGCTCAAGGCATGTGAGGAAAGGGGAAATCAACTCTTTGCTCCTGCCATGGCGTTAGTCCCAATCTCCCAGTGCCTTCTATTTGCAACCAGAAGAAAGCTCACATTGGCATAAAAATGAATTTCAGGAGCTGGGAGGCTAGAGCAATTTGAATAAGAACCATGGCTGGGGCACATAGTTAAATCCTCCTCCTTACCATGGTCCTAATCAGGACGCCTTTTGCCATGTTGGTTATGCACTGAAAACCACCACCACACAAGGTCAAGTGATATGAACAGCATTTTGTCTGGACCTTAGAGACACCTTCATTTGGTCAGAGTCGTTGGAAATAGTTAATAGTCTTGTGTGGACCACATCCAGGAAGTCAGAAAACCATCAGTCGAGGTTGATGGAAGTCCTAGGCTGTGATAGCCAAAGATCTGTTATGTTGTTTAAAATGGGATGTTATGTTTGGGAAACATGTGTAAAAACCAATAAAAAGTATATTAAAAAGAAGTACCTTAACATCCCGGTGTGCAATGTTGATTGAGTGTAAATACTGAATGGCTTCTCCGATGCTCTTCATTATTTCAGAAGCCTCTGGGGAAGATAAGAAAACAAAGCGGGTCATTTTACTCTGCAGCCAAAGAGGCAACCGCCACCTAATACCCAGATTATAAGGAGTTAGAGGGAACAAAGAACATTACTGGTCAGGTTTCAGAGCAGAAACAAATGTGATGAAGAACATGAAGCTGATGCTGCCCCATGGTGTGGTCCTCCTCTTCTCCACCATAACATCTACATGGCTTACCCCCACCCACCCGCCTTGATGTTTCCTCACCTTTCCTCCACATCATTGGGTGCTGTTGGCAAGAGAACGTGGCGCCACGTTCCTGACCACAGACTTAATTCAGGTGATCAGAAACAAAAGTATGAGCTCATGGTTTCCTTTCCATGTCATTTCTAGTCATACTTTGTCATGACATCCAAACTGGCAAACTGAACGCTAGTCCAGAATCGGAAATCCACCTCAGTCCTTTACTCGCAGGCTCCAGTTTGTTTGTCCTTTGACATACAGAGGGCCAGTGGTCCCCATTCTCTGCCTTAAAAAGTAAACAGTTGTGCCTGAAGACTTAAACTGTCGATGTTTGTTAAGCTTTAAGAAATCTATTGTATCCCTTCATACCTCTTTCTGTGAACGCCTGGTCTCCTCTGTCTTGAATTCGACTGAAGAGTTCCCCACCATCCAAGCTGAAAGTCATAAACAAGTGCCGTTACAAAAATGGAAGCAACAAGAATTACTGCCTAAGCAAAACCACCACCAGGCTCTGAGTACATGTCCATGCACATACACACCACTTTCCCAAGGCCTCTGGGTGAAACTCGGATCCATCTGGAATTAATCTGAGCCTTGAAAAGCACATATAGGGTTGAAAAAGAGAGTAGGAAAGAGTGTCACTCTTCCTCTTTCAGCTCTATGTAGTTTTCCACGGAGAAAAAGGTAACTACCATCACACCACAATCATGACCAAGGAACCTGGGGCTCAGAGGGTTTGTGGGCACCAGGGAAAGACATCAATAAAGTTATTTAGGGCATAGATTGTTTCAACAGAAATGTGGCAGTGAACCCATGTAGTCAGCACCCATCCCAAGAAGCTTGCAACGGCCACAGTGCAGTTAATAAGCATAGAGTGATATATCTGCTCAAATGTCTCTGAATGAAAAGAAGAACAAGGCAAGCTCTAAAAGACTGAAGCTCCTTTAAAGATGTAAGGCGTGGAGATTAAAAGAAAGAAACATATTAAACTGGCTTACAATTTGACTTTAACTATCTTGATGAGAATCGCTTTGGAACAAATCTATCTATCTATCTATTGGAAGAAAAAGGTGTGGGGGCAGAATGGGCTGCACAAAAGAGCAAAATCCTAATAAAGTAATAGGTCTATTAGCATCTAATGTAGCTTCAAACTTTGCTTAGAAGTTTTCCACTGTTCAAGATGTTTTGTGACATAAAACACTGAAGAGCTTTCTTCTGTCTGTCTGCTTCTGATGCTACCTAGGACTTTGACTTGCCCTGTACAATTGCCTATCGCAGCCAATGGTTACAGAAGCACCAAGCAGTTCACACAACCTGTATCACCCCATCCTGCAGCCCCTCGTAACTCAATAATCTTCTCCAAACAATCAGTAGGGCTTTGTCACACAGTGTAAGGTGGGAGTCAGTGTAGGGGGATGGCCATCAGGTGGAGCACTTTTCTGCTAGCAGAGCTCCCCCTGGTGGAGGCTCCCTCAGCTCACATTCAGGCACTTCCCCCGTCCCTGCTTTTAAAAGTTCAGCAGCAGGACAGGATTCCTAGTGTTCAGTCTCTTCCCTTCTTGGATAGGAATGACCTTGCCATGATCTAAGCATGTCAGGATTGGATTACTGCAGTGCATTGCACACTGCAATTCCTTTGAAGACCACTCAGAACATTCAAGTTGGTTCAGAATGCAGCGGCAAGTCTGCTAATGTCAACAGCCAGAAATCAATACATTGCATTCATCTTTCAATATATTTATTGGCTCCTGTTGTGTTTCCAAATTAAAATGCTCGTTTTGATTTATAAAGTCTTAAATGGCCTAGGTCCAAGGAATCTGGAAAAACTGCTTCCTTCCATAGAAGCCTGCCTGCTTACTTAAATCTGCATTAGATTAGGTGTTTGTATCTTTTCCACCGTGCCACCATATCCTATCCTATAAAGCTGTATCCCACAAAACATCCAGGGATGTTCTTCTGTGTTACCATACATCTAAAAGTGTTTCACGAAAGAAATCCACAGCTAGTATTTAGACACTCAGTAAAGACCTGATGATTTGCCCTAGTTTCTATCTCGCTATTTCTTTGTTACTGCGTTGCACTTCCTTACTATGGTTTTTCTTGTTTTGAATGTGGTCCCCCCCCCCCAAAAAAAAAATTTAAGCCACTCTGGGCATTTCTCTCCAAAAAGCATGGTGTACAGATGTTAAGCAAATAAATAAAATAAAAGCACCCACCCCACCCCCGGATTTAAGCAAGGGTAGCAATCGTGAATTTCTTTTTTAAAAGTAAATTACAGCAACAACCCAAAAAAAGTCATCTGAAGCACTTTACCCAAGAGAAAAGTTTAGAAAGCAGGAAATGAGTTAAAAACAAAACAAAACACCCCACAACTTCTATAATCTCTCCCTGATTCACACCCTGCCCACCCACCCACAACTCTGCCAGTTTCAGTACCAATTTACCCAAGTAGAAACACTTAAAATCTGTATCAGCTAACTCTTTGCAAGGAAGATGCCCTATCTTTAGCAAACTTATGGTTGGGAATAAATTATCTCGGCACTGTAATAGTTGCATATGTTAATGAGTTCAAATGCAGATGTAAATGCCATTTCCAGTGAAAATGAATGATATATATGGGTTGTGGGACTACCCATAAAGGTGGGTCATATCCACATTTAGGGAATGTAGTGATAAAACAGCACTTCTGACTACAAAGCTGTGTGTGGTGCTCTCTAGCTGTGAGCAGTGGTTAAGCATGGCCAACTGCACAACTCGCTTTGTCCCATCAAACCACAACACTCACCATTCCATGACTATCAGGAGACATTTTCGACCCTGGTAAAGATTTTCATAGACGTCTATAATCTTCACGATATGAGAACACTGAGATGCCCTCCAGTGCAGCTCCACCTCCCTGCGAGCTTTCGGACAGTCTTGCAGCATCTGGAAAGGGAAAGAGAAAAAGGAAGTGTGAGCTTAGCATGCTTGTCCATACCATCTTTGCCTAACAATTAACATCTTGCCAGCAATCATTTCCCCAGTGTACAGTAGGATAAAGTTTGCGTCATGAATAAGACGTGGATGAATAAGATTTCACACAATCCCCCAAAAGAACACAATCTCTCTCTCTCTCTCTCTCTCTCTCTCTCTCTCTCTCCTTTTTTCAAGTAGTTTGCTTAACAAATCTTTGCATCTGTCATGTTCACAACAGCTAGGCAGATCCTAAGTCCCATTTTAGAGATTGGGAACTAAGTGACCTCCCATAGTCAAGTCGGGAGTGGCTGAGGCGGTAAGTGCAAGATGGGAACTGCACCTTGGGGTTTTCTTGGTGCGCCCACAAAGTCCTGACTGCACCGTTACCTTGTCCCTATACCATCCTGGTAAGTGGCAGAGACACTGTTTTCTGTAGAACGGCATAGCACCATTCCACCATGTCAGCCACTCCTAGCTTAAGTGACAAATATGAAGTGCATTAAAAGGACCCAATCCAATAATTCACTGGACATTTTATCACATTAAGATTCCCCACCCCCCAATTTCTTCCAAGAACTTTAGGATGCTACTGTATACTTTCTTATTTTTGCCCAAAAAACCCACCACAAAATGGGATGAAAGATGGACACGGCCACCTTGAGAACTTCACAAGCAGGGGCTTGAACCAGACAAAAAACCATTAAGTCTGATGTAATGTTCAGAAGAAGTTGCATTTGAATCCCTTACAAATCTTCTGAACCAGCAAAACAAATAAAATATCAAGGTATGCACTGCCATCTTGTGGTGAATACTGTAACTGCAACTCACACCACTTGGCTGGAGCAACCAATTGTGGATGTATCCCAAAATGGTTTTTGACCTTCTAAGGGGAAAGTGGATGTGATTTTCACTGTGCGACAGCATCAAGAAAAATGCAGGGAGCAAAACCAACCCCTATATATGGTTGTTTATTGACCTAAGACCTTCAACACTGTAAATCGTACTGCCCTGTGGACTGTCCTTCCGAAAATTGGCTGCCCAAATAAATTTGTGAACATCCTTTGGCTCCTCCACAATAATATGATGGCAACAATCGCGGATAACCATTCACAGTGGGTTCATGCATTAAACAGGGATATATTATCACCCCAAGTCGATTACAGTGGTACCTTGGTACTCAAATGGCCGGCTCCCGAACAAATTGGCTCCTGAATGCCGCAAACCCAGAAATAAATGTTCCGGTTTGTGAACGTTTTTCGGAAGCCAAACATCCGACACTGCTTCTGCTTGAGTGCAAGAAGCTCCTGCAGCCAAATGGAAGCCGCGCCTTGATTTTCAAACAGTTTTGGGAGTCATACTCACTCCTGGAACAGATTAAGTTCGAGAACCAAGGTAAAGGTAAAGGTACCCCTGCATGTACGGGCCAGTCGTGACCGACTCTGGGGTTGCGTGCTCATCTCGCTTAAGAGGCCGGGAGCCGGCGCCGTCCGAAGACACTTCTGGGTCACGTGGCCAGCATGACGAAGCTGCTCTCGCGAGCCAGCACCAGCGCAGCACACGGAAACGCCGTTTACCTTCCCGCTATAAAGCAGTACCTATTTATCTACTTGCACTTAGGAGTGCTTTCGAACTGCTAGGTGGGCAGGAGCTGGGACAGAACGACGGGAGCTCACCCCGCCGCGGGGATTCGAACTGCCGACCATACGATCGGCAAGTCCTAGGCACTGAGGTTTTACCCACAGCGCCACCCGCGTCCCCCAGAGAACCAAGGTACCACTGTATTTTTATCACCATGGTCCTACACATTGTTGAAGGGAAACTTCCCATTGGGGTAGATATCATATATCGAGCAGATGGAAAGCTCTTTAACCTGAGTAGCCTGAAAGCAAAGAGTAAGGTTACCGTAACTTCCGTCATAGAGCTTCAATATGCTGATGACAACGTACTGTGTGAACACTCAGAGGATGACCTCCAAACCATCCTAAATATCTTTGCAGAAGCTTACGGAAAGCTTGGCCTATCAATCAATATCCAAAAAACCAAGTGCTGCACCAACAAGCACAAAACAACCCCTCTGCGCCAAATTCAACTTAATGGTGTAACGCTGGGAAGTGTCAATCACTTCTCCTAGCTGGGCAGTTATCTTTCCACAGGGCCAACATTGATACCAAAATTGAGCACTGCCTGAGCTCTGCGAGTGCAGCTTTCTCCCAAGTGAAGCACAGGGTGTTTAAGGACTGGGACATTCACAGGGAAACCAAAATGCTTGTTTACAAAGCTATTGTACTACCAACCTTATTGCATGCTTGTGAAACATGGACCACTTATGAATGCCATCTCAAACTCCTCGAAACATTCCACCAACAATGTCTCTCAAAAATTTTACACATCACTTGGGAAGACAGGCGAACTAATGCCAGTGTACTGGAAGAAGCAAAGATCACCAGTATCAAATCAATGATTCTTAATCATAAACTTTGTTGGACTGTTCATGTTGTTTGGATGCCTGATTATCATCTTCCAAAGCAACTACTCTAGTCAGAACTTAAAAATAGAAAGCGTAATGCTGGTAGACAAAAATAGGTTTAAAGATGCTCTCAAGGCAAATCTTTAAAAATGCAGTATAAGCACAGAAAACTGGGAAACACTGGCCTACGAGTGCACCAATTGGAGAAGAGCCTTTACCAAAGGTGTCATGGGTTTTGAAGAAGCACAAATTCAGGGCGGAAAGGAGAAACGAGCTACAAGGAAGGCACATTTGGCAAACCCTCACCATTATCAACTCCCCCCCGGAAACCTATGTCCCCACTGTGGAAAGACATGTGGATCCAGAATTAGCTTTCACAGTCACTTGCAGACTCACTGTTAAGACCCTGTTCATGGAAGACATGATCATGGAAGTGATCGCCAAAGAAGCAGCAGCAGATGGGTCAGATATGCAAATTCCAGCTTGGATACAATACTAGAAATTAATATGCTTAACTTAGTCCAGCAAATAGCAATTATATATGCATTTAGAGAAACATTTAGCAATCAGAAACTCTTTTAAGTAATTAAAATAATTAATCGGTCCTGTGGAGATCCCTCCATGGGCCATTTTTGGTGTCTGTGCCTGCACAGATGCGTTTTTTGGCGTCTGTGCATGTGCAAACGCAATTTCCAGTGCCGCAGAAGTGAGTCCCCACTCCACGTTGCACCAGTTTAGCGCCGTGCGCAAAAGGCAGCTCAGCTGTGGCTTGTGGGCTGGTCAAACGACCTCCGCTGGCTGCTTCCGGCCCATGGGCCTCAGGTTGCTGCCCCCTGATCTATATCTATGAACAGCAGCAACGACAGAGCAATGCATTGAAAACTACCTCTTTTGAAAAACATGATTATGTGACCTATGGTGCCACCTAGTGGCTGAGATTATTCAAAGAGTTTCACTCCTAGAATTGCAACGTAAGCCAGACCTCCCCTCAGCCCAGTAAGTCCAGGGAGGACCAGTTGAATCCACCACATGGCCAGGAGGTTACAGTGACCTTGGACCAGTCACTCTCTCTCAAGCCAACAGTTTGGTGCTGTGCTGCTGCCTTCCTAACAGTCATTGTTGCTGCCTCTTACTGTGAGGAAGCAGGATAGGGCAGCAGCAGAGACGGAGGTTATACACTGGCAGAGCCAATCCAGCGCTCTGACACATCCCTGACTGCACCACTGCCCGGCCCTAGTAAGTGGAAGCAGCATCACTATTGAAAGGGTAGCACCACCTCCTTTCTTGGTCAGCCCCTGCCATCTCAGACGATATTAGTGATGATGATGATGATGATGATTCAGGGTGGATAAAAATCAATGGATTTTTTTTTTAAAAAAAACAAATCGGATTTTTTAAATTTGAATTGGATTTTTTAAAATTTAAATCGGATTTTTAAAATAAAATGCTTTTGGAGGAAAAATCTTTTTAAATATAGTTTTCTATTTAAGTTACATTATAAAGGGTAAAGGTAAAGAGACCCCTGACCATTAGGTCCGGTCATGGCCGACTGTGGGGTTGTGTGCTCATCTCAGTTTATTGGCCGAGGGACCTGGCGTACAGTTTCCGGGTCGTGTGACTAAGCCGCTTTAAGCATTCAAGGCTTTCCTCCAAAGTATCCTGTAGTTACAAACTGTAGTTTGTAAAGGGTATTGAGAGTTGTTCGGTGATCCCTCTGATGCTTCTTTAAATGTATAATTCAGATGGGACCTTAATAATTAAATTTGTAAATTCACCTGAAGAACACACAGCAGTACAGGTTACATATGCTTCAGGTTACATACGCTTCAGGTTACAGACTCCACTAACCCAGAAATAGTACCTCAGGTTAAGAACTTTGCTTCAGGATGAGAACAGAAATTGTGCTCTGGCAGCGCAGCAGCAGCAGGAGGCCCCATTAGCTAAAGTGGTGCTTCAGGTTAAGAACAGTTTCAGGTTAAGTGCGGACCTCCAGAATGAATTAAGTACTTAACCCGAGGTACCACTGTACACAACATAAAAATGCATAACAAAAAGAGGAGTAAAAACAAAAACTAACCAATAACCCCATTCCTACAAACACATTTAAAGGGACATAAAATGTTTAATTAGCCCAACACCTCGTTAAATAATGATAATAATAATAATTTATTATTTATACCCCGCCCATCTGGCTGAGTTTCCCCAGCCACTCTGGGCGGCTCCCAATCAAGTGTTAAAAACAGTACAGCGTTACATATTAAAAACTTCCCTGAACAGGGCTGCCTTAAGATGTCTTCTGAATGTCAGGTAGTTGTTTATCTCTTTGACATCTGATGGGAGGGCGTTCCACAGGGCGGGCGCCACTACCGAGAAGGCCCTCTGTCTGGTTCCCTGTAGCCTCACTTCTCGCAATGAGGGAACCGCCAGAAGGCCCTCGGCGCTGGAGCTCAGTGTCCAGGCTGAACGATGGGGGTGGAGACGCTCCTTCAGGTTTACAGGACCGAGGCCGTTTAAAGTCAGCACCAACACTTTGAATTGTGCTTGGAAACGTATTGGGAGCCAATGTAGGTCTTTCAAGACCGGTGTTATATGGTCTCGGCGGCCGCTCCCAGTCACCAGTCTAGCTGCCGCATTCTGGATTAGTTGTAGTTTCTGGGTCACCTTCAAAGGTAGCCCCACGTAGAGCGCATTGCAGTAGTCCAAGCGGGAGATAACCAGAGCATGCACCACTCTGGCGAGACAGTCTGCAGGCAGATAGGGTCTCAGCCTACGTACCAGATGGAGCTGGTAAACAGCTGCCCTGGACACAGATTTGACCTGTGCCTCCATGGACAGCTGTGAGTCCAAAATGACTCCCAGGCTGCGCACCTGGTCCTTCAGGGGCACAGTTACCCCATTCAGGACCAGGGAATCCTCCACACCTGCCCGCCTCCTGTCCCCCAAAAACAGTATTTCTGTCTTGTCAGGATTCAACCTCAATCTGTTAGCCGCCATCCATCCTCCAACCGCCTCCAGACACTCACACAGGACCGTCACCGCCTTCACTGGTTCTGATTTGAAAGAGAGGTAGAGCTGGGTATAATCCGCATACTGATGAACACCCAGCCCAAACCTCCTGATGATCTCTCCCAGCGACTTCATATAGATGTTAAAAAGCATGGGGGAGAGGACAGAACCCTGAGGCACCCCACAAGTGAGAACCCAGGGGTCTGAACACTCATCCCCCACCACCACTTTCTGAACACGGCCCAGGAGGAAGGAGCGGAACCACCGTATAACAGTGCCCCCAGTTAAAGAGAAACATTTTCGCCTGGCACCTAAATATATGTAATGAAGGTGCCAAGTGAGTCTTTCTGGGGAGTTCATTCCACAAGTGGGGAGCCACTGCAGAAAAGGCCCATTCTTGTGTTGTCACCTTCTGGACCTCTTGTGGAGGAGGCAGATGAAGAAGGGGCTCTGAGGATGATTGCAGGGTCTGAGTTGTTCCATATGGGGAGGCAGTCCTTGAAGCAAGACAGTCCTGAGCCATTTTACACTGAACTGAAACTGCCATTATGTATTCACCCAGTCTATTTTATAAATTCATTTTATAATCTATTCATCATCTAATCTATTTTATTTGAAAAGACCATTTTGGAGCTCCTTTTTTTCACCACTTGAAGCAATCTGGTGTTGACAGAAAACTTGGCCACCTCATTGCTCACCCCAACCCTAGAACCATTTCATATTCTGCCATAGAATACTTATTTGTCGGTTTATTAGGCTGCAGCAGAATACATTTCCCAACTTCTCCAGCAGGAGGAGCCCATTGCTTTAAACAACACCACTTTCTTTCTTTTTCAAAGGAATTGTTTCTCAGCCCAGCAACCCCTCCTCCTTACATCATTTGTGTGTAGCTAACAGTTTATTACCCTTGGGGAGCATAAACAAGGCAGTGTTAATTATACCCTGCATGTTTGCAAATACAGAGCATCAAGGTGTCTACATCTGAGGCTGTTGACGTTTGTCCAACGGAGCCCAGACTAGATGTCAAATGCTTTGCAATTTGCACCCAGACTCTCAAGTGTATTTTGCCTTTTAGTTTTCTTAATCAAACACTTCAGAGGGACAGTTTTACACAGCCTGTCATAAGACAGGAAACCCCTCCCCGCTTAAAGAGGAAAGGTCCCTTTCATACATACGTTTTTAATTAAAATGCTTGACCTAATATCAACATTTCACATGTGATATTGTCAAAAATTACCAGCTAGCAACCAGAGTTTTCACTTCTGCATGGAATACAGTGTTAAAATGGAGAGAGCTACAGTAATAGAACAGGGATATACCACACACTTTTAATACATAAATGTCTCAGGTTAAATCGGAAAGACTGTGAAAAGTTGTTGCCAGTTGGAAGACGCTAAACAAGACTAGATGAACAAGTGGCTATATACGAGATTTCATATGTAAATTATCCAGTATTCTCAGATTGTAGGGTTTGTTTGTTTGTTTGTTTGAAATACTGATGCATAATGAATTCCCCTACTGTTACTTTGTGAGCCCAAAACAGGAGTGCTACCAGCCAGCATCTCTACAAATCTGTAAAAGGTGGATTTAATTAAATTCCAGGATTTCATTAAGCATGTATTTTGATACCCTAGCCAGAATTGCAGTGGGGTAATGCTTGTCTTAGATTCTCAAATTGCAAAATAATAAAGCCTGTACTTCAAAAGCAAAAACAGCCAGAATATTAGCTAAAATATTAGATATGTCAGCACAGTGCTATAGCAGCATGGAGCAGAAACCCATGCAGATGAAAGGGTAAATTTTTAAAAAAAATGCTTGTTGCATGTCATCTCTGCTCTCTGGTTTATGTTATTAGATGCAATGAAAATATTGCTACCCCAACCCAATTCCACAAACACATGTGGACAATTTTTATTTCATTTATCAAGAATTACATGCCACATAATTTTAAGAAATCTCTGAGAGTGTGATATAAAATAGTATAAAATATTTGCTTATTTCCCTTGGTGTGAGCCATTCTTAAGGAACTGCATCATCTCTGAGACTAGGACTTGCATACTGTCGAAAGAGATTTTCTGTTCATGCCTTGGTTTTAGCCAGAAAGGGATGTTGTTCACCTGGCAACAAATGCCGACTTATCACTGAGGTAGCAAACCTGTTGCTGGGCTGTACCACTTCAGACTGTATGGGGGGGGGGGCTCACGGGGCTGGATGCTTTGTCATACCCCTCCATACAGAAAACTAACATGTCAAGGAAGAAGAGTTGTGGCTTAAGCTAGTTTTCAATAGGGATCTCTGACTCTCTTTGGGGGGAAGAGTATGGAGAAGCAATAGATTATGTGATTTTTTTCAACTAAAGTCTGAAGTGGTAGAGTCCAGACACAGGTTTACTACCTGGATGAGAATTAGGCCAAAGTTGCAGCAACAGAAATAGAAGATTACTCACTCTACATTGTTTATGGAGCACTTGAAAGAGACAGAGAGGGATGCACATATAAGGAAATGTTGCCCTATCTTCAGATCTCTAAGCATTTGTTTATGGCTTTGAAGGGGGAAATTCACCATGCTCTACTGCACATACAAACATGCATAAGGTAGCAGTATGTAAATAGCACATAAATCACATCTGTCAATCATGGCAACCAAGTTGCTCACATCTTATAGGAATCAGTTCATAACAGCAGTCATAGTTTATGACACAAGTAGTGTCATGGTCCAATATGCCTGCCAATAGCATCATTTCATGTGTGACAGCTGACAAAGCCAAGGTAACTTTGAAATGTTCCTCTGTTACCGCATGGTAAGCTGTTCCAACTATATAGAAGGTTGCCAGATGATGCTCAAAATAGTCCACGCCAACATAAAAAGCAACTCATCACATGGCAATAGCCACCACACAATTAAATGTAAAGACTTTACACTGGTTTTACTCAAGGGCTATTTTGACAAGAATAAGCCAGGTCTTCACTCCCATTCCCCAGACAGGCCACTATATGGATCATTCCCTCCATATAGTCCTCTTATCCTTTAGGACAGCTGGGTTCCAGACAGAGGCGGATTTTGGGGAGCGCGACTGGTGTGCTGAGCCGAGAGAGCGCTGCAGGGAGCGCTGCAACAATGATGGACAATGGAATGCGAGAGGCAGGGGGCAAGCTGAATTTTGGCGTTGCACAGGGCACTACTGAAATATTAAAGCCCAAAGTCTGCCACTGGAGTTCCCGATGAGACTATGCTCTTGAGGGGGAAGTGGATTTAGCCAAGGGACCACCAGGAGAAAGGGAATGGATATGAAAAAAGTTCGCTGCCCAACAGACAGCAAGCAACGCTTATAGTAAGCTTTTCCTTGGCTTAGGGAGATTTGGGCCTAGTTTAGATGTCACTTCCAAGCCTGCAACTGTGCCATGGATTGCTCCATTTCACACTTTTCGTTATTTATGCATAATTTCCCGCAAACCATCTCAAAGCAATTTCACAATAAAATCATCAATAAAAACAACTACAGAATTCCTTATTTCAAACAATTATAACTATGTTCTTTTAAAATGGAAAAGAAATCAAATTAAAAACAATTTCAAATCCAATACAGATATATATACTGGGATAGCCACTCCTCCATTTCTGGATTTCCTCTAACCACAATTTTTGACAGATTTTGTGAGTTGTTGTTCTGTGCTCATTAGTTCCTATGAGATTTCTTTGGGGTCATGCATGCTGGTGCCTTGAGAAGTCCCACAAAGTCACTACTACCACACTTTCCATACCATTATTTCCCATCAAAGACTCCCGAATAATACCCCCCTCAAAAATGCAGGTTCCCCAACATTGCCCATAGCATATGCCTACCTGCCCAAAGAACGACCAGAAGCAAACCCTAAAAACCATTTTAATTCTTCAGCCAGCATTTTCCCAAAAAGAAAAGAAAAAAAGCTGCTGCTTCTTTTTTAAAAAAATGTGCACATTAAAATAGATTTTTCATCCCCCTCCTCAGTCCTGGCACATGAGGCTTGTACAAGTTACTGTATAAACATTCACAATGTTCATAAAGGAAGATGGCTGAGGGGGCAGGGAGAATGAAAACAGGGCAACTGCATTCTCTTGTTGACCAAAGGACACTGCCGCTTTTTTTGGTGCTACTGTTAAAACCCCAAAGGTTTTGTTTAAAATCCCTGCCTGAAGGCAGATAAAGAGGCTTCCCTGGAATCCAAACTGCAACCAGCAATGCCAGACCAACAAGTCTATGACAGCTTGTGGAAAGAATGCAGCACATGGCCAGCCGAGTATGCATGAGATAGAGCCAGCCACCAGGCGTACAATCTGCAGAGGGTCAAGAGAGGAAGAAAGGAGAGTGTCGGTTGAGGCAAAGCATTGGTACCACACACCGGGGCTGGAGATGCACACTGACAGACACTGAGACTTCAGGATGCTTCATGGGCAAGCAAGGCAGAGAGGTCTCTGCTACAAATTCAAAAGGGAGAATGAAAGAAAGAGTTCCTCTGGATCAAAAGGTTATCAAGACAATCAGTGAATGCATGCTCAAATAGCCTTTAATAATCCTCCATTCAGATACAGTAGTGTGATGCTCCATTCCAGAGCCAGGTCCTCCGCTGACCTGGTCCACATGCAACACTAAGCCAAGCAATGGCTTACTTTGAATGTGCAGGCTCCTGGAAAGAAGATAGCAGCAGCTCTGGTTCTCCTCCTTTCCTGCTGCTGTGAGCTAAAGCCAGTATTGTTTGCGTGGCAAGTCCCCTCCCCCATGTGAAATGAAGACACTGGACACGTTATTTAAGGTTAATGGGCATAAAAAGGCCACAACTTTATTGATTACAGAATTGAAAGGTATTGGCCTTAGGCATTGGCTCCTATCGACTACCCGGCATGGAGACCGGGAAGGGTTATCCACAAGCCGTGGGAGTCCTGTTGAAGTACGCCAACTAGGATCCCACGGGTGTCGCCGCTCGGGGGCGTGCCGGAGGCCCTTACCTCCCTAGGTTTCGGACAAGGCAACGCTCAGGGGTCAGCAAACTTTTTCAGCAGGGGGCCAGTCCACTGTCCCTCAGACCTTGTGGGGGGCAGGACCATATTTCGAAGAGGAAAAAATGAATGAATTCCTATGCCCCACAAATAACCCAGAGATGCATTTTAAATAAAAGGACACATTCTACTCATGTAAAAACACGCTGATTCCCGGACCGTGTGCAGGACGGATTTAGAAGGCGACTGAGCCAGATCCAGCCCCCGGGCCTTAGTTTGCCTACGTATGCTGTAGCTTATTGCTTGTGGTTTGTCTGAGGGAGACGAACTGCACACCTGAGTGCAGATGTCACACTAAGTAAAATCTCACAGGAGGAGGAGCAAGCCCACCAAGATCTTCTCTCTGGGAGCCTCATTTATGCTAAACCATGGTTTAGTATTATGTGTGAATTGGGCCATTGTTTGAGATATGGGAACATGCATATAGGACTGATGGTTAATCTTTATAAACCTGACATTATATTTGTTTTCCCATCAGTGGTGACAACAACTGTCCGGCATGAAAGCAACAGAGAAGCAGATTGTAGCTTCTCAGTGCTACCATGGACTTAATTTCTTAAGACAGAAAATCACAGGAAAGCACTATGACAGCTGCACCAAAGACTCTTGTTCAAACCTTCTGGTCTCCTCAGCAACACTGACTTCACTCACTGGGAAAAAACAGCAGCACTACAGTAAGTAACTACCTGTTTCATTGGGAGTCAAAGGCTTTTATAATGCTGTCATTGCACAGCATCTGTGGAGTGGGAACCTGGATGAGCAGAACCGAAAATGATTTTGTTCAAGGAAATACATCTACAGTGGTACCTTGGGTTACAGACGCTTCAGGTTACAGACACTTCAGGTTACAGACTCCGCTAACCCAGAAATAGTACCTCGGATTAAGAACATTGCTTCAGGATGAGAACAGAAATCGTACAGCGGCTGCACAGAGGCAGCAGGAGGCCCTATTAGCTAAAGTGGTGCTTCAGGTTAAGAACAGTTTCAGGTTAAGAATGGACCTCCAGAACGAATTAAGTTCTTAACCCGAGGTACCACTGTATGGGGAAGGGGGTTAACATGGGGGGGGGTATGGGTGGTCCCATTTTATCTAACTCTGCAATTCTAGGACCTTTGCATCATATGTTATATTAAAGAACCTTAATGAAGCACATTTGCCCTCATGCAGCCCCTGTAAATAAGATAAACATGGTGTTCCCTCAAAGTACTTCTAAACATTAACACTATAAACAGAAAAGGAAACAATAATGTCCTAAGAGGCTGGAGGAAGTCATTTCATAGTCCTGTAACAGCCTGCGAAACATGGAGATCCCCACCTGAAAAGTATGACCTTTGAAGTGGAAGCCCACGGTGTCAGAATAGTTCCCTGGATATTAATAGTGTACAAACCAAAGTCATAACAGTCATTTGAGGGGGTAAAGAGGGAGTGGAAACCCCAGCCCTTATTATAAAGGACAAAGTTTACTCAAAGGGGAAGTTTTTCAACCATATTCATAGCATTTTCCCCAAACCAATACAGTGGTACCTCGAGTTACAAACGCTTCAGGTTACAGACTCCGCTAACTCAGAAATAGTACCTTGAGTTAAGAACTTTGCTTCAGGATGAGAACAGAAATCGCGCAGTGGTGGCACGAGACCCCATTAGCTAAAGTGGTACCGCAAGTTAAGAACAGTTTCAGGTTAAGAACAGACCTCCAGAACGAATTAAGTTCTTAACCCAAGGTACCACTGTAGTAGAGCAGCCAAACACTCCAGTCTCCCAAATCTGGTGAAGTTCTTTTCAGCTTTCACTGGATAACTCTATTAAGCCTAGGTTCCTTGTACTGCTAATACATGAGGAGAATACTTTATATTGTCAGGGGCTGAACAGAATAATCAGCCAGCAGCACTGCTATACAGTGACTTGGGTTGGAGGCAATTAACACTTAAACAGTATAACACTTGAACCAACTGGCTGCAACCAAACAGGATTGCCAGCTCTTCACTGTTTTCTGAAGCTTTGTCATGCTTAAATTCTAAAATGGAACAAGATGGAAACTGAACAAGTTCTCCCCAAGTGTCCCTTTCAGAAAGGGAACTTGCTAGATGTCTTTTATTCAAACGCTCGCGCATCTTTTTCGTTGTTTTATTTCAAGGGTAAGACAGTTCCATTAAAAAAAAAATGTTGCTTCTTAAGAACAAAAAAGCTCTGTGACATTTTCTACCAGGGTCTATTCCAGACCTAGATCAAGGAGGGTGAGAGGGAGTACATGCCCCCGGTGGCAGGTAGGGGGATGGCAAAACAGCAACCTCCATGAGAGAGAGGGGAGAGATGTGCTGGGGCCACAGCACACATTTGGGTAGAATCTACACACATATAAAAAACGCTTTGAAAATGCTTTTTTATATATTAAAAAAAAAAGTTTTGGAAAGAACATAGAATTTTGCATAGCTCACTTTCGCCATCTAGTGTCACATTTGTAGATTGCACTTTACAACACATTTAAAACGTGCTTGGTTTTTTTCGCAGCTGTGTAGCTGAGTCCTTGGTGCCTCCTTACATTCTAGATACCAGGAATGTAAGGAGTCACCAAGTGTGTGCTTGGAGGCCTGCAGTGCATCTTTCTTCTCTTTCTCCCACACTGCGCCATTGTCAGGGGGTGGGGTGCTGACTCCTCCTTTATGTTCAGACTGAACCTTTGTTTACCCCCTGCTGCCATGACTCTCAGCAGCAGCAGCAGCAGCAGCAGCAGCAGCGGGGTGTAGTGGGGGAGGCAATGCAGACCTAAGGGTAGAATTTATAGATTGGTCACGGGTCTATTTTTCTCCATTAAAAATATGCAAAGCACGGCAGCAGTGAGCAGGGCAGCCCAAATTTTGGTCCTTAACTCTCAGGTGAGTGGTATGGCATGTTTCATACTTCTCTTCTGAAGGGAAAGACAGAAAACAGGCATTTGCCCAATTAAATCCAGAAAAAACAGATAGCTCACTTGTTGGGGGAGAAGAGATGCTGGCTTGTCTTAAAGTCTGCAGAGAAAATACCGTTAAGGAAACACAGTGGACTTACACTGCAAACAGTTCTACTACAGTCAGATTCAGCAGAGAGATGGTTTTGACAATGCTGTCATAGGCAATTAATAAGCAGTTAGGCTCACAGAAAAAGACTTCAGGGAACCTATTTTCAAAACGCTGCATCAGGTAGACTAACCACTGCTAATCTCTCCCTCGGGAGCTGCCAGCATTAGGGCCTTTAATTCAGTATTGCAGGCCATTAATTAAATATGCTACAGGTCACTATGTATAAAAGCCACTCTATGAAATCACTTAAGAGCTTAAACTACAGGACAAAATGTAGTTCGGTGGTCACAAAAGAATATGAAAGTCTGAAGAAATCATTCCTGCCCTCCTTTTTATTTAGATTTCTTTCCCATCTGAACTAAAGGGTTCAAGGCCCCCAACTTAATACTCTTTCTCAGACTATGCCAGCTTGATGCCTGGCAGACGTTTTGGCCAAAATTCCCATCAACCCCAGCCAACAGTTGGGCAACCTTACACAAGTCACCCAAGGGCCAGTTTCTTTTCACAGGTTTTGTCCTCTCTCCCAATCTTTCTGGCTGCAAGTCATGTAGACAAGTGGACTGGGTGGTCGAGGATATGGCCAACAGCCATTCACGTTGTCACAGTGGCATGCCTGACAGCCACAGATCAAATATAGTGCTGTCAGGCAGGTGTGCAACAATCTGGCTTAAATATTATTGCCTCATGAAGTTCAGGTGCCACCTCTCAAATCATCTTTTGCCAGCTACTCTAGTAAAGCCTTTATGTATTCTGGGAAGCTTTTCCCTGCTGGGCACATGATCATTTTATCTAAAGCTTGTGCTTATCCATTGTATGTTATATTATGACATTGTGGTTTTAATTGCTTTAAGCCTCCCTGAATGTTACATTTGCAGGTTAGAAAACACCATATGAGTAAGAGCTGAGGAACCTTTATCAACTCAAGGGTCACATTCTCTCCTGGCAAACTTTCCAGGGGCCACATAGCAATGGTTGACAGGGCCAGAGGTAACAATTGGGAACAGCAACATCCATGGTTCTTAACCGTTGTTCAGTAGACTATTTTCCAGCAACACAATTTTAGAGGTTTCTTTCTGAACATACGTGCCCCACACAACCCTCCCTTCTTCCAAGTAAGAGTCATTGTCAGTACCTTCATACATCTGTTGTTGTTGTTGTTGTTGTTGTTTAGTCGTGTCCGACTCTTCATGACCCCATGGACCAGAGGAAGCCAGGCACTCCTGCCTTCCACTGCCTCCCGCAGTTTGGTCAAACTCATGTTGGTAGCTTCGAGAACACTGTCCAACCATCTCATCCACTGTCGTCCCCTTCTCCTTGTGCCCTCAATCGTTCCCAACATTAGTGTCTTTCACAGGGAGTCTTCTCTTCTCATGAGGTGGCCAAAGTATTGGAGTCTCAGCTTCACAATCTGTCCTTCCAGTGAGCACTCAGGGCTGATTTCCTTAAGAATGGATAGGTATGATCCTCTTGCAGTCCATGGGACTCTCAAGAGTCTCCTCCAGCACCATAATTCAAAAGCATCAATTCTTTGGTGATCAACCTTCTTTATGGTCCAGCTCTCACCATCATACATACATCTACTTATGTACAATAAATATATGTAGTGTGAAATGTCTCTTCATAGCCATATTTATTTTCCCTGGTGATTTAAAGCACTGCATTTCCTTTCATCAGTACGGCATTTGTGTGGGCCTACATGTCAAGAGCTTAATTAATACCACTAGTTATTTTCAAAAGGGGGTGGAGAGAGAACAAAGGAACTACCCAGGGCAGGCAAACAAATCAACATTTCCCAGCTAGAAAAATCAAAAGGCAGGAAATAATCTAATTACCTTCCTCCATAAAGAGGATAAAATAAGAACATACTTCTGCTTTCAAGAGGTTTCTCAGAATTAGCACAGAGGTTCTTTTGAATTAGCACAGTGAGTTACTAATGACACTGAAAGACATAGGCCACCATTACCTCCACAGGTGGAGCAAGACGTCTTTATGGAAGGATGCTCAAACATCAACACCTCCTCCAAACATGTCCGGAGAGCATGTTTAGAGCATGTACATGCAGCAGGGCTTCAGCCTCAGCCCCTCCCTTTGCAGAAAACAACAAGTTCCCACAACTAGTTCTTAAAAGTCTGCAATTGAGATAAAACAAATACTTATACCTCTCCTCCGATTTCCTGCCTCGCCAGGGGAATGAGGACCAATCCAACCCAAAAAGGAGGGGACCAGATATAAATCATCAATAGTAACCTTGTGACAATGTTTGCTGTTCTTGAGGAGAATGTCCTCGGCCCATAACTCAAACTGAGTAATAACATCAGGATCTGGGAAACTGTAATGTGTATTTAAAACAAACAAACAAACAAACAAACAAACAAACAAACAAGTTTTGATTGTAGACCTGTGTGTGTGTGTTGCTTATATTGAAACTCAATAATAATTATATACTAAACAATAAAAACAGCGGGATCTTAAATTCTGAAACACATTAATGCCATTATCTTTCAGTCAAGGTTTTTATTGTGGTAGTGGATGGTAGCCCAGCTGGAAGTGGAAGTGAAAGAAACAGCTCCCATTTTGAGACTAATTGGCTTTGAAGCACAGAAAATTAGCTTTCTCCCTAATGACAAACACAAGAGCAATTTGTAAAAAAAAGTAAAAGGTGAACTGTTACGAACAAGCCAGAACCAGAAGAGAGTGTGGTCTAATTATAAGGCCATTTTGTAACCACAAAGTGGCCAAGACTTGCTAGATGGACATTTGGAGAGTCACTTTGGCTATAACTACACTATAAATGTATATTGGTTTTATTATGAGTTAACTGCTATGGTTTCCCTAAAAAAAATTCCTGGAAATAGTAGTTTGTGAAAGTGCTGATAGAGCCAAACTAACAGAGCTACAGAGTTCCTTGAGGAGAAGAAATAACTATTAAACTAGCTTAAATCTACACCAGACTTATGTCCCTTTCTCCTCCCTCTCATGTTTCAGTTGCCTATTTGTAAAAGTGTTGCATTACCTAAGGTAATGGCATGCAGAACTGGCTCTTCATTCCTTAGGTATTACAGAAACTGAGGCATCTTGTGTCCAGTCTCTCTGTCACACAATCTGTTTTCATCAACACTTCTGGATTCTATCACAGCACTAGCACACTCATTATCTCAAAGGCCTCCGGATGTAACTGAACTCCAAAAGGGATAGCAATCTTGCTAGCAAGTTTCCTGCCATTCTTGTTCCTATTCTTAGATGCTCTCCTAATGCCTCTGCCACAGGTCAGCCATGCTCTGCTACTCCTATCCTCAACCTCAGTGCACTTTGAACACATCAAGTCACAAATCAGCAAAAGTCAAACAGGGATTTTTCAGGAGGCTTCCTACAGAAAAACCTCAGACCACATCCTTGACAACAAATGCGCAGAGGCAGGCAGCCTTCAACTGATTCACCATGTTTCCTGCTCCAAACCACTCCTTCCTGAGCCTTCACAAAACTTCCCACTCTACCGGAGGTCAGGGGTGGAGAGCAGAGGGGCCACTGTGTGCTGGGGTCATGCACAGTGTATGTGGCCCTTTTGCCCAATTTATGCCTACAGTCCCTGTTTGGGCAGCACACCTGAACAGGGCTAGTCACTGCTAATTCCTCTTAAGTTTCATGAGAGACATAAAAGATAAGAACATTTCTGCCTATGCCAAAAGCTATGAGGCTTACTGGCTTCACAGGCCCTTTCTGAAGTACAGTGGTACCTCGGGTTACAAACTTAATTTGTTCCGGAGGTCCGTTCTTAACCCCAAACCCTTCTCAACTTGAGGCGTGCTTTCGCTAATGGGGCCTCCCGCTGCCGCCGTGCCGCCAATGCATGATTTCTGTTTTCATCCTGAGGCAAAGTTCTCAACCTGAGGTACTACTTCCGGGTTAGCAGAGTTTGTAACCCGAAGTGTTTGTAACCTGAGGTACCGCTGTACAGAAAAGTATAGGAAAGTGACAGTTACTCTTTGTCACTTTGGACAAATCTTTTCTTACCCTCAATCTTGTGTCTCTAAAGCATGAGCACCCTTCTTGCTTTGGATGCTAACAGAATAAGCTCCAATAGCAATAAATGAAGCTGAAAATAAGATGCTGAACAAATAAAGTGTCTGGGCCATGCAACGTGGTGGTATTACTTCTGGTTCCTTCTGAGCTCTCAAGGCTCATGGCATCTTTCTATGTATACTATGGAGATTCGTATAGTTTCATACATGATCTAATAACATAAGAATGTTGGTTTGCCTGCTTGAGGTTTATAGGCCATCTTTAAGAGTGAACTCTCCCAAGGCAGTTTACATCATCAAATATCAAAACACAGCATAATACTTAATATGCTGGACTACATAACCTCAATACACAACTTCACATCTTCACCTCCTTCACCCCCCACTTTTAAAGACTGCACAACATACTTTTTCTCACTAGATGATGGTAAAATGCTAACAGCCTAGCCCACTAATGATCAACATGTTCCATAAGAGATGTATCTTATACATGCAGGTCCTTCTCTATCAACATTCACTAAATTCATTAATCCAAATGTGAGGAATTAGTATGCAAACCATGCTATACACACAGCAGATTCAGATATCTATACAAAGAGCATTTTTTTACTTCCATGTTTGCCTTTTGCTGGTTGGTTGAAGAGTGGGGGGAAGGGGACAATTGGGACAAATCAGAAAGCAGTTTTCCTGGGTTTCCCAAAGGGTTTTTTGTTTCGTTTGTGGTGTGTGTGTATCAAAATTTCATGCTCAGGAATGCATTAGAAAATTTCCCATAGAATTCACTGGAAATCGTGGACTCGTTATCTGAACACTCTCCTAACCAACAATTTCCAGGGAATGCTTTGTGTTTGGTGAGTGAGATCTATGTATATATGTTTGGAATTTTCAGAGAGCCTCACACACATTCTTTCAGCAAAACCATACAACAAACCAGGCGTGTCAGTCAGCATTTCAATCCCTATGTTGTAGATTGGGAGGAGGGGTCCAGTAATTTATTTTAAACTACAGTTTACTGTGATGTGGAAACTGGGCCAGTCTTTCTTGCTACACTATCTCAGCTCTCATAACATCTCACATTTGGCTAGAAATGAGGCACTCTAGGTGTGTACATACACAAATGACCCAGCATCAGAGTGGAATGCAAAGAAAAGCACTGAGTGTCATAAATAACCTCCCAAGCTAAGGGTAGAGAGACAGGACAGGGAAGAAAAATGACAAATATGGAGATAGATGGTTTGCACTAAAATACAAGGAAGCAGCTGTTCAAGGTTCAGCATTTTCCATTTGGGGAAGGGTCATAGCAACTGCTTTGCATGCAGAAGGTCACAGGTTCAGTTCCTGGTATCTCCAAGAACAGTTGGGAAAGACCCCTGCCTGAAACCTTGGAGAACAGCTGCCGGTCAGTGTAGACAATACTGAGCAAGCTGGAGCAGCAGGTAGTCTTCCTCTCTTCCGACATGTGATGGCCAAGGCCACCACTTTGCCCTTGTCCAAGTGGAACATCTGCACGGGCAGCTTGAGCACATTCTGGCTTCCTGTTTTCTGGTTGCTGTGACTTCATCAGGTGCCGTATGTTGGTGCAACAGCTGTTTACAGGGCTTTGTGCTATTGTTTGCTTTTCTCCCATTAAAAAAAGGTTATGATTCAACCGTTGCTGATGGAAAGAACACCTCACATCTCAGGAAGAAGAACTTAGCACTCAGACCATTTCTCATTCAAAATGTGCTCCTAGGCAGAAATAGGTATTTGTGGGGGGATCATGTACACTGTTCACTTCTGAAGGATGGTGCATGTTTTTATTTGCTCATATTATAGAATCAGGGAATCACTATGTACAATTTGACTTTCATGTGGTAAGTGGCCCTCAGATTACTGGAAACGCTGTCATAGTCTGAGAGTATGCATCTTGAAAGCAGCTTCCCTTTGATGCTGGAAATGGCTGAGAATACTTGAATGCCCTGTTTAAGTGCTAGGTATTTTTATTAGTAAATGCAATATACACTCTTAAGGTAGCATGTAGACTAGCTGTATGGGAGGCTGCTTAAGTATGGTGCCTTGATATATCCCCATCTGTAATGTCATATCATCACCTAGAAAGCTCCATGTCAGTAGTGGATGGCTCCAGGGACATATATGATGCTAGCCTCTGGAAGAGCACCCAAAGGAACCTCTCCAAGAAATTAGAAGAATCCAACCTGCACCAGATTTTCCTCATGTGTTCACCGATGTTTGGGTGTTCACTACAGCAAACCTCTGACTGGAAGATGCAGGTTTTGTAAACATGCAGTGGACAGAAATGCAACAAGGAGCTGCAGCCCATTGTGACTACCTAGAAAAGAGAGGGGGGGTACCGGTAGGTGTGTCCACCATGGACACTACAATGGTCACCATCATAAAGACTGAGCTTCATTCAGTAAAAACAATTGCTGGGTAAGTGTGAACCAGCTTGCAAAAGTCTGCAGTTAAAGGATTCTCCAGAATCTCTGTGTAAGATTGGATTGGGAGGAAGCAAGGGGGGGGGGGATTTGATTAAAAACCTATGCAGCCACAGTTGCTGACCTAACCTTGGTCTCACCACAACCAAACTGTGAGTTTGCAACACTTCACCAAGTTTAATCCCACCCTCTACTAACATGTTACCATAAATGGTGGTGACATTTCACAAAGAGGTGAAGGGTAGCTGAGACACTGAGGTTGCCTGGAAGTATAGGGCTTTAAGAGGAAGCAGCCTCATAGGGCAACACTTGGGCAACAGTTTGATAATGTTAAGACTGGACTTCTTGGTGCATCCAATAACAGGCAGATAAAGGGCTTTCACATCTGCAAGATAGATAAGATATCATATTGAGCGACACAAACAAAAATAGACTTCAACATCTTTTTCAACACCACAAAACAACTTCAACACAAGTATATGATAAATTAAGCTGATGTCACCATCAGGCTTGATAAGATCGGGGGGGAGAGAAGGGGGGGAAGTCTATCAGGAAGGGCTTAGCAGCATAAAAAGCATCCATGGGAATTTCCTTTTAAAAGATTATATGTTCAGAAGGTGACAGGCTGATGTGGGCATAGGTAAAAAGCAGCAGAAATATTCAGCAGCACAGATGGGCAGGCAGTAAGTACAGTGGTACCTCAGGTTACAAACACTTCAGGTTACAGACTCCACTAACCCGGAAGTAGTACCTCAGGTTATGAACTTTACCTCAGGATGAGAACAGAAATGGCACGCCGGTGGTGTGGTGGCAGTGGGAGGCCCCATTTGCTAATGCGGTACCTCAGGTTAAGAAGAGACCTCCGGAACGAATTAAGTTCGTAACCAGAGGTACCACTGTACTGCAAAAGTAGCTTTGCCAACACCCAACTAATATTTTCAGAGCTCACAGCAGAGTCTCTACAAACTCGATCCTACCATGTATCAACTCACAGCATCCCCCATCTCTCTCTCTCACACACAGCTCTTTGGTAAAGGCAAGTGGGTTCTATCACACGTAAATGTTTTCACCTGCTCCAGCTAATCCTCCTGTTTATGTCACACAAGAGAGAGATTTTAAATCATTGGCCCATAAACCAGTAGCTTGCAGATCACGTTCAGGGAAAGAGACCTAATGTTTGACTACAAGACTATCAGTTGGAAGCAGAACTCAGCCTTCCAACTTGGGTCAAAGAAGGATTGATGGAGCTGAACACCTCTCCCATAATGCTCAAAAAAGTGAAGTCTGACTCTTGTTGCTTTTTGGTTGAATTTTAAGTGGGACCCCTCTCCCACATATGCTATCTGCTGAACTGATATAGTACTGGACAGCGGGAAAGTGTGTATCATAGTGATTTGGGGCTGTAGGCTCTCTGGTTGAAACCTTATCTCAACCACAAACAACCCACGGTGTGCCAGGTTCAGTAGCACCATTGTGTGTTATGTGGGATTCCACTACTTTCGGATATCTGTGGAGCTTTTAGGAGAAGCTTAATTTTTTATATAGTATTATTATTAGCAGCAAGATGCTGATTGCCAGACCAGTGTGGCTATTGTGGTGAATATTGTCAAATGCATACATAGCAAGATTTCAGCACAGCCCCCCACTCACCGGCCAACGTTTACTGAAAGTAAATGCTGTTGAGAAATTTCTAGGCTGATAGATTCATAGTCAGGGAATAATGGTTCCATTATCAGCTCTGCTGCTTATCTGTCTTGTATAAGTCATTTCTCATTTATCTTTCTTCCATAGCTTTGGGTTTCTTGTCTATTTTGTGCAGAGCATAGAAGCACTTACACCCACCGCAGCCGCAGTTTTCTTTCAAGGTCAGCTAACAATGTCAAGGAGTGCAACCTAGATATTCATACCCATGTCTTGGAACATACTATTCACTGGTTATTTGAGGGGCACAATAACAGTTCCATGGGTGTGTTGTTGTTTTTACTTTAGGTATCTGTGATTACATAATTGCCAACAAAATACATTTTAGCTACAGTTTTTCCTTAAAATATGTCTGTCTCATCAGTGATAATTTCTAATTTCCTATTTCCTTTCCTTATAAAGGCCTCCAAAGGTCTATTTAAGTTTTACATTTGTTTTGCACCTTTCCTTCAGTGTGTTCAGGGTAGTTTCGTAAGGGTTTCTTTCTAATATTTGCAACCATCTGCAACTCTGTGTCCAGGTTAGGTAGAGAGATGCATTTACCAGGACCACCTAGCAAGCTAGAATGCTAGGATAAGAACCAAGGTCCAACACTGCATCCTAGGTCAGTTCTGCCTTTTTCAATAGGTCAATTTGCCTGCAAACTCCCCAAAATTATTTGAAGTTACATGAACAAGCAGAGGGCAATGAACATGCTAATTCCCCCTCCCTCCAAACAGTTCATTTTTGGCTTGCAGCAATGAATAATTTGCAGTTACATTGAAATCTGCATTATATGGTTTTACACTTGCTCTTCAAATCAGGATTGCAAACCAGCTTTAAAACATCGCTTGAGATCTGGGTTTGGAGGGCCATTGCCAGTTTGTATGGAATGGCAACCTATGTTTCCCTTAGAATTAAGAAGCACAGTACCTAATTAATCTCAGTTTGGGAAGAAGCCTTAACCATGCACATCTGAACTGTGTAGAGCTGGGTGGCCAATGTATTGCCCTCCAGATGTTGTTGGACTCCAAATCCAATCATCCCCAGTCAGCATGTCCAATGCTCAGGGGGGATGGGAATTGTAATCTGGCAACATCTGGAGGGCATCATGTTGGCTACCCTTGGTTTAGGACCACAACAATATCCATGGTGTAGCATATGGTAAGTCAGCCTAATAGAAATTCTTTAATGTGCACCTGTTTTCAACTTCATGTTGATGTGCCCAGAATCAGCACACTCTGTGAGAGGTACACGGTAGCTGAAGTATATTATAGGCTTCGTAAAGGGGCAGAGATGCATACACAGTATCGATACGGGCACAATATTAAGCTCTGGCACTCCTGCATCCACACAGTGAAGCATACACTCCCTAAGGTGCACATGGAACGTAGGGAATTTGGAGGCCCTCAGCCAAGTAGGGCATCTGCTGTGTATTTATTCAAACAAGTGCAAATGATCACTCTTCCAGAATGACAGCTGTGGCAGCTATTCAGGCTTTTCAGCTGGGAACAAAAGCCCCCTCCAGCAGCACAAAGGCAGAAAGTGAGTTGTGCTTAAATAGGAGCCACCTGCCAGGGGCCCCTTGCTTGCCCCCCCTTCATTTGGGTGGGTGCGTGGGTGGGGAAACCCAGCATCCCTGCATTGAAAACAGCTTGTGTAAACAAGGCGCTGCTTCCATCCAAGCTGTGCTTCAGTACAAAACTCATTAGTCATATTTTTAAAACATACAAAGATCATCCTGTATTGGTTTCTCCCCCCTCCAACCAAAATCTTAAAAGTTAAAGCAAACAAACTACACGTCATAATTCCAAAAAGGTTAGCAAGAACATTTTGTGGGAGGCGAGAAAAGAGGACACAATCATTGAAGGAAGATTATGACATCTACTTTCACCCGAAGGAAAAGGAATTAGGTGGGTAGGGCTGAAAACTGTGGTGTTAAAATGACAAGGTCAAAATGTTTGACTCAAAAGGGTGGCAAAAACAGAGCTCCAAAACTATCTCTCTGAACTGGATGAAGGGGTATTAAGAATGTTATTCAGTGTCGGTAAGTGTAAAGCAATATAGGCTAAGGGCAAAAATAAAATAAAATCCTAACATCACCTATACAGAGATGGGGCTCTAAGCTGGCAGTGACTGACCAGGAATGAGATCTTGGGGTCATAGTGGATAGCTCAGTGAAAACACTGCAGCTGTGAAAAGGCAAATTCTGTGTTGGAGATTGGAAGCAAAACTGCCCCCATCATGATGCCACTAGACAAATCCGTAGTAAGACCACACCTGAAATTCGGTGGAGAAAGTTTTGCTCCTTCTCTTGTACTACCACAACTCAGGGTAGTCCAGTGGAGCTGAATGGTGAGAGATTCAAGGCAAATAAAAGAAAGCATTTGTTCACCCAGTGCATAGTTAGACTATGGAATATGCTTCCACAATATGTTGCAATGGCCTCCAACATAGACAGACCTAAAAGGGGATTGTATTAATTTACAGAGGATAAAGCTGTCACTGGCTGCTAATTGTGATGGCTCTGTACTGTTTCCATGATCCATGGCTCTGTACTATTTCCTTGCCTCTGAATACAAGTTACTGGGGAACTACAGCAGGAGAGGGCTATAGCACACATGTCCTGGCTGTGGACTTCCCAGAGGCATCTGGTTGGCCACTGTGGAGAACAAGATACAGGACTAGCCAGGCCTTTGATCTGAGCCAGAAGAACTCCTCCTATCTTCGTAACATGGAAGTGCTACTGGCAACCTCCATTTATGTAGTATTGTATTTCTCTGTGAATTAGTGCAAACAAGCAGGGGACAACAAAAGAAAATGCATGTACACAGCTCCATCAGTGCAGGGAAGGGAACTCTCCAAAACAGACAATTCTCACCACCCTTAAGCACTTCCTACTAAGAACTCCTAAGTATCAAAAGCCTATTCTGAATTGAGCCAAAGCAAGTTCAGCCATCACTCCCTATTACATTTTCATGTCTGAGACTTCAAACAGGATTGCCTAAAATGTTTTCAAGTTGTTTGGGCACAATTATTGTTGTTCTTATTTATTAAATGTCTACACTGCCCTTCATCTGAAGATCACAGGGTGACTTGCAATATAAAAACACAAAAATACATACCATAATAACAAACCAAAACAATAATCCCCCCCCCCCCCGTTTAAAAGGCCATGGATTGTTTAATTAGCCAAAGTCCTGAGAGAAGAGGAATGTTTATGCCCGGCACCAAAAGATTTACAGTGGTGCCTCGCAAGACGAAGAAATTAATCCGTTCAGCGAGTGTCTTCGTCTAGCGGTTTTTTCGTCTTGCGAAGCAACCCTATTAGCGGCTTAGCGGATTAGCGCTATTAGCGGTTTAGCGGCTATTAAAAGCTTATCGGCTTAGCGGATTAGCTGCTAAAAGGCTATTAGCGGCTTAGCGGCTTAGCGGCTTAGAAAGGGGGGGGGGAGCGAAAAAAAATCTCAAGACTTGCAAGACATTTTCGTCTTGCGAAGCAAGCCCATAGGGAAATTCGTCCTGCGAAGCAACTCAAAAACGGAAAACCCTTTCGTCTAGCGGGCTTTCCGTCTTGCGAGGCATTCTTCTTGCGGGGCACCACTGTATAAAGAAGGTACCAGGCAAGCCTTCCTGGGGAGAGCACTGCACATGTAGGGAGCCACTGAAGAAAAGGCTCACTCTCATATTGCTGTTTAAGGCTTTATGGGTCAAAACCAGCACTTTGAACTGGGCCCAGAAACTAATTGGCAGCCAGTGTAATTGGGCCAGAATTGGTGTTATATGCTCAAACTGTCTTGCCCTGGTGAGCAACCTGGCTGCCAAATTCTGCACCTGAAGTTTCCAAACCATCTTCAGAGGCGGCCCCATATATAATGCATTGCAGTAATCTAATCTAGAGGTTACCAGAGTATAGATGACAAAAGTTAGACTATCCTTATCCAGCTGATAGAAGGGACAATAATCAAGAACTTGCACTTTTGAAAGCAAAGTTAAAGAGAGATTCTCAAGTTTCTGACAAGGGCTCTACCAGATTACATGATGTTTTTATAGACAGGTTTATATTTATAGACATAGGTTTATTTATATAGATATTTATAGGTTTATTTATAGATTTCCCAGCACCACAACACACACAAAAGTAACATATTATAATGCATAAAATTTCCACTTGTTGCCATTTCACATTAGGTAGGGTAGAAGGAGAGGATTAGTTTTCATTTGTTCATTCAGAAATGGATTTGTTGGGAATCATTCCAGTTTAGAGAATCCTCCTAGTTACATCTCCTCAAAAGGCTAAACAAAGCCTAGTTCAATGCAGCAGATTAAACCCCATGTGCCTCTTTACTCATTCTGGGCTAGGGGAAGGGTTACTTCTATAAGTCAGGCGATATGAAACCAGGTTATAGTCCGAACTGACTAGTTTTTGCCTAAATTCAAGTAAGGAGGAAAAGCTTCCTGTTTAGTATCTCTCTGACGTCCAGTACCGTGGAGCATTAGAACTGCTGCATGCTTATTTGCACATGTGACTGTGAGAGAAAGAAGAATGTAGGTGTTTCTATGGCAGTAATGCTGCAGCCATTTGCCCCTGATAAACTCTCACTTCCACCACCTCCACTTAGCAAAAAAACGTACATAGGGATGGACAAATCAGTCTCTTTTCATTCTGTGTCCATTTTGTTCTGTCCCCTTGCAAAAATCTGATTTAAAAATAAATAAATCCTTATGAACATTCTTTTTAAAAAAATGTGTTTAAATAGTATTTAAATATGTATTTCATCAAATGTATCCCTTTAAAAACATTTATAAATGCAATTTATCCATTATCCTATTTGTCATGCATTTAGGTAATTTTTTTGATCTTAAAAAAAGTGCAACAATCTGAAGGATAACTATATTCCTATCCATGTATCAGTCAGTGGACATGGTCTATTCAGTGAAAAATGAAGACCAAATGTAATTCTCCTCCATCCCTAACTAAAGATGACATCAGTCATGCAATTAGCAGCTGCACGAATGGTTCTTTAATAAGTTCAACTATCAGCTATGGGAAGGATGATCTGAATTAGGGCCCCTGGTGGTTAGGGAAGGGGGCTTTAACCTTTCCACCTATAGTCCTAATTCAGATTGGTGTCCCTGATTTTTGCATTGGAAGGAAAGCTTTTGCTGCCATGATTCTTTGGCTTAAAGAGACAACTTGCACTCAAGACTCCATTCAGTAACCTTCCTCCAGCTCAGCTCCTGCCCCTCCCCAGTCACGTGAATGCAACAGAGATACACCCTGCCTTCTTGGGCAAGTTACTTAAGCAGGTAGTGCTTGCACAATTCCAGCTGCTCTTGGATGAAATGGACAATATCCAGATCTATTTCCATGCAGTTTAAGGCCTGGGTTTGGTACAGAGACTGCCTTGGCTGCCCTATAGGATAGAGAATGAGTCTTTCTAGATTCCCTGGGACCTCTCAGTGGCTTTCAATACCCTTGTCTATTACTCCTTTCTGGATAGCTTCTTTGGATTGGAAGGTGGAGGCACAGCGAGGGCTAATTCCAGAAGGTGGGGCTGGAGGACTACTGCTTTTTAACATTTATGTGAGGTCACTTAGGGATTTGGAAGGAGGTGCCACTTAGGTGCTGATAGCATTTCTGTTCCTCATTTTCACTGTATTCAGGTGAGGCAGTGGAAATGCTGAACCAGTATCTGAAATCAGCAAGTGGATGTTTGATGAACTATGAAACCATCCTAGTTTTTGGACTTTCGGGCATCTCTTGAAGAACTTTGTCTGCTGACAAACCTTTGGAGTTGCTTAATTTTTACTTTTGTTGGCCCGTCACCTTAGTGATTATCTATCTTTTTATTTTTATTTTAAATGGTATTTTGTGTTTTCACATTGTAAACTGCCCCAGTATTTTAGGATATGGTGGTATAGAAAAACTTTCACAAACAAACAAACTGGAACTCAGTCCTGGAAAGACTGAGGTTCTATGAGTAAGTGATTTGCCTAGTGGGAGGGATGGTTCTAAACCTGTTTTGGACAAAAGGGTCAAATTCATAATCTGGGATAAACCCTCTATCCAGTTTTTCACTGGAAGCTTAGTTAGCTTGTATAGCAAGGAGTACCTTTCATCAACTTTGGCTGGTGCAACAGCTGTGCTCTTTCATGGACAGATATTATTTGCCCACAGCCATCCATGCTCACACCTACGACTGGCTACTGTAATGTGTTTTACATGGGGCTTCCTTTGAAAACTGTTTATGCATTTCCATTCCTTCAAAATACAGCTGCCAGAAAGTTGACTGGGACCAGTCAGAGGGAACATATATTGCTGGTAATGGAAGATATTCACTGTAGGCAACAGTATAATATTGCTTTGCGAAGCAGTGGTGGGGCAGTTTGAAGGATCTTTGAGATGTACACACGGATAAACTCAAAGTATTGTAAGTTGTAACTAAGCCACAGATTAGTTATATATAACTATAAAAAGGTAAAATGTGGAAGAGGACAAAGGGTTCATCACTCTTCCCTGGAAGAAGCAGGCAGCCACAATATAAGTGGATTTTACGTGGGAAGGCTTTGAGCACACACACAAAAAGGTGGCTATGAGTCAACAAAATTTCAGAGAAATAGTACAGGACGCAGTAGGCAGGGGAAACAAATAGATCAGAGCAAATTGGGGCCATCAAAGGAAAGGAAGAGGAACTGTCTCAATCAAAGGCAGAATAATTGAATTGCTGTTGTGTCAGCTGGTAACTTAGTGAGTGGCAATCAAAAATGGAGAGGAGCAAGAGCATATATTTTAGAAAGGCATATTCACCTGAAAAATGGAACACTTGTACCAACACACACTGAAGAAGCAATGTCAGGGCCAAATGTGAACAATGGGGAAGGCATCTGAGCCTCCTTTGCCAGTTTACTCCTTCATAAAGTGCTCTTTTCTTTTAAAATCAAGTTTTATTGAGAATTTTCAACATAAAATAAAAGCCAAACTAATCTAAAGAAGATAAATAGGTAAGAAGCAAGAATAGGAAAAAGGAGAAAAGAAAGAAAAATAGAAGAAAAGAAGGGAGAGAGAATAAACACCAGGCCCTCTATCACAATTTTATCTTAATCTTTATGCCATGCAGAGAAAAGTGACCTGCGGGGGAGCTTCTCTCTCTTCCCTCAGCCTCCCACCCTGGAAGACCCTCTCTACCCTGCCTCTCACTCAGGACCCTTCACCTTCCATCCATCACCCTCCTGCATGTATCTTCATTAATAGGAAACTTCAAAAAGCAAAGCATAAATATAGATAAAATTAATAGAGAGAAAACAAAGATTACATATAATAGAAAAGGAAGATAAGAAGAAAAAGAAGATTTTCCAATTCTCCATCTGCCAATTATGTACATGACAATCATTCAAAGTATTAAAGGTATGCACTCCAGACAACCTCTAGCTGTGCTAGTGTGCATTATCAGACAGATAAAATATCCTGACTATAAACAAAAGCCCAGCTATATCAAACCAAAGGCCCAGTAATTTCAGCACTGTTTCCAGCAGTTGTAAACCAGTCACAAACAGCCATCTCTTGTCATTTGCCCCCAAGCATATGGTATTCAGAAGCATGTGCCCTTGAAAGATGAGAAGCTCAATTTAGCTACCATGGCTAACAGCAGGGGGGCCAGCCTGTGGTCCTTTAGGTGTTGTCACTGATCATTGGCTATGAGAGCTGTGGCTGGTGGAAGCAGGAGTCCAATAACACCTGGAGGGGCCTCAGTTCGTCATTCCTGGCTGACAGCTTTGGGCACCGTTGCTCCCCACTGGTTTTTAAATCCAGATCTTCTAGGGACTCAAGGAAAGCAAGAAGCATCAGCTAACTTCAAATTACAGCCCACCCAACTCCTCTCTTCTATCTGTGGAAAAGAAGTGCAGCAGCCTAGCTTACAGGATCTGTTTGCCAGTCTGTTTTTGGAGGACGAAATGAGGAAATAATAAACCCAAGTTACTAAGGTGATATGATAAGAGCACACACAGCTGCAGGCACAGCAGTGAGGTGTTCCTTCCAATCCCAATACCACAATTCTTTGGGAACCCAATGACTTCCTCAGCTATCATAATAGCTTCAAGAAGCAGACAAGGACACTACAATGGCACTGCAAAGCAGATCTTGTGAATTGTGTGGCAATTATGACATTCCAAGCACTACATGTTGTCCCTAGGAATAAAGGGTTTGGGAGAATAAATCTGAACAAAGGATCAAATGTGGCAGCTTTTAAACAGGTCAGGATAACCAAGGAACCTGGTGCTACTTTGGCACAGAATTTTTTTTGGGGGGGGGAGGAGGAGGAGGAAGAAGCCACTTAACTTTGTAGAAGTGGACACAGCTGACCATCCAGTGCATGTCAGGATCTGACAGTTAAAGGAAAGTTTGTCAGCAAAGGAAGAGCACAGGGATATAGAAGTCAGACGAAGCACAAAGACATGGGAGACCATAAAGAAGTGTAAAATCAGAACAAAAGAAGAGCTCTGCTGGGCCAGGCCAAAGACAGCATCCTGTTCTCACAGTGGCCAACCAGATGCTTATGAGGATTCCACTAGCAGGACCCAAGTGGAACAGCACCCCTCCCACATTGTGTGATTCCAGACAGCTGGTATTCAGCTGCTGTCACTGGAGGCAGCACATAGTCATCATAGCCTGCAGCCATTGATAGTCTTATGCTCCATGAATTTGTCTAATCCTCCTTTAATGCCATCCAAGTTGGTGGCCCTCCTCACTTCATCTCCTGGGAGCAAATTCCATACTTTAAGTATGCACTGTGTGAAGAAGCACTTCCTGAAACTTCCAGCATTCTGCTTCATTGGATTCTAGTATTATGAAAGAGAAAAACTTTCTCCATACTACACATAATATTATAAAGCTCTGTGATGTTTCTCCTTGGTCACGTTTTTCCCTAAAAAGCCCCAAACGTTGTAACCTTTCCATATACAGTGGTACCTCGGGTTAAGTACTTAATTCGTTCCGGAGGTCCATTCTTAACCTGAAACTGTTCTTAACCTGAAGCACCACTTTAGCTAACAGGGCCTCCCGTTGCCGCCGTGCTCCCGGAGCACAATTTCTGTTCTCATCCTGAAGCAAAGTTCTTAACCCGAGGTACTATTTCTGGGTTAGCGGAGTCTGTAACCTGTAACCTGAAGCGTATGTAACCTGAAGCATATGTAACCCGAGGTACCACTGTACAGCTGTTGCTCCAGCACCTTGATAATTTTGGTTGCCCTTCTCCTAGGTTCTACAACATCTTTTTTTGAGGCAAGGCAACCAGAGGAACTGTCAGAAGACCATTCTTCCTAGTTATACAGAGCTAGGGAAAGTGAGCTGAAAAGCAAAGAGAAAGTCGCAACACGTAGAGTCAAAGTGGTCTGTGCTGCACCCAAATAAAAGATTTTTCACATTACAGAAATAACGTACAGTCTAGTCTAGATTCTGATGCTAGAACTTTGTTGAATTTTACAACAGAATTATACAATAGGATTAAGAATGAGAGTCTTTTATTTCCAATTTAGGTGCTAGTCCCCTTTTAATCTGCACAACTATCAAAAGGCTCCTTAAACTGTCAGAGGGAGGGGGGGAAATCAGTAGAAACTATGGGTTTCCCCTATAGTAGGAACTTGTCTCAAGCAAAATTTCCTCTACTTTATCCCATGCCAAGTCTACAATCCTTTGAGGCTCATCTCTGTTTATTCTTCTCCTTATTTGCCTGAAGCAGACCAACTAATTGAAAATGTTCGTGTCTGAGAGCTGCATGTGCTTTGTTTGGAGGATATGGATTTACATGTCACTGACTAGCCTAAATTTAAGTAAGGAGCACAATAAGCATCACTTTGCAGGGGTCTAAAACACTTGTTGTTACATTGGCACAGTCTCTAACTCCAACCCCCCCCCCCAGCAACCTCTGATGCCATGGATGTACAAAGATCCCTCTCTTACTCCCACTTTCCCACACAGGATAGAGAGCATAAACAGGATCTTTGCACTGGACACAAGAACAAGCACAACATCATAACAGAGCCCTGGGGAAGGCACCCTGGTGGATCCCTCATCACAAGACAAGAGAGAACAAGCAGTGGCAAACAGCACAGCTCTAGTTGCCCTGATACTCCCTCTGCCTAGTGCTGTAAATTGAGGAGTGGGAAACCTCTGGCCTTCCAGATGTTGATGGACTATAACTCCCACAATCCCTGACCATTGGGGAGATGGAGTCCAACAACATCTAGAAGGCCGCAAGTTCCCCAACACTTGCTCTAAAGTTAACCGCTGTAAGAGACCAGCTCCATTGCTCTCACAGTCATCTGGTTTGTGCACAGGACTGGGGTCTTCTCACTGTCTTCGTACCGGTCCTTGGAAACAAGAAGCAGCACAAGTTCCCTCTTACAGTTTCTCATTCTTCCTAGTGCCTGGTGCAAATGGAGAGACCAATTTCACCATATGCCGGAGTGGAGAAGGGAAGAATAAAAAAATAGTGGTTATTAAACCAAGCCAAAATGAATCCAGGCATATGGCTACTACATATGCACTTTTAAATAATTTGTAAACATTAAGTAACTCCACAGACTGGATTAAAAGTAGCCCTCCCCATGCGTCTACAAGTAGGCGTTGCTTCCTGCTGTTCTTGGAATTATCCTGTTGCAATTTCCCTTGTCTCTTCAGATAATGTGCGAAACCAGTTTTTAGCCTGGCACAATAAAGAATTGTACGAGATCGTCTGCCTTGTCACAATAGCCTTAAGCTGCTTAAAAAGAAGTCACTTTGGTACCTGCACAAGTCAGTAATACACAGCATGTCTGGAGAGTGCAAAATGAGACGCAAAAGCATAAACATTTCTTGTCTTTAAATATATATAGCATATGGGTTCTTATTTCTTACAGCCTAGACCAAGGCCTGTACAGTACTCTTATGCTTTGGTAGCAGGTGCTGTGTTTGCCCAGCTCCATCCCGAATCAGTCTTGGTTAATGTCATAATATAGAAACAATATGGAAATGGCATGATTTGGAAATAACACTGCCACCAGTATCACCAACACCACCTCCACCTTCTCACAAGTACAAGTGGTTCCTTCATTATCTGGAATGGTGTGGGATGGTGCTAAGGAGAAGTGGAAAATGGAGCACTGGCTTGGCAAAATAATTTAGTCTTCAATGGAAGCAATGGCAGTGATGGTGAGGAGGAAGGTAGTTGTGTGCTGAGGTCCCCCAAAACACCCCATCCCAATAACTCACACATCACTCATAAATTTTTGTTTAAGGTTTTTGGCATAATTTTGGCCACAACTTTATTAAACATACAAATTGTGAGTGGTTGCTTAGGCATTGGTTATGACTATCTGTCGTCCCCCCCCCCCCCCCGCCTTGGGGGACAGCACTGACTCCCGGATTCCAGCGAGAGCCAGTGTGGAGGAACAAGATCAGGGATAACTGAAGCTGCGGCACAGACCCTCAGCT
This sequence comes from Podarcis pityusensis, assembly GCF_964106645.2. Lineage (NCBI taxonomy): Eukaryota > Metazoa > Chordata > Lepidosauria > Squamata > Lacertidae > Podarcis > Podarcis pityusensis. Next base: position 39,415,187 of record NC_138030.1, read on the forward strand.
TCTCCCCGCATGCTCCCAGGGGCTTACACGGCCCAAACCCGATTCCAGGGGTTTGGACGAAAGGATGGTAAGCCCCTGAATTCCTTTAACGGAATTCCCGTGCAGCAGCAGCATTGGAAGGGCAGGCACAGCCAATCCATACTCCTCCACCAACCAATTTAAACCAATGCCTAACCGCCAACCTTACAAGTTGTGACGATTTGCTACGCAGTAGGCAAAAACCAAATGGCACACACTAATCAGCCAAATGGAAAAATTCCTACCAGGCCCCCGCACCAAGGCGGACGTCCCCATGACAGGCATAGCAAGGTCAAAGCACAAGCCCAAACAAGGGAGGGCGGGCGGGTGATCCGTTGCCCACAGCGAAAGAGAAAGCAGCTTGCTGTGAACCTTGTTTAAATAACCTCTGTTCCCACCCCCAAATTGGCAACATCAAATTTACCCCAGCAACACCAACCACCAATCCAAGCCAGGCCCCTTCAATCTATCCTGCCTGGCAACTACGGGGTGCTTTGCCTGGCTCCATCCGCAACACGTGCTCTCCTTTAGTGAGAACACGCCTAACAATAATAGCAAACACTACAGGTTTACTTTCTTCCATTAAGGAAATAGGTTCAAAACATGCACAACAGCTCACACATTACTCATGCGAAAGGGCGATGCAGAGAAAAAGGGACTGCGGGACCATGCCTCTGCTCCCCCCCCCCCAGCCACATGCGCATAAGCACAGATGTAATGCACAGCTCCCCATAGATTTGGAATGGATGACTGAGACAGGGGACCCTATACATATGCATCTCTATGTTAGAAGGCTTTCCTGGGTCCTGGAACCTTGCACAATTGGGGTTCTCGGATCCAAGGAAGTCTGCACAAGTAAGCTTGCCACACTAATGCATGGAGATCAGTAATGGGGTCGGGGGGATGACGACACAGAAGGTATGGCCGGGGGCAAGGGCAGAGATACGGCCCTGCAGCTCCTTTCTACTCACATTAGCTCTTCACACAAGGAATGCCTGACAGAGGTATTGAAACATAGTGAGGTGGGCTCCTAAGAGGCAGCACAACTCCTATTCTTACAGTGAGACAGCTTATGTAAAGGTAAAGATCTCTCTCTCACACACACACACGTGGGATATTCTTCAGAGACACAGAATGATGCAGATTCACAGAGCAAGGCCATACCTAACTGGGGCACATTCTCTTTCACTGTAATGATACTTCAAGTTATAAAAATCAGTCTTCTCAGCAGGAATGTAATACAATATTATAACAGGCTAGGCATGCGAACAGGTAGGCAAATGGTTTATGTACTGAGCATGTATTGTATTTTAATACGCTGAACACTTTAATAATGTATACATGAAATGATAGCTTTGTATGGATAATTCATGAGTATATACTGCAACTTCACCTGTGAGATAAAAGGTACTTGGTGTTACAAGATTATATTATTGTTAATGCTCTAAAGTGCTTTACTTGAGATTTTTTTTTATCCCTTTAGCATTAACAAGAAGTCTGTGCAAAGCTATCAGGTAACAGCCATTACTAGCTGCAGCAAACCTCAGCAACATGATGTCCAAACCTGTTAATTACTGGAAATTCCAGCCATGTTATTAGTAACCCCCAGGCTGCTAGGGAGATAGAGGTGTTTGGGGATTCTTCCTCACATACTGCTTTGAAGAAAATTTGTCTGCCGTTTTACACTAAGACCCTCACCTGCAACTAGTATTTCACTGACATGCCTTAACAGCTGTATTAGGCAGAGGAAGAAGACCTTATTTAGTTAAAACAGCAAAACTGGGGAATACATTCAAAAACACCAACTGTCAAGCATTTGTATACTTATTTCAGGGTTGAATTCGCTGTGGGGCTGAAGGGGTGTTTTTGGATTTTATGTGACAAGGCATGAGAATGACTGGATGATACCCAAATTGCAGAGTGTCTCATCCCACAATTTATAAGCATCATCTATCATGCATTTAAAGTCAAAGACTTCTGCATGTTAATCTGAAAGGTCCCGTTTGAATACCAAGCCAAATTAAGTCAATCATTCCATGCTGTGACCCTATGCATCCTTGGGCAGAAGTTCTGTTCCTATAAATCACACTTGCTTTCAAGTAAATTTCTGATAAACTTCCAGTTTCAAGTCAGTTTAGTACATAAGGTTTGCTACATCACTGGTCTTAAGAGTTCAATGCTTTTTAGGCTTGGAGATACCTGCCCATATGCAAGTGGGCCTAAACCCAGACCTGCAATGCAAATTTCTTTCCCAAAATGGCAAGGCATTCAGTGCCAAAGAACCTGACTTTAATGTTCAAGCAAAATGGACAACTGAGCAAAGGAGTATTTCAAGATGACTTAACACAATTGCCCAACTTCAATTCATGCAGACTGCAAACTAACTGGAGCAAAGGCTACATCTTTCCTCAAGCCACCATGCCACACTTGTTGCTCCCATGGCAACCTTCTCAACTGAACAATCTCTTTTACGTACATTACAGCAAGGCACTGTGTTTTTCTTCTGCCCACCCCCCACCCCACCTGCTACTTTTACAGCTGGGGACAGAGAAGCACAGAGAAGTGGGAATCACTCACCCATGGCCACTGCTGACTGGAGCAGCTGACGCAACTCAGATCTCATGATTTTGTACATGTTTTATGAATCACAGACTAGTTCCTTCCAAATAGCACAAAAAGGACAGCAGACTCCTGGTGATTTGTAACTATGTTGGACAATTTATGCTCCACCCCCTGCACCCAACACATAGTGAACACCTAAGAATCCAAGAAAGAATGTTCTCAAAACCAGAGACTTCTATAGCATTTTAAACTACCTAAACTTTGTGATAGTGAATGCCAATCCTCTCCATGTGGCCTCAGCCAAGCTGAGTACAGCCTAATTTAAATGAGCCATATGGTACAACTGACAGCTGATCTCTCCAACACCTGTTTGGTTCAACCACCAGCATGTGGGCTGTGTGGACAACACATTTGCAACCCATGTTTTTGCTGGATAGATATAGATTCACACAACCTATGCCTGGCCATGTGCATCTCTATTCACTCTCTCTTTAACCTATACACAAGCTCAAGTGTAATCCAACTACATAAGCAGTCACTTTGCCATTTTATTTGTGGGAGAATACCACAATGGAACGGCGTGCTTGGACTGCATGGGGATTAGTGAAAATACAGAATAAAAACAGTCCCAGAGCGTAAAACCTGCTTAAAGCAAAGACAAAAAATTTAATGCTTGGGGAAATAAAAGGGTAGTTTACCTGGAACCAAAATAATACCAAATCAACCAGCCCAGTTAACAGTCTCACAGCAATATTCTGGACTATTTTTCGGACTATTTTCAAAGGCAGCCTCATGTAAAACACAGCAGTGGGAGGTTACCAGGGAATGGACAAATAAAGCAAGGCTATATATCTGTCCAGATTGGGTCTGAGCTAGCTTATCAGTCTAAGCTGGTAAAAAGGAAATAGAGGCTATTTGTATCTCCAGTGACAAAGATGGTTCAGTGAGCACTCCCAGACTATAAACCTGATCCTTTAGAAGGGCAGTCCCTTCTGCAAGAGGTTGAAAATCACTTACCCAAACAGACAAACTACCCACTTATCTTGTCTGAACTGAACTTCAGTTTATTGGCCCTCATCCAGTCCACTGCTGGCTCACTGACTGAGTTCTCCTGCTACCTCATCTACATTAGATATAAAGAAGAATCAGAATGGGATGTCATCCTCAAATTGACGACATCTCACTCAAAATCCTCAGGTGACCTCATTCAGTGGTTTCATGTAAAAATTAAAGGCCACGGGGAGTAAAATAAAACCCTGTGAGACCCAAGAGCATTAATGCCAAGGAGCCAAGCCAAGACTCAAAGTACCACCTTCGGGAAATGGCATCCAGGTCTGAGCCACTGGAGAGTAGCCCCCTGCCCCCGTCAGTTTGGATGGTCTCTCCAGAAAATAACCATGGCTAATTGTATCAAAAGTCACTGTCACTCTTTCTTGGTAGAGGTCCTCCCACAGAGCAACTCTTAAGGCAGTTTCTATGCCAAAACAAGTCCTGAAACCCAACTGAAATGGGTGAGGGGAAACAGTTTAATCTAAGAGAACTTTCAGTTGGTCATCAACCACACAGCCAAGCACTTTGCTCTGGAAGGGAATGTTAGACACTGGCTGACACTTGTTCTCATCTTATTCTAGCCTCACAGGGCATGATCAGCACTGTGGCAGTGCTACCATAATGGGGATAGGAGAGGAAGACCAGCACCTAGACTAAGAAGAAGGATCAACATCTCTGTGAACAGAATTCAGCCTTATAAGAAACTATTTTAAAGTGACAAGCGCAGGCATCACGGGTTTCATAGTGAAACACAGATATGGCTTCTTTCCCCCTCTTTCTGCATAAAGGGGATGAAAGTCATTTAAAGATTCCAATGCAGCCTTTAGTCACCATTGCCTTTCAGACAAACTAAGCCAAAAATGTACACATGAAAAGTCATGTACACAAAAGATGTTCAAAGCAGGGGCAATCCATGTCTCTTCACTAAAAAGTAGAAGAAAGCACCCAAGCCTATATCACTCTTCTTATAAGAACATTTTGCTCTGATGCAAACTTTCCCTGCCTCAGGGCCTGCTTTTGAAAGGTAACTTCTCAATAGGAAAGCAAGAAAAGCAAAAGAATCTAACTGGGTGCTTTGCAATAATTCCCCTGGCTCCGATCCAAATATTATAGAGAGATTATTTGTAACCCAGTCCTTCCCCAAAGAAGGACAGGCTCAACATTACAAGCAATACTTGCATGACTAATGAGATGCTCATCATCACCACACCTTCCCCTCAGTGCTGCTATGTTAGTCATATCTGCAACCAGTCAGGTATACAGCGAAAGGATACATGAGTCAGGAAGTTAGCTGTATCAGTTTTCCCTCTCTAAACTGAATAACAAAGCTATACATCTACAACACTTTGGGAGATAGAGGTAGCTGTCACTTATCCCACAAATGTATAATGTGTGAGTATACCTTGGAGCAAATCATATTAATAATTCCAGCTAGTGTGGCTGAAGATTTAACACAACCATTTTTTAAGCACATTGAGCTTTTCTTCTAAAATTGTAAATGCCGAACCACAGGTCTGCAGCAAATGAATCCCCTTTCATTTGTACTTCTGTTGAAGATTTCTTGTTTGAAGAGTGGCAGCTCTGATATGAATGCAAGGTCTCACCTTGGTCTCACGTATCGGAGATATAAATGTCCAAACACCTCTGATAAGGGAGTCATATTTTTGTTCACAGCATGCATAAAAAGTTGGAGGATATAAATCCGGAAGTTCTAACTCTATATTATACAGCGTAATAAGATTACCACCAGTGATATATCAGTGGAGATAGGCACTGGTTGTAAACACTAGGGGTGCGTACCAGCCACAGGATTCAATTTGTTTCTGTAGCTTTGGAAAGCAGCCTCATCTGTTTCAGAGTCACTGCATGACTTTCCAGTTTGACTCAGTATTTTGGGACTGAATTAGATTTTTTTTAAAATGAAGTTTTATGATGGGGAATCCAAAATCAGCTAAGGCACCTCTCCCATTGTTTTTCTTCACAGAAGCAGATAAAATTTGCAGGCATAACAGCCCCCTCCTTCCCAAACAGATTAAGCCTACCAAATTATAGACTGATAAATTCAGTGGGCGACATCCTGTTGCACTAATGGGACTTGGTGCACTTACTTCTGCTAGTTGAATCCGGCCCACAGCTTTTAATCTCTCTCCCAAATCACTGTGCTTGGGAGAATAATTGTGATCTGAGAGAATAATTCCCTGTTTAAAAACCTAGATTAAAAGCCTAGACCTGCCTGTCAAAATAAAAGATTTACCCACGCTTCCATTGCCTCCCCGCTCAAACTTAGCAGTTCTCTAGTTAGCTTGGTTTTAAAGTGATCACTTGTAAAATGCAAAAACTCAGAACTTTGATCCAACTTGAGAAGCCTTGTTAGCTGTGCAATCTGACTCAAGAAAGCCTCATCTGAATCAACACAAGCTGCTTTGTAACTCTGGTAGTACACAAAGTTGATGCCAAGCCCTAGTAAACACCATTCTCCCATTCAAAAATTAGCACAAGTTGTGTTGTACTCTTCATCCATTTGGGACTAGCCCCATAAAAATTGTGTACTGCAGTGCTTTATATATATATATATATATGTGTGTGTGTGTGTGTGTGTGTGTGTGTGTGTGTGTGTATATATATATTCTTGTTCATGTTGTAAGTGAAGGGTGGATCACTGTAAAGTACGGTAAAAAACATTAACTGGGGAATACCGGTAAGAAAGCTATTAATTTCTCATGGTCAGATTTCCTAAATTTGAAGAAAGTTTCTGGTTCACTCCTATCTCCTATGGAAATGAAGCCTTACAGCTAGGACACCTTCCAGTGCCTATTGCTATTGCAAAGCCGTGATGAGCTCCGCAAGATTTGACCCAGTCAACTTTTGGGTTCTATGGATTACACAAACTACTTTTGTTTCTGCTGTGTTTTCCGTATTGTTCTTAAGACAGATTTTTATACTCTGTGAATTTGATCTGAAGTAAGCTGGTTGAACTTAATTTCATGTATTTCAGTGGGACCTAACTTTAACTAATGGATCCAGGTCTGAGTTTTTATATTTCTTAGCTGCTTTGAGCGTTTATGCTTGGCTAGTCTAGAGGGATATAAATTTTAAAAGTAAAAATAGAAACAACTGGCAGGGCTAAAATGAGGACAGTTTTGTTTTGTTCTCAGGCAGCCATAAGGCTCTGTAACTCAGCTGCATAATATTTATACAGTAATCACTTGTAATAAGCTGTTCCCTCCGTTCCCATGGTGATATTTTCCAGTGGTTGGCTTTACATTTTGTGTACTGATCTAACAAAGCATAATATAAATATAATAAATCTTCAGCAGCGTCACAGGAAATGTCCTCCGCACATGCAAGATGTGCGTGTGCAAGGAACACACACAAATTCACTAAAGAACATGTGCCATACTTTTGGCAGGGGAGAAACTGCCCAATACCTCCACCATGTGATGATCCCTGGGAGATCCTGGCTGCAGGTCAACTACTTATAGCATGGACTGCCGCCATCATGCTGAAAGGGAAAGTTGGCCTTACTATGAAGTGTCCTTCTGGTCAGCAGAGAATGGAGCATGCAGCCCTGCCCTGTCCCTGAAGCTGAACCTAAATGGAGGAGGTGAGGTATTCTTCTGCAAGCTCTCCCAGCATTTGGGGTTTGTGTAGTAACCAGGTCAGGGTGGAGAGGGCACTTATGTCATCTTTACCCTTCCACTGGGCTGGAAAGTGCAGTACAGTGCTATGATGGCTGCACGCACCTCTCCTCCCAACCTTCCAGCACCACCAGGAGTAAATAATAATAATAAATCACTCCACTTTCACTACTGTCTCTCTCTATCAGGGGAAGCAGCTCAGATAGTCACCATTATGCTTTTTCCAAACTCAGTAGGAAGTTTCAGGAACTTGGAATGGAAGTGACAAAAGGCAGGGAAGCAGGGAGAGGATCCAAAGGAGGTGAAGAGAAGCAAAGGTAGTGGACTTTGAAACTAGTGTTGCCCTTGGACACTGGCCAACAAGTTCCTTTTAAATTTTGAGTCAATACAGTATTTATCCCCCTGTGAACCCAACCAAAAGAAACATAAAGGACTTTAAGAAATCACCAGATCATCCAAGGTGTGTGGCAGGCTGACATTTGTAATTCTTAAACTTTGAATATTCTTTAAATCGAAAGGCATTACAGTAGTACCTCGGGATATGAATTTAATTTGTTCCGGGGGTCCGTTCATACTCCGAAACATTCGCATCCAGGCAGAAACCTTTCCGTTACTTCCAGGTTTGCTGCGTGCATAGCCTGAAGCATTCGTATCCAGAGGTGTTCGTAACTAGAGGTACCACTGTATCAGCATGACTCCAAACATTCCACTCAAACAGCTAAGATCATATGGGGACCATTTTTATAGCAGTTCTTACTGATGGCACACCATGCGGCTGTACTACATGGACAAGTTTATGTGACCCAGCCTTGGAGTGTTATTAGCTATACAAGCTATGATACATTTCCCTGACCCTGATAGCTTGTACAGTGGTACCTTGGGTTACATACGCTTCAGGTTACAGACTCCGCTAACCCAGAAATATTACCTCAGGTTAAGAACTTTGCTTCAGGATGAGAACAGAAATCGTGCTCTGGCGGAGAGGCGACAACGGAAGGCCCCATTAGCTAAAGTGGTGCTTCAGGTTAAGAACGGACCTCCAGAATGAATTAAGTACTTAACCCGAGGTACCACTGTATTCAATAGCAGTGTTTAATTTTATGCAACCCACAGGACTTCATTATCATCAGTTATATAAAATCTCTTGAGATTCCACATGAATATTCTGGGTTTAAAAACCCCCAGAGCACCTTGAATTGTGTGTGGAAGTCTGCAGGAATCTAAACACAATGTGTTTTTAATACATTGCCAAATATTCCTGGAATATTATTTTCCCCTCCCGATTGTAACGTCTATTCCTGAATAGTTTGTTTTATGCTTCTGAGACCAAAAATAATATGCTGCCTTCCAAATACAAGTTCAGGTGCAGATTTTAATGGGCAGGTTTCTGAACAAAAGATGGTTTCTCAGCTGAAATCAGTGTGTGTGTTTTACTTTATATGAGAGAAGCAGTCCACAGTGAGAGTAAGTGGAGGGAGAAGAATAAGGGAAAATGAGTTCAGTTAGTATAGTCTTCCTCAACCTCGGCCCTCCAGATGTTTTTGGCCTACAACTCCCATGATCCCTAGCTAGAAGGACCAGTGGTCAGGGATGATGGGAATTGTAGTCTCAAAACATCTGGAGGGCCAAGGTTGAGGAAGCCTGAGTTAGTACCACGAGTACCACCTGGGGGGTCTATGGTCCTCCAGGTGTTGGACTTCACCTGCTCTCAGTCCCCAGTCAGCATGGCCAACGATCAGAGTTGTGATCCAGCAACATCCAGCGGGCAACAGGTTCCGCTTCCCTGGCACAAGAAGTTACAGATGGGCATTTCCTGAGAGGTACACCCAATGAAAAGATTTGGTAGAATATGGAGGCCAATTGTAAAGATGGCAGTGCCAAAGCAGCAACTCCTTCAGAGATGCAGTGGGCAGCCTTATCCTAAGTGTGACCAGGTGCTCTGGGCTCACGGCAGCCTTACATTATATTATTTAATTCATTCTTTGTAGAAACACTAGAAACCAGGAAGCAATGTTATATCAGTTGAGGCTATTTGTCCATTCAGCTGATTCTTCTCTACTCTGACTGGTCTTGGCTCTTCAGGGTCTTGGGCAAAGGTGTTTCTCATTAGCTGTTGCCTGGTGTGTGTGTGTGTGTGTGTGTTTAATTTGACAGGCCAGGGATTGAACCTGGGGCCCTAATGCATGATCTACTACTGAGCAGTGTTCTCTTCCCAAACCTTTCCAGCTGCACTCTAATGTGTTCCTGCACCTGGTCAGTGAGCTACTATGACAGGTATGTAGTCAACTGAACTTCTTAAGGAAGTACTTTATGTGTCATTTCTTTAAAAGGAATGTGTTCAAATGCATGTGACTAATTGGTTCGTGCCAGCATAAGCCTATTTTCTTTGCTGCTGGCAAAGGTTAACTGCATGTCTTTGTGGGTACACATGAAATCTTTTAGTTTTAATGATATGCCCCAAAACTCCATGTCAGCCCCTGCCACCCAGCAGACCAGATTGCTAACAACAACATCTAACCACTAGAGACCAAGTCTCAGAAATACCAATAAGTAACCTTTAAAAATATTTTTTTTAAAAACTGACAGATGGCCTTATGACACCCAATTAATTATTTGCATTTGCACTAGCATTTAACTAGACAGAGTTGTCCCAGGAGGTTACAAACAGCAACATAGATTCTCACAGCCTGAGGGCACAACCTAAATGCCTCCCCAGCTGACAGAGAGAAATCCCAGGTCTTGCACTGTAAGAATTTAAGCTTCTCCAATCCCAGTTATACAAGAAGTATTATGAAAAGAGCTTAGGGCCTGAGGAATGTTGGACCCAGCCAACTTTCAAACAATCCATCTTCTATGAGCTTCTGGGCTTAGTCTACCCTTTTCAGGAGGCTAGGTAACATTTATCACAGTACGCACAAGGCCAGTGTGACTAGTAGGGGCTAGTCCCCCCTAGAGACTAGCTAACCCTCAGTACATAATGGGCGAAGGAAGCCCACACAACATGGCATCTAGAAAGGGTATATCAGGATCCCCTGAGATATCACAGACAATACCATGGAAAAACAAAACCTGACACTGCTTCACTAATGTTTGCTGTGTGTAAGCCAGGAATTGTGGCCTAGTATCTTATACCACCCAGCAAGAGTCCCTAGGATACACCTCTCTGGCAATGCACTGTAGATCTAGGAAAACAACATGTCTTGGGTAGATGCTGGGAGCATAAACCACTCCTGCAAATGTCACATTCTAAGTGCAGTGCATTGCTCTTATTCTGCTCATGCTGGATTCCAATTTATGTGCTCTAGCTTAATTCAATTGCCACTGTAGTGAGAGGAATGCATTTGTCACATGCTGCCTCCTTATTAGCCCTGGTTTCTAAAGTCTGGCCAGCATCCATTTTTATTACAGCTCAAATTCCAATCTAAAGTTTGCAAAGCAGTGTGTGTGTGTGTGTGTGCGCGCGCGCGCTGCACTTCCTTCATGTGCTGCTCACTGCCAAAAACCATCCAGGGCTGTTGCATTTCTTTCCTTGACCAGACCTTTCCAGGAAGATGTTTGTGTATGTGCATCCCCTAGGAGACTAGAAACCTGTTCTCCTGGAATTCCCTCATACAAATGCCAATCAACCTTGTTGCTATGGGAGTTTGAGGCCACGCTGACCTGGAAGTGATAATTCATTTTCCTCCTGCTGAGAAATCCTATTTGCAGAAAGCTCCCTAATTGGCTTCTTTCACCATAATTGGCCAAAGGACCTGGGGAGGGGTCTGATCATGCGGAACTCTGGGCCTGGATTTCTTATCTTCCTCCCTCATTGTTACTCATGGAAGAACACTGATTACCACTTATTGGGTATGAATTCCATTGGCATGCTGAAGATACTTAAGAACATTAAGGGTAAAGGGACCCCTGACCATTAGGTCTGGTCGTGACTGACTCTGGAGTTGCGGCGTTCATCTCGCTTTATTGGCCAAGGGAGCCGGCGTACAGCTTCCGGGTCATGCGCCCAGCATGACTAAGCCGCTTCTGGCGAACCAGAGCAGCACACGGAAACGCCGTTTACCTTCCCACCAGAGTGGTACCTATTTATCTACTTGCACTTTCACATGCTTTCGAACTGCTAGGTTGGCAGGAGCAGGGATCGAGCAACGGGAGCTCGCCCCATCGCGGGGATTCGAACCGCCGACCTTCTGATCGGCAATTCCTAGGCTCTGTGGTTTAACCCACAGCGCCACCCGTGTCCCTTTAAGAACATTATCACTGCACAAAAAAGTCTTGATTGTTATGATTTAATTGGCTTCCCACCACCACCAATAAGAGCAGCATGTGGGCATCACTGTCAGCACTTGTCCCTGACTGTTGAGGTTTCCAGGGTGTCAATGGATATGCCAGCCATTTTTCCAGAGTTTCTGAATCCCCTTGCCTCCCTGGTTGAGCATGTATAGGTCACTCAGTGGTATTTCTTCTCCCACCCTAGTGTACCTGAGGCATAGCACTGCTCTGCCCAAGGACTTTTCTACAATCAAAGAGCCAAATATGGCAGCTGGAACAGCTGTGAGGACTAACCCTCACCTAACAGATTGTAGTGGAATGTCACCTGGGCTTGCCAAAGTTTGTCTGCATGCTGGCAACGTGCTAAGCAGAGATTTCAAAAGGGCCTTCTCACCCTCCTTGCTTCAGCTCTTGTGTGTTTTGATGCAAAGCTTTATTCCCAGTCAAACACTTCAGGGATTTAGAAGAAGCAAAGACCTTTTCAAAAGGGTATGCAAACCTTAAAAGCATTACTCAGCGCTGACTTAGATCTGCAACAAGTGACTTCAAAGCCTAGCACTTTCTGCACAGCATTTGAAGTACTAGATCTGGCACTGTGGGCGAGGAAGCAAGATACAAATTACCTTTTTAAAGCTCACCCCAGAGTGGTGGTGGTAATCTGCTGTGCAGGTACTGCAACTTAGCTTCATAAGGCCTTCACATAACCAGCAGGTGTGTGAAAAACCAGATATGAATGCATTCTTACTCCAGCTGCACAACTGTTGCCACTTACAAGCTCGATAATGTGTTTCTTTCCCCCCTTACTGGTAGGGAGCCAAGCTACCCAGGAGGAGTCCCCTGCTGAGCGCCTGAGGGCCCCAGTCCTGTCACTCACCACATGGCCTAGGGCGGGGCCTGACGGGCTCCATAAAGGACTGCTGCCGCTGCTGCTGAGTAGAGAGGGCTCTGTGTTTTTATTTATTTATTTAAATTGCTGTTATTTTTTTTACCTATGCCGTTTTAAACTGCAATATTAATGCTGTATTCTTAGTTTTAGATTTTGATTTATGTGGAAATTGTTTTCCATTTGGTTGTGTATTTTTTTGATGTGGTTTATTTATTGTTTATGACTTTTGTAATTATGTAAATCTTGTCATGTTGTAAGCCGCCTTGAGCATTGTTTTTAACTGTGGAAAGGCGGCATACAAATAAAATGATGGTGATGATGATGATCTAGCAAGCTGTATGAAAAGAGCCATGAAGATTAATATATTGGAGACTATAAGACACCTGTACTTCTGTATATGGAGAGGGCAGCCAGAAAATTGTGACTCCTGAATCCTGGACAGTAGTCGCATGAAGCTAAGTACAGCCTTACAATTTATGGGAATATCTAATATATTTGAGCTACGTATGCATCAGAAATAACTACAGTCAATCTCCCAAAATAAGACAGTCAAGTGATCGCCAGCTCCAACTCCTGATTCCTTATTTCCGTTTGTAGGATTTGTTAAGTTTACACCAAAACAAGTGGTGGACTCTAAGCAGCATTAGGATTACTGAAACAAATATACTTTGCTACGGGTAATTCCGATAATGAATGGATTAAGAGAGTTGCAAAATCTGTATACTTGGTACATACTGTGTCATAATGCTCCTCTGTTCGTATTGACTCACTTCAATATGTTTCATAGGAAGACATTCATAAATAAACATAAGGTAATATTAGGGGGGCTATGCATTTTTAATTAGTTGGGTATGTGGGTCTCTATCGTTTGTGCTGTGCTTGCAAAAGCATACAAATTTAAAGGCTAGTTATGTTTCAGTTCTAATACTGTATGAACCACCAATTCAATCCACATTTGATTTATTAAGAGATATTAGCTGGTAACATTCTGTAACACCAAAAATCTAAAATTTACTGCAGCTTTATCTGGGTCTTTGTCTCCTTCCTTGCAAATCCAGGTAATAGTAGATGGTATTTTTTAAGAGCAAGCTACAGGTGTTCAGCTTGCTGATTGAAATGAGATCCTAATATGACCTGACAGACTTGCAACCTGTTGTCATCTGACAGACTCTCTCAAGGGCATCCTTTGTCAAGCATGGGATACAGCAGGATTTCACAGCTGTGTGACACAAAATAGAAACAGAACACATGCCTTCCTCCTGCCAGATAATACTAGGAGGGCTCTCTCAAGATAAAAGCACATAGAACCGATAAGTGTGCATGAAAATCTACCACCTCTCACAGAAAGCACTCCGAGACCAGAACTACCATTTCATTTCGCCACCTTTGTTAATGATAAAACTAATGACTTATGTTCACATTATATGAGGGTTTGGACATCTTGCTCTTTTGGAAGATTTAATAGATTTTGGTATGCGTTACGATTTACATGTAAATTGTTTGTTTGTTTTCTGTTTGTTTTCACTACACTTACCTGCTGAGGAGTAAGGGAAGTAGAACAAACAACACAAACCAACACCAGGCAACAGTAGCCTAGAACTGATACAACAAGCAAGGGCTTTTATGGGATAGATTTGTCTGAATAGTCCGATGAAACAAAAAAATAAAATAAAAAGGAAAGAAATGAAAGAGAAAGTTTCTGCATTCATTCCACTAATGCCACCAAGAATCATCTGATCTGTATGGAACGTCAATAGTGGACACTCTGCTCATATTCAGAGGCTGGTCACCTATTTCAGTGCTGAAATCGGGAAGAGAAGCAGCGAAACTTTCTGATTGCTAGAGTGGAAGAACTTTGCTGAATGTACAAGCAGCAAGTAGCATGTACTATTCTGCTCAGTTCTGCCTAAGAAAGCCACAACGAATACAACCCAGTGTCCTGTATAGCAACACCCTGACCTTCAAAATGAACCCTTACTAAACCAATTAGCACTAAGACAGCCGGCTCAGATCATCCAGCAGTCACTCTCATTTTACTCACTTCATGTGAGGGGGGGGGGGGCATATAGGTCAGCTGATAGTATATTGGCCGACCCAAGAATAGAATCTAGGCTGTCCCAGTCTCAGATTCCATGGCTCTGGAAGATCAAAGTACTGCTGTCAGTAATGGAAATGCCACTCTCAACCACAAAGCAAGCCCTTCTGAAGGAAATCCAACTGTGTGCTACTGCTGCTGCAACATAGGCACTGTGTATAGGCTACTCCCTAATGGCTCTCATCCACAATGCAGAGCCAGTCCAATATTCTGGATTCCTTGAGCACGATGAAGGCAGGCAAGCCCATCAGCTAAAAGCTGCTGAGTCACAATTTCACTATGATGATGATGTCATTTGGATAATTACACAGCTGCTGATGCTGGCAAGCTTTGCTGGCTCACGCAGACAGACAGACTTTGGCATTTGCCTTACTCATCCGAAAAAAGAAAGCTGGCTGCATTGTTCCGAGGATTTAAAAGAGGCATCCCAATCTGATTATTTCCGGCAAATCTTCTTTCCAAGGAAAATGAAAATCTGATGGATGACAGCAACTGCGGAAAAGACCAAGTACGTGAAGCAAAATCTGAAGGAGGAAATGCAGTGGAGGAGGAACAAAGGATAAGGACAAGTTCAGCTCATTGTTTGAACAAGCAGGATCCTGCCACTGATTGTTGTAAGGCAAGCAACTAAAACATAAACCGGTGTTAAGTGAAGAACAGGTCTTCTCTCCAGCTATTTGAATGTATCTCTTTTGGCAAGCCATAATGAAATGTGTCTCCTATCATATCCTAAACTGTTTTAAACACTGTATTTTAAGGTCCCTGGGAGCTTAGGGTGAAGGGCAGAAAGAACAACAACCAGGATTATATATCTATCTAGCACCAAAAAGTAGACATGGGTGAAACTTGCTGGAGCAATTCCACAGATATGACATTACCATTCAGTTACTGGTCCCATTCAGCTACTGATTCTGCCCCCAAATCAGTGGAGGAAATCATGCTTGGCCCAGGCAGATTGCCTTTAAGTATCAGCCACCTACTAACATCACTGGCATGCACAAGCACCAATGAAAACCTCTAACAGATAAGGCAATACAGAAGAGACACTGAGAACCGGAACGTCTGTGCTGGCGAATGCCTCTGCAGCTCACTTTAAGTCCATCCCAATAACGAAAATCTTAATTTTCAGTGTTGCTCCAAAGTCTTTCATTTTGTTAAGATTAACAGGACTGCTGAACTACTTGTTTAATGACCAACGTTTTAAAGAGAAAAAAAGAAAACTTAACAGAAAGAAAGAGAGATTGATTTTGCTAGACTATGCAAAGGCTACTTGCTGGGTTTCTAAAGCAATATCGCTGTAACCCAGTTTGAGATGAGGGCTCTGTCAGAATCTTGAATCCAGGCAGTCAATCTATTGATAGACCCTATTTTTAAAATGGAGCTGAATAGATATATACTGTTAGACTTCCATAGCGGAGTTTTATCACTGCATTTCCCTGAAATCACATTTAGAAGTAATTCTATGAATATTGTGGATGATTCTGAATTCACAGAAGGATCTTTTTAAATGTCCCTATTGTTATTAAACTCATTTCAACTGTAGCCTGCTTAAAGAAATTGTCACTCTGTGAACAGGCACAGTCTGTTGAGAATTTAGGCATGGGTTGGCAGCCTTTTCAGGCTCATGAGCACATTTGCAAACAGGAGAACAAATGTAAGCACCCCACACAACAGCTTCGTAAAGCAAAATTGCAGCAGCAGGAGGGGACCCTTTGGGTGCCAGGAAAGACTCCCATGGGTACATGGGAGGTGACAGATGCATAGCTTTGAGGTTCTCCAAGTCTTAGGACAAAACTCTTTTAGAAAGTAGCTGGAAAGAGACTCACAGCCTGAGCATGCTTTTAGTCTTCAGAGTCATAAACATAGAAGAGGAAATAATTGTTTAACGAAGCACCCAGCTTGGTCCATTCTATTTACAGATCAGCCATACACGGTGCAACTGCCATCAACTCATTCATGTCTATTTGTGCGTACAGAAAACATATAAAGTGGCGCTCCACCGCTTCCTTCAGTTCTTTCTATTTTCTATGCCTGATAGTCATTATCAACATTGTTATGTTTTGTGCATTCTTAGCAAAACTCAATTACAGCGGCTCTCGGGCATTCAGTTTCACATATTTTGGTGGTCCTAATGGTGGGGTCTCTGAGAGGTGCAGTGATAAGTGTAGTTATATTAGGGCTTTCCAAACACCCACCTTTTACCATGACATCATGACTTTGCCCAAATCCATCCAGGAAGTTTTGCTGTTGTCTGTGAACAGTGGTTTCTCAGCAATCAGATCAGCAAGTGTTGATGCAATAATTCCATTTTCCCAGCAAGTATGACTGTTTCACATGATTTATTGCTAGAGAACTAGATGCAATATTATCACAGGACACATTCTTAAACCATGGCAACACTAATGGCTTCCCCTAAAGAATCCAGGGAATTGTAGATCGTTAAGGGTGCTGGGAATTGTTAGGAAACACTGCAAAAAGATACAACTGCCAGCAACCTTAACAACTACCGGTCCCCAGGATGCTTCGTGGGAAGCCATGACAATTGAAGCAGTGTAAGAATGCTTTAAATATATGGTGTGTGTAAACATGGTTTAATGGGAGCAAAGGACAACACTACAAGGCATGTTAAGAGTCCCTGCCCCCTGCCTGCTGATGTCTTTCTGGAACATGGTCTAAGTTGAGGGCATGTGGGGTGCCATAGCAACTGTGCCGCGATGGGCAATTATGGCCCCATCTGCATTATAGGCTGCTATTCCCCTCACATGGCTGCAATCTCTAGAGTTCCTTGGGAAGAGAAAGTGATTGTGAAACCATCTGGGATTGTAGTTCTGAGGGGGAATAGGGATTTTCTAACAACTCTCAGCACCCTTTACAAACCACAGTTCCCAGGATTCTTTTTTTTGGGGGGGGGGGGATCATCACTGTTTAAAGTGGTTTAATAACTGCTTTAATTGTATAGTGCAGATGGGGCCTAAAACACAGGCCTCAGGGTTACTACGATGTGTGAATACTATGTAAGGCACTGTTCACGCTTCATTCTACCATAAACGAATTACAAATTAGGAACAGCATCTGCCTGTTGCGCCTTCCATATTTTAAAGCTATTTGCCTGTAAGGTAATTGTTTCAAATCTCTGGCATATGAAAGAAAATGAATTACGTTACATAACACACCTAGCTGTTAAGTCAGGAGAGTCGACATCAGAACATTGAGTTCAACTGCTCTAGGGCATTAGTGGGCATGTCTATGCATTTGTTTACAAGGAAATAAGTATACTGAAATGCGTAACCAAATTCTGATACAGTTAAGTAACTACATACCTTGGAAAATCAAGATCTCCAGGTGGAATCTCAATGGAGACAAAGGGCTACCTAGTGCAACAGTCACATTCCAACTCATATAAGACGACAACAAAAAAGACATGAGGCGGAGGAAGAGCTAGAATGAGGGTCCCCATTGCCTCACCCTTCCATGATGGCTTACACATTTTGACAATGTCCAAATAGGTCTTACGAAAAACTCCTATCTAAGATTATTGCTTGGTTGTTGTTGCTTTAAAAAAAAAAAATCAAAGCCGTTTACGAAAGATAAAACAGTAAAATCAAGAAAAATTCACAATCCTACTTTAAAACATACAACAGTTAAACTAAAACAGATTCAAATTACAGTACCTTGTTGATATTACCCTTTCAGACTGTCCTTCACTAGAAAAAGATACACGTCAGGCAGGACAGTTATTCTTGGAAGTCTGAAGGTGACCTCATGCAACAGGACTTCCCACCTTTCTTCCTCCTGCACTTTCTCTGAAAGGTTTGGGGAAAACCCAGGAAAGATTTAATGGACTCATTGGGGGGGGATGGGGGCAGTAAGCCCTATTGCACAAGTGGAAATCCTTGCGCTAACAGGATGGTTAACTTCCACTACTTAGGATACAAACCCCAGTCTCTTCTTTGATACACTAGTCCAAAGTAGCCATTTTACGCATGGCAAATAAAATGAATGAAATCCAAAATCCTGGTCAACCTTATACATTGCTCTAAAACAGGTTCACAGCTGCTTGCCAGCAATCTCAAACCACAATGTGACATTTCTGTTTGTATGTTAATGCTTCTCTAGGGTAATCTCCTACTCACAGATTTACCACATTCTTAAAGGCGGTGTTTATTAAGGCTTTCCAAACAGAACATTTTTTTTTTTAAAGAAAAAAGTAGACACAAATTCCAAGATTCTCTGGCTAGAATACTAAGTGGCTGGAATCATAGCAAGTCGTCACTGCAGCCTGTAAACAAAGAGATAAATAAAGAGGGTCTCTGTGATGCCAAGGAAAGTAGACCTTGCTCTGGGCTATTTTTGGAACCACAGCTGAAGACATTTAGCAGGAAATACTGCTGGAGTCCAAACTGTCAAATATAGAAGTAAAAAGTCAACCAACTCTACAGCTCTCTTTCCCTCTTCCGTATTGGCTGTTTTTCCACTAGAGCTATAATCAGTGTCTAATTCAAACAACAGACTGATTATCTACTAGCAGCAGCAGCAGCAGCAGCAGCAAAAATGCGCCCCTCCAAAAAAAATACAGAAGCTCAATTGGCCTAAAGCAGAAGCCAGGCATTTAGTGTTGCTGGTCCCATCCTGTGAAACACTCTTCCAGCCGAGGATCAGAAGGCATACTCACTTTTGACTTTCACGTGCCTCTTTAATCCTTTTTTTTATGCCAACAGGCCTAGGCAGCTGTTTGAAGCTTTTTTTTTTTCTTTTTTTTTTGACAGGTCAGTCATTTCATGATGGTTTTGTACTGTTTTATGTTACATTTCATTGTTGTACAACGCTCTGGGACTGCAGTATATAAATGGCAGTAAATAAATAATTTTTATAAATGAATAAACCTGTTCCTCTCTCTGCCTTCGAAGTCTCCCCTCAATATCGACTTCTTTCACAAAGTCTTTCCTGGCCCCCTACAATTCACCTGTGCTGCAGCCTTTGCTAAACCCTTCCCTACCTGAATCCACTGTATCACTGTCTCAGACTCCCTGCACTGTTACCTTGTGTCACTAGGACCACAGTCAACTTGATCTCCCTGGCAAATACACACACACAAACATTATCATTCTGATGCATTTCCCACACCATTCTTGAATGATTATAGCAGGCTTCCTCAACCTCGGCCCTCCAGATGTTTTGAGACTACAATTCCCATCATCCCTGACCACTGGTCCTGCTAGCTAGGGATCATGGGAGTTGTAGGCCAAAAACATCTGGAGGGCCGAGGTTGAGGAAGCCTGGATTACAGCCTATGCACCATATCTTTGTCCTCAGCTACAGTGCTTACTTCCCCATATTTATTTGCCTACTTAATTTATATAGCTGCGCCATATATAAATTCAACTCTAGAAAGCCACTGCGTTATGAAGGGCTGAGCGTGTAGCTAAGAATTCTATGTGCATTTTGTTGTTGTTTAGTCGTTTAGTCGTGTCCGACTCTTCGTGACCCCATGGACCAGAGCACGCCAGGCACTCCTGTCTTCCACTGCCTCCGGCAGTTTGGTCAGACTCATGTTTGTAGCTTCGAGAACACTGTCCAATCATCTCGTTCTCTGTCGTCCCCTATGTGCATTTACCAGGGAGTAATTCCATTGAATCGATGGGACTTGGTTCTAACTAAAGATGCATAGGGTGGCAAGGCCTCACTATGCACTTGAGTGAAGAAGGCTCATTACATGAAGCAAAGTGCTATAAGAATGAATGTCAACAGCACATGTTCTAGAAAGCTTGCTGCTCTCTGTGAAGCACTTTGAGGTCCACGGGTGGAAAACACTACACAGAAGCCCTGTATTAATACACAATAAATAGGGAAATTATGCATGAACACAGACGAAACAACAGGAACACTCTGTCTAGGACTTGACTCAGCCTAGAAGCCTCTTTTAGAACTCATAGGATCTGCATCTATATCATTTTTTCCAATAATGAAGACCTTAGATCAGGCACCCCCAAACTCAGCCCTCCAGATGTTTGGGGACTACAGTTCCCATCATCCCTGACCACTGGTCCTGTTAGCTGAGGATGATGGGAGTTGTAGTCCCCAAACATCTGGAGGGCCGAGTTTGGGGGTGCCTACCTTGGATGCTTAAAATGCAGGGAATTTTTATTCCAAACCAGTACAGACAGAAACAAACACTGTGCCAATTAAAAAATGTGTCCTTTGGAGGGGGTGGGGGAAAATTAAGTCAGCAAAAAAAGTTTCCTTGGTAAGATTTTGCTTCAATGTTTTAACTGCTGCATAAGGACCCACTTCAGACTTCTCAGGAAAAATTGTGACTGAAGATAACATGAAGAGTCCATGTAGCCACAGAAAGACAAAGGCTGTATACATAACCAACAGGCAACAGAAAGAGTTATCTGAAGAACTGACAGTGTCACTATAGTGAAATATGCATAAATCCAGGTGAACACTTAGGTGGGTAGAGTTTAACACTTCAGTTGGAGTTACTGCAAGAGAGAGAATAAGACACTTATTTTTCCTGACAGTAGTTTGAACATAGGTGTACACCCCAAGGTCTACATTAAGTTTTTAGCTAAAGCCATAGGAAGTTGCCTTATACAGAGTCAGACCATTTGTCCAGGTGTCAAGCACAACAGCTAGCATTTGAGGGAAAAGAAAGTAGAGAAAAGAAAGTAGCAGCAACAGAGAGAAAAGAAAGTAGCAGCAACATTTCCTGCGCCGACCAAGACTGCTTTTGACCCAAATCATTCTGACTGAAGATCAAAACAACACAAGTCAAAGCCCATAGCCTGTCCCATTTGCAATCTCTGAACCCTGCCAAGAGCAGAAGCTTCAATATATTAGGAAGAAGTCTTCATGGGATCTAATCACACGCCCTAATTAATGATTAACTTGAGCCCTAAATCTGGTGGTTCTCCCTGCCTGAAAGTACTAACACTAGAAAGCTCATGCTTGGATATTCTTCCCAGAGAAGATATAAACAACAACCAGAGGTGGCCCCTTCATGTTAGCATTCCACATATAACAGCTAAAAAAAGGACCCAAGTCCTGAAAACTAATTGTGGTTACAAGGGAACGACAAGATCATATTTCACAATGCTTCTTTTATCCAAGCACATGACTGTGAGGGGGGCATACAGAGAATAAATATGGATGATGAAGGGATGAGAAGTTGAACCTATTCCATGTTCTCAAGCTGGATACGAAGCAGACATCCAGATAATTTCCTAAATAAATGACCAAACAGGCTCCAAAGTAGTAACTCAGGAATATCGGGCAGGGGGGCGGGGAGGGAAATCTGAATAATGAACTCTAGTTCTTTTTACTTAAGGAGAAGACAGGAGCAGCCCATCCCATTACACTGCCTAAACTGAGTTCATATGTGAAGTTCCAGATCTCTGAACACTAAAACATGGTTACAGCAAAATGTGGAAAGAGGGGTATTTGCATGAGTGAGGAGAGGTGGGAGTATGTAAGCCTTAAATAAATTTGTGATATTTAAACAATACTTTAAACTTTGGTCCAGTTCAAATGTAAACTTCCCAATAAAATAAATCAGAAGCAGTTCAATGCAAATCCCAGCATAGCCAAAACAGTGACATCATTTTTGCAGATGACATCTAAAGCACAGATTTTTGCATTTCCCCCATGACAAAATCAAATAAGAAACCTGCACTGATTGTTATGTCCATTTGATTCAAAATGGCTTGCCTCACATTAGACAACATTTGTGACCTATTCCAGACCAAAAACACAGTCCTTGCTTCTTTTGTGAAGATGCCCTCAGATTTAAATGGATTGAATCCCCTTTGAAGCAAACCAGCATAAATCAGAGTACCTTAGCTTTGAAATAGATTGGGCTGGCTGCCATTATGATGTGCATTAAATAGGCTGATCAATAGCAACTGCGTTAACCACACCAGTGAAAAATCTTTTCAGCTGGACTAAATGAGATTCTCTTAAGTTAAGGAGTAATAAACACGCATACGCCCATCACTGTGAACAATGCAATTATTCTCAGGCTGTCAAAATGGGGGTGGAGGGTAAAAATCTGCACACTTCTAATGGCCAGGTTTTGTTTTTCCATATTCAAAGGAACACAAATGATGCCTGTTCTGTATAGGACTGCACTCCCTCTGAAAAAGCAGGTACATAGCTTTGGGGTACGAATGGATATACATTGTCATTAGAGACCCAAGTTTAGCTGAGATTCCTACAATGCGGGGGATTGGACTAGATGACCCTTGAGTTCCCTTTCAACCCTACGATTCTATGATTCTAAGTGACTCCTATGACTATGAGTGCTTTTTACAAGCCGTATCTGAATGACAACTGCGGTCCATGCATTTAGTAACCTCATGATTGGATTGCTGCATATGCTCTAGGTGGGGTGGCCCTTGGCTAGTACACTCCAGCTAGTACAGAATGGAGCAGGTAGATTGCTGATCAAGAGAGATGGCTGACAGCATGAAAAACCTCTGCTAAAACATCTGCAATGGCTGCCCCTATGCCACCAGGTTGTGTTAAGAATCAAGGCCCTGAACTTGGCTACAGGATGCCTTAAGGACCCTCTGAGCCTTATATTCCAACTCAGTTACTGAGAACATCCAGAACATCCAGTTAGTGTTCCTCATGTTTCAGAAACTTGACTGGCTTCAAGAAGAAGTCAGACATTTAGTGTCCCTGGTCCCATTCTGCCGAGTATTTTGCCAGCAGAGATTCGGCAGGCATCTTCACTGCCAACTTTCAGACATCTCTTGAAGGCTTTTTGATGACAACAGATCATCAGTTGTTTCAAAAAAAAATTTAAAAGGATATTTATTTTTTTAATAATATGTATACGCTGCTCAATTGTAAAAAAACAACAACCAACAACCGAAAACCTCAAAGCGGTTTACAAAAAGATAGAACAAGAAAAAATTACAACCACATTTCAGAACATACAAAAGTTAAAATAGAGTACTAAACAGATTAAAAGTACCTCATTTTCTAAGCATCTGGGTATACTTGTCTAGACTAGAATGTTCCTAAGCAGGTGCTGAAAAGAGTACAGTGAGAGCACCTGCTTGATGTCAATAGGCAGGGAGTTCCAAAGTGTAGGTGCTGCCACAAATAAAGTCAAACCTTTGGAGAGTTACAGAGCATGCTGTGGCTGTAGAAGCCAATATGGGAGAGACATGTTTTGTTGCAGCTGAGGCAGATAAAGGGTCAGAACATTGCCCAAACTCAACACATCAATACTGGTGACCACACACTTGAGGTCGTAGACGATTCTGTCTACCTGGGCTCCATCAGAACTAGCAACCTCTCCATCCACACTGAGCTGGACAAGCGTACTGGCAGCTACAGCAATGGCTCGCCTCTCCAAAAGGGTATGGGAGAATGTGATGCTAACAACCAATACCAAGATGAAGGCCACCTGGTATTTTTTGTAATAAAAAGTTGAATTAAGGAAGCCAGTCACATCATGTCCCTGGATCTCATATAAAGCTGTAAACACCATCAGGTTTGAATTTTCAGTCTGAGGTGTTGTTTTCCCAGTTCTGCAATCTGTGTCACATAATGCCTGGACCTCATTAACAATAAACAGATCCAGGTAAAGTCAGGAGTGATTTACATACTCCAGATTTCCCATCGTTTGTACACTTTATTCCTGCCTGTCAAGATGTTTCAGCAGCTTGAGGGGGAAGCAATCATTTCTGCAAATAACTGGCCACAAACATTGACCTTCAAGCTGCCATTTGACGAGGACAGTATAGTACAAATCTTGCCAAAGTGCTTCTCCTGAGCTACTTGCCACTGTCAATGGAAAGTTTCCTTCCACTTTACAGAATTGCTTTCTAGAGGAAAAGGTGTCCAGGTCTGAATGGATACAGAGATAACTTGCTGTTTTCAACCTGCCAGGGTTTAATTACTACTGAGTGCTTTTCCAATTTCATTTTGTATAGCAGAAATCAGTGACCAGGCAACATCTTTTAAAGGAAGTCACCTGCAAGATTTTATCATACTGCTGAGTTTTAGTTCTTTAATGAATGGCTGCTGAAAACCTCTTCACACTTACTTGGGAGTAAGCCCAACTTAATTCCTTAGACCTTACTTCTAAGTAGACCTGCACTGTTTTGTGCTCTAAATATATTTCATAGACAAGATTGTCCTATATACCATGCCTACTTGAAAGACTTTGCTGGGAAACTTAGATTTATTCAGCTTAAACATACATGGACTTAATACAATTTCCAAAACACAGAGTTCCCAGAGGAGGTGGCATGTCAAACAGCCTCATTATGTAGTTTCTATCATGTGCCAAAGATGCACCTCTCACCTTTGACAGTTAAGATTTGTGTGGTTTTTGTGAAACGACCTCTATTGTTTGATGTACACCCTTCAATTTGCTTTGAATTGCTTGATTGGGTTTTAATGTTATATGATGATATGTCTGTAGTAACCCATGTTCTTAAATAAATGAAACCATTTCCCCCTGTTCATTTCATGGAGATAAGTAATCATCAAATCATAATGTGAGAGCGCCTAAAATGAGGGCAGATTTAGCAACAGGCCCTTTCAAGGGAATTCCCAACAGGACCAAACATAACTAGAAGCAGTACTCTAATATTTATGAGGTTTACAATTGTCTTCCCCTTTGAGCCAAGTTTGCATTAATGCCCCATGACCTCTGGAAACAAGAAACACCAATGGGAAGAGTCAAATGGGCAAAATTGCAGGGAAAGTTTCAGCTTTAGCTCCTGGCAACAACTCAGTCCAATCCTTTGTAACCTTACCGGAAGCAAGACAAGCTGTGTTGCAATTCTTTCCAGATATCTGGTTTGTTCAGTTATTGTTTTTTTGTGTTGACGTTGCTAAATAGTTGCCTTTAGTTTATATACAGATATGGATATCAACCAAACAAAAGCAATATATTTCTAATGTACTGTATATATGCCCCACTTCAGCCCCTGTTTGGCAAATGATGAGTTTGGAAGAAAACTCCAGGCATCAGTAAACAACCAGGTAGCTCTACCTGCTCAAACTCTCAAACAATTAATTCAACAGTTTAAATGAAACTGGAAAGGGTCACAGACCTGTACTTTGCACTGAAATTGACGCATTTGATAAATGGTTTAAGCTCATTCACAAGGAGAGGGAGGGGAGAGTAAGAGTTCCCCCCTAGAGAGAAGTGCAAACAGAATGTCATGTCTACAAACATTGAAAGCCAGGATTTTACAAAACATTTGCCCCAGCTTAGATCAGGGCTTCATTGTGCTAGGTACAAGTGTGTTTGTTTTAACTCTAATCAGTCCTAGCAAAAGTAGATCACTCTGGCTAGTATGAGTGACATGTGTCTACCCAAGCCCCCCAATATAATCTCATCCCTGCCATGACCTCACCAGTTAGGAAAAGACCATCTAACTCACTGGCACAACATATGCCTGAATAAGGTCCCAGGTTCAACCTTGGCATCTCCAGGTTGGACTGGGAGAGACCCCTGCCTGAAACCCTGAAAAGTCACTGCTAGTTGATGTAGTCAACATCGATGTACCACTGGTCTGACTTAGTATAAGGCAGCTTCCTATGTAAACTGGATTAACAAAACAACACAAGTAAATCTCTTTGAACCCTCAAAGATAGATGCCATTATTTATTTCTGTCCAATGGAAAGAAAAGAAGGTAACAGACATGAGGTGAACTGATCTGCAGAAGGCCAATACTGGAGATTCACACAGACACACACCCAAGTCTCTGGTCTAGTTCTCTAACCACTGGTCAACACTGGCAATATCACATTTGGCCACATACATTCCATCTGTACATTTATACTGATAAATAACAAAAGACCTAGGTTCTAAGAACAAAGTTTAATATTGTGTGACGTATTATTCACCACTAACGTATTACTCTGCTTTTGAATTATGGTGCTGGAGGAGACTCTTGAGAGTCCCATGGACTGCAAGAAGATCAAACCTCTCCATTCTTAAGGAAATCAGCCCTGAGTGCTCACTGGAAGGACAGATCCTGAAGCTGAGGCTCCAGTACTTTGGCCACCTCATGAGAAGAGAAGACTCCCTGGAAAAGACCCTGATGTTGGGAAAGATAGAGGGCACAAGGAGAAGGGGACGGCAGAGGACGAGATGGTTGGACGGTGTTCTCGAAGCTACAAACATGAGTCTGACCAAAATGCGGGAGGCAGTGGAAGACAGGAGTGCCTGGCGTGCTCTGGTCCATGGGGTCACGAAGAGTCGGACACGACTAAACGACTAAACAAACGTATTACTCCCAGCCTATAAACATCACTTTAATTGGTTCCAGTTTATTAAAAAAGTCAAAGTGAGATACAGCGCATGACTGTGGCATTGTGCTTTGCTGTCGGCAAGATAAATGGCACTTAGAGACCTGCATGCCTTATCTCAACCCATGTTTTCAACGCAGAGTGGTCATGGAGATACTGGAGTGTACGCCTTCTCTTCCGCCCCAACCCTCGCTCCTCCTGCTTCACACAGGGGAGCGTTAGAAACTTACAATTTAGAGTGGTTGTGGCAACTGCTGAATTGATTAAGAGTGTTCTGTCAAAATAGAAGCTGAGCCTATTCATTTACAGCTTAGATGGGGGGATAGAATCAGTGTGTCTCAGACATAATAATAGTGATAAATGTGCATGTTCCCCGGCAAAATGCAGGAATCTGCCATTCAGCTGATTAGGTAAAAGAGCATTTTCCACAGGCTTTTTAAGCTCAGCATTTATGGCTACACAGAGACATTTGCTTTGCATGAGAATTGCCGGGGTTTTTCTTTCCAGTTGCTTGTAAAACGGATGTTTCAAAAAAAGGGGAAATAAGATTTAATTGCAACAGAAGGAGACTTCTTGTTTTTCCATCTTTACAATTAACAAGATAATGTATAGCATTTCTGAACAGCTAATGTGTGGGAGCAAATTTATGTCTAAGACACAGGCTGCTCCAAATTTATGGAATAGGCAGCAAAGATGGATCCATCTCACATAAGAGTTCACCACTTCCAAAGTCATTTAGAAAAGGGTTCATGCTCCAAACACATATGTACCACCTATGTCGCAATGAACAATACACCACAATGTTGTCTAACATAATTATTGAATCAGCCTTATTGAATTAAGCCCAACGGGTCTCTAGAAATGAGAACGGTCAGGGTAATTAGCATTCTACAGGTTAACTTTTAGATAACTATTATTATATGATGAATCACATGAAGGAATATCAATGAAGGTGCCATTTTCTTACTGGCAGAATCTTATGGAATCGCTCACTCCATTCTTTAAACTTTATCTCACAAGGCTGTGGGTTTGAGTCTTGTTAAGCCTTTTGTTCATGGTTGGTTTAGATTAGATTTGTGTTCATCATAAAGGAGATTTATAAAGGCACACCCTGGTTATATGCAACAGCCACACAAGCCAGCCCCTTTCGACAGTAGTGCTGTAATGGCATACTGTCCTCATGCACCCAAATATTTCTGAAGTGAGAAGGCAGTGACAGCTGACGCAGAAATATTACACAAATACTAGTGATGAGAAGGTGCGTTTCGAAACAAAGAATAAAACAAACATTGACTGTATGCAAAGTATTATGAGATCATTCAGACCCATGTGGAGAGTTTTACTTCTAAAAAGTTTCCATTGGAGGAGGTCAGCCAGTCACATAGAATGTAAATTACAGTCATACCTCGGGATAAATACACTTCAGGATAAGTATTTTCGGGTTGCACTCCACAGCGACCCGGAAGTAACGCGGCACGTTACTTCCGGATTTCAAAATGACGTCACACGCATGTGCAGAAGCGGCGAAACATTACCTGCGCACGCGCACATTACGTTCTGTTCAGGATGCGAATGGGGCTCCGGAACGGATCCCGTTCACATCCCGAGGTACCACTGTACAGTGGTACCTCGCAAGACGAAAAACTCGCAGAACGAAAGAGTTTTTCGTTTTTTGAGTTGCTTCGCAAGACGAAAACGTCTTGCAAGTTTGTCTCCTTTTTCTTAAAACCGTTAATACCCAGGGTAACCGTGCTTCGCAAGACGAAAAATTCGCAAGACGAAAAAACTCGCAGAACGAATTAATTTCGTCTTGCGAGGCACCACTGTATTCAAACCAATGTCAGGAGGGAGGTCAAGAAGATGAAGAATACTAGTCACCGCAGTGTTTTACATTCCTTTCTTATGCCCTTACAACACACCTGCAAGGTAGGTTTGCATTATTTCCATTTCATGGATGGAAAAACAGCAGTCTCCCTTGGCATTCCAGTGAGGGCTGATCTTTATATGTAACAGAATGAAGCAGTAGAACCCTGAGGTTGTACGATTTTAAGCGCAGGAAGGTTTTGAGGGATCTACCTGTTGAATCTCATTGCAGGCAAAACACAACCTTTGTAGGTTTCGGGGGGGGGGGGGCTATCAGAGAAACAATATATATTCCAGCTCACTTCCCCGATGTGTTAGCTTTCTGCTGCATCTTTTTTTCACTTAAGATGTTGCTGCCCAAGGTCATTTGACCACTTCAGGGTAGTAGATTCTACCACTTAAGGATTCTATTGCTCATTCTCACCTCATTCTTCCAGGCTTCAGTTCACAAAAACCAGAGACACAATGACCACACACTCGCAATAAATCAGTATTCAGCCACTATCTGAAATTTTTGTCTCTTAGCTCAAGCTGGTAAAAAAACCCCCACTCTCCTGGATAATTGTGGGCTAATAACTTCTGTAGTCTTAGTTGCAAAGCTATTTTGGCTGTTACCATTCAGTATTCTTTATTATTAATTGGTATTAAGGTTAGGCTGAGACAGACAGCCTCAAGGCCAGCCAGTCAACTTCATGGCTGAGCAGGGATTTAAATGTAGGTCTCCCAAGTCCAACACGCTATACCACGTGGACCTCCCAGAACAGCCACTGCCAGCTTGATGTCGTAGATGAATGGGTGGATGTGGAACTGGGAGTCCCAGGTCCAGTATCTAGGTAGTCATGCCTCTCCTATCTAGGTAGACAAGTCGCTCACACACACACAGCCTCAGTTCCCACCTGTAAAATGAACTCACATTTAAACTCAAAATGAGATATTCCCAATAAAAAGTTCGGACATAAACTGTATTAGGAACGCCCACAACCGTAGCACGCTTTCACAAAAGACGCTGCTCTCTGTAACTAATATAATACAAAAGGATTTTTACATATAACACTGTAAATATCTTTTAGCCTCTCACCTGCTATATTTGTGGAAATCTGAATGTTGAGAATGCAGGACAGAAAGAAGGGGGGGTTTCACCCCTTTTTTTCATAGCTGTCAACTATTCTTGCGAAGAATCCTATTCAGAATAAGGGACTTTCCCTTTTAAAAAAGGGAAAAGTTGACAGCTATGCTTTTTTTACACAGGGCGCACATTTTAACAAAGCTAGATTTTTTACATTCACTTTAGAGAAAATACAAAGGGCAGCTCAATTGTAGTGTATATGGTCTCGCACATGTACACTGGGGTTTTTTTAATCTTCTGTGTTTTACCCCTACACAAATTGACATGTCCTTAGAAATAACTCAGGAGAGGCTCAAAGTGGTGTGTGTCTGTTAGGGGGGGCGGTTTACAGCAGAAGCCCAACCACGTTTACTTGGAAGTAAACCCCACTGAACTAAAGTAGGGCTTGCTCCCTGGTGAGTGGGGTTAGGATTGCGGCCTTAGTGCCTGAAAATGACTTCGAGAGCATTTACCAGAAAAGGACCCCCCCACACACACACTCAGGGGGCAGCCAAGGAAGTCCAGCCGCCCTGTGCTCTCTTTCCCTTGTCAAAGCTGAGGAAACACGTGAGCTGTCAACATACATGTTAAGAGGACCACTGGCGAATCTCCATTTTCCTCACCAAGAGGTTCGCTGCTCATGGTGGGCGGCGCGGGTTTTTTTCTTTTTCTTTTTAAAAAGCCTTGTCGTGACTAGACGACCAGCCTGAGGAGAAAACTCCCCACGGAAGCCCCTCCTCCCCGACGCGGTCGCCTTCCTTTCACTGCCGAGCAGAGATCGGCGAAGGGTCCTTTCGCCTCGTCCCTCCTCCTCCTCCTCTTACTCAGACCTGCGGGGAAAGAGGGGGAGGGACCGGCGATGGCGAAACTAACCGTTTCCCTAAAGACCAGGAACTGCCTCCTCCCGAACCACTTTGGGAGGCTTTTACAGAAGCGGGACTTTAAATAAAAGCGGGGGAGGGGGTGGGAGAGAAGGGAACCCCCCCCACGGGACCCAAAATTAATGGCTCGTGAGTGCGGGTGGCGGGTCCACCTCCGCGTCGTTACGGAGCCGTCCCCCCCACCCCACTCGTTTACCACTTCTACACCGGGGGCTGCGGTCTGCGGCGGCCCCACGTGAGATGCAGCAGCTGTCCACGCCTGGCTTTCGATTCTCTTGTTTGTCGCCACCCCCCCCCCCCCGCCCCGGAGACACGAGCTAAGTCCTTCTCCCAGTCCTAGGACCGGTCACAAAACACATTGCAACCCCCTGCAGAGGGTGGGGTGGGGGCAGAGAGAGAGAGAGAAGGGTCAAGTGCCAAGCCTATATTGACAACACTGGGCACAGGGTTGCCAACTTGAATAAAATAACCGGGGTCCCAGGGAAGCCCCGCCCCGAATAATCGATCACATGACAAGGTGCACGCACAGTATTTGAATGGCAATACCCATCAACTTGGGGGGGGGGGGAGCCCCTTCAAATATTTTATTGGGAGGGGCCCAAGACCCCCTCGGACCCTAGGAGTTGGCTCCAAGGCTGGACAGCATAAGCTTTCCCATGCCTACTCAGAAGCAAGCGCCCCCCATGAGTTCAGTGGGGTTTACACCCAGGTAAGTGAGGCTAGGATTACAGCCCCCCCCCCCCGCGCGCGCTCTTGAGCCGCTGGGGATCCCCCACCCCCGGCAACTCCTCGCAGTTCATTCAAACGCGGGATCCGATTGAAAAAGGCGGCATTGGTAAGGAGGAGTAAGAAGTAAGAGTAAACTAAACAAACCCCGCCACGTGATTACATCATCAGCTGCCCCCCCATCCCTTAAAAAAAGGGGTCAGAACTTTCCACTGGTGAGTAAGTGCGGAACTCCTGCCTAGGCCGTAAAGCGCGGCGCCTCCATTGCAACTTCGCCAGCCTGCGGGTTTAAACTAGACACAATACCCGCCACCCCCACCTCCACCCCCGATCAGCCGCCCCCGATACACACGTCACGCATCAAAATGGAGCAAGTTTTATTGTTCTACGCCGCTACGGATTGATCTGCCACAGGCAGGGTCTACAAGAGCCCGATCCTAATCGTGTTTACTCGGAAACAAGTCCACTATTCATTTCGGCGGTTGCTTTCATGGGGAATGACAGCCCCACAGGAATTTAAAACTTCTAGGGCAGGGAAAACTTTCAAATCAAGAAAAGGATCAGAATCGGCCTCCCGGGACCTCGACCCTATTCGCTCCGCTCCCACCGCCGGCAACCCGCCTTACCTTCAGAGCGAATTTGTCTCCAGTTTTCTTGTTGAAGATTTCCAAAACTTTCCCATTAATCCCCAGCCCTAGGACTTGCGTGGTGACCTTGTAATCATCCGTGATGGCGTTTTTCTTGATCGGGAGGACGGACTTGATGTGGAACTGGGGGAATTGTTGTTGCTGGGCCAGTTGCTGCTGCTGCTGTTGCTGTTGGGGCGGCTGGATCGGCGGCGGGGGCGGCGGCGGCGGGTTGGGGAAAAGTATTTGGGGGTTCTGGTTCTGGGTGTTGGACAGCATCGTGCCGTCGGGGGAGCCGAGGCCACCAGCAGCGCTTCCCTCCCGGGCCGCCTCGCCTCGCCCCTCCTTCTCGCCCTCCTCCCTCTCCCCCAACAGTATGAAGTTTTGCGCGCGGCAGCCGGGTCGGAAATTCAGGGGTCTTCCCGATCCTCCTGGGCGCTGGCGAAAGGCGCGATCCCTCCTTTGTTGCGACCCGCGCCCGCCGGAGCTCCCGGCCGGAAGAAGCGGCCGCCCGCCCTTCTCTCGCGGCTCCCCTCCCGCCCCAGCTTGGCCCCAGCGCCCGGCTGCTCGCGGAACGTCTCTCGAGCGCCGAGACAGGAAAAGGAATCGCTACAATGTATCCACCTCGCTCCTTTCCCCGGTCGGCTTCCCTGCGCTGATGTCACAGCCTCGCGTTGACTGGCTGCGCCACGAGGGGTGGGAGGAGCCGGAGGCGGGGCCTGTCCAGGGAGGCGGGGCCTGGAGTTTGTGTGTGAGGTAGTGAAGGAGAGGCGAGGCGCCTGAAGGCTGAGGGAAAGTTGCCACACTTCGGGATGAACTGCTGGAAGGCGACTCCTCTCTCTCTCCCTCCCTCCCTCAGAGTCGTTCCTGGTTTGCAGGCTTTGCTGGGTGGGAAGTGAGCCTGGCAGAGCAGCTGTTCCTTTCCTGTGGACACCAGGCCTGAAGAAGAGCTCTGTGTGGCAGGGAAGTTTGCTTACCAGCGTTTTAAACACTTAACCCCAGTTAAACGAGGGCCTCGCATGGTGACCAAGGTGTCTGGATTCACGCTGGGCAGAAGCAGTCTCCTGTATTGAAGGCACCCAACAGTAAGCAACACCTGGCATTTATATAGTTTCAGTAAATAATTCCTTTATTTTCAGGAAATGTTTCAAGAACTGCTGGTGTCAGTTTCAGTTCAGTTAAAAAAAGCAAAACCCTTACGCACCTCCACTCTACTAAATGCAAAGGCATGAGAAAGTATGCACATTGCCACTTTAAAAGGTACATATCATGCTCTTCAATACAGTGGTACCTCAGGTTACATATGCTTCAGGTTACATACGCTTCAGGTTAAAGACTCCGCTAACCCAGAAATAGTGCTTCAGGTTAAGAACTTTGCTTCAGGATGAGAACAGAAATCGTTCTCTGGCGGTGCGACGGCAGCAGGAGGCCCCATTAGCTAAAGTGGTGCTTCAGGTTAAGAACAGTTTCAGGTTAAGTGCGGACCTCTGGAACGAATTAAGTACTTAACCCGAGGTACCACTCTATATCTGTTCTGTGGCTGCTGAAAGCTCCGTTGAATCTCCACTAACTGAGCCTCGTAGGTATTTGTATAGTACTCCTACATGGTTAAAAAGCTTGGGAGACCCAAGAATTTATGAACAGATTTTTCAGTAGAGTCCCCCAGAAAGAGTACAAATTCAAGTATGTAGTTATTGTAGCTGATCTCTCCCTGGCCATCAAACAACATCAATTCCAAGCAGGTGCTTGATGGCTCAACTCTCTGGTATCATAGCAAAGGCACGGTGAGACTTACCCTTTCTTATTAATGGAAATGAACGTACAGTGTGTGAAGAAGCTGTGACATCTCAGAAGACATAGCTTTGGGCTAAATAAATTTTTTAAAGGTACTTACAGAGACTTTATTTATAATATAATGTATGACTTTCCACAACAGTGTTCTCTGGGTGGCTTACAACAACACATTAAAAATGTAAACCATGGTGACTAAAGGATAAAAAGTCCTGTGTCCTATGATAATTACAATATTACACAGGAAAGGTATTGAAGCTTCAGATACACGTTTACCCCAGTGCAGACAGGAACAGAGGAACTTGAGAAACTGCCTTATACCGAGTCAGAGCATTGATCCATCCATCTCTGACTGGCAGAGGGTCTCAGGCAGGGGTCTCTCCCAGCTGTATGCAGAGATTCCAGGGAATAAACCTGGGAACTCCTGCATGTAATGCTGATCCTCTACCACTGAGCTATGGCCCTTCCCTAACAGATAGGCTACCAGGAGTCACAGATCAGAAAGGAAGTGTGGAAAGTGGTTTTATGACTGAGATCTCCTGGGCCAGAAACAATAGTTGAGAGATGTAGAGATTCTTTAAAGGTTTTTGAAGTAAGGGAAATCATCCTCTTGAGAACTGAAATGAATGTTTGTGGATCTGCATGAGAAAAGTCAGGAAAGAACAAAATATTCAGTATACAGTTGTGTGAAATCCCTGGGTTGAAACGAGCCAATTAGAATATCTTTTCGGTGCCTTTAGCATTTGCTGATAGTTACTGCATCCACTAGCAACATAAATCCTTTTTCTGTAAAACAGTCATGTAATCACCATTGCACAGGATACCAATGCAACTGTGCCATAGCTTGCTACTGTACCATAATATAGTCACACAAACCTATAAGCAGCTGTGGGTTGTGCAATACTTTATAACGTTGGTCTATATGTCAAGGCTTTAAAAAGATCCCTTTGGGATTTGGCTTCTGTTCACCCAGGGTACGTGAATGTGCTCAGTTTGCAAGCATAAAAGAAGCAGAATGGACAGAGACAGCTGAGTCAATACAAATTATGGAAATGTTCCAAACTTGAAGTGCGTTAATTAAGAAAACGCAGATATTTGGTGCAGAAAATGCCAACAATGAGTAGATGCTTCCCTTCTGTTCCCACAAAGCAAACAGAAGGCAAATATTAAAGGCTATGTCAGGCCAGCCTTTGGCATTTCTGAAAGGCCAATTTCGTTTCTGACGTAAGTTAGAATGAAGGGTGAAATAAAACAGCACACATTTCTTGTGTTCTTCATAGGGAGGTTGGGATGACCCTGGCCATCATGAATGATACTTTGCAGCTTACATGGCTGCTGACAGGCATGCAAAAGAGCACACCACCAGGGTGGAAGATGCTCTCTTATTCTGCATGGGGAGCTAGAAGCAGGAAAATTATTATTATTATTATTATTATTATTATTATTATTATAGCACCCTACATCTGCAGGTCTCCAAATGTCCTTTGGAGTATGGCTAGTATGTATATTGAGAGCCGAGTGGGCAAAATGTGACCTCCTAAGCCATATCACGTGGACATCTGGCCTCATCACTATGTAAGAGTCTACATGGTGCCTACAGAAATTTAGTGTTGGTTCCTTCAGGATTCTGTGTCCAAAAAGACCTAAAGTATAAGCACCATAAACATGGACTAAGTCAAACTGGGCTGGCCCTACACTGAGCTGTGTGGCTGCACAAATCAAGTTGATGTGACCAAGTTCAAACTTGAAAGAGTATCTGCTGAAGAGATGGCCTAGTAATATTTTGAAGCTTTTATTTATTTTTTGACAAGCCAATGAGGCCAATAATAATATGATCCTTGGGGTACCTTCCAACTCTATAATCATACGAATCTGTGATACTAAGGGGCATTTCAAAGATTTTGAAGGCAAAATTTCTACATGGAAATCACTGTTGTACAGAATATAGTATGCATCCTACACATCAACAGTGGATCTTTGGCTTTTTGCAATCACTAAAAAGATGGGATTAGACAGATTCATACAGGGTGGCTACTAGTCATAATGGCTACTCTCTCCAGAATCAGAGGCAGCATAGGAAAGCAGGGGAGAACTATCACCCTCCTGTTCTGCTTGTGGGCTTCTCATGGACGTCTGTTTCTGGATGAGATGGACCGAAGGTCAGATCTAGCAAAGCTCATGTTGTTAAGGCTTTTGTTAGTGTGCAGTTGGGCACAAAAAGTGGGGTAGTTGGAAAGCTAATAAGAAGCTGTTGGAAATATTTGGGGGCAGGTATTAGAGATGCTAGTATTTATTAAGCATATTAAGCAGTTAAGTGACAGCATGTACCCGGTCATTTCCCCATACTTAAACTTCCCAAACCATATTCCTCTTTCTCATCAGAGCCTCCTCTTTTTTGCCTTCCTCTTTCAGCAGGTCATTGCATCCTTGTAAACACCCTTAAATAACTCCTGGTTTTGCATGCGTTCGTTACTGAACTAAGGCAGGTTCATACATGGATTCCCACTGTATAGTAGATAAGAATTACTGACTCCTATGGAGAAACACCACCACTGATACAGGGTATAAGCAAGGATCAAATCACACTTTGTGCTCGTTCAGCTTTTATTTATTTTTTTTAATCTGATGGGGAATGTGTGCAGTTGGAAAAATCTGCTTTTAGAACCTGCTGCATTTTACCAAGCTATGAGAATACTTCTGAAACTAAGGAAATTTTCAACACAAGAGGCTGGTTTATCACGTTAGTGTTGCTTTCCAAACCCCATGCTTTTGCTCCAGGCTTCACAGAAGCCTTTCTAGCAGTAATTCCCAAACTGTGATAGGTTAGGAAAGCTTTGAGGGCTTTCCCATATGTCATCATTTTGAAAACAACAACTGTGGAAGCCCGGAAGAATGTAGAGTCCAGGATGTCAGGAATGTGACTGAGGATGGAAGGAGAATTCTAGGGAGGAAGGATTGGCCAGCATAGGAAATTTTTTCCTTCTCCTTCTTACTGGAGGTCAGGCACATAGATCAATAGCAGAGAGGAGCTGTGTGAGTGTGTATTTTGGGATGAGGGACAATGGGATGGAGCAGAAATAAATACAGACTCCACTAACCCAGAAATATTACCTCAGGCTAAGAAATTTGCTTCAGGAGAAGAACAGAAATAGTGCTCTGGCGGCAGCAGGAGGCCCCATTAGCTAAAGTGGTGCTTCAGGTTAAGAACAGTTTCAGGTTAAGAACATACCTCCAGAACGAATTAAGTTCTTAACCTGAGGTACCACTGTACTAGAAATCCTTTTCCTTCCAAGGTTTCTCGCTGCACCCAAAGCCCACCCCCTTTGACCCTAGCTTCCCATTCTCAGGCATGATCAGGTCCATGGCCCATCTAGCTTCCAACCATGGAGGTAGAGCAAAGCCCTCATGGCTAGTAGCCATTGAGAGTCCTCTCATCTATGGACTCTTCATTCCACCACGTGAGGAGGGATATATTTGTATCTGGACCATGCTTTTAGTTTTTAGCAACTTCTTTTTAAAATAAATAACAATTAGGTGCCAAGTTACATATTTTCACACACTATGTTCTATAATATTTTAATTTAAATACACCTCTTTTTTTTTAATGAAGCCATCTTATGTAATGCTGGTTTTTGGCATGCTGTCAAGAAAGACCCCAAAAGGCAGATCGGAAATGTATTTGCACTGTTGAAAACCAGCATGATAATGGTTTCATTCATTTGTCCAACTAATGCAGAGTATGGAGGAGAACATACATTCAATACTGCTATTGGCTAAGAGGCATTGACATTATATAAAGTACAACCTTGAAATGTTTCGCAAACTCTAGTTTCTTCCACCTCTCTTCACATTCCTTTTCCCTTGTGATTAGCACAGAAATCCCATTTCCGATTTTTGCAGAAACAAACTCTCAGCACAGCAGCTCCTGCAAGATATTTTATTTCACTTTCTATGCTGCAAAGATATGACTGGTGAAATCAAGGCTTCAAAATCACATTCAACAGTGGGGGGATTTTTATAATGCAGATCAGCTGTGGAGATGAGTAGTTCTGGTTCCCTTTCTTTGAAGCAACTGTAGGCATAGGGTGGGCCAATGGTGGTGCTTTTCCTCTCATGCCCAGAGACCCAAAAACCTAGCTTAGAATTAGAAAAATCCACAGAGGATAGGCCTATCAAAGGCTGTTCACCATGATAGCTGAATGGAATCTAGGGACCATATACAGTAACTTTGAATACCAGCTCCTGGACATAAATGGACTATCAGCTTCATATAGAACCAGCCCTACTGTTAGACAGAGCCAGGCAGCTGATTGTGGATGTTGTGAACAGGCATCAAACTATTATTTAATTTATTATGACTGCATTATTACTGCCATGGATGGGGGAGAGGTGGAATTATTTGCTTCAGGTGCCAAAATAATTTGACTAGCCTTGAGTATTGCGCACCTTAACTAGAAGTGGGGGGAGTGGCGAGAGTAGCATCTTTTACTGCCTTGCCACAGGCAGAATAATGCTTCATACCCACCTTGCAAGCATCCTAGAGGTTTCTAGCAGACTACAGTGGCAAAAATGCTGCAATAGACAGTCTGATTCAGCAGCATCCTTGTCTTCAACCTGCAGCTATCCCTGAAGCTGAAAGAGATGAGGTTAGGGAGGGGTCTGTATAGGTTTGGGCAGTGTTTTCACCTTCAAATGGGCCTCCTCACTGGATCCACCCAAAGGTCATGAGAACGTGGCTTGACTTTTATTCTCTGAGCACAGATTCAGCCTTTCACTATGTGTACATTTAAATACGTGATCACCTTCATATATATTTAACAATGGAAATATATCATCCGTGAGAGCCACTGATCCAAAGCAAGAGTGTGGTATGGAGGTTTAACCCTTGTTACGTATGCATAGATTATTGGCAATTTAGTTGATAACTTCATATTCTCAACTGGAAATGGAATATAGAGGAACCATTTGGGTTGCTTTGAGAAATGTGATAACATGCACAATTTTTAAAATTAAAATCAATCACACACACACACCAAGTCACACCAGTATCAGGAAAGCCACAACAGGTAAAAATAGCATCTTCCCTTCCAGGTCAAATAGTCACTTCGGGAGGCAATTTTAATTTGCCACCACCCATGCCATGGTCCAAGTCTGCTTCCATTCCAAAACACAGTGGCAGCGATTCTTACTTGTAGGTAGGGAAGAGATATTTATTGCTGGAAGCCTCCCAGAGTGGCCACCCAGTTGGATGGGCCGCATATAAATAATAAATTATTATTATTATTATTCAGGCTAACAGTGGCATAGGCTTTGCTATTGTGCTGTCCAAAACAAAACATACAAGCAAAACCTCTATGCAAAGAAGAAATCTCCTCCCAAGGGTGATTTCATTTAAGAAACCTCACTCCATTTTAGTCACTTTGTATCAGACATCTCTAATTCCACAAATAAAAACATAAGTGAGTTAATAATTACGTTGGCCAAAGCCTCCTCTTTCCTGACGAGTGTTTATCTATAATCAATTCCCATGAAGAGAAGGGACATGAATAACAGAGCAGGGAGGATGAGTGTCAAAGAAAGGCCAAGAGGTGAGAATGAGTTCTGCAAAGAACAAAGCACATCCCAGCAGCGGCAAATTAACTCGCTCTTCCGTGTGCAGCTCTGAATCCAATAAAGAAACCAATGATCCCCAGAACTGGACTTCAAAGATAAGGGACAATCACTCAGAGCCAATTTATCACTCTGAAACCTGGCATCTGTTAGGGCCCGATTCAGATTAGATTCAGATTAGTTCATTCGAACGTTAGTCATCAGGCCTCCACAAAGCATTGGTTAGGCAAAAGGGAACAACAGATCCATAGTCAAGTTAACATAATAATTCAAATAAAACTACATAACCAATTGGAAACCTGTTATTCCAGGCATGGTAGAAGGGGAAGGGTTTTTTGTTTTTGTTTTAAACAATGAATGGGAAAGCTGCTCCCCAGGATTCTTAAGGCGTACGGTATTTGCGCATTCATACAAGGACTAGTTTTAATAATTCTGCACATGTTGTTTGAGGCAGTGGTGAACCTTGGGGCCCCAAATTTCAATGGTGCCTTGTGTGATGCCAAAATCTGGTGCCCTCTACCTTTCACCTTCCATTCTACTATATCATAGTTGTGCCCCCCACCTGAGGCTCCGTGCCCAGTAAGAATGAACCGGTTGTGCTCCCCTAAATCTGCCTCTGAGGATAGCAGGCCCATTCATGTGTTCTACACTGTGTAATACAGCAGGTACCTGCATATATCTGTATATACATATGACTACTCACCTCTCAAAAAAAGGGGGAACTTCGGGGGGGGGGTTGAGAACTCACAGAGTGTCTGCATGGCTTTTCTTCTTCTTCTTCTTCTTCTTCTTCTTCTTCTTCTTCTTCTTCTTCTTCTTCTTCCAGTTTACATACCACCCTTTATCCAAAGATCCCAGGGTGGTGTACAACATTAAGAACATACAGCATAATAATAAAAACATCATACAAAGCATATTAATACACAGCATAATAATAAAATAATCTCATGCTGCCACCGTCTGGACCTCTCGTGGAGAGGGCACATGAAGAAGGGCCTCAGATGGTGACTGCAGGGTCCAAGTCCATTCATACCTCATACCTTGAGGTATTGCAGATGAAACAAGGCCCCTCCCCTCTCCCCTCTCCCCACAAGCTGTTCTGGGAATTCTGGTGACCCCCTCCCCCTTGAGCCAATTTCAGGGACATGGGGGAAAGCCCTGTTGTGCAAGCAGAAGACATTATCACTATAATTTACATATCCTGGTCTTTCTATGCAAGGCAGTTCACAATAGTGGGGGGACGGGACACCCTAGCGGAATCCTATATGCACATACTCAGAAGTAGGGCCCATTAAATTCAATGGGCTGTAGTTCCAGGTTGCAACCAAACAGTGTAATAAACAAAATAAACAGTGTGGAAGATAATTTAAACAGCCAAGTCAGATAAGAATACAAAGACGTTAATTGGGTTTTTTGGTTTATTAGGGGATTTTAGGGCATTCCTGGTGGGCGGTGAATAGTTATATGGTGGCACACTCCCAAAATTAGTGAGGTGTTGTAGTAGCTTTCGGAGAAAACAGGCAGAGGGTGACCTGCTGCCCTTCCCATTTCTATGACCGCCAGAATGCATGTTTTCTTAGCAATGAGATGTTGCATGAACAATAGTAAAATGTGATCAAGCCAAATGATAGTAGAATGCAATGCAAGTACAGTGGATGCTTGGGTTGCGAATGTGATCCATGTGGGATGCATGTTCGCAACCCGCAGCGTCCGCAACCCGCAGTGGCGCATCTGCGCACACGCGGGTTTTGATTTGGCGCTTCTGTGCATTCGCAAAGCGCGATTTAGTGCTTCTGTGCATGCGCAACCGCCGAAACCCGGAAGTAACCCGTTCCGGTACTTCCAGGTTTCGGCAGTCCGTAACCCAAAAAAATGCAGCCTGAAGCATCTGTAACCCGAGGTATGACTGTACTACCTAGATGAAACATATGTGGTTCTCCTGCAGAAAAAGTGTAGAAATTGTGCAACGTTTAGGCAGCATACACAGACTGGTCATTCATTGGATCACTGTAGAATTTCTTGCCTCTGGTTCCTGGCCTTTTAATTCAAGTATCTTTACCTTCCCTCTCAACCTAGGTTTTTCCAATATTAAAATGTTAAGTTTGTTTTATCCAGAACTAGACCAATATACCATCACCACCACTACCATCATTATTCTTTATAAAATATTGTTACACGCTACTGCAGTCTCCAAAAAGTGCAAAATCCCAGGAGTTCAGGTGCTTACCCAGGGTTTGTGTTTCCTTTTGGAAATGAGGCATAGTGGAGATTGTGGTGTCTTTATGATATGTTGGTTTTTTTACACATATATGCAACCTGAGCCTACAATGGAGAGGTTCCCAGCACGGCCTTTAGCTTCTCGCATAGGAGAGCAGCCTTGATCCCAAACAGAAATCAACCATGTTATCTCTCTCCTTTAACAGCCTGTCACAGTTTTGCTAGCATATCACTGCCAACTGCAATCCTAAAAAAACCCCCTAACACTGGCCTTTTGTCTTACCATTTAAAACCAGGGCCCAGGGAGGGGCTTCACCCATTGGACTGGCAGGCACTGAATCTCCTGGTGGCGCTACCTTTTGTTAGGTCAGTGACTCAGCCATTGTCAAGCGATTACCTCATGAGGAAGCTGGCCTGTGTTATTTCCAACCCTTGCTAGATCCAGGAATTTAGGGGGTTTCTTAAATACTAACCCTTTACTGAATCTGGAGATTTAGGGGAGTCTGACCCCCATCACAAACTCATAACAATATTCACCACGCACGGTACAAAAAGATAAAGAGTGGGTCCCTGCCGGCAGTGTTAAAGTCTTAAAAAGCATAAGGAAAGGATAGTTGATGGTAGAGGAGGAAGGAAGCCATCTTGTTCATGCATGGCATTTTTAATAAGGCTGCATTTTGGTGTGTATACTGGCTCATGACTAGCCAATGCAATCACTTACGTGCCTATATGCCATTCACCACCCAGATGTCATGAATGACAGGCTCAGAAGCTATCTCTTGGCGCCATTAGCATCCATCGGATCACAAAGCGTTTAAATCTATCAGTTGCCAGGCAGCATTTCATATAAATTATAAAAATCTTCCCAGGGAATCAATGTCTTCTGCCTGGAAGGCCTTGGAATCTGCAGAACAGCAGGAGCCTATTACCCATTTCCAGCTATGTTAGCTCTTAAGTGTTTGTGTTAATATTTCTCCTACCAAGAAACCTCATTAATTACAAGGTGTGCAGCATCTCAGGAAATCCTTGTTACAAATGAGGTCTTTTTTCTGATCCTTTTGCCCTGATCACCATGGGGTTTGAAACTGTACATGTGTTAAGTCTGTACGTGGTTGCTTTTTAAAAGACCAGCACAAAGCAACGATAAAAGATCAAAGAATCTCTTGGTGGTGCAGTTAGGTAATTTTAGTCTCTGAAATTAATGGTCTTGTTTGCATGCACACAGACACATCCATCTCTTTAGATGGTAATGTCTATTATTCTGCTTGCTTCAATATGTGGTGGGCGAGACTGGCTGTGTTTGGGGTCTTCCTGCCCCCATCCTGCTGAGTGGGGCCCTGAATGT
This sequence comes from Podarcis pityusensis, assembly GCF_964106645.2. NCBI lineage: Eukaryota > Metazoa > Chordata > Lepidosauria > Squamata > Lacertidae > Podarcis > Podarcis pityusensis. The sequence goes on from NC_138030.1 coordinate 39,458,152, forward strand.
CTGCGCCCAAAGCCTTCCCTGACACTGGTACTGCTGGTAGAATCTTTAATGAAGCTATCCCACTTTATGGAATTGCTTTATGGGATTTTGGAGCAATGATAGCTATGCAGAATATGATTCCTTCTTCCTCCCTTCAAAACATTCAAGCAAAATCAAGCTTTGCAGTGCAGAACAGCAGGCATGGGTAGCAGCATCTGGTTCTCTGCTTATGAAGTCAAAAACTCATTTCTCATTTAGGGTTCCAAAGATCTCATGTTATAGTGTGGGTAGAGAAGGCTCTATGAAGAAGGGTCCCTTTCCATGCAAGGCTGTCCATTCTGGTGCCCTTAATAGCTGCATCACAGAATCTGAGAGGTTATGCAGTTGGACCAGCCTTGCTAGTATGGACTAATTTAGAAAAAACAAGATAACACAAGAATGCCAATTGCAGCAGGAGAACAAGGAGCAGGCAACTCAACATGGATTACTTGTGTGCACATTTGATAAAGTGTGTCTGAGGAGATTCACAATACTATCTGTTGATGGGAATATTTTATTTTTTTAAAAAGAAGATTTGGCTAGGAATCAGGGTTTTGTGATAAGATTTGGGTTTGCACAAAGCTGTGATTATGTGATCCTGTGAGTATATGACCCATGCAATTCTTCCCTTAAACACTAATGGGTAGAGCATTTATTATCTACCTATTTAAAGGGTTTTTTATCCCACTCTTTAGCTGAAAAGGCTCTCAGAGCCTTGCTTAAACAAAACTACAGCCAGGGCAGTCCATATCCTCAGGTTTACTACTCCTGCTGCTGCTACTACTACTAATAATATTTCATGACTTGCCTTGTATATAAATTTAAAGGCAATTTACAATTATACAATAATCAAGAAAAGATTTTTAAAGAATACAAATAAGCTTCCATGGAAACTTTACATTTACCACCACCACCACACTCAACTGGAAAATGAAAGGGGGGGAAAACCCTACAGCACACATGAAAAAAGGATGGTAAGGGACGAGGAAGATAAGCACCAGTTCTTAAAAGTTACAGATCGCTTCCTTAATTAGTTTTTTTTATTACAGATTTTCTTGTGTTACAAGACAAACAAATAAACAGCAAAGTTACAGTTCTTATAGCACTGAGCTGAAATGAAAATCGTTCAGGTAGCTTGACAGAATGGCTGGTGCTCGGTGACAGTTTGGGAGAGCCAAAGGCAGCTGGTCTCTCAGCAAAAAAACGATGGGATAGCCCTGCTTCTCTTATCTCCTTCTACTCTGCAGCAGTGTCTGCTGCTAGGTGATAGCTAGTTTAAGAGTAATCTTATCTGTGGTGTTTAGGGGAGAGGCAGCAGGGTCCCTCCTCTACCAAACATAGCCCTTTGCCACTCCAGGTATCTATGAAGTGCCCCAAAGGGTCTCACAACAACCAAATCTAGTAAAAAAAAACCCCAACCATTTCCCCTCTGGAGCAGAGGTCTCTCAACAACCTAATGCAGAAGACTTTCCCCTCCCCCCCCAAAAAAGGCCAAATATTGGTCTGCTTGAGAGATTTACACATGATCGAAAGGAAGAGAGGGTCCGTGCTGTAAAGGCCAAGGACTGTTGACTCAGGCGATAAGACAGGACAACACTGATGTTCCACAGCTATTAGTGGTGGAAATGACACATTAGATGGCTGCGAGTCCAGCCCACAAGGGCACAATGTGCTCACAAAAACATGACTCTCAAAAATGTTCCATAAAACCAGGTGGAGCCCATAGCTAATGAATCCTGCACAGGACTAACAGAGACCATATACCACTCCCATTTACGCCATATCCCATGTTCTCCCACCACCAGTTTGGGGTATACACATGATGTTAACTACAGTCCTGATCCATCCTGTCATTTCCCCAAACCGGCTTTGAACTGGATTGAGAAACAGAGCATCCTAATTGCATTTTAAGCCAATAATGTGTACACAGCTTGTGTTGGGGGCAGGGAGTTGAAAGAAAGAACATGGAAGAGGGGCAATATATGGTCATCTTGGAGAGATAATCTGGTGGACAACCTCTGAGGGCAGATGCGGGAAGGGGGAAGATGGGATGTGGGAGATCCACAATCTGATTTCTTGTCAGGTTTTCCACTTTGAAGCAGCTGTGTGTCTGTCCAATCTTGCTCAAAGCAGCGCTAATCCTTTCCCCCAATCTAAATTACCTTCCTGAAGCTGTTCTTGGACCCATAGAGAGAAAAGGCAGGCATGACACAAGCACCTGTCTTTTTTCTACTATTGGTTTAATATCAGCTTCAAAAGGAGGGGGTGTTAGATAGGAAAAAGATGAGGGTGGGTGGTGGAAAGGATTAAAAGTCCCCCGCCATCCTCTAGCCCACCTGCTCCAGTCAAAATGGGAACACTTCCCTCCTTGGGCTGCTTTAAAATGGGGGGAGACATTAAGAGATCGGATCACGCAACTCCTGCATTACACCAATTTATGTGTGTGGTTATGATATGTATTCCGAATTAGGCATCTGGTGAACATGGCCAAATCTCATCTGTTTGTTGTGTTTGTTACAGCACCTTGCAATTCACTAGGTGGCGCCAAACAGTAGGAAAAAGTTCCAGCCGGTAATCAAAAACTGAAAAGATTATTAGATCTGGATTTATTTATTTTTTATTTGAAAAACAGAGAATGTTATGAAGAGCCAGGATATCTGTTCTTGAGGGTCACTTCACACACACTCTTTCTCCCCACCCCCACCCTAATGAAATGATAGCACATCCATGCAGAAGGGAGCTGCAGTCCATTCCATTTGTAACATTTGCTGTGGCAAAGTTTGTAAATTGGTGCCACAGGAGACTGATAATAGAAAACAAACTTTTATTTAACTCTGTACAGCTTTAATTGTAACTGATCTACAACTGACTTAGGTTTCCATGTTCTGCTAGGGTTCCCCAGAACTGTTTTCCTTCGTCCAGCACTCCCTAGAGATTTTTAAAAGGAGGCTAAATAAAGACAGTAGGAACCCAAGTGTTCCTATTTAGCCTCCTTTTAAAAATGAAATATTTGTCTCTGTTCCTAATAATAGCTTTTCTTCTTTTGATCCTTGGTGTAGCGCTAGGCCTCTCAGGGCCCAAAAGCTGCTCGGAAGTGAGTCTCACTGTCACCATGACCTGCAGCAGTTCCTTCTGTTCTCTCTTGAGATTAGTCTAGCTTGTTTGTATCTTTTGACAGACATGTCTACATTTTTTCCATTGTTTCAGTCATCACTGGCTCAAGGCTTTGAATGCTCCGCATATCTCTTCTGTTCCTCTTGTAGACAGCCACATTATTCCCTTTGAACTAAATTGTTCTATATGTGCACTATATAGAGCATCAGCACTGAAAACTCTTAGCCTGGCCTTAGGATTAGTGGTGTTAAGACTAGTGGTCATCTTAAGATTCTTGGACAAGTTATGCAAGCATTTTCTGAAAATTTCCTCCAATGATTTCTGTTGTGCTTCTACAGTTATGGGTTTTTTCCACGGATGTATGAGTCAGACCTTATGCATCTCAACATCATCACCCATGTTTCTTTCTCTAGTTAACTGTGTTAATAGATGTCAGCTGTGCAAGATTAGGTGCTACTGTGTTGTTGCTGAAAAGGTCAACTGTTGCCTATGTTTCCGAAGCACTGTCAACAGATCCGTGTTCAAATAGAAAACATCTGCATCGCCTTTTACTAAATTGGCTCTTTCAAATTTAAATCATTTATGGCCACTGTACCTGAGATAGCTTGCACACCAAAATCTGCTACCTAAAATTGCTGCTGAACTGCCTGGTCTTGATATCAGTAAACTGGGATGATTCCAGATTGGTATTTAATTTCCAAACAGGTTGCTGGCAGTAGGTTTCTTCATTTTTTTCCCTTAATGGGTTTTCCATGGATAGGCTAAATCCTGATTGGGGGGGGGGCAGGCAAGGGAATATGGGCTGGCATTTTGATACCAACAATGTTTTATACATATTGCCAAACAAAGTGGGGGGGGGGGATCATGCATGAGAAGCACTGATCCCACAGTAAATACCCATTGGGAAACACCCACAGATAAATGGGAAACACCCATTTATCAGTTACGTGCAGTCTTTCCCTTAGATATGCTACTAATCTGATTTGCAAGAACTAATGAGATTTTTTTAAAAAATGTTATTGCATTAACCAGGCATGCCCCTGTGTACAATTTAAAATAAACCAGTTTGTGATCAATTATGAGAAGATCCACATACAATTTGTCTTCCACAACTGAAGAATTCACTTGACTGATGAAGAAAACATGTGAGTATTCACCTGCTTCTGCCAGTTTATATATTTGTCTTGAGATTTGACCCTCCCTAGCTTTAAACATTATAGTTTTATACATTTTAGCAACATGTGCCATATTTTTCTGCTTTCTTTCCCATGGAGGAAAGTGAGAGATAACTGAAATAAATAAATAAATAAATAAATAAATAAATAAATAAATAAATAAATAAATACTATTTCCCTCCTTTCTCATATTCTGGGCAGGAATTTATGCAGTGGTTTTTGCCGCACCTGCTGTAAGTTTTTGCCACTTCTGCAAGTGACACTTCCTTCTGTTTAGAGCATTTGCCAGTGTTGGGGGGGTTGCTTTTGTCTGAGGCTGCCTGTCTTAAGAGTTCTTTGCATCCAGTTTTGTTTTGTCCCTGCTATTCTAAGCCCTTTCGATTGCTTTGTAGCTACTTCCTGTGCCCTACATATATTCACTGCATGCAGGTTAACCTGGATCTCAGTCTGTCTGACTTTATACCGCCCACACATGCAGTCTTTTAAACAGCTTCAAATCAGCTACAGGTGGGTCAGTGCTCTTCACTCTGGTGAATAATTTATGCCTTTCATACATAAGATTTCTTCTAGGAGCACAATACGTTTCAGATCTATCAATCAAAAGTTGATACCCACATTGTTATCAAAATGAAACGTATTAATCCTCTCCCTGGCTTCAGCTGGACCTAGGTAGACTTGACATCAAACACATAAGCTCATTTAATGTTAAAGAAAAACTTTCAAAATAGAAGCTATGCTATTTTGGACCCCAATCAGGATCAAGACCACAGCACACAAAGTGGTGAACCATTTCCTCCGGTGTCACAATCCCACAGAAAGTGCTTTCCTGCAAGCAGATACTGTATTTAACCTGAAAGGATGAATTCACATCATTTGAGGGGGACAGAAATTTTTGACTGTGACCATCATACGTGTAGAGTAAAACCACTTTCTCCATGTGTCATAGTCTTGATCCCCACACCCTCCAATTATTTTGGAAGGCTTTAAAAAATAAATAAATGTTAAAGTGCATTTTTGCTTTGTTTTCCACCATATAAACCAGGGGTGAGGAACCTCGGTCCATGGGCCTGATGTAAGCCACAGGGCTTCTTCATCTGGCTCACCTTTTCTCCAGGTGTCCCTGCATCTAAGTCTCAGCCCCTCCTGAAGTCCTCCTCCAATGGCCCATGGTCCCCTCTCACTCTGCAGCAGTTAGAACCACAAGCTTTGGTCCTGTTACAAGTTTCCACTTGAGCTGCTTCCTCTCACGGCTCCGCTCACTTCCTCCCCACTTCTGATGGGGTGATCAGAGTGCAGCCTTGCCTCTTCATGGCTCCCCTGCAGCTCAGCACTTTGGACAAATGGGGTCAAAGGAGGAGCTATGAGCAGACAACCCTACTGCGACCCTCAGGCTGGAAATGGTTCCCCATTTCTGACATACAGTTTTGTTCCAAGTCATCGCACCAGCGGAAACTTCTTACCTTCCTTATCTGCTCCACTTGCAGGGCAGCACAACTTACTTCCCCTTTCTTCAGTGCTCAGCAGCAGTTTGTTTGCACACCAACCTTTTTGGAAGTTTTTAACTGTCCCATCTTTACATTCACTTTCATGTTCTCTCCTGACACAGTGTTGTATTAGCTTACTCAAACTTTGTAAAGCAATGCCACAGGCGAACTGAAGCACAGAGCAAATTTTATTTAACGTTGTGCAATTTGTCCCTGACACATGTGCCTACGCGGTGCATATGTGATGGCAAAAGTGCACTGTAATGTGCAAAGTTAGTCCTCCTGACTGAGACGGTGTGGATGTGAATGCAATACACTGACCCAAGCGATTACACCAGAGTCATCTCATCAAAGTCTGTCTCAGTTCAAGGCATCCATGGGGAAAAGCTCAAAACTGGGGAGAAGGGAGGGGAAAATATCAAGCACAATATTTCCACAATGACTTCAGAGTTATACTCAAGCTGCTTAAATTCTCCTTTTGTTGCGCACAGGGGCTTTCCACAGAACTGCCTGCCAGTGAGCATATAGGTCACAGAGAAAATCAAACACTCTGAGAAGCTTTTGTACAAGATGTCATCAGGGAGGAAAAGAGCAGTGGAATAAGGCTCAGTTCAGACATAACAGGAAACCGTGGTTTCTCGTTTTGAGAATTAGGTTCAGAATACTTTGCGCTTGCATATCCCATATTCCTCTGTTCTCCTGTATTGCCCCACTTTTGATATCAAACTAAACAAAGTTTCTCACAGTATCTGAACTCAGGAAACTGTGGTTTGTTTAAACTATGGTTTGGGAATAAGCCAAGAACTACAGTTTGACCTTGGTTTGGTTCTCGAATTGTTAAACAAACCACTGCTCCCCAAATTTTGACATCACAGAGGACAGTGCATGAAAGAAGAGAAGAAGAGAGCGGGAGTGTGAACATGAAGGATTTATATATTTATATTTATTTATTTATAAAACAGAGTGTCTTCATGCAGTCTGTTGCATGAAGTGGGAGGAGGCAGGGCAGGAGAGCTGGTAGAGACCCCATCCTTGCAGAAAATTGGGGGATATTTAACAATTTGCTGGCCTCCACTCCAGGCCACAAAACCAGCTCACATGAGGGGTGGAGATGGCTACTCCCCTCATACTACAGGAAACATCCCTGTCAGCAGCATACACAAGCACTAGCTCTGAGCTCAGAGAGACCAGGGGAATTGGGTTGGTTAATCAAACTAGTCTTCTGCTGGCTTGGCACTATTTAAACTGAGCATTATGATGGTGGTGGTGGTGGATATTTACACCCCACCTTTTTTTCCTCATGGGACTCAGCATCTTCCAGCACTGGCTGGTAAACTGAATAAGCCAGTGATTATGTAGAATAATCACAGAAAAAACAAGACAATAGATTTATTGATCAGCGTAAATAACAGCAAGGTTGCCAGCTCCATTTTCTTCCCCAGTGATTCTCAGGAAGCTGCAATTCAGCCCCTCAACCCCCAGAGAGCAACATTGCTTCACTGCTGATTACCTTTTGGCTAATATGCTACACATAATGGTGATGCTTACACTGTGGCATCGCATCATGAAATCACAATCACAATCACAATATGTGCTGCCACTGGCCTGTAACCATAACCTGACAAAAGAGCCAAAGAGTAGAAAAACCTAGAGAAGTGATAAAGTCAACAAGGGGCTTGAAAGCAGCTATTCCTCTTATGACAGCTTTTTTCCATCTCAGTTGTTGTATTCAGCCCCACCATTCTGTCCGTTCCAATAATCTAGCTGTATATCAGTTTGAGTGCATGAAACCTCACAGGAAAATCTTGTCCATATTAGTTTCCAGCCTATGGCAAGGCAACGACACGTGACATGATGCATCCGCCAGCACTTACAGGTTATTGACATACCACTGACCATGAATGATATTCTTCAGGCTTCCTTGTATGACAAAACCTGAATTGACTGAAGCATGTGAATAGCAGCAGGTGCAACTTCGGTGCAGTCAAAGCAGTTGGGAATCAAAGGGGAAAGGATGTCATAGACATAGACTGAAACAATCAGTACACAGGTCTGATGATGATTGTGTGAATAAGCTCTCAACTCATGCACTTTCAACAGGATCTGGAGTCTAAAAATGAAATTAAAATGTGAAAAATATGAAGAGACCTTTAAAGACTGGGACTGCAGTCCCAAGTGCATTTATTTGAATAAAAGTTCCATGCAATTTATTCCCAAGTACATATTTAGGATAGATCTGTGTTGCTACATACATGGTGGCTTGAATTTTCACAGATAGTATTTTACTGAATCAGATGCTAGCTGTGAATATATAGCTATGGCCATCCATAGTTAAGCAGATTATTGGCTAATGGCCCAGAATGACCAGTGTGTGTTTTCTCAATAGCCAGGGGAAAGCTGGGCAGAACACCAGAAAGCTTCTGGGATGCCCCTCTAGGGAATCTGATGTGTGTAGTGGATTTGCTGCCTTGTAGGAGGAGTGCTGTGCTGATTGCCTTCACCTATGCTCAAACACGTATATTTCTAAATATATGCAAATATTACAGCAGTCACGAAATTAAAAGACGCCTGCTCCTTGGGAGAAAGGCGATGGCAAACCTAGACAGCATCTTAAAAAGCAGAGACATCACCTTGCCAACAAAGATCCGTATAGTTAAAGCCATGGTTTTCCCAGTAGTGATGTATGGAAGTGAGAGCTGGACCATAAAGATCGTGAAGCTGAGGCTCCAATACTTTGGCCACCTCATGAGAAGAGAAGACTCCCTGGAAAAGACCCTGATGTTGGGAAAGATTGAGGGCACAAGGAGAAGGGGACGACAGATGACGAGATGGTTGGACAGTGTTCTCGAAGCTACAAACATGAGTTTGACTAAACTGCAGGAGGCAGTGGAAGACAGGAGTGCCTGGCGTGCTCTGGTCCATGGGGTCACGAAGAGTCGGACACGACTAAACAACAACATTAGCTAAAAATGCCGTAGGCTTCCAGCAGTGTCTCCTACACAGGAAACCAAGCCAGGGTGAGCACAGCCCCTGGAACTTGCAGTCTGGGGAATGCATAACGCTATATTAGTTACCCTCTTTTCTTGCGCCTTTAACACTGCATGGTGAGTGGAAATGGAACTGCAGTGATGAGAAAGGTATCACTCTTCAGTTTCTGCTTGTCAAGCTGCTATTGAACATATAGGTAGTTTATGAGGGTAGCAACCTGTATGGATATCTTTGTCTATGGACACTGATAAGATCTAATGAGCCCGTTTATTGCTGAGAACTAAAGGTAAAATGAATGCAAAAACATACACAAATCTTGATAGATGGGATACACAGTCTAAACAACTTTTCCGACAAGTGGGAGGTGATTTATTTTTTTTAATAGTGAAAGATTTAACAATAATCCTTATATAAACTTTTAACTATCTTTTTTAAAAGTAATGTATCTACCTGAGTTCTGAGACTGTGCAGGAATAATGAAGTGTGATTGAGTCTGTCTAAATGGTCAAGATTGATTCAGGAACTAACTGAATAGGAAGGCTTGCACTTAGCACCCATTATAACCATTTAAGGATGTGGATTGCAAGTCAAGCTATTGTGCCCCACCATCATGTTAAGAAAAGAAAGTGGATGGCCTCCATTTCACATCTACATTCTTGCAGCACAACTTCACCAACCAGCTAAAGCGTTTTTGCTCAGCATGCAATAAATTGCATCATTATTGGCTTCTATAAGTGGTATGAGGCAGGAGGATGGGGAAATTACCTTATAGATTAGGATAAGAACAGATAAGACTGCATGTCTGCAGCTTATTCCTCAAAGTGCCGGTCTTTCATGCTTAAAATTCTACAAAGCATTTAAATAATGCTGCATGCTGCTTGTAGCGTAAGGGTAATTGAGTTGAAAAGATATTGTTAATCCCAATTAGGGCCTATGAATAGCTTGTGAGCGGATTGGAGATCTGCAATAAACACGGGAGCTTCGTGGGGGTTTTTAAAGCCCGCAATTTGTTTCCAATATAGATGAAACAGAAACAACTAAATATCTATGCAAATAAGGGTACACATTCATTTTGTATTAGCACTTGCTGCCTTCTCAACATAATGATAAAGCAAATCCCGAATCAGTTGTTTGCTTCTGCACTACTGCCCATCTTTTTAAACTGGCATGGATTGTCTTGTGGGCTCAGCTGCCTAACAGGCAAAGATTTGGACATTAACTTGTCTAAACAAACCTTTTCTGCTTTGATAGATGCACATTATATAACCATAGGTCAGGCTTCACATGAAGAACAAATTAGCAGATCACCTGCATCTTTTCACAGCATCCTCTGCTTCCTCATTCATTCATTTTATTCTTCACTGTCCACAAGGAGTCTAAAAGTAACTTACCCCCACCTCCCAACTGCCAATACTTAATACATAAAAAACCCAGAACACCACAACTGAAAGTGATTAAGCCACAAAACAAATACCCCTCCCCAACATCAGCATGTTCACAAAATATTTACCTAGGCGAAGAAAGAAATACAGCAAGGGATTAACATTCAAATTCTGGGAGAAAAAGAAACAACTGGGATTGGTGCCAAGAAGATGTCAGTATTGGTACCAGGCAACCTTCTCTGGGAAGAGCATCCCATAAAGTTATGTATGTGTTAACACTGAAAAGGTCTATCCTGTTCTGCCATGCTCCAGACTGTTGTCAGAGGGGGCACACAAAGATGGGCCTAATCCTAACCTCGTCTAAAGACAGAGTTCAAGGGTGGACCCAGGTGTACAGAGCAAAGGGGACAGTGTCACAGCCCCTCTCTCCACCAAGTTCTCAGTTAAGATTTCTAGGCATGCAAAACCAGGCATTTGATCAAAAGCAAGGTGCCAGTTAGCTTTTGTGCCTAATTTAAGGAGCTCATGCTAGTGATTAAAGCCAGGCACGTCCAACAGGTACATCCAAACAGGCACGTCAAAAAAACAGGGCTTTCCTTCCTAAAAAAAAGCTTAACAACTTTGACCTGAACCACAAAAAAGGGGTGACCACTTGACCACTGCCAGTTTTTAACTCTGTGAGTAGATCACTGATGAAAGCTATGAACAACTTAGAACCAAAATATCTGAGGGACTGCCTCCTTCCCTACAGACCACCTCAGGTATTAAGATTAGCGGGGGGAGATCTCTTGTTAGTTCTTCAGCCCTTAGAAGTTTGAGGTGGCAGCAGTGCATCAGAGCACTTTCTCTAGCGGCCCCTAATTTGTGAAATTCTCTTCCCACCAGAGGTATGTCCGGCAGCTTTCTGGGAATGCTGAAGACACACCTCTTTACCCCAGCCTTTCACACCTAAGATGTGTTTTTAGGACATCCCCTCCACAATTCCAGTGACTGTAATTTGTTTTAACTGTTTTTAATACTGAATTTTAAATTGTTGTAAGCTTCACTAGGATCTGCTGGTTAAGAGCAGGTATTTTTTAAAACAAACAATATATTATTAGCATTGCTCATGATGGTATTGGAGTGGTCATGCATAATCCCACTTTCAATACTGTTAGCACCTGCAGAAGTTTTGCAGTGGTCACAATGCTTAATTTTCAGTGCATATCTTGTAACTTCATGCTGATACCCAGTAACCTTTTTTACCACATAAGGTCTGCTTAATTTTTGTCCCACTTTTATTGCATTATAGCCACTCCAGACAGCAATAATGTGGTAGCATTGGGGAAGCATTGCAGAACTACTAATAAAGCAAAATAAACCCACCATGATGTTATTTCATCATGAACATGTTGCAGAATGCACCCACAATAAAATACCAGTCTAGTCGGGCCCTAAACTGACAAACCGAACTTGCCTCACGTTCTTTACTCCAGCTTAATACCTTCTGTCTGAGTTGTGCATCTGAACCGAGGATACTGTACTTAATATGGTGATCAGTGGCCTTGATAAAATCATCTTGAGAGCTTTGATAGAACAGAAATGCAGTGTACCCATTTTTTTTAAAAAAAAGAAACAATACTTTTTGCCTGGAGGTGTAGTGAGTGGGAGGGAAGATCCTTACAAATAAGTCATTGTTGTCTTTCTTTTGCATGCCAGAAGTTATTTTCTTCATCCACCTTTCACTCCTTTTCTTTCTTGAAACAGTATAAACAAGTAACTACATTAATAAAGTGATAATTCAAAACACGAACACACGCTTGTTCTTCCTCCTCTTCATGGAATTACTATAACATTCATAAACATGGGCAACTACTTATGCTGGGAAGTCAAGAAATAAGACCATTTATAAAAGAGGGCTTCCCCTCCTTGTGTATTCCGCGCAGTGGGCTAAAGGAGAATCTTGGCCCAGCCACATGAGCAGTCAGGAAAGCTGGCTATTCACTAAGCCAGGTGATGACAGTAATAAACCCAGCTGGTGACCGTAACTCTCTTCATGTAGCTGTCTGCTGGGCTGCTTCATGTCAGCAATTCCATTATGTGCTTCATTTTTTCAGGGATTTAGAAAGCTCAGCCACTGAGTAAAACGTGCTTGAGGCAATTTCAGGGGCAGAGGGTCTTGTAGTCAGGACAACCATTTGTATGAATTCCTAAAGGAATATTAAAAACAGGGTGACTTTCTTATGTTCAAAATGCAACCAAATCTGCAAGGCAGGCAGGCTGGTGTTGAAATAGGAATGGGTGGGGGAACCGAAAGGATAGTCTTGACAGCTTTCTGCTGGAAGTTCCTTCCATGCCTTTTGCCAACTGGGCCCATCTGCTTTCCCCCTTGTGACATGCCAGTTGTTCAAATTGGCACTCTTATAGCAAGGAGCAGACAGAAGGACTTCAGCTCCTTCCTTCTCTGTGGCCATATTTTGAGAACGATTGGCCATCTGGCACCACAATGAGGGGCTGGGGAGGATTCCTTGTGGGAAGAAGGTAAATGGCCTGGAGTTATACACAGCAATTGGCATGCCTTCCCTAGAAGTGGATATAACTTAAAATAACAGGTGTCTTGCTGGTCACTTAAAAGCTTCCCCACTAGTTTGGGAAACCCATAAACCTTGGATAGGTGATTTCAAGATTATGACAGTAGTACGGGATCTGAAGCCTGACCTATGTGAGAAAGTAAAGGGAGACACATTGACACTGGGGGGTTGTCCTAATCCACCAGCCCAAAGGAAGGCTTGTGGGAGTGATTTGGTACAGGGATACCACAGAAGGATGTCAAAAATTCTAGAGTGATCAATTCTAGTGCCTTATTATGAGAACAAGGCTTACAGCCTAGTCTGCAGAGCCCCACTGCCTTTACAGATGCAGGGCAAACACAGCAACAGTGATAGGTCGTCATGAATTGTCTGTACCCAAGCAAACATTTATACATTCTTTATACACAAAGCAGCATAAGTCAGTTTGGCCAGAACCTCCCATCAGTTCACCTGGTAAGACCACAGGTGGCAACCACCCAAAGCTTAAAGATAGCTCCTCTCTCTGGGCCAAGAGCCCAGCATCCTGCAGAACAGAACAGCATCAAAACAAGCCACTTAGCATATATCAAAGCAAGTGAATATAAACATATATGAGGTCATTCTTGCAACAACAATCAATTAGTTTTGGGGTTATCTTGACTACCAAGCATAGGAACCAACTCCTAGTGGCCAAGGGGTCTTCAGCCCCCCCCCATAAAATATTTGAGGCAGGACCCCCCCCTTCCTAAGTTGATGGGCATTGCCATTCAAATGGTGTGTGTGGACCACATCATATGATTGGTTATGTGGGGTGGGGCTTACCTGGGCCCCTCCAATGTTTTAATCAAGTTGGCACCCCTGCTACCAAGATGGCATTTGCAGGCCTTCCATATGCCACTCACTTCACCTCCACAGGCAGGAGCACCCAGTGATGGCTGACAATTAGGCAGGTTCATATGAATGTATTTCCAGCTTATGGGAACAGCCTAAGGCTGCACTAAAATGCACACTCAAGCTTTTATGAATTATTAACTGATCGGCAACTTATTTCTAAGTATGCTCAGATGTTTATTTTAGCAGCTGGGGCTTGAAGACAAATACCATAACTGAATATTGAAAACTGAATAATTCAGGGGTGAACAGTTAGAGAAAGCACATTTAACTTGTCCCTGCTGGTCATTAAACTGTAAATAGTGCTCAGCACCATTTATCTTTGTTGTCTGGACATACAGCTCTGCTGCCTCCATGACTGAGCCTCTGGTGATTCTCTTACCTGCCTGGAAAACTGTTGGGCCCATTCCCGGGCAGTAGCCCAAAGCGGCCAAAGCTATGACTAGCGCATTACCGTGCATGCCAAGGGGCAGTTGGAATGGTATGAAGAGATGCCAGCCATGTGAGTGTAAATCCACAGCCCAGTGCACAGCTGCAGGAAGCAAAGGCTGTTTGGGCACAGCTGAGATTCTTTTCATAATGCTAAAGCTCTGCATGATTCCAGTGAAGAAGTCCAAGTTTAGAAAAGCAATAAGAAGTTGCCACCTTAAGCAAATTGTTTGGAAACCCTGACACAGAAGTTGTAGTGACATTCCAAAACGATCTGCAGTTTTGAATGTCTACACTGCACAGTTTGGTCTGTTGTAAGCAATTTGCAGTGGCTTGGTAGGCTATGGTGGAAGAAACCATGTTCTGCTCACACCTAACATGCCAAGAGCCAATTCTGAAGCACTGAAGCATGAGTCTCCATTCAGAGTTCTCAAAAATGTACAAAAACAAAGGATGTCAGGACAAATGTGTTGGGCTTAACCTCCAGGATGGACTTCACTGAATTATTGATTTTCTTCCTTTGTCATTTGAGATACTGGGCTGTCATCTGAAGGGCATTATCTGAGGTGTGGGGTGGAATCAGAGGGCTTCAGAGGAGAACAGTTGAATTATTTGCTATACTGACATTTTCCCCAATGTGCTTCATTTTATTGCTTTCTTTATATGCTGACTCTAAAAATGATTAACAGGCCTTCAGAAGAAAAAAAAAACATCTCTCAGCAGTCTCCAGAGTAAGATTTCCAACCTTCTCTTACGAATCACCTGTCAGACAGAAATTCAGCAGGGGAACATTTCCCTACCTATGCACTGCTAGACAAAAACTAGTATCTTGAATTTCTACCCGTCTCACACCTCTCAAAAGCACAAACTCTTCCAGAAAAGAAAAGTGGCAAAGATGGACTGCTGATTATAGAATTCATCCTGTTAGCACTTTGCTGTTTGGGCAGCAGTCTGTAAATGAGATAGTCTAATTGTGATATGAGCCTTTTGACATAAGCTTGGCTGATTCCAGTAGTATTCCTTTAGGAATTTTAAGATAACCCTCTAGATCTATTACCGCCTTTTTGTAAAAGGCAATTGCAGAATCCACTTAAAGCTTTCCCACCCATCAACCCCTGCTAATACATTGTATCGAAACTGAACACTATTGGCATCCTTGATGGGTTTCTTTGGGCTGATGCCAACGACTACAGAAGTAATGGAACAGTCTGTCAACTGTTCAAGGTGATTCAGGGCAAGACAGATCACTGAGGACAGGTTAGGTGTGCAGCATGACAACTTACTCTCCCTGCAAGACTCTTCCTAAATGAGAATTCTCAGCATCATTTCATGATTCATGATAAGTGCCCAGAGCAACATCATTCCGGCATAAATCTAACAGCTCATTCCCAGCTTTTCCAGTTGCATGAAAGAGCAAGGATGTGTGTGCTGGCAACTGCAATGCAGTCTGAAATCCTTATCTCTGCCCCTCTGCCAGCAACAAAAGGGCATTTGCCTGACAAGATTTACTGAGATTAACTCTATTAGCAATAAGCAGCTCCAGCCACTGGCCTTAATCCAAAGAGGCATATGCAGGCCAAGTTGTATGACCCACAGGGTAGCATTTATTGTTTCTATTGACATGTCCTCCAGGGCACAGCTGGGCTGAAAGTTTTTTCCATTGGTCTGGCAGCAGCCTGGAGAATCAGGTGGCCTACTGAATTTTTAAAATAAACCGCATCTTGTTATTCCAAGTAGCCAATGAGCAGTTAATACGGCCAGAGATTTTTATTCTTTAGCTTGTTAAAATGCTACTGTGTTGTGCATTACTTTAAATAAGGGCTAAGGTCAACACTTGTGCCACACATTTAAAACTCATGGCTTCCCTCAAAGAATTCTGGGAGCTGTTGTTTCCTGGGGGCACTGGAAACTGTAGCTCTGTCAGATGTAAACTACAGTTCCCAAGATTCTTTGGAGGAAGCAATGCACTTTAAACATATGGTGTGGATGGGACCAAAATCATATCAACTGATGAAGATTTCTATACTGCATTGTATTTTTAAGAAACCAATCTCATAGTGGTTTACAACACATCAAAACATCAAATAAAACAACCCAGAATAAAACATTACTGAAGAAAGTCAAATATAAAGTATACTTTCAAAGCAACGTAATCAATGGGAAACTAAAATATAATATTAAATATTTCAAAATAAAACATTACAAAGGAGGCCCACTGCACATTTAATGCAGCATGCAAAAAAACTTAAACATTTTTAAAGACATTACTAAAGGGAGTCAAGTAAAAAAAAAAAGCAAATTTAAAACAGCATAATTAGCAAGAGAATGAAATGTTATTGTAAGCATAGCACATATCTGCTGCTCCTGCTAATCCTTCCAATGGTAGTTCATGGTGGACAGCAGCTGTGGAAGCACAGGCTCCATGACCTGGATCTGCACTAAGAGTCAGCCAAGATTGTCTCTGGCCTCTTCAGCAGCCTTAGCTTCTATAGCTGGAGTCAGTCAAGGGCCTGCCTTCCCAGGCTAGGTGGGAAAAGGCCAGCAAGGCAGGGAGCAGGTTTTCCAGGTCTCACAGCCAAGATGCTATGTGTCAGACTGCTATAGTAAATCCCACAAAGTTAAGGGGTCACAGAACAAACAAGGGATGCCTTTAACTTTATGGCTAAATGAACACTATGAAGGAAAGTAATATTAGAAACTGCTTTAAGATTTCATTATAATAAAGCAGTATATAACCTCTATGAAATAAAGAAATGTTGTGAAATATTGCAATGAACAGGTCCCAGGTTTTGAAACGAAACATCTGCTTCCAGGTATGTGTTGGAATAGATGCTATTTATTGGGTAGGGCGATGGATGCCTCAAAATTTGTCCATGGCCAGAACTGCAGTTGATTGGGCAGATTTCCACACAACTGTTTTTTCCCAAGCATGGCTTCCAGATTCAGAGTGACCCCGAAATACGAACCATTAACTGAAAGCAAGACAAGTTATGCCAGAAAAATGATAGTGAGTTCAACAATGAATCTGTTTGAATGCTTACTTGTTCCCTTCGCTGTGTTGAAGTAATGAGGAATCAGCCTTCCGTTCAGCAACTTTTAGAAAATGAAATCCTAACCCTGCTGCTGATTTATTCAGGGCCGTTTATCAGGCATTGACTGTTGCCCTCTCCAACTCATTTCATAGAATCATAGAATCATAGAACTGTAGAGTTGGAAGGGACCCTGAGGATCATCTAGTCCAACCCCCTGCAATGAAGGAACATGCAGCTGGTCCATACAGGGATCGAACCTGCAACCTTGGTGTTATCAGCACCATGGTCTTACCAACTGAGCTATTTGTAATAGAGCTTGCCCTGTCCCCACCATTTTTGCTTCCTGTTCATACTCTGCTAGCTCCTTCCATCTCCATTCCAGGCAGTGATGCTGTCAGGAAAGGACTATGGGATAGAAGTCCAGGGGTCCCCAATGCAGCTTGGCTGGCTTACTATATTAGGGCATGTTGAATTTTTCAACTTTCAGATTCCAAAAATAAGGGGTTCTGAGAAGTTGTAACCTGACTTGGGAATTCCAAAGATATTTTGTTTAAATTGACATAATTTAGTTTTGCTTGGTAAGTAAAATATGTTTAAAATTGCACAGAAATAATTAAAACTGATTGCAAAGTACTTGCAGTTATATTATATACTAATATTAATTTAGTATTACATGACATTTTCAGAAGCTAAAATTAAAATTCTTTGGTTTTCCGAAAGCAGTTTATGTGCCTCTTCATTGGGCATAGACTTACCACGATAAATGTTGTCCAGTCATAAAAGTAATAGCAGATTTGAGTTCTTCACACCCAAAAAAGTATTTTTAAGACTGCTCACTGAAGAAATTTGCAAAAAAAATAAGTTTTACTCCCTAGAGTGAAGTAAGTGAAATAATGCATAGCATAATCTAAAGAGGGGCCCCTTTTAGATCATTAACTCTAAGTGAATATTAAGTGTACTTACCGTAAGTACAGTAATGCACATTACCATCTTAGTAGCACCCCCACCCTGCAAGGCCATTAAATCCGGATTCTAAAATTATCTAACTGCACCTCTGGCTCTAAGCTTCAGGGTAAAAGGGTTTGAGCAGAGAGCCTATCGTCCCTTTCCCCCTTCAGCTGATGCAGGCTATGCTTGGCTCCAACCTTTCTGCCTCAGCAACTTCTCTAAAAAGCCTAATCCAAATACCGACTTAGCAGGGCTCTCAGGTTTACTGTACATCAACACCCCTGTGTTCTGCCACCTAGGGAGCCAATTTCTGCAGTTTCACGGAACAGAAAAACATCGCACACATTATGCAACTGTAATCAAAGCCAAAAACAGCATAATATTTGAGTATTTAGATCTGACAAACTCCATTCAGCATCAGCAAAGTCTGAGACCATGGCTGGGTTAGGGTCAGTCTGCCTCCAGCAGCGATGCTAGTAAAAAAACAGAGTGCAAGGTCAGGAACATTTTTTGCCAAGGCACAAACCCAGATAAGAAGACTCTGGAGGAACATCCTCTGCTCAGGAAGAACAGGCCAAGTTGCAGGAATAGGTACTGCTTTGGATTTGGTCATGCCCATCCAGTAGTGCAGCCAGCCTGATTCTCTACATATACATCCATTAAAGAGGAGAGAGGCTTGAGATCCCCCAAACCCAGAGTAGTTCTGTCTGAAAGAGCCAAGAGGGTCAAAATAGCTTTTGAACTCTCTCTTCTTTTCTTTTCTTTTCTTTTCTTTTCTTTTCTTTTCTTTTCTTTTCTTTTCTTTTCTTTCTGTTAGCAACTTTTTTGGCCTAGGCAGGAGCAAAAAAACCTCACTCAGGTTCCGTTTAAGTTCTGATTACATTGGTGACTGCGGAGCATCAGGAGATGTACTCCGTATTTAAAAAAAAAAGTCTCTGTGGCATAGTGTCCCAAAGGCCACTAACTTGCAAATAATTTGATTTGTACCAGGGTAATTTTGTGTCCCACTTCACTACTCCAAAATGTGAGTGTAGTTTGGCATATAGTTGGAGAACTAGTGTAGCGGTAGGGGCTAAAAGAATGAGCTATGAATTAGGAATATTGGTATTGCCAGAAACTCACTAGGGTTGCATTCACGCAGCAGTTCATTCCATCTCTCTAACTTTTAATTTCCGTATTATATGTGATCTTTCATTTGATGTAAAAGCCACTTTTAGAAATCTAAAAGAATCTAGTGGCAGTTAAGTTCCATGTTTAACACTCATTTCCATGTTTAACAGTTCCAGAAGTAATCCAATTATAACAACATGGCTGTTACGTTGTGTGAAAGCTCAAATATAATGCAGAAATTTACAATTAGGGAAATGGAAGAAATTGCCATGTGAATGCAAGCAATAGCAGTGTCTGCCAATGTGGTACTGGCACACACCAATATGCCTACCAGTACCTCCTAAGATACCCATGCAAAGTCTGAGTAGGTATTCCCTCAAAAACCCACAATGCATTAGAGACTGCTTGCTCTTCTTGCTCACTTCATGTTTGCACTAGCTCAGCCACTCCTACAATGAGCATCCCCAACATGCCATAGCTGTCAACTTTTCCCTTTTCTTGAGAGGAATCCTATTCGGAATAAGGGAATTTCCCTTTAAAAAAAGGGAAACGTTGACAGCCATGCAACATGCCCATATTTCACTGAATGCCAGCATTAAGCACCCTCCCTGATGTTGTGAACAGAGGAGAAGTGCAAAGAGCTTCTCTCAGTGATTGAGTACAGAGACTGCTTATGCCAGCCTTTCTCCCAAATCAATGATTGTGGGGTGGGGAAATATACCTGCACCATTTTGTGGTTCTGTCTGATTTTGTGCTCCTTTAGATGTGGCAGCCATTTTGTGTTATGCTATGCCCCCCACAGCAGTCATTTTGTGACTGACACCAAGAACACTCAAAATTCCAAATCATGATTCTATGTGACTCAAAATAACTGGTGGCCCCTGTTCCCTTTCAGATTCAGTCCTCCCCTCCCCCATCTGCAACATGGGGGATAATAATACCAATAAACCATACAGGGGTGCTGGAAGAATTACATGTAGATAGTGTGTGTGAATTGCTTTGAACACTTGAAAGAACAGCACAATAATAATAAGTAATATCAATTTACCTCAGATAACTTTTAGGTTCCTAAAGTCTACTAAGGAAAGTGAAGAATATACGTGTCTGCATATCTGCATTGCCAGCATAACCTCCCTACAAAGCCAGCATAGTGCTTTATGGTGCTGCATTAACAACGCAGCCCATATATATACTATTTCATCCCTTTTGTGGTACAGTACTTTAAAAAACTAGGTCAGAAGAACTAATGCTGCAAGTGCCCTGGCAAAACAGCTCACAGAATCAAAATATTAAGATCAATTTCTGATTCAAGGACAAGGCTAAAGCATGTAACCTGGTGACTGTACTGGAACAGCTAACAGCATTCCTATGCCAACAGCTGCCCTCACCCCTGTGGGACTCTAGCCACATGTAAGGTCATTAGCATTACCTTTGCAGGGGCAAAAAGAGACAGGCTATATCCAACCCTATATGGCATTGCATGGGCCTTTGAGGCTTCTTAGTGATTGGGACAAATCCTGTCATTAGGCAGAATGAGGTGACTGCCTCAGGTGGAAGTCGCTGGGGAGCAGTGGTGGAAGCCTGCTGGCTTACCCTTCTGTTTTAAGGCAGAACTATGTGTATCCCATGGCCTGTTCTGCACACCCATAACTAGCCTGCTGACCTCAGTCATCATCGAGGGCATGGCCCCATTATGAGAACTGAAATAAGATGCAACTGCTAGCCCAGTTAGCTTCTGAACATGGAATGGTGGCACACATCATCTTGTCCTTTACCACAAGCAGAAAAATGGTTTGGGCCAGCCCTCTTAGTAGTGTGAGGTTGAATATAAAAGACCAGATGGAGAGATTTAAGAATTAAAACACAGCAGGACTGAACTCTGTGCTGTATGAAGGTGCAACATCCAAAATTAGCAACTGAAATAATAAAGGGGGACTTGGTTACCTATATTGTGCTCCCTTACCCCTGCTGAAACAATACTGTAATGTTTCACTGCACTGATGTGTAACTGTTTTCGTTAGAAAGATCTACATGGCAGAAGAGGAATAAGATTGTCAAAGAATTTACTCATTTTTTGTTCACAGCTAAAAGAGAACAGGAACAGCTCCCCCACTCCATTCCATGCTCCTGACCACCACATAAAATTAGAAAAGATTTTGTCAGATTTCTAGTAATCTCCACCCTGCTGGACAACGTTCCTATGTCCATCTCAGGCCTGTCATCGGCTTGTCTTAGCAGCATTCCTTAGCAGGTGGCAGCTATTTCAGCTCTGGGGAAGGGAGAGGGGTAGGGAGGGAATACTGTCTATTTTCTGGTGCTGACAAAAAAAACTTTTATGCCAGCAATGGATCTCGAGCAGCAACTGCCATTATGGTGGCCAGAACAGCTGCTCCTGAGTAATGCTGAAGAAGCTTTCATCCTAACTTGAAGTGGACGAAGGCTGCAGCAAACATAAACCAATAATGTAGGATTAAATGGCCCTGACCTACAACCTGGTATGCTGTGTGAGCCAGAAATAAAACTGTTTACATAGCAACCAACATAATAGCAACAGCTAGGTAGGTGAGGCAAATCTTTCCTTTCCCCCACAATTACTCCAGTTTGTTTCTTAAAGGCTAGCTTGTTTACATTTGGTTTGGGTAGGGCTGTGTGTACTTTGCATATTTTTTTAAAAAAGACTCCTTGTGGGAAAGTTGGGGCTAAACAGGCATTTTCACCTTCTTAGACCTTGTGTCCCCAAGACAGTTCCCCAGGCCACTTCAAAACATCTCTGGTCTAGTTCAGACCAGTCATCAACAGACTAAGAGAGAGCTCATGGCTCAAACCCATTGAGACCTAATAAAAAAGTATTCACCTTCTCTTTGGGGCATGACTCAATTAAGATCTTGCAAGACACCGAGAACACTGGCTTGTGAAGAGCCAGTTAGAAACATCTACATGATCATAGCTTAAGTTCTGGGTCCATGGACGAATGAGCACTGGATAAGGCATGAAGAATGTCATACACCTGAACTGCATCACCACATCAGCATCCTGTATCTTAATAGTGAACTCATGCTCTGAAGGCCTGTATTTATACAGTGGTACCTCGGGTTAAGTACTTAATTCGTTCCAGAGGTCCGTACTTAACCTGAAACTGTTCTTAACCTGAAGCACCACTTTAGCTAATGGGGCCTCCTGCTGCTGCCACGCCGCCGGAGCCCGATTTCTGTTCTCACCCTGAAGCAAAGTTCTTAACCTGAAGCACTATTTCTGGGTTAGCGGAGTCTGTAACCTGAAGCGTATATAACCTGAAGCGTATGTAACCCGAGGTACCACTGTATAGCCAAAATGGCATCATCTGTGCACAGGAAGGGGGTCTCAGCAGGGTTGGGACAACCCAAATGTTTGCATAGGTCCAGTAACTTTAAAGAGGGGGAAAATGTAAGTGAGGGAATCTGGACAAGCCCATTGAATTCTAAGCATGTTCAGTGGCCAGAGAATGCTGAGTGTATCTTCTGGGAGTGGGAATGAAATGGGAATATCATAGAAGATGATGTGGCTGGCATTCTTTACACTGCTACATTTTGCTGCATGCCACACTTTCTACTTATTAACATAGCATAATCTACAACATGCACCATCTATAATTTTATAAATTGGGAGTCTGGCACTATGAAATAGCAGATGGAAAATCCTCACACCTCTCAAAATTCTGTGCCAAGAAAAGCTGAGGATGATGGTGAATTGGAATATAGATGTTTGTTCTGCATAAAATTGCAAGGGACCCAAAGGGTAATCCAGCCCATCTCCCTGCAATTCAGGAATCTCAACTAGATCATACATGACAGATAGCTGTCCAACCTATGCTTTAAAACTTTCAAGGAAGGGGAGTCCACTGGCTCTCATGGGAGTGCATTCCACTATTGAACAGCTTGTACTGTCAGAAAGTTCTTCCTGCTGTTTAGTCGGAATTTCCTTTCTTAGAACTTGAATCCATTGGTTCAAGTCCTACCCTCTGGAGCAGGAGAAAATAAGCTTGCTGCATCCTCAGTGTGACAGCCCTTTAGATATTTGAAGATGCCTATCATATCTTCTCTAAATCTCCTATTTATAAGGTCAAACGTACCCAGTTCCCTCAACCATTCCTCATAAGGCTTGGTTTCCAGACCCATGATCATCTTGGTCACCCCCCTGCACACATTCTAGCTTGTCACTATCCTCCCTAAATTGTGGCACCCAGAGCTGGACAGTATTCTAGGTATGCTCTGCCCCAGGCAAAATAGAACAGTACTATTCACTTGATCTGGACACTATACTTGTGTTGTTGCACGCTAGAATAGCATTAGCTTTTTTCGTTGCTGCATCACACTGCTGACTCAGTTTCTACTGAACATACTGATGGACAATGAGAGCCTACAAAACAAATTGATTCCCCCGTCCCCCACTCCTCTTGACTGGAAATCCTATTTAGCATAATTTTTGGATTCCGAGATTTCACCAGATACTGCTAACAATGTAACAAGACTCTTAAAAGACACAAGGATCTTTTATGGCTCTGATTTAAAAACAATCACAATCAAACTCCCAGGGTTCTGGATTCTGCACCCAATTCCATCAAACCTTAATCTAAAACCACCAGTCATTCCAAGGGCACTTAAAAACAAGTTCTCATGTGAACTTCCTTAGGGAGAGCATTACGCAGCCACCACCAAAAAGATTGGTTTGAAGATCTGTTTCTTTAATAGTGAAATTGCTTTAAGAGCTCATGGAGCCTTATACAAGCTTAATGTCCCCGTTTCAAGCCAACAACTGGATCTGATTATCTGGACTATTCTGCTGCTCAGTGCTTTGCCCAGTTAACCATTAAGCAGGGCACAGATTTTACCTTTAAGTAGTAGTCACAGAATGAAGAAATTGAGAAACACAGAGATTCATTAGTTGATTAGGGAATTAATCTCAAACAATTCAAATACAGCATGACAACCACCTTATCCACTTCACAGCTAACAGCTAGCATCTGAACTGATATTCATACAACAAAAATATGCAACCTTCTGGTTTTAATTCAAATTTAAAAAAAAATTACCTTAAGCAACCAGGTTGTAATAACAATAATGAAAAAACCCACTTTGATTCTAAGACTCCCCTTGTAAAAAATTCTGTTCTGACATACAGAACAAAAATGTTAAAGAACTTTTGGGGAAATATAACCAGTTTAGCTGTCGTGGTAGGTACAATTAGTACTGTTAGATCAGAATTTAGCCAGCCCTCCTTAGTAAATATGTGACTTGGGAGTTTTGTTCTCTGGCAAATGTGAATCAAAGGCTATTTTTTCAAAGCTGATGTTCTTGTAACTTTCTATCCCATGGAGCTGTGTCAGCAGGTCATGCTTGAACCCAGCTCTACCCTTCGGTTGCTAGAAACAGAGTAGGGAAATGGAAACATTTGTGAATAAGCATATCATCACAGGGAGAAAAGTATGGACACACACACCCAATCCATTGGTATTGTGCTATTTCACCAATTGGTCTCATCTGTCTCACACCGAGAGGAATGAAGGACTTGGAGCCATGCACTGCTTGCATTGGAATGACCCCAGTCACATTAAATTGGATCTCCATGGCAGCTTAACTCTCTACAATTGTCACTGCCAAAAACATGAAACACCACCAGCTGGCTGAGCGATGAATACTGCCACTATTCAATCCTTCCTTTCTCTGACACTTCTAAAGCAAATAGGACTCTGTCTTTTTTATGTCTCATACACAATAAAACCAAGAAATCTGGTTTAATCTTAATCATTTTGACACCCAAGGTGTCATCTGAAATAAAGCTCAGCTGCTACCTAGCATGCATGTAATTCCGATTCTATAGGACACTAAACACATGTGATCATATGAAAAGCAATGACATAATATTCTGCTTTCACTTCTACACCCCTAGGGATGAAATTAAAGAAACACTCACTGGAACTGGCCCCAGACACAGATGTTTCTCATCCATAAAACACCCAACCTGGGCCTATTAAATTTATACAGGATTTATCATAATCTAGACAATAAAGTGGTTTAAAAATGCATTTATAAATATCATATAATAAAAAAGTACAAGCTCGGCTGGACCTGAAAGGCGTTGGCATACATATGCCCTTTCTTAATAAACTGGCATAAAGAATATGGGTGTTTTCTTCAGTGCATGCACTAAATTAGCAAATTCAATTTGAGCATGCCTTTTTGCAGAAATATACAAGAAAAACCACCCTACCCAGATCTGACTCAGCTCTTTCATCTCTCCCTCATGCAGAATGTTCCTGTGTGCACACTCTCTGATAAAAACATTGACTCTCTGAAGATACTGCAAATACTACGTCAGAAAAAAGTTAAAGGGAAAATAGATTACTTTTCCTTCTTTCTCCTTTTGCAAAATTAACTGCCTCTGGTAGTCATGGGGCAGCAATACAAAGTATTGAACAGCTATGCCTTGAGCCCTGAAAATCTTATCTTGCATCCTCTGACTCCAGAAAATCTCACCAGGCAGTACTAACCTTTTTTTAAAAAAAAACAACAACTAGCTTCACAATTTACAAAAATTCAATGCATGTTTCAGTTAAAGAAATTCTCAGAATATAAAGTCCTGCTGCCTGTTCAAAATTCCAGGTTTTTTTCTGAGCTCATGCCAAAATCCACATAGACATCCTCTTACTGCTGAATCTTGTATAAAACATGTATGGTTGAGAGACATTGGGCCTCATGAATCTCAACCTGTTTAACTGAAGTGACCTGACTTGGTAATAGGTCACATACTCTGCATACAGAGATTTTCAGACTCAATTCCAGACATCTCCAAGTAGGGCCAGGAGTCTCCCCGACACTGGAGAACTGGTGGCGGTCACTGTATTGTAGGCAGTAATTCAGTAGATGTACCTCTGGTCTGACTCACTGCAAGGCATCTTCCTTCTTTCCTGTGTGCTGTTAAACTGTCAAGGCACCTTGGGGATTCTGGTTCTGTAAATGAGCTAAGCATTTTTAAAAGGGAATTCTTGGGACTGTTGCAGAACTGCAGTTCCCAGGTTCCTTAGGGGCTAACGGAATATCATACGGAATCATACATCACTAAACCCCAACACTTTAAGCAAGCGTTCTACTGCTTTGCAGCAGCAGGAGTGAGTGCCTAACTAACTGATGCCTCGCTACATCAAACTACTCCCACCACTCCACCCCAGCATTCCAATGAGTGTTTGCAAGGGCAAACACATGTTTGGGAAGCCTTCTAGGGTGGGGAAGCAGTTTGAGGAGGCAGAGGCATTGATGGAGGGGCAGAGCTGAGCCTTCTGTCTTTTACATTGGGCCCCAAATCTCCTGCCCCTTTCCTTCTCTTTTTTAAAAGTTAAAAACAACAACAACAATAATTTGCTTACAGGGTGGCTGGGCGCTCTGCAAAGTACAGTGTTGGTGAGATCCCAGCCGCACATTATTTTATAATTGCCCAAAGGCATTTATAAATATAAATTAGCATACATACAGTTGCTGTACCTTGGCACCATTGCCCTGTGCCCCGAGTCCTTTAAATACCTAGCAAATACCTGCCAATTCAGAGTGATGGAGCAGAATGCAGGGGAAGAGTTAAACATACAACCCTTTTGCTGCCGCTTCTTTTCCAGCATCTGGATTTTGGGATGTCAGCATCTGTGGGGCAGATGTTTGTTACAGCTGCCGCCTAGACTCAATTGTGGAGAAAGCCAGTTTAAAATTTTTCTCTAAGTCTCAGAATTCCCTTTGCTGATGGATGTTTCTAAAAGAACACATTGACTGTTACAGCTGTCCTTAAGATTTTCATTTTTTTAAAAAGAAAGCAAAATAAATACAACAAAGGCACAGTGTCATTGCTTCCTTGTTCACCTCATAGTTACCCAGCAACCAATGATTCAAACGCAACTCTAAAGTTCTTAGGTGTGGAAGGCCACAAGGCTCTTGCCAACAGAAATAATCGAGGCCTGAGATGAGCCCATTTTTCTTGACACACTGAGGGCTGTTATGTCCCAGATGGGGGTTAACTCAGCTGGGAAATGCCTTCAGCTGAGCACATGCTGTGCCTGCTTCCTCAGTCGAGCTGGTTGCTATTGCTAGCATAGCTGTAACTACACCAGAGCTCAAGTGTACACTTATTTATAACGCTGACAGAGAGAAGAACTTTCTTGAGGATGTGATGACACCTCATTATAGATAATGTGCCAGCTAAATGGCTTAGCACTTGACCCTCCTCCTTCCCCCCCCCCAAAATATTTTGACTGAAGAGATCCTAAGCACTTGAGACTTCTTTGACCAGCTGCCTCCCCCACACTTACAATGTGGCATTTAGTCTTGGGAGAAACATCCCATTTGAAGAAAAAGGACCTTTCTCCCCTAAGATTGATCATTGAGGCCGGCATTGAAGTTGAGAAGGTGAGGCTATGGGTTGGATCCAAATGCATCCCACAGGGCAAAAGCTTACCCACCCACGAGCTAGATAAACAATTCTTTAAGGGGCTACTAAATCTGACCACTCGTCCATGTAATCCAGAACAGTCTACTCTGACTGGAGGCAGCTCAGGTAAGCGTTCTCTCCTAGCTCTGCTGCTTGGAAATAATCTTTCAATTATATCCCAGTAAAGATACCAAAGACAAAACTGACAAATATATATATAAGACACTTTGCTATGAAGAGCTTACTAAGTTTTAAATATATTTCAGTCATTTCTATCCTGATTTGGTACACCAAAATATACTCAAGGTGACTCCCAATAAAACAAATACATATTAGACAGTGGAACAGGGATTAAATCAAGACAAATTGAATATACTTTTGTTATAAAGATGTGCTCACCCAGAATTGTTTTAATTGGCGTTTTGCACAGAAGATCTCTTTGCAGCAGGAATACATTGAAAATCCTTTTGAATGGTCAGAGAAGCAACACTGGGGAGCAAAAGGTACCTCCTCCTGGAAGTATCCATGCTCCCAGTTTTCTGCATTAGCATCAAGTGGATTTGAACAAATAGATACCACCAGTGATTTTCTTCTAGAAAAAAGGTACAGGTACTGCATACCCTTGAGTACCCCGATGGAAAAAACACTGGATATCACAATGAGCCCAATACATTGCCTGTATGGGGCCTTTTACCATAACCATATAGGATTAGTAAAAGCACATGATCCCTCCTAAAACATTCTGAGTAGCTGTACCCATAGTGTTACTACAATGGCAAAGGGATACATTCTTCAAAATTTAGCAATGGAATGTATGATTAGCTCCAATTCCCACATGAATTTTTGGAAGTCCACACTAGAGTTGCTGTAAAATACAGAAAAGTGTATTTTATAGTAGCTCTATGTACCCAATTTTTCAATAGAAACAGAATTAACCCACTCTTCATATGTGCCAGTACTAAGGCAGGAAGCACAAGCAAGTCATGCTTCCTCTTCCATGCTTCTCGAATCATATGAGGTGGTGAGAGCTTCATAACTTTCACCATAGGACAGATGCATAGATACAAGAGCACCTTATCCATCTCCCCATAATCCTACCTTCACCCTGGAAGCACAGGGTAGTATTCATTAAAATCCTACTCGGAATAGAACTACTGAAATTAATGAACCTAAATTATTCCATTAATTTCAATAGATCTACTCTGAGCAGGATTAGTGTTGACTACCATTCATAGAAGGGACGCGGGTGGCGCTGTGGGTAAAACCTCAGTGCCTAGGACTTGCTGATCGCAAGATCGGCGGTTCGAATCCCCGCGGCGAGGTGAGCTCCCGTCGTTCTGTCCCAGCTCCTGCCCACCTAGCAGTTCGAAAGCACGTCAAAGTGCAAGTAGATAAATAGGTACCGCTTTATAGCAGGAAGGTAAACGGCGTTTCTGTGTGCGGCGCTGGTGCTGGCTCGCCAGATGCCGCTTAGTCACGCTGGCCACGTGACCCGGAAGTGTCTCCGGACAGCGCTGGCTCCCGGCCTCTTGAGCGAGATGAGCGCGCAACCCTAGAGTCGGACACGACTGGCCCATACGGGCAGGGGTACCTTTACCTTTACTTTACCATTCATAGAAAGAGGGAATGCAATTTAATTGCATGGCCAGTTTTACCACTTCCAAACAATGTGCATCACTGCTTGCCTGCTTGCTTGTACTTTGCATTTTTCAGATAATGTTAGACTTCTGTAAACTTCTATAGGTGAGGGTGTTTCTGCTTGGGAGTAGAGATTTTGCTTAAGGGGGCATAGTGTTCTTCTACAGAACATTGTTTTACTCACCAAACTTAATAAATGCTTGGCTGCATATGATGCTGAGAGACATCAGCTATAAAGAAATAATGGCTTCAGGAAGCTGGCGGAGATTGTAAGAGAATGAATACCTTTGCTATTAATGTGCCAGAGAAATCACTCTAGGCTAAATGCTGAAGGGAATCTGGCTTGATCCTCCTTGCCATGGACCACAAACACATGTGCTCTTGTTCTATGAGGACATAACAACAAACTGGAGCGAAATCAACTGCCTCCAACCTATCGTTTCTCACTACAAGTGAATGAGATCTCCTGTTGTAACCTGACTTGACCATATTTCTGCCAACTGTAGCCTAATCTAAACTGTACTTAGGTTGAGCAATAATCCACACAAACTCATTATTGGGATGTGTGATAGGCACACAAGAGTAATCTGGCACATTGCTCTTTTCAAGACAGGGTGGGGTTATCAAGAGGGCAATGCAATGTCATTAACAGCAGCTGAGCAGCAGGGGAAAAGTAGTGTGCCTCAAAAATTAAACTCTCTTGTTGGCTGAAATGTACTGAAAGTCTGATGGCAGTTTGTTAATTAGCATTAGGCATCGTAAAGCAGCACAAATAGAGACTGAGAGAAATTAGCAGGTTGAGGCTGCAAATCCTAAACACACTTTCTAGACAGCTGGACACAGCCAACCACACATTGGCAATGTTTGTGGGGAGCTTTGCAAGAGTGGGCACCGGAAGCATACAACAACATGAAGCAGAGAACCCAGTCAGAATGAGACATAGTGTCAGGAAATTCCTTCTTGCAATTTAGGATTCTCATTTGACGTTAGGTTCATGTACTTTCAGCTTCTACCCTTTGCTAGAGACAGTTTACACCTTTGCCTGGCCTATATGAGAAATCCCTTGCTCTTGAAAATGATAATGTGGTTTAGTCTCCATTAGTATGAGGTCTACATCTGGATGCATCACTGCCTCTTGGCCAAGATACAGTCAGCTGGCTCCATCCTGGCCCATGAACTTAATCTTGCTTGTACTTGATTGATGCTCCAGTTTTATGCAAAAAGTCACTTTGAATATTTAATTTCAAAAATTTCTTGAACTGGCATCAATTCATTCATTATCCCCATCACTGTTGGCCTTATCCTTATTATTATTGGACATTATTTCACACACACACTCTCTCTCTTTCTGCAAGTTACACACAAAGGTGTTCAGAAGAGGGTGTATGTACAGACTATACAAGGAAGCAAAAATTCAAACAAAGGAGAGGCATTCAAGACTACACCTAGGAAATAATACTTTTGTCAAGTCACTGACTTTTCCCATGATACATCTAATAACTTCAGGCAAGAGCAGATGGACAATAGATCTACCCTAGAGATTAACTGCTCTTGTAATAACAAGAACAATGAAGGGAGATTCCATGCCTATAGCTTTCATTCTCCACTTGCACATGTTAATTATTTTCATGATTAGTGGCAAGTTGATGCAGAACACTCTTGGTGTAAAATTACATCCACAACCTTTCCAATTTGATGACTTTATAGCAAGAATATTGGATACCCAGAGCTCAAATATCTTTCCATTTATGTTATCTGTTATCAACACCATGCATTGATCGAGGATGATTTTTTTCATTCCACAAATGTAACCAAACATTGCAACAGCATAGCAAGCTCCAAGATCAGAATGCATTACCATTCTAAATTATTCAGGTATCCCTAATGCACCTAGCATTGTTAAAAGCATCCATGAAAAATATTATGCAAAACCCAAGAGTTGTCAGATGTGCAGCCTAAAAACAAGAGAAACCAAAAGGGAACTGTGATATCTCTCTTACCAGAAGCAACTTTCATATATCCATCATGAGTGATTGGACATCAGAAGCCTCCAGAATCACTCATCTGGTTTGTACTTTTAAAAAGAAAGAAAGCCTGTGGCCCAACTATTTATGCACTTTTAAATTCAATTAACAACTGACAGTGAAACTTGGAATTCATTTCTCATCACTATCCCAAAATAAATAAATGTCCAGGCCACCTGCAACTTCAGAGCATAAAGCAGGGACACCCAGAGGCGCTATGACCTCACCCTTCCAACACAGGTCATCTATGACATCAGAGATGCTCATCCAAAGCAGGTTACCCATCAAGAGAGGTGAGGCAGCCAGAGGCCAAAGAGAGGAATTAAGAGTGAGAGGAACAGAAAATAAATCGGGGGTGCTGGACTTTTATGAGATGTGTCATCTGTGAGCATGTCTCCAAAACAGCTCAAACTCAGAAGTCACATATGTAAACAGTTTCATCTATTTATCACAAAAGGCTCTAAAATGGCAAGCGAATGAATAGGGTCACATGAACCCCTCACGTGTTGAAAGCATCACCCAAGCCATGCATCCAACATTCATGTGAAGGAGATGTGTGCATGCAGGTTTCTCGATGCAAAAGGGAATATAGCCCCTCCACATACCAAACATTTGGAGGAGGGGGTGTGGCTCGCAGTCACATCTGCCAGGGGATGGAGGTACAGACTCATACAGCACAAACTCATGACCCTCTCAATCATGCTTACAGTGTGTGAGGGATTCCCCTGAAGCCTATTATGTTATTCAATAGGCCATGAAGTGCAAAGCATTATCATGCAGTTTAGTTCAATAAAAAGTTACTCATGTATCTTAAGACTCAAAAGCCAAGGCCCCTTAAGTTTCCACTTCACACTCCACTGCCTACCATAAGTGCTTAATTCTTCTTTGACATAAAATGACAACCAAAGAAATTGACACCCAGGTTAGTAGGTGTTAGTAGGTGGCCAAGGGGGTGGCATTCTCAGGCAGAAGTGAGGGGGGGGGAGCCCTGTTGTGCTAGTGGAAGTTCCTGCATGGGTTTTCCAGTAGCAGGACCCATTAGGTGAATCTGTGTTCCCCAGAGACTTAAACTACCATGTGCAAGTTTTCTAAAAATTTGAGTCATGGGCCTATATCCCAAGTCTCTTAGAAATGCCATTGGTGGCACCTGAGTCTACCAAGACTCACAATTATGTTAGAGGGACATGGGAGGGAGGTGTACCACTACAGCTCATGGGCTTTTATATAGCATTCACTATTTTAATGGCAGGCAACCCTTGCAAATACCATGGTAGATCAGATTGCTGAGATTGACATTTCTTTTCACAAACACTGTGAGTTTTAATTTCTTTAAAATTGACCAAGTTCTCATGATCCAGCATCACATCTCCAGAGAAAGACTCCCATTTCTGCAAGTTCTGCGAAAATGAGACAACCTATTTCTCCAGACCTACTCTTCCATCTTTCATAAATCTACAGACGTAACCTGCAACTTCTGGCTCTTCCACTCCTTTAGCTCTTTGCATTTCATTTGGTCACTACAGTAATTCTCTAATGAAGATCTATTGCTAAAGTTTGCTTTATTCCTCTTCCCTCACAATTCCTTTCGTTTTGCATTGTATGTTTTAGGCTGTACATTTGAGAGCAGGGACTGTCTGATTTTTATACCATTCTGCAGAGCCTGAACAGTGGAGTGAATAGAGTAGCTAAATAGAGTAGTAAACATAGGAGCACATTCTGTCCTGGGCCCTCCCCTCGAGAGCCTGCAAGCACTGGGCTCTGAATAATGGCCTTTGCACATATCCAAACTGATCCTTTGTCAATTTGTCACCGCACCGCATGCCCGCTGCAGCAAGGCATGATCAGAGCTCCGATTGATCAGAGGTTGTATAAATAAATCATTGGATGAGAGTAATTCACATTATTTGGGTCAGTATCTGGTTGATGAGTTTATAGTAATCCCTCTTGTGCAACTTTGCACCATCAGACTAAGGAGTCCTTCTTTGCTTTTAATTTTCTTGCACTGCACCTTCACTCCTTATATGTACAGACTTGCATTGCAGAAGTCTGCAGTTGGCTGCGTCTATGTATAGCAAGCAGCAGCAGCAGCTCTCTGAACATTTATTACCTTTGTGTACATTCCATTTAGCCTGATGACAACACTGTGAGAAAATGTTGAGGATGCAGCTGTTTTATTCTGCCCAAAGAATGAGGGGTCATAGATTGTTTTCCCTTCCACAAAACCATTTTGAGTAACTACAGATCTTTTTCCAGACTAGTAAAAAAAATAAATAATAGATACCTCCACTGTCATAATGTGAACATAAATCTGAATGCATTCATTTTATGGGCCAATACTTTGATGGCTATCCTATTATTTTCTAACAAAACCACTTGCTGGCGTGTCAGCCAAAGTCTTCCAATTTAGGTGCAGTGAGGTGGAATTTAAAATGGATATTAGGCAGACTTCTTCCCCTTCTCCACCAATGCATAGCACATACAATATTTTTAAGGCACATAGCACTTATTGAACCAACCACTACTAACCCTGTGAAGCAACTGTGAAGATAGCCATCTTCAAATATCTAAAGAACTTTCACACTGAGGATGGAGCAAACTGGTTTTCTCCTGCTCAGGAAGGTAGGACTCAAACCAATGGATTCGAATTCCAAGAAAGGAGATTCCAACTAAACACCAGAACTTTCTGACAGTAAGAGTTGTTCAATAGTGGGATGGATTCCCACAAGAGGTGGTGGACTCTCCTTCCTTGGATGTTTTGAAGCAGAAGTTGAAGGGCTACCTGTGATGTATGAGCTAGTTGAGATTCCGACATTGCAGGGGACTGAACTAGATGAGCCTTGGGTACCTTCCAACTCTACAATTCTATGAATCTTTTGCCTTGTGCCTTTGTAGTATGGCGAGTGTCTGGAGTGGGATGGCCAAATAAACCAGGATTAAGGAAGGGTGCTGGGTTCACATGTAACACCAAATCATAGTTAAAATCAACGAAGGTTTGAAAGCCAACAACATAGCTTCAGATTGTTTTCTTTACTGTCAACAAACCACATAGTTTGGCAGGGTTTACACACACAATGCTAAACCATGGGAGGAATTCAATGAAGTGCTAAGGAGATTGCTGTATCAGCATGAGCATTTCTGCTTGCTATATAAATTATATTTATTCTAGTGGTTCAATAGGTTCAATAGTGTCCAAGTTGACAAGCCTGTCAGTGAATGCACTTGAGATGTTCCCTTTCCATCCACTGCCAAGAATGGGAGAAATAAGTCCATCTCTGCCTGCAGTGCAAAAAGGCAAGTCACTTCCTACACTGGATGGCTCTGAAGGAAAGATCAAAGCTGAACAGAATGATGCGTCCCTACTTCTTCAGGTTCACTACCTGAAGGAGAGCCTTACCAATCAAAGATAAGAAAAAGAACTGCAATGCAGCAAAGGAGCTCTATCCCCCATGGGATGGAGGACCCTTCTGATATCTATTCCCCCCCCCCAATAAAATATCTATTTCGAAACATAGGTGCTCTATTTCCCATTTCTACCCAGGAATGCATGTTTGAAAGTACCCTTAAGCATAAAATGGATGCATTTCCTCCAGTGAGGTTACATTGGCTACTTATTGGTAGACTGACTTCATGAAGATTAACCGCTTCTGCACAAAATCTCTTGAGCATATCATCTCGTATTTCGCAGCTGTGAAGGCGGCCTTTTTAGGCTGTAACTTCAGCTCCAAACTATGCATCTATCTAATTGGGTAACCTACCGTACAGAAGCACAGGCTTGGATTCAAAGAAAATCAATGTTAAGTGATTTGTGCTGGGTTTTCCTTTCCACTCGAGATAAAAAAAGCATGCTGGGTTTCTGTGAGTTATATTTGAAGACTGACAGCAGAAGAATGCTATGGCAAGATTCTAGGATGTCCAGTTCCATAACACTAATGACTAGAGCTCACGTTCAGCAACCACAGGGTGAAATCATAGCACATTTTCTTTAATGTACAACACTTTCTTTAATGGGTCAAAGAGGACAATACATACAAACAAACTCAAGAGAACCACAGATGTTGATGGCGGTAAGATGATGGAGGGAGAAGAAGGGTGGGCTCATTTGAGTGGAGATGTGAAGATCTAGAAACAAAGTTCCAAGACGGATATATCAGCCCAAGAGTTTAAACATGAAGATTACCTTCTGTAGATGTTTGTATCTATCTACACTATATATGGCAGTGCTTGCAAGATCTATTAGCATCAATGAGACTTACAAGCAATAGTCACAACACTGAGGAATACCAGTAGCTATAAAATGTGTTCATGGGAGTAAACAGGACACCTTGGTTGGTCCATGTGTGTCATAAGTGGCTGATAACCTCCCTGACCCATCACTCATGTAGCATAGTAAATTCATTAAAAAGGCATAGTGCTAGGGACAAAACTAGGTAAAATTTTACTCCTATTCATTTGTTGCTTGATCTACGAACCATCTGAAACAGTGGTTCCCAGCCTTTTTGGTATGTTGCCCCAGAACCCCAAATTTACTGGAATTTGTGGACATGTTTATAGTACCTACGAGGTTATTTAGTTTTGTTTTTGGGAATGTAAGAACATCAGATGTCTGGTTGTAAGTTATTTCTTCATAAGCTACAATTTTTTTTATTGTGAATACATAGCTACATAAGCAGTGTTAGATAAAATGGAAGTATGAGGATTTTAAATAGTTTTATTGATATTAAGTCCATTTTTGCGAGAATCAGGATGTCAGAGTCTGTATTTTGCCAATGAGTAGGTCGGTGCAGGGTTTGCTGGTTGTCAGACGTAGCTTCAGATCATTACTGATACGTAGCTCGCTACTGTATTTCTTCTTCAGAGCAATCACTGCTGAAAAGCTTGTCTTGTTATGTGCTACCAAATGGCAGCATCACAGGCATCACTTAATCTGTAAGCTCAGGATACTCAGTGGTAACTGAGCAATTTTGGTAACATGAAGCCAAAAATCTGATAAACCCACTTCTGAAAATTTATCTTTGAGGGTCCTATCATATGACAGTTCAATGAGTTGTTCTTTTAGCACAAACAACTGTGTGACATCAGCTGCAAATGGGTTTCACACACACTCAGAATTCTCTGTTTCTTCAGCACAAAAGTACTGGACAAATTTTGACTAAGCAAACGTCATCTCACCATTGGCTAAATGATTAATTAACCCGAGCAGCAGATCAAGCAACACTTCACCATAAGGTGCTCAGATAGGGAGATGTTTTGAATGACTATTTGCTGAAAGCAGCACCTATGCATGAGAGGCAAGCTGTAATGGTCACTGCTACGGGATCTGCCACCAGCTGCCAGAGAGTTTTTCCCAAGTGTTATTTGTAAGACTTGAGCCTTTCCGACATTCAGTTGTGTCAACACAACAAAACAAAACAAAACAAAACAGTGTAGGAGATATCATCATACCAGTTAAGAACCAAAAGCAATAATTATTTTGGGTTTACTTCTAAAGCCCACAACCCATTTGCACAGGATTTATTTGCAGGTCATGAAACGTGTTGGGAACTACTGATTTAGGCTACAGGGTATTTCTTACAAAGTAGTGGATGTTGGTTCCTTTTGATGGGTATTTCACTAACTGCTAAATAGTAAGAGCAAATTGTTTTGGTTTCAACTTTTTTCTTTGGAAGTACATACAGCCTTTTGCAAAAGAAAACTACTTTTAAAAAGAATACATTAATTACAGTTTTAGGAAATATTTTTCATTCCCACTTAAATAAAGTTAAAAACTGGACATTTCCCAAGTGTTCCTTCACACAGAGATGAATCTATCATGCAGGTCAACATTCACTGCATTGCTCACCTTGTTAAAGATGCTACAACTTTCAAAACTAACTCAAGTATTCTAGACAGATTTTAATATACTGGAAACCTTGCATGGCATTCAATGTAGCATGAACTCCCTCAATTCCATCAACACAAGGATTTCTGCTTGCACAATGTAACTTCCACCCTCTCCTTCTCCTGTGTGCCCCTTAAATCTGTTCTGAGCAGAAATCTGTTCCCCAACACCCTGGAAGCATTTTGGGGAGGGTGTGGTGTACACAAATGGAGGGGGCGCAATTCCATTGTGCAAGTGAAAATCCTTGAAATTATGGAGATGGATACTGCCCCTTGAGCAGTATTGCATGGAAATGGATGCAGGATGGTAAAGCATGGCACAATAGACAAGAAGTGGGAACATTAAATTGTAATTTTAGCAGTGCATATTTACTAATGAACCTCTTACATAGTTCTAATATTGAGAGATGTCTTAGTAGTAAAACTGATTACATCCAAATATTTGCAAACAACATTTCCCATGAGCATTTGACTATTCCAAGGATTTCAGATACTTATCATTTTATAACGGAGATTGAAAGAGACAGTACACAATATGACTAGCATCAGTGGAATCTTGTACTAACCTAGGCAAGTGTTCTCACTTATGGTAATTGCATTACATGGCTGGAATAAATCTTTTCAATATTTCCTGAGAAGTAACGTTATTAACACTCTCAGGCTAGAGTTCTTTTATAGGACTGAAATTTGTGGAAGAAGTCAGACCATACATTAAAAAGTGTATTTTAAATCAGTTACCCCATCTGAAAAGGTACTGTAGTTAATTACCTAAGTGATGCTGTTGTTGCTGCTTTAATTCAGGCACACAGCTCTATCCAACACAGCACATATATTAGTACAGGCAGCCCCCCATTTGTGTATAATTGAAACCCATTGGAAAAGCCTGCAAACAATCCACTGCGCCCTTTTAGTGACATTTCAGTAATGTCTATATGACGTGTCTGAGTCACTTCCGGGTTCAGTGTGATGCGCATAGACACGATCACATGCATATTGGACACACATAAATGGAGGGCTGCCTGTAGAGAGAAATTTATTTTCATTAACAATCTGCAACATATTCTTAGTCACAGAATCATGTGTTGGTAGAGGCCTTGTAGCCTACTGAATCCCTTCTCCTGCTTGATTTAGGAAATCACTAATTACAGATTTAAAAACTAAATCAAATGTTTGCAAAGTGATTGATTTCCTTTACCAATGGGGCTGGTAGGAGGCCAAACAAGTCTAGAATAAAATTAACAAAAAAGCAACACAACTTTTTTAGGGAAAGCATGCACTTTATGCTTGACACAGTGTAACTATGATAACTAAGTAGTGCAAATTGTTCAATATATTTAAGCTCTTAGTTTTCACAATGCTATTACTCTGTTCTAGAGAAGTGAACTTTTCAGCTGATCTTTCAGTACAAAGGTCTGGGTGCACAATCAGCTTTTTGCTTGTCCTCCTGGGATTAGTGGAGATGTTGCCGATATCATCATATATGAGCCATTTCAGTCAAAAAGGGGGAGGGGACAGGATGTTAGTTTAAAAAGACCCCCAAGTTTAATTTAAAGACTTTCTGCAGACAATTAACTATTCGGGGGGGGGGGGTTTGTTTACAATTACTAAGCCTAAAGGGTAATAAAAAGGCTTTATTGATAATTGATTTCAGTTCCTGAAGTTGCCTCTGTTTCACTCCTGGTAATTTTAAAGCACAGGTGAATTAGCATCACAGAAACACAAACAGAATATTCAAGCCATTGTAGATTAAGCTACACGAAATTTAAACAGCTTCTAGATATCTTTGAGAGAAGTTTAAGTTTGCCTAACTTCACAGAAAGGATGGCAAAAGAAAAGTGATAGTTAGATGACAGTTACTCCGAGCTTGGGGATGCAACTGATCCATATGCCAAAGAAAAGTGTCTAATAGAAGACTGCTTTTCTTCTCTGGCTGTTGTTTCCTTATCTGCACTGTTAAAGACCTATTTGCTTATTTCAACTAAATTACTGCAGTCTATGCACTTTTTTCCTCCGCTCACAATCTCTGCTGCCAAGGACTGAGATACTACAGTAGCCTTTTATCTATAAACCATCTTGAAGACTTATTGGCATTGTGACCATTACTACTGTTATATTTGCAGGTTTAAAAGTTCCATTTCAAATAAGAACCCCATGTGGATATATGGATCATAGTACAGCCCAGTTGACTTACACATAGGGTTTTTAATTTGAATCAGGGCAGGTTGTGTATAGGGGCAGCATGGATTTCAGGTACTGAATGCAAATTCTTAAAAAACTGAGCCCAAGTGGGGAATGAGTATTCTGAGTGTACAAATAACTCCAATAATAATAATTCAAATGCAATTTGGAATATACATTACAGTTACAGAGAAAGACAATCTTAATTTAAAAGCAGATAATGTATTTCGAGAGTAGAAAAAATGCTGGTATTGTATCCTGCATGTAATATTTGCTACAGAAGGATGATGCAAATTGGTCTGTCGGTGACTGGCTCTTTTCCTATCAAGAATTCACAACCTCACAGAATGGGTCAACAAATGACAAAATGCAGAAACAGGACTGATTCCAACACTATTGGTGCACAAGTGAAACAGGTATCCCTTCCTCTCCTCCCCTTGTAGCCTCCCCAAACCAGTTCTGAAAGGTTTCCCAACTCCACAAAGATTTTTGGTGGGTGGCTCCAGGGTGGAGAAGGGTAAGCCTGCTCATGCAATGCTGGATTCCACCCTGAACGAAAACACTCATTGACTTAACTGATTGATCAACATCTGACACAAGTTCACACTAACAACGCCTTTGGCTGGGAGACTTCTTTCAGTCAGAGTAATCTGTTAAGTTTGTACTGCTTATAAAATGTGCCTCAGGTATATGTAAAACTGCTGTGAAACGTAACAAGTGTGTGACTGTCAAATAATGTAAGTTTGGAGGTTTAAACTCAGAAGCAAACTTCTCTCTATCTTAACCATTAATACACATCTTCCACCTTTTATTTTCCAGTAATCAGACACTGCTACATCTCATTACATTTTACTGTACAAAACGTCTGAACCCTCAATCAGATTATGCAAATCGCTCAAGGGCAGGAACCCACCTCCACAATGAACTTTCAATTACTGGCATATTAACCTTGCCCCAACCTCTTGGAAACTGCACTTGCTTTAAAACAGTTTGTCCTTGAACCAATTCACTAAAATTAAGAGCAGCTTACTTTGAAAGAACAGAATCTCATGACACCTGAAAGATTTTTATGGCAAAAGTTTTCATGGACTAGAGTGCACTTCATCAGGTGCATTCTTCAGATGAGGACTGTAATCCAGGAAACCATATGCCACAATAAATTAGGGGTAGTCTTTACGTTACCATGAAACTCTTGTTGTTTTTGCTACAAGACAGTAAAAGAACTACCCTTCAGGGAAATAATGACACTAAAAGGCAAGGAGACATTTCTACCTCCACAAACAAATGCTAAATTATAAAGATTAGTTCAGTCAATTTTGCATGATGGATGGATGAGGGAAAGGAACCAAGCACATTATACCTCGAGTCCCAAGACCAGTATCTTCGTAGCATGAGGACAGCACCCACTCTTCTTAGGAGTGTTTTATTGCCACAGACTGCAAGCAAATTTAAGGAGGGTTCCTGGCAAAGACAAAAGACTTCCCAAACACCAAAATCTGGCACTCAGTACATTGAAATTACTACAACAACAACAACCAGTAGATATTAAAATATTGTGCTTTTTGACCATCATTCTTTGATGTATTCACTTGTGGCTAATTAAATGCATAGTTTATTTATCTTTGAAGTGGTTTGCAGCAAACTGTCTGCTAAGTGAGACTGTCCGCATGAGCAGTGGTTTTTGAGTTTTATTACAACAGTGCTATAAAATCCATCTGTTACATAGTGCGTAACTTCACTGAACAAAACAAATGTGCTGACCTATCAAAAGTGATGTAACAAGCACCACATTCTAGCTGAAATAACTTGATAAAACAATCATAGCCCTTAAAATGCTTATGTTTTGATGGGGGGGGTGTTTATACAAGATTTAGTGTTCAATAAAAATCCATTTCTTTTCTCTCTTTTTTTCCAAGACCTCTGCGCATTCTGTCATCTTTTTATATTTCAAGGATATAATTAAAAACACAGCATATGTACTCTGGGAATATGTAATTCTCTATTAGCTGACCAATTTTGGTAGCACAGTACATAGAGGTATATTGGCATTTGAGTCAGACATTAGATTAGCTCGTAGTTTGTTGGCTACCCCAACAACTGGGGGTAATCTGGAACCTATCCCTGGGAAAGAGCTCGTATAATGAGCAATCCGTTTGCCTGATGTTTTATCCATGCAGGGTGGCTTAGGTACTCGTTTACAAATCCAAGGATGTTTCAAAGCTTGGGTAGGAGTCATCCGTGCAGAAGGATCCCAATTAAGACATTCTTTCAGGAATTCTATAAACACGGGGTCATCACAGCCTTTTAATGCTGTGACCCAATCCTTGTTGCCTGGAGCACCACGCATTTTCCCCCTACGTGATCTGCTGCCATTAAGAGTCATTTTCCCATCTGCCTGTGTCGTTACAGTGCAGTAACGAGGATGGCCTTTTGAATTGATAAAGTTTTTGGCTCGCTTGGATTGGTCTAGCAGCTTCTGTGGGGGCATTCCAAGGAGCTCCATCATACAAGCTAGCTGATCGCCTTCATCCTCCCCAGGAAAGAGAGGGTAACCAGTCAACAGTTCCACAAGAATACAGCCAAAACTCCACATATCTATGGGCATCCCATAACGGCTTCCCAAAATGACTTCTGGGGCTCTGTAGAATCGAGACTGTATGTAAGTGTAGACTCTTTGGTGCTCAAAACAGCTGGATCCAAAATCAATCACTTTGATTCCACTCCGCCCTTGTTGTTTTAGAAGAATATTTTCAGGTTTCAAGTCACAATGTATGATTTTGTTTTTATAAAGAGCCTCCAAACATTGCAGTATAGAGTGGGCAAACTTTCGTACCAGCTGCACACTGAAGCCTTGAAATTTGTTTCTTTTGATCAGCTCATAGAGATTCATACTCAGGAGTTCAAAGGTCATACATATGTGATTCCTAAAGGTAAAACTCTCCAGCATGTGAATAACATTCATGCCACCAGTTTTATCCTGTTTTTTGAGATGCTCCAAGATCCGTATTTCTTCTGCTGCTTGCCGGTGAAACCTCTTTTCGTTACGTACCATCTTTAAGGCCAAATGCTGGTGGTGTTTGTGGTCATAAACTTTAGCTACTTGGCCAAAACTGCCTTTTCCAATTATTTTTAGTACTTCATATCGGTAGGCAAGATGGTCGTGAGGCACGTGAATGTAGCTGCCTTGTTCATCATCATATCCACCATTGTTTGGGCCTCCAATGACTCCTTGCCTTTTCTTTGCATTTGCACCCACAAAATAAATTTCAGGGAAGTTCAATATTTCTTGCTGCTCATAGGCTGACAACTGCTGTTTGTATTGCTTCAGTGCTTGTTCTGGGGACTGACTTCCGGTTTTGTGTGCTTTTGTCAAGCTGCCACTATTTTTGTTGGTACTTATGCTATCAATGCTTTTATCTTTTGCTGGAGTTGGAAAAGACCTCTCAGAGGCATTTATTCCTGAAGACTGGAGAGTACTGCTCCTTCTGTTGCCAGAGTCTTCAAATAACTGCTCCACTTTGACTTGGCTCCCTGTCAGAGGATGGTCCTTCATTGTGATTGGGTTAGTAGTTACCTATTAGGATGAAACAAAGCAAATCTTTAGTTTCAGTTCTCATTTTAACAACGGGGAAGCAAAGAAGCAACAAGACAAGCTTTTCAGATGGCGCATTTACAAATACACGTATTCTGATCTAGTTCAGAAGCAACCGATCGCACAAGCATGCACAAGAGCAGCTATGCAACACCTACTGTTCAACCCGACATGTGGGCAGGTGCTGAAAGTTTAGCATTAAACCAGCGGTCACCAATGTGTTGCTCATGGGCACACATGAGCACACAAGTCCACAGAGCTTTTCCTGGTGTCTGCAGGGACCCACCCCACCCCCACTTAAATTGGTCTTGAAGCAGCATTCCATTGTAGTCAACATAATAGGTTGCAGTGAGTGCTCGGGTTCTGCTATGCGTGTAGTGCCCATGACAGTTTTCCCAGTTTTTAATGTGCTCATAGGACCAGGTTGGCAACCCCTGGCATAAGCCAAGCCATAGCTGAAGTATGCATATTTGCCATCTTAGAACCACAGGAAGCCAACTACAAGGATGAAAAAATACAAAACACCACAAATAGGCACACAGAGGGGATGCAAAGCAGAAGCAGGTTATGATAGAAGCCTTTTCACAGGGCAAATGGAATGGCGGCCAGGGCAATGGGTGAATTCTAATTTTGTTACCAAGGGCTCCATGCTACTCTCATATGTCTCTCCACAGTTCTCATCTACTTTATTTGAAGCTGTATAGCAAGGCAGAACTGAACACATTTTGCATCTGTCCTAGAAAGGAACTTTTGCTATCCTGTGCCAATAAGGGACTAAATATTTTCCGCAGTGAAAAGAGCAAACTGAAATTGGTAAGAAAACATAATAAAGGAGTTTCTCATTTCTGCAAGATTTCAGTGTAATATACGAAGGTAGACCTAAAATTCTATCCAAGGAGAAAGGCAACAGACGCACTTAAAGTTCATACTGCTTTTAGTTCTACACTGCAAGGAAGTTACAAGCTGCTGTGTTATATTGTACAACAATTGTGGGAAGTGCAGAAACATCTGCTTTCCATTCTAGTCTTTCATCTCAAAATAAAGATAGCCAATCCTTGAAACTGAAAATAGAACTTCCATTTCAGTAAAAATATACACATGTCTGAAGATAACTGGTGAGTGATGCTATCCATTTCCTGTATAGCAAGTTACTGTCTATCATCCCAACATAGCAGCAAAATAACAACTCATGGAAAATAACTTGCATATCTTTCCGCTGAAATGCCAATACACAGTTTATCCCATTGGCTCAGAAAAAGAAAAGTTTTAAGAGATAAAGCTCTCTGGTTCTTCCTGATTACTACTTAACTGCTATATCTGCCTGGAAAATGTAGACAGTACATTTTGAGACACACACCTTTCCAGGAACTCATAGAAAATATGGTCCACAGAATTAGCATTTTAGTAACACATTCTTCGCTGGGCTTATGGCTGAACTGCAGAGAAAGAATGACAGACGGTGTAAAATTCTGAATAAGAAGGCTACTTGCAGCAAATAATTCAAAATGACACTAATTCTTTCAGTAAGAAATCCAGGTTTTAGGGGAAACTCCATTTTCAGAAATGTCTGCTTTCCAATCCAACGCTTGCCTGAGGAATTCCAGACAGATTCTTCTCTTCATTTTACAGTAAAGTTAAGGAGCCAAAATGAGAAAAGCAAAGTGGAATTGAACCTTAGTGAGCTGCAATTTTGTACAACATACAGTGTTTATCTGCAACCTAAAAGGTCACACCTTGAAATAAAAAGGTTAATAAGTATAGCATTTAAAAACTGATACTTGCTATGGATTAACACACAATAACAAAGAGGCACATGTCTGAAAAGATATTCTGCTATCACTTAAAGGTGAAGAGATTTGGCAACTGACAAGCACAAAAAGGTGAAAGTTTAAAGCTGCATGGTGCCACAGACTGAACTATTTCAGACTTTTCCCTCTGACTAATAAATGAGGAAGATTTTGACCCAAGGATGGTGGGTAATGTGCCTAAAAACTATAGTACTTGGAAGCTGGCAATGAATGAGTTCAGCTTTTGTGTTCTGTAAACCCAAGTTTCCAGCTTTCATGCTCCAAAATATTAA
The DNA here is from genome assembly GCF_964106645.2 of Podarcis pityusensis. Lineage (NCBI taxonomy): Eukaryota > Metazoa > Chordata > Lepidosauria > Squamata > Lacertidae > Podarcis > Podarcis pityusensis. The sequence goes on from NC_138030.1 coordinate 39,503,106, forward strand.
ACTTGCCAAGTGTCAGAGAAGCATTGTTTTAATGGCTCAAAAAACCAAACAGGATTTGTAGAGAGGAATTTAATATAGAGTGATAACCACTTTTCCAGAAACAGAAACATATTTACGTGGCACAGAAATGCCGCCTCTTCCTACAAACCCAACCTCAGGACCTAACTTCCTTTCCGTGATCAAAATCCCATATTTTGCAAACATCAGAGAACCATGATCAAGTTAGTTTTCCACAACTATTTTCCCAAAGCATGTAAATGGACATATATGTTTGAGGTGAATTCCCTGCTACATCCTTCTTCATATCGGCTATCTATGTTGCCTAGGAAAGCCTCCTCCCTTCCAAAAGAAAGCAAACTCCCAGCCACTGACCACCTGATTCCATGACATAGCTCTTTCCCCATTCTCTGCTCTGAAAGAAATGCATGGTATGATTAAGCCTCATACCTCCTAGGGCAGTATTTTGTTTCACAACACATCCTCTGTTTTGACAGTGATCCTACAAGGAAATAAACTGAGGTCATGCTGATAAGAAGAAAGTTAGAAAACTATTTGGGTTTGGTTTGATTGGTTTTTAAGAACCGAGGACTAATGATTAGTCTTTTGTACGAACAGAGACAACACACACACACAGGCTTGCAACAAACTCCCACAGGAAGACATTAGCTGGAGAAAGCTCTACCTCTCATTTCTCTGCACTGCTCTGAGTATGGACCTGGGCCTCCCGACATCAAGCAACCATTTAATGCACTAGAATTCAAACAGCTATGCCACTCTTTGCCCAGTTCCCATTACTCAGTCATTTCCTGCTGGTGGGGAAAATGAGAAAGGAAATAGAAAGAATTTCAACTTCTATGAAGTATTAATATCCTTATAACATTCACCCATTTCGTAGCACAGTGCCCGACAGGTAACCTTTCTCCTCTCTCCTGAACAAGCTACAGTAAAAAGCATGTCTGCTTTCTGTTGTTTTCAGAACTGTCAAAAAGGCATCCAAACACAACAGTGGAGCTCAAGGGCCTCTTAAATCACACATTTTAAGACTGTAATAGCAGCCAGATTAGCCCTCTGCTTAACTGCTAGATCTCATCTACTGGACCACAATTATTACACAAAGTAACCAGTAACAATCCAGAAGACCTAGAAAAATACTTTCAATATATTACAAAATGTAGAACAGGAAAGTCTGTTTCAGGTTTCAGAAAAAGTCCAATGTTCTATTATGAAAAGTCTGCAAACAGACACACATATTACATGCACTGTGTACTCTGAATAAGGCTAGGCATTTTCCAAAACAAAATCTATTTTGACAAATTTGTCAAATATGAGACAACACTGAAGGAAAGGGGTGCAGGGACTAAATGGGCCCCATCATACACTGTCAATGAAACAAAATATCAAAATTTAACTATGATAACTTTTAAACAATGCTTTGTTTAAGATTATTTGGGAAGTACAGTGGTACCTCTACTTACGTTTACCTTCAGAATATGTGTGTGGCAAACCCGGAAGTATTTTTCCAGGTTTCGCCCCGCACAAATGCGCAGAACTAAACCGCGCTGCGCGCATACACCTCCAGATATAAACACCTCGGGATTCGACAGGAGCTCCGGAACAGATCCCATGCGCAACTGGAGGTACCACTGTACACAAACATTGTTAGTCTACGTCGGGGTGGCGAACCTCCATTCTGTTGGCCCAATTAGGCGTGCCAAGCCATTTTGGGTAAGCCATGTCCACCTATCCTGTGACTGTACAGCACTGTGTACGGTATTCCAAGTGCAGTTGCACCACAGATTTGTATAACAGCATTATGATACTCGCAGTTTTATTTTCAATTCATTTTCTAAGCATTCCTAACACGTCGCCTTTTTCACAGCTGCTGCAAACTGGGTTTGACATCTTCATTTAGTTCTCCACTACGCCAAGGTCTTGTTTCTGCTCAGTCACTTCTAGTTCTGACCCCATGAGCATGTATATGGTGTACATCACTTTACACTTTTTAAAACATTTAATTGCATTTGCCATTTTATTGCCCATTTACATAGTATTTTGGAGCTCTTCACAGTTCCTTATTGTTTTAACCACCTGGAATAATTTGGTATCATACGCTTACTTGGCTCCATCACTGCTCAATCCTAATTCTAAATCATTTATGAACCAATTAAAAAGCACAATACTGATCCTGGGGGTACTCTACTTGCTACATCTTGCCATTGGAGAACTGTCCATTTATTCCTGCCCTCTGCTCTCTGTTTCTTAACCAGTTACTGATCCACAAGAGGGCCTCTTATCTTATTCCATGACTGCTAAGCTCAGTCAGGAGTCTTTGGTGAGGCACTTCCAGAACTACATACAACAGTATCCCATAGTATTAATTTATTTAAGATTAACTCTCGATAAAAGAGAAGAGTTTGAATTCTTAGGGCAAAATACTCTTTCCCCCAGACTCCACAGTAGCCGTACTTAAAGTTCATTGACATTTCCCCTTAAATTCGAGCTCACAATTCTGCAAAATTAATGCTATTCTAGTCATGTAAATATTTTGTGAGCATTTCCATGCAGTAAACTTCCTTCACACCAATACATTTAAATAATATAAATTTTTCAGCTTGCAAGATGCATCAGTTATGCTATATTTTTAGCGGCCTTAAGCTATGGGATATTGAAACAAAGTCATATGGTCTCAGATACACTTGTGACCACTTATATTGTTGTTGTATCTGTGTAACTTAAATGGGATTAATTCTTAAACCAAAAGTTGGAGACATGCAACAGCAACATAAAAACTGTGTGTGTTCACAGGCACAGATATATGGTAAGCCTGCTTAAGCACTCCTTCTAGAGGGAAAAGATGGGTACGGTAAATCATCCTATAACAAAATCACCCTTCTGACTCCCCAATACAAAATGGAAGAGAGAATGGGCAGAACAACAGAAACAGTGTCATGGTTCACAGCATAGAGTTTCAGAATACAAAAGAAGTGGGCCCTACTAGGGGGTGGCAGAAACATGGTCAGACTCACCTTTTGCATGTCTTACCTGCAACAGGCATGTCAGATACAAAAGTGAGGGAGTAGGTAGAACTAGAACGTACATGGTACACTCTACTAAGCAGATGATAACCCAGCCACAGGAGACGAGGATGCATTGCAGCAGCCCTATTCGGCTTGCTTAGAGACCAACCATGGTTTGTTTTAAAACAGGATCCTTGCTTTGTACAAAATGCTAAGCCAAGATTCTTTACTGGCCAAAGCCAAACTTGGTGTCAGGAGGAGGGAGAGTGCATGAGCTCAATGCTTTACTTGGGCTTGGAGAGGTTTGTGCATGTAGCACTACAATATAGTTTAGTGTTCCATGTGACTGTAGTCACTGTGTCCTTCCTGAGCTACTAGCTGTGTATACCAGGGCAAAGAGGGTACATGAGGAAAAGGGCCTATCACAGTGAGCATGCTTACATGATAAAGGTTCAATTCTCATTTCTATATAGGGCCTGGAATGGCTCACATATAACCCTGAAGAGTCACTTAGACAATACTGAACTAGATGGTCTGAGTATGATGCAGCTTTCTATGAGCCCTAACCCAGCAGAATAGCACACATTTCACAGGCAGGAGCTTCTAGGTAAAACCAAGATGCAATCTTCCTCTGGAAAACAGTGCAGTGTCAGAGGAGTGTTGCATGAGTCAATTGCCTGGCTTTCAGATGACGTAGGTTGCCTTTTGTATCACTGGTCCCATCTAGTCAAACATCCCTCATGCTGGTTTGCCCAGGTCTGTTCATTATCTCCTCCACCTCCAAACTGCCTGTCTCACTGATCACGGTGGCAGTGACCAGGCTGCCTGTGAGTGCAGAGGAGACTGCCAGTGTGGTGCAGTGGTTAAGAGTGGTGGATTTGTAATCTGGTGAACAGGGTTCGCTTCCCTGCTCCTCCACATGCAGCTGCTGGGTGACCTTGGGCTAGTCACACTGAAGTCTCTCAGCCCCACTCACCTCACAGAATGTTTGTTGTGGGGGAGGAAGGGAAAGGAGATTTTTAGCCGCTTTGAGACTCCTTAGGGTAGTGATAAAGCGGGATATCAAATCCAAACTCCTCCTCTTCTTCTTTTACCCTCACTGGAGGTAAAATGGCAAGCGGGTGGAAATGTTGCATCTCTTCACACCTGATAGCAAAGAATTCCCCAAAGACCCTTTCATTTAAAGTCCCTTCCTGAGGCTAGCAGAGGACAGAACATACTCTGGGGTGTGGAAATTATCCCAACCTGCTCACCTCCAATAACAAACAAATTGACAGCTATAACAAAAGGCAAACATTTTACTATACAGCATCCAAGACACATGGATGGGGTTGGCAGACTTTTATGAAAGTTGTAGAAGACAACAGGATAGCAGGTGGTTTACTCTGCAGTGCCATCCGTCACCAGAGTGTGCAACTGTCCATAATGCAACTTATGCACTGGAAAAAGTGAAAGTTGGCAACCCCACAGAGAAACAGCCAGAATCATACAGGTTACTGAGGCCAGTAATGCTGAAGGCCTCACTTGGTCTGCAATGGTGCTGGGAGTAAGGAAGAAGCTACAGCTTCTGTTCAAGGTCAGACTATGGAGCGCCAAGGCGGGGGGGGGGCACACAGACAATAGAGAACAATGGTCAGCAGCTACAGTACATAGTTCCTGGACCGCAATGCTCACCTGGTGTTTTTGATCAAGTGTGTGAGAGAGAGTGCTGTCTCCCTTCACCCAACCCCCAATGGGGAGTGGATTGCGATCACCAAGACAATACTTACCTATCTCTTGTAGGAAGTTGCAGTGTTTTGTTCTACTCCATGCCCTCAACTGCAAAAGGGATCGTGAGTGTTTGGCAAGCAATGGTTAGAGTGCAGTTCCTGCCACTCATCAACAGAGAGCTTACCTTCATGTGGGGGTTCATGGCCACTGGCCTCCCCCTCCCTTACTGAATGTACTTACCTCTCCTGTGTGGGTGGCAATGCTACTAGCTGTGGAGGGAGGAAGAATGGTTAGCCAATACACAGTAAACAATACTGAAGTGGGGTGGCTGGGAGTGAGGGGGGCACTATGAGGCATGGTACCCTTCCAATGCTTAATTGTGTGGTGTGTGTGCATCCCTAGGTATAGTGGCAGAATCAACATGCATCTTGCTGTTTGTGTGTGGAGACTAGAGACAAGAGTACCTACAGGGGCTGCAAGAAGGCGTTAGCAACCTGCTCTTCCTAGAGGTCTCCTGATGAGGCTGTTTGTGTAAAGTGCCCTTTCTCCATAGCTCCCATTACTAAAGTTCTCCCTTGCATGCTCCAAGTATTCCTAACAAAGCCCCATGCTCTCATCGGAGCTATAGCGCCTGTCAGGATTTATATACTGCTCTAGGTGTGATGTAATTGAGTGCAGCATTATCTGCATCCTATGTCTGTGAAGCTGTGGCCAGAGCAGGAGGGTTATTGTGTGTTTCAACTCTCCACTGAGTTGAATGGGCTCACCATTTTTATGTCAGTGTAACTGATGTAGGCGCCAGGAGCAGAGTCAGAGAGTTTATGATTCAGATGGCTCCTTTCCAACATATCCTACACCACCTTTATTGGTCCCTGCATCTGCAGGATGTCACACCACAACAGAAGTAAAGCTGGTTAATTTGTGATATTATGCCAACATAACCCTGATGTTAGTACAATGTTGCCAGTACAGATAATTCATGCCAAATTCTATGGTGCTCCAGCTGGCGTAAGTGTGCTTAGACTGTGGGATGTCAGAAGCCACTTTCCTATAGTTAGGCTTGGCTTAATTGGAAAGCAAGGAACTCCCTTTCTCCCCACTGGAACCATCCATCAACACATTTCACACCTGGTTAGAATTCCAAATCTTGTTGTTCAGGTTTGGTAACCTGACTTCCCTGAGACAGCTGGGATGCAAAGAACCCTCTCTCCAGTAGAATGGCCAGCTGGATAATGATCAGATGACTTTTGGCAGACTGACCCACATTACAATTTTAACTACAAGTTCCATTTCCAATCAGATGACTTCAGAGTAACCTGTCACTCTGCTTCCAACACTTCCTCTTGCAAGAGCTGGACTACATAGTTTACTTAGCCCATAGACTAGCTGTTAGCAGCCAAGAGAAATGAGTGACAACACATGTGGTGTGTTGTTCAGATCAGCTTTTTGAATACTCCCAATATAGGTTAGCCTTGGAAGATTGCTTGTTCTCTTAATATTGCGCTATTTACTTCTGAGCAACCATGCTCAGGACTGTCTGTAAGTACAATAGGATTAACTCTTTAGAGCACTAAGATTGCACTATTAGAAGACAAGGGCATTTCCAGTTTATTGTAGACTCAGTGCTGCTTGTGCACATAGGTTTCTCAAGAGTGTCCATACAAATTTGTCAGCATCAAAACACCAGTCCACAGTACTACAATTAATCTGGATTTCCCTCACTGTGAAAAATCCAGTAAGCAAAAATTGCCCTATTATACATTAGCAGTCATCACTGGTATGGAAGTTAAGTTGCATTTTTGTGTGTGGGTTGGGGGCAATTTGTCATGTGTATGATGTTTCAGTGGGTGGCCCCTTCTGTTTGCGCGTCACCTAATCACAACCTAACCAGTTATTGTTTCAGGCAGACCCTAATGCCAAACAAAAACATTTATTTCCAATGACTGCCACATGCTGAAGGCATGCACAGTTCAGGAATTATTCTCTGTAGACCTCCACCCAGTAACTTTGGTGGATTACTTCTGAGATTATAATTGCAATGCATATATCAGACTTTTTAATTATTTTTAAAAAGTAACATGGCAGTTGTGCACAAGACCTCTAACACTTTTTGCACAAAAACTATACCAAGTCAGGAAAATGACACTTTTATGCAAGAGCTGAGTACTAATTTTATTTTTAATGGAAACAGATATTGTCCCCCACAAAATAATACAAGCCTTCATTTTGCTTATTGTGAAACGTGAGAACTAAAGCAAGTAACGTTTGGTCTTACACTGTTGTGCACTTCCTGGAAGATTTGTTTTTATTGCATGTGCGCATGGTGCAGAAAAGAACCTTGCACACATGCTCAGAATGGAGAAGTATTTGAAGGGTTGAGGGGAAAGGCAAACAAAAAACAAACAACCCCCCCCCATAAAAACCCATGGTATGAACCTTTAGTTAACTGACTACATTCAGGAATGTTTACATTAGGTAACGTTTAAAGCAGATGCTGGTTGCATACATTGGACATTTTTTATTTCCTTCCTAAACCTGATTGATAATACAAATAACATTAAAGCTATTTAAATATTCCTTACTTTCACTTGGGTCAATAAGGCAAATGCCTTTATAGATTTCAATATAATTTTAGTTATACTTTTTAAAGAAGCAACTACATATGGCAGCTCACAAAGATTTCAGAAACAGGATATTAAAATTACAGAATTATCAATGGACATTTCCCAAGAAGCAAGTCCCACTAATTTCAAATGGGCTTATTCCCACATAAGTGTACAGAGGACTGTACTTCAAAAAGCAAGAAATCCATGACTGAAAGGATTTATAAGAAAACAGCATAAATAATCTGAACAGGCACATGGGCATTTGATTATTTTTTTTAAAGGGCTCAAAATCAATGATGGCCTAGAAAAGCAGTATTCTCTTTTATATGCATTTGTAAATTATTTGAATGTGTGTATGCACACACATACACACACTTGCCAAGACAGGGGGAGGGCAAGAAGTATTGTTAGGTGTCACAAGCTGACAAACACCCGTTTCTAACAGTCATGATCTGACCCAATGCATTTGCTTTCACATCTCTATGTCACATTCTAATCCATTACTCCCCTCTGGCTTTTAGCCACAAGTTTCCAATAAGCAATCATGGCATGATAGAATGCTAAAACTGTACATGCCAGTTTCTTCTCTCAGTGATCAGACTATGCAGGGAATCTTTGGTTTCACTCAGAATAGAATTCCCCTGTTGCTGGAAAGTATTTACACATCATCTTACAGTTAAGATCATTGCCACAGCTGGATATAATTGATGCAACCCAAATGAGCCACTTCAGCAAGCTTCCAAAGAAATACAACTCTGATTAAAACATCTATCGTGTCTATAAAAATAGTATTCAAGTGACAGGGAATAGTGGTGTTCTAAAAAGAAATAGGGTTCCTTATTTACTGGGAGCACATGAAGAAATAAAAACAACACCCATAATACATAAACACAAAAGTACTATTTCAGCCCTATAAATGCCTAGTTGCATTTAAAAGTTAAAGTATATTCAGATACACACAGGTGCAGTCCTAGTACTCCTGTGCCAAGTATAAATGCAACAAACACAGCTCCCCAGATAACACAGCAGACTTCTGCACCTATAGTGTGATCTCTCTCACTTCTGACCAACAAAGAGAGCACAAACACAATTATCAGTTCTACTATCCATGGCTTGCTTCTTCACCAATCAGATTTTACTTCTGTCTTATCCTAGAGAAAGGTGATTTATTTAACAGTTCGAAGAATAAAGTCACAGAAGAGCTGCTCTTGCAACTTTTACTCTGATATAAGTTGCAAGAGAATGAATTCAATAATAATATTTTGAGACCTCTGGGTATAGGGCAGTATAGAAATTCAATAAATAAATAAATAGTTTATTTCTAACTTTATATATTGATGTTTCCCCTGAGGAACACAAATGGATGTCTAGAACAAGCTTGAAAATTTAGAAGACAGCTTTTAAACATATTTTTCGTCACTGCAGAAAGGACCAGAGAACCTCTAAAGGGCTAGGTGTACTGTCTGCACAGAGACAGGCAGGTTTTTGGCACTTCTTAATTCATCTCTCTTGTCAAGAGATGTTAAAGCTGCTCTCTGTTCCCTTACCTGGGCATGCCTGTTGTTGTCACCAGGCCCTCTCCCACATCATGAGCACCTCCTGGGGCTATGCTACAAGAGGGGAGGGGGAAAGAGAAGCAGTAAGGCAGCAGAGCAGCAGTGGGGTGACTACCCCCAGAAAACTGAGTCGCAAGGCTGTACTTGTTAAGACAGGAATGAGTTACTGACTAATAAAACACACATACATTAGTATCATGAGTTGCATCCAGTTATTAAGTAACATTCTAGATCATGCTAAACAGCATATCCTATGGCCTGGAATAAAATCAGTAAGAACAAAACGACCTTCCTCATGGATACAGCTGTATTAATGTTTTGCAACACTGGAGACAGAATCCAAGATTCCTGAAATTACTTACATTAGGTCTCCCCAGTGACGGAAGTCCAGAAGGGGTGCATTCTTCATTTGTAGGATCTGTATATCTAATCTGATCTATTCTCATGTAGGAATCGTACAAGCCATCTCCAAACCTGGCTGGAAATAACAAGATGGTCAGTAAAAACTAACATCAATTCATACAAAAGTTATTTTTAATTTATTTTTCAGTATGCCACTTAAGGATGAAAAAACGAAACAAAAAAGCAGCAACTATAACACAGCTAAAAACTGGTTTCTTCAGGCTAGATCAGATATTGGAAACCAGTGGCCCTCAATGTGTTTTAGGACTCCATAGCTCATTGTCCCCAGCCAGCATAGCCAAGTCAGGGATGATGGGAATTGTTGTCCAGCAACATCTGAAGGGCCACAGGTTCCACATCACTAGGCTAAACGTTCACTTAGCTTTAGGATTTGTTTATGGATCAAGCTCTCAAACCAGGTCCATTTACAACAAGTATCAAGAAAATCTTAAAATCTTTTAGCTAGCAATGTGTTTTAAAGAAAATTGTCTGAGAGGAGTACACAATTCTGTAACATCTTTATTTAAAGGTTGCAAAATAAGCCAATAAATAGACAAAATTCCTTCTAAAGTAAATGAAAGTGCAAATGTATTGCACAGCACTTATGAATCACTGTCTGCTTAATGTGACAGAGAATAATAGTTCCAGAAAAACAAATTACTACACAAATCAATACGTGTATTGGGTCACAAACGCAGTTGTCTACAAATATTATATTGCTATGTAACTGTAAAAACACCACCTTCAACATTACTTACACTAAGGCTGAAATCGGTAGAACTTGCTTCCAAGCAAACATGCAAAAGAATGAGCTGTAAATATTACCTTAATTTTCTACATTTTTATTTTAAACTGATCTCCAATTAGAAGTTATATTCCAACCAGTTATCCTTGGCCTATGCAAATGGTTATATTTTCACGTGAATGCTGCATTTATTGTCACCCCACCCCATAAATGCCACAGACCAGAGTTTGATATTGACATATATGCATAGCTATAAAACAGTACAGTGGTACCTCAGGTTAAGGACTTAATTTGTTCCGGAGGTCCGTTCTTAACCTGAAACTGTTCTTAACCTGAAGCACCACTTTAGTTAATGGGGTCTCCCGCTGCTACCACACCGCGGGAGTACGATTTCTGTTCTCATCCTGAAGCAAAGTTCTTAACCCGAGGTAATATTTCTGGGTTAGCGGAGTCTGTAACCTGAAGTGTATGTAACCTGAAGTGTATGTAACCTGAAGCGTATGTAACCCGAGGTACCACTGTATTCTATTCCTGAAGATGCTGTTTTAACAAATGTGTTCTATAGACACAGTGAAACAAAAAATCAATGGTGTGAAGGAAAAGAAATAGGTTCCTCACCCTGCCTTACTTGATCACTAAAAAAATTGCCTTTCTTTTAAAACTTGGATTGCAAACCTAACAAACAAAATAGTTACATGGGGAGTACTGCTGATCTGAACAAATGAATGCGCCTTGTCCTAATTGAAAACAGTTAAAAAGAAGTCAACTAAGTTGCCAACGGAAAAATGTCAAAATAAAAATTCTTCCTTATGCAGAATTTGGCAGTGACTTGAAGGAATCTGGCCTGCCTGCGTCTAAGTCTCTTAAAGTCATAAAGAGTATTTTGGATATGCGTTCACACACAAAGTGCTCTGAAACATGAGACCATTTCAGATCCATACTGATCAACCTTCCCCTGGCGTTAAACTCGCCCAGACCTAACAAAGCAATTGTTACAGAACCTTAGAAAGAAAGACATCGACGTCGTTTCCTATGGTGAAGCACAATCCTCCCAACTCAGGCCAGCTTGTCCGTTAAAATCAGACGCCGGCTGCTTTGTCCCGACTGGCATTTTAAACCTGTCGTGCAATGGGGAGTTTTTCCCTGGTCTCCTGGGGAACCCGTCCCGACACGCTTCCCGAGGCTCCATCCGCATTTTTCTCTTTCTCTCGACTCCATCCACCACCACCACCCCAGCGAAAACACGCAGGGCCGAATCCACTGCTAGTCCTACTCAAGAGCAGACCCATTGAAAACAAGGAGCATGGCTAACCCAGGCCCATTATTTCCGAAAGGTCTACCCTTGAGTAAAACTTAGTTGGATGCAACCCACAAGCTGCGATTGCAATCGTGTGCATGTTTACTTGGCGGCCAATCCCGCAACGAGGCTTAACCCACAACAGGACCGGGCTTTTAGCATTTTTGCCGACGGTGCTTTCTCCGTCGCGACCCCTGCAAAAAAAAAAAAAAAAACACCCGGCCGGCCCTTAGCTTCAAAACAAGCTTGCCGCAACCTCATGCCTGCCTCTTTCTCTCCCACCATCCCTCTCTCTGGTGCTAGATTCCCCCCCCCCCCGCGCGCCATTCTCCTCCACAATATGCCACCCGCTGCATTATACTGCGGATCCAGATCCCCTAAAACGGATGAGTTATCCTTTAAACTCCTCGCAATCGATCTAACGGAAGGGCGCAGGGTGGAAAAAGGAGCAACAAAGAAGTGGATTTCACACACTCGCACGCACACACAGGGCAGGACGCGGGATGGCTTGGAAGACTCTTTTTCCTTCGTAAAACCACGCAACAGCCCCCCCTCCCAATGTAGGTGGATCGGGGGGGGCCCCACCTCAAAATCCCCATTGCACAAAACGGGGGTGGACGAGGCAGGCGCAACGTGGCCTCTCTCCGAGGAAGCGGGGCCAGCGCGGCATGTGCGTTCGGCTGCATATGCAATAATACAGATCGATACTTCGCCTCTCTTCTTGTTCTGTTCCGCGAGAAGCCCCGCAGGACCCCCCTCTCCGAGTCTTCGAATGGCCCAAAGGCCCTCTCGCCTCGAGGAGTGGAGGGATCCATTCCAAGTCGGGGGGGGTAGGAATAAGATCCGAGGTAGAGACCCTGGGAGCCCCATTTAACCTCCCCGCCCGGGAGGGGCCGTTATTACCTGCAGTGAGGGGACCCTCCGGCTTCCTGCTCAGCAGCATCATGGCGGTAGCGGGGTGGAAGCCCGCGGGCCCTGCGCCCCATCACCCTAGCCAGGCCCACACTCCGGCTCGCGCTGCCTGCCTGCCTGGTTCGCTCGCTCGCCTCTTTCTCCTCTGAGGCTGTAGCACGGCGGGCGGGGCCGCGGCAGTGCTCAGGGCGCGGTTGCTAAGGGAACGTCTGCTTGGCCCTCTATGCGCTTGCGCGGTGAGAGGAGGAGGCGAGCGGGGACAAGAGAAAGGAAACGGGAGAGCGCCGAGGGGGGAAAGGGGATGAGTGGGGAGAGAGAAGGCGGCGACGGGGGGGGGGGGGGGCGTTTGCTGGCAGGCGGCTTGGTAAATAAAATCATTTGAGCAACCCAATGTGTGCGTGTGTGTTTTAGGGCCACGCCTTAGGAACCTTGCCGGGACCTCAAAAAGCGCCTCTTGTCTGTAGCGAAGCCACGTCGAATGCGAATAACAGCAACACAGAGCCTTGTGGCACCTTGAAGACTAACACGTTCATTATGGCATGAGCTTTCGTGGACTTTCACTGTGGCTGGCGCTTATTGCAGCATGGGCTGCCCTAACAGTTATGATGCCGCAAGCTCTTGGTCTGACACAAGTGTTCTTCTAAACGAAGCTGCCAGATCTTTTAAGGTGTCAGCAGCACCACAAGACGCTTGCAACGCATGGTATACGTCTTCACCCATAAGTCTTCCAAGAAACCGTGGTTTTATTATTTTGAGGAGGAAAACCACAGCTCAGTGGTATAAAGCAACTGCTTTGCACGTAGATGGTCTCAAGGGCAACACTCAGCATCTCCAGGTCAGGCTGGGAGAGACCCCTGCCTAACATCCTGGGAAGCCACTTGCCAATCACGGTAAACAATACTGAGCTAGATGGACAAGTGATCTGGCTTGATAAAAGGCGGGTTCCCCTGCTCTTGTTTTATCTTTCTGCCTAGTAAGCAGTTCTGTGTAACTCCCAAGCTTGAATACTTTCAGCAACAGGCCAAGTGTATGTCCACCGTGACGCTAGAAGATCCAAAACACATTCAATCTGACAAACCAGTTAAAACTAGGCTACATTTCTTTCCAGTGTAATTGTATGCCTGCCCACTCTGAACATTTGAGTTTGGTGGGTCTAAACCAGAGAGCCTAGGGCTTGCCAATAAGAAGTTTGGCGGTTCAAATCCCTGCGACGAGGTGCGCTCCCATTGCTCGGTCCCAGCTCCTGGCCACCTAGCAGTTCGAAAACGCATCAAAAAGTGCAAGTAAATAAGTAGGTACCGCTCCGGCGGGAAGGTAAACGGCATTTCCGTGCGCTGCTCTGGTTCGTCAGAAGCGGCTTAGTCATGCTGGCCACATGACCTGGAAACTGTCTGCAGACAAACGCCGGCTCCCTTGGCCTATAGAGCGAGATGAGCGCCCCAACCCTAGAGTCGTCCGCGACTAGACCTGTCAGGGGTACCTTTACCAAAGTGTGCATAGGATTTCAGCATTAAGCTGTGTTTTAAACAAGCTTTGGTTAGGAACTTACTTGTAACAGAGGATTGTTTTGTTGAGTGGAATATACAATGCCTGACAAACTGGGCTCCTGATTGTCTACGGCAAGGGTGGGGAAGCTCAGACCCAGTGGCCAAAATGTGTTTCTTGGATCTCTCCCCAGGCCCTCCCTGTGTTCTTGAACTCTGATAATGCCTGTTGCTTGTCTGGATGGAGGAGAGAGGGGGATGTGTGTAGATACTAGCCTACTGTACAAATGCAAAATGTACATGTATTGCTTCATCAGTGAGGCAAGGTGGGGTGACTGCCTCAGACAGCAGGATCCACAGGCAGCAGATCCTGATGTAGATCCTTATCCCCCCCCCCACCTTGGGGTTCTGATTTAGATCTTCACTCACCCCTTCCTTGGCAGGGAGGGGAACACTATCTTGTGGTTCACCTCAGATGCCCAGGTGTCTTGAACTGGCCTTGGTTCCACCCACTTTTGCTGACATATGGCCCCTGGCAGGTTGGTGGAAAGGGAATGCAGCACAACATGGGACATACATTATGTCAAACAAAAAGTGTCAGGTGCCCCACCCTGTTCCCCATAAGTCCTGTCTTTTGATATAAATTTGACATTGCTTGATATGGATTTCATATAAATTTGATATACCGGTAGCTTCATATACTTTTTAATATAAGTGATGTCCTACAGGATGCCAATGGTGGGTCATAAACTCCCTCAATGCAACCTGCTGTCCCAAGGTGTACTGCACAATGCAGTCACCAGTACTGAAGATTGAACTGCCCATCTAGATAGGGGCACCATCTTGTTCTTCACCTCAGGCATCAATATGTCTTGGGTCAGCCCTGGAGGAACACCCACACATATTTTGCACCTCACTCCAGTTGGTAGGCATCAGGATTCTAATATTTGTTTTGTTTCTATTTAACAACATTTGTACACCACTATATTGTAGAAGCTACTAACATGAGTTTGACCAAACTGTGGGAGGCAGTGTAGAAACCTCAAACCAGCTTACATAAAATATATAATATACATTGAAATTATCAATAAAATTAAGAAGTTAAAAGCAAGCAGACCTACAAAAAATAAAAATAAAGCAAGCAGTTAAAAATATATGGATAGTTCAGTTGCTTAGAGTGTGGTGCTAATAATGCCAAGGTTGCAGGTTTGATCCTTAGGGTTTCTTTCAATTCTACATATTAAAATACATTCCAACTTTACATTACAGGTTGTGCCTAAACAAAAAAGTATTTAGCAGGCACTGAAAACAGTACAGCAGAACAAAATAGATTGCAACACCTGAAGTCTGTCCACCTGTTTATAGGTTTACACATTACAAGTTGTCTTTAAGTTACGCCTATGCCAATCAAAATAAAACAGAATGTGTTGAATGCAATCTGTGTGCAGCCAAGAAAAGGTTTTGGGGGTTTTTGTGTAGAGTTTCTGTGCTTGGTTATAATGAGAGCTTGGGATGCAGAGAAAATTATTTGCTGACACCCTGCTACCATATATAAAATTCGATTTTGTACTAAGAATGAAAAATATTGACATAATTTCAACCAAACTGCAGATAAACAAACCTTGTGTTCAATATGCCTTCCTTTCTCATGATACCTAAAGTGAGTTTTTATCCATCCTTCAGTTCTTAGAATCTTTCTTTCTTTTTGGCTGAAAACTCCAATTGATCTCACGGTTGAAAATTATTCCTTTTGTTGACTAATCTTGCATCTTTAGACAACAACACTCTCATTAGCACTAATAGGTGTGTATCAGAGTTTAATTTGGAATGTTACCCTCCTTATATGAAAGGGTTTATGAATAAGGCTTTATATGAATATCCCATGATCAAATATTTGGGTTTTCTTTTCAAGGATATCGAATAATTTTGCAAAAGCAATGCTGAGAGCCATCTGGTGCTGTTAACAGGGATCACAGCCTTCCTCATGTCTCTGGGGCATATGTGCTGTACCATGCCATTTTCCTTAAGGGAAGCAAAGGTCACAATAAATATTTGCTGCCTCCCAACCCCAATCACATTTTAGTTGTTTAGCAGGTTTGCCATTTATTGTATTCTAATTGCTTTCTATGCTTTGTAGTCTCACAGGGAATGGTCAATTAAAAAATATATTGTGTAGATTCATGTCAAAACCACATTTTCCCTCCACGTAAATTATTCCAGTCCAGCTGTGCTCTATCTTGGACTATGGAGGCAAGTCAGTCAGGTTGTCCCTTGAGATGCGTGGCTGAGGTTTGCATTTCGGTTACCTCTCAAATAATTAAGAATGCATATCTGACACAAGTTGTGAAACAGCTTTTTCCTACAATAGTAGAAAAACAAAAGAACCAAAAAGCCTAATATTGGTATTGCCTCAGTATGGATTTTGGACCTCATAAAACCTATATTGCCTATTTGTTGGCATGACAGATTCTCATATCGTCAGTGTAAAGAAAAGCAGAAAAACTATGTCATGTAGACTACAGTGAAGTATATTTGGAATTCTCTTTTTTTTTTATAAGATATTTATTAAAGTTTTTTAAAATATTACAGTGAAAATGAAAAAGAAAAAAGAAAAATACAAAATAAAAACAGTTAAAAACACACATATTTTCTATTACTTATTTCCCTTTAGCTTGTTTCCCGGACCTCCTCGTACCTCCCTTTTTTGTATTCCACTTCAATTTACTGGTTCAGCAAATCCTTACCCTTAGATTTTAACCCATTTATAACCCTTTTTTCATATTCTCTTAGAGCATTACAGCTGGAAACCGCTTAATTACTATTCAACATCATTCTATCATTCATTAATTTTACAATATTTCTGTAAATAGTCTTTAAATTTCTTCCAATCTTCTTCCACCGACTCTTCTCCCTGGTCTCGGATTCTGCCAGTCATTTCTGCCAATTCCATATAGTCCATCACCTTCATCTGCCATTCTTCCAAAGTGGGTAGATCTTGTGTCTTCCAATACTTTGCAATGAGTATTCTTGCTGCTGTTGTAGCATACATAAAAAAAGTTCTGTCCTTCTTTGGCACCAATTGGCCGACAATGCCCAGAAGAAAGGCCTCTGGTTTCTTCAAGAAGGTATATTTAAATACCTTTTTCAGTTCATTATATATCATTTCCCAGAAAGCCTTAATCCTTGGGCACGTCCACCAAAGGTGAAAGAATGTACCTTCAGTTTCTTTACATTTCCAGCATTTATTGTCAGGCAAATGATAGATTTTTGCAAGCTTGACTGGGGTCATGTACCACCTGTATATCATTTTCATAATATTCTCTCTTAGGGCATTACATGCCGTAAACTTCATACCTGTGGTCCATAACTGTTCCCAGTCAGCAAACATAATATTATGTCCAACATCTTGTGCCCATTTAATCATAGCAGATTTCACCGTTTCATCCTGAGTATTCCATTTCAACAGCAAGTTATACATTCTTGACAAATTCTTAGTTTTGGGTTCTAACAGTTCTGTTTCTAGTTTTGATTTTTCCACCTGGAAGCCAATTTTCTTATCCAAATTATATGCCTCCATTATCTGATAATAATGAAGCCAATCTCTCACTTTGTTTTTTAGTTTCTCGAAACTCTGCAATTTCAATTTGTCTCCTTCTTGTTCCAAAATTTCCCAATATTTCGGCCATTTGGCCTCCATATTGAGCCTTTTCAGAGCTTTCGCTTCCATCGGTGACAACCACCTTGGGGTTTTATTTTCCAATAAATCCTTGTATCTTATCCAAACATTAAACAGTGCTTTCCTGACAATATGATTTTTAAATGCTTTATGTGCTTTGACCTTATCATACCATAAATATGCATGCCATCCAAATACGTTGTTAAAACCTTCTAGATCCAAAATGTCTGTATTTTCAAGAAGTAGCCATTCTTTCAACCAGCAAAAAGCTGCTGATTCATAATAAAGTTTAAAGTCTGGCAGGGCAAATCCACCTCTTTCCTTTGCATCAGTTAATATCTTAAATTTTATTCTGGGCTTCTTGCCCTGCCAGACAAATCTAGAAATATCTCTCTGCCACTTCTTGAAACAGTCCATCTTGTCCACAATTTGCAATGTCTGAAACAAAAACAACATTCTAGGCAATACATTCATTTTTATCACAGCAATACGACCCAACAGTGAAAGCTTCAAATTTGACCAGATTTCTAAATCTTTTTTCACTTCCGTCCAACATTTTTCATAATTATCTTTAAATAAGTTCCCATTTTTGGCTGTCATATTAATCCCCAGGTATTTCACTTTCTTAACCACAGTCAGGCCTGTCTCATTCTGAAACCTCTCTCTTTCAATCGGTGTTAAGTTTTTCTCTAAAACCTTAGTTTTTAGCTTGTTCAATTTAAATCCTGCCACTTGACCAAATTCTTGAATTAATTCTAAAACCCTTTTAGTACTAGATTCTGGCTCCTGTAACGTCAATACTAAGTCATCTGCAAATGCTCTCAGTTTGTACTGTTTGGCTCCGACCTGTATACCTTTAACCAACCGGTCCCTTCTAATCATATTCAGCAGAACTTCCAGGACCGATATAAAAAGCAGTGGGGAGATTGGGCACCCCTGTCGTGTCCCTTTTTCTATCTTAAATTCTTCCGTCACCACATTATTTACATTTAATTTAGCCTTTTGTTCAGAGTATATTGCACCTATACCATTTTCAAAACCTTGGCCTACCCCCATCCCCTGTAGGTTCTTCTTCATGAAGCTCCAAGAGATATTGTCAAAAGCTTTCTCCGCATCCACAAATATCAGAACTGCTTTAGTGTTTATATTCACTTCTAGTTCTTCCAAAATATCAATTATATTCCTCAAATTATCAGACAAGTGTCTTCCTGGGAGAAAGCCTGCTTGGTCTTTATGAATCTCTTCCATCAATACTTTTTTCAATCTCTTGGCCAAAATGTCTGCAAAAATTTTGTAATCCACATTAAGTAACGATATAGGGCGGTAGTTCTTAAGCTGAGTCTTTTCAGTCTCTGTTTTAGGTATAAGTGTAATGTACGCCTCTTTCCACGACTCTGGTGCCCTTTTCCCTTCCAAAATTTCTTTGCAGACTTCCTTCAAAGGTTGCAATAGCCACTCTTTCAAGGATCTATAATATCTAGAAGTCAGCCCATCCGGTCCTGGAGATTTGCCCAATTGCATGCTTTGAATGGCACCTTCCACTTCCTGTTCAGATATTTTATAGTTCAGCATTAATTTACTTTCTTGAGAGATTTTTTGTAATCCATTTGTCTTCAAGAATCGGTCTATGTCCATTTCTTTCTGTGGCCCTTGCGTGTATAATTGTTCAAAGTACCTCTGGAAACAGTTTCTAATCTCAATTGGGTTGTGTATATTCTTTCCTTCCACTTCTAAGTTTGTAATAGTATTTAATTTTTGTCTTTTTTTCATTTGCCAGGCCAACAATTTCCCACATTTATTAGCTGATTCAAATGTTTTTTGTCTCATTTGTTTAATTTTCCATTCTATTTCCTGATTCATCATTTTCATATATTGTACTTGATATAATTTTATTTCTCTCAGAATCTCCTGCGACTTTGGTTTTGCTCTCAATTTCTTCTCACTTTCTTTTATTTTCTCCAAAATTTTATCTTTCTTCTCATTCTGACTTCTCTTCTTTATTGCATTCTGTTGTATCAGAAACCCTCTCATGACCGCTTTGCTTGCGTCCCAGATTACTCTTTTTTCTACATTGGTGTTCATATTTATTTCAAAGTAGTCTCTCAAAGTTTTTTGGGCCTTTTTATATACTATATTTGGAATTCTCCATGAAGCTCATTGGGTGACTTTGGGCCATAAAATGAAATGAGGAAGGGGATTGTGTATACTACTTTGAACACATGGGAGTGCTTAGTTTGTTTTTGATTGTTAGTTTGTTAACATTAATATTGTTTTGTGGATTATGTCTGCTGTAAAGCTTTGTGAATTTTATTACTTATCTTGCGGCTGTGCTGTTTAGCCTGTTTTTTTAAAAGTTGTTTTATTAATGGTGCTTTATAGAAGGTTGTTGTTTTACTGAAGATTTGTTAATTATTTTATAAGATTTATGTTGTAATTGTGATGTTCTACTATGTTCTTATTTATTGTATGTAAGCCGCTTTGTGACTCATGTGAGTAAAAAGTGACATAGAAATAATAAATGAAAATGAAATGAAGATGGGATATAAACAAGCAAATAAGTTGTATAATTAATCCAGCCTTCCTCAACCTTATGCCCTCCAGTTGTTGAACTGCAAACTTACTGCAGATCAAGCTAGATGGCCTGTGTTCAGGAATAGTGGGGGCTGTAGTCCCAATAATATGTTGAAGGCAGCAGGTTGGAAAAGCTCAATTTCTCCTCTGCTCAAGATTATTTTGAAGAAGGCTGTCCAACTTTGTTCCTTACACAGGAGTTATTGGTGAGATGTGATTTTCAATTCACGTTACATTACACTGAGGCGAACATACTTTCTTTATGTAGAAAGAATCAGTTATGCAAATATTTTATACAAATTCAGTCTATGGATATATATATATATATATATAAAATCAATAATAAACACCATGCTGTGATAGCCATAGTATTTCACCATACATTCCATTTCAAGGTAGAAATAGAATAAAACCAGAACATTTACTTATCTTGTTTTTACATGTACCAGATATTAATGCATAATCTTCAGAGAATGAGAGTTATTCTCTGGTTTCCATCAAATAGCTTCTTCCTAGAATATTGTACACATTTTTGCTTGATGTGCCTGGGCTTTGAATCATTTTTTAAAAGCAAATCAGCAGCAGCCAGACAAATGTTGAAATAGCTTTAAATTAAGAGTTAAATGTTAATTGCTCTAATCTTGCAACCGGGTACAGCTAGATAGTAGTTTCAGAGATTCAGGGGCTTTCATCCTTATGGATATGCAGAAGGCTACTGGCCCACACAATCCTATGTCTATTTACTCAGAAATAAGTCCCTCTGAATTTGATAAGACTTACTCTTTAATGAGTGTGCTTAGGATTGTAGTTTGCATAGATCATGACAGGTAGGAACCTTAAACATTTGCAGTGCAATTCTATTCATTTTAACTTTGAAGTTCCACTAAGGTCAATGGGGCTTATCCCCAAAAGGTATGCACAGGAGCACAGTCTTACCTGACTATTGTATCTGCTATACCTTCTGATGCAAGCATAAATGCACACTATTTTATTGGAAAGTGTCATGAGAAGGACAGTAGTTAAAGAAAGACAATAGCCCATCAAGTTTCTCCTACCTTCACAATCCGTCTACCTCTTTAATGTAAAAGTACAGCTTCTGGCAAAGAAAAATTGTGCATGTCTTAAAACAAATAGTAGCTAAAAGGAGCCCATGGGCTGGGTTTTATGGTCCCACAAGACCTCCCACCAAGTCATTAAAAAACAACAACACATGGATCCCCTGCTGTGATGCCAAAAGGTGTTTTGCTGCTTTGCATGGTTTTGTAAGAATGAATGCTCCCATAAGTCCCTTGCTGTGATACTGTGATGCCAAAAGGTTTTTGTTACACCCTCAACCTCCAAAATTAAAAGAATGTCTATGGCCACTTTACACTTTGGCCACACCGACTTTGACACGCGACTCTGGGACCACAGATCAATGTGGCACTAGCTCCAAATGAAAGTAAGACCATTTATAGCTACTTATGTGGGTCATATTGGAAATCTTCCTTATGGTATCGTTATAAAGACAGGAGGATGACCCTCATCAGATATACGGTTTCAGAATTAGTTTAGGCTGCCCACAAGTCTGACCTTGCTCTTCTTTGAGTAAGCTTGCTCATTCCAGTAAAGCCTCAGGGGAAATCCTAGGAAGGTGAAGACTTCTAGGTCAGGGGTGAGCTAAAGGTAGATGTGGATCTACTGGTAGATCTTTGGGTGATGTGCAGTAGATCAGTAAGTAACAGGAACAACAACAACAACAACAACAACATGTATCTACCCTACTATTAAGTACAATGAAGAAAACTTGGAGTGACCAGAAATAGAATTTTGTGAGGGTTGTAAGCTCATTTCACTTCCGACACAAAACCCCCGTTCTCATCAGATGCACATAAGAACCATGTTCTTTAATTCTAAATTTATGTCCTTGCACCTGGTTCTAGTTGGTTGATCTCAGGGTTCTAGTAAAACTCAAAACAGATCCCACAAGCCTGAAGTCTGCACTGCTCTGCTCTAGCGATCCTTTGTACATATTTCCCCACTTTCGCATATATTCCCTGCTTCGTTAGCTCATTAGACTTTTGATACCCTTAATAATGTAGGATATCAGCCCCATTGCCATGGACAGTTGGACTCTCCTTGCCGCATTGTATTTTACATCTCCAGCATGATGCAACCCTGTAGCTAAGGAAACAGAATCTTGCCCATGACAGGCTCTGGGTTTACACCATTCACTATGTTTGCTAATGCTTTCATGGCCATCTTCAGTACACACAACTCACTCAGATTGTTGTCCCTGTACCCTCCTTAGAAAAGCAGCAGTCTGAATAATTAAATAATAGGCCACTTACAGGCTCTTAGAACATCTTGTTTTGTCGACTGTCTGCTAACTTAGGAATGCTGCCAAAACCCTATGATTGTCCTGGAGTCTTCAGGATTTAAATACTAATCTCCAGATTACTGATATGCTGTAAGCAGTCCATGACAAATGTCAAGTGATTGTAACATGGATACTAAAAAGCCCCATGATTAGGGAGCCCAGTTGCATCTATTTAATAGGGATACACTTCATTCAGCAAAAACAGTACAGTATACATATACTGTAGTCAAAGTCCATGGTTTGTACTTTCATTTGAGGAGCGACGGGGGTCTGTTCAACCTCGCACATCTCTGTGCTAAGACAAAACTGTGGCGGCCTGGTGGGTCTTTATCTGAGAGATGTTGTTTGCAGATGACACAGCCTTGAAGTTCACTCTGAGAAAGCTCTACAGAGACTCATCAACCATTTTGCCCAAGCCTGCAGGGAGTTGAGCCTTACCATCAGCCTGACAAAGACCAACACCCTGAATCAGGACATCACCAGCACTCCATGCCTCAGCTGGGTTCCACCATAACCAGCAACCTCTCCATCGACACTTAAACTGGACAAGCGTATTGGCAAGGCTCGCCTCTCCAAAGGGTATGGGAGAATGTGGTGCTAACAATACCAAGATGAAGGACCACCAGGCTTGTGTGCTGAACATGCTGCTTTATAAAAGTGAGCCATGGGCAACATACAGTCGACAGGCGTGACATCTCAATGCCACATGCGCTGCATCAGAAAGATTTTGGGCATCACATGGCAGGGCAGAGTCTTAAACAAAGATGTGCTCTCCCAAGCCCACATTCCTAGCATGTTTGC
Organism: Podarcis pityusensis; assembly: GCF_964106645.2. NCBI lineage: Eukaryota > Metazoa > Chordata > Lepidosauria > Squamata > Lacertidae > Podarcis > Podarcis pityusensis. The sequence continues at coordinate 39,526,242 of NC_138030.1, forward strand.
ACTCCTGTCTCTACAACATTTACCCTGGCTTGGTCATGTCCAAATAATGGAAGATGGCAGGATCCCCAAGGACATCCTCTATGGGAACCTGGCTTTAGGCACCAGGCCCGTTGGCAGACCAACTCTGCATTACAAAGATGTCTGCAAATGTGACATAAAAGTTGGCATCATCAACCCCATTGTGTGGGAATCCCTTGCGGATGGCTGCAGTGCATTGAAACAGTCAGGTTATGCATCCATAGCAATGACCAGAGGAGGAATGACTGTTGGGAGGAGCGCAGAGAAGAAACACCATGGTGCATCTGCAGCAGCACAATCAAACACATTCATCTGCCCCAGCTGCAGCAAAACACATCTCTCCCATATTAGTCTCTACAGCCACAGCAGGTGCTGTAACTTTCCAATCTTCACCCCCAAAGGCACACTCCATTGTCTTCCAAGACAGACAGATGCCAATATATTGAAATGTATTTTTCCTTAGATACAACTTCACCCATAGCAAATTAATTTTAGTAACAAAATTTTAGTCAATAACAAAAAACAAAGATGAAGAAGAAGAAGAAGAAGAGTTTGGATTTGATATCCCACCTTTCACTCCCTTTAAGGAGTCTCAAAGCGGCTAACATTCTCCTTTCCCTTCCTCCCCCACAACAAACACTCTGTGAGGTGAGTGGGGCTGAGAGACTTCAAAGAAGTGTGACTGGCCCAAGGTCACCCAGCAGCTGCTTGTGGAGGAGCGGAGCCACGAACCCGGTTCCCCAGACTTACGAGACTACCGCTCTTAACCACTACACCACACTGGCTCTCCACAAAGAAAGAAACACACACAAAAGCCAACAAATTTGGAAAAAACAATGCCAAGTGATGAAACTACTAGCAAGAAAATGCTCAGAATATCTTCCTGGCCTGATAGCACTAAGATATATATTATTTATTATTGCATTTGCATGTCACCACAAGTTCAGTGTATGACTCTCCCCCTCTCCATATCATTCTCACAACAATCCTGATAGGTAGGTTATGCTGGAAGTTGGTGACTGGCTCAAGGTCACCCAGTGAGATTCATGGCCCAAGTGGGGAGTTTAACTCTCTTAACGCTCTAGCCACTATACAACGGCTTTATGTAATTACTTACGTTTCACAACTGAGGAAAGCTTTAAAATACGGTAAGCCCTGAGATAAAATCCTAATAACTAGAAATCAGTATACGGTTGACATGGCGGCCAATCGACAGATCAGTTCACACCAGGAACCAATGGGGTTTACCAGCAAAGTCGGAATGCAAACAGGCACCAATAAGCCCAAGCCCTGATCCTGCAACTAGCTGCTCAAAGCAAACCACGTAGTTTAATTCTGAGTCTTTCCCTGATTCCAGCAGAGCTCGCGCTGCAACAAACGATGCCTTGATCCCGCCCAGTCTCTCTTTCTACGTGGAGCAAAAACGAAGCGGCAGGAAGCGCAGCCTATCACGCGCTGCCTTTGCCTCTGACGTCACCAGAGCAGGAAGCAGCCGCGGCTGGAGAGATCAAGCAGTTGCCCCACGGACTCATTTTGCTGCGGCACCAACGCTATGGCAGCTGTGTGTTAAAGTGCCGCTTTAATGGGTGTTGTTTTCTAACGCGTCCCCCACGCCCCACCGGACAGTAAACCGCGATATTTCTTTACCTGCCAGAACGGAAGCCTTGGGATTTCTTTGGCCATGTTTGCCAAAGCTTTCAGAGTTAAATCCAATACTGCTATCAAAGGGTCTGATAGGTAAGTTTGTCTTGTTTCCTTTTCCTTCAAGGCATTTACCTTGGTCGTTAATCCGTTTTTAAACAGTGCCGGTGCCAGGCTGTTTTGCGCCTTAGGCAACGCTCACTGCTTGCAATACCCCACAAATTTATTTATTTTTTAAATAAATAATTGCTAACTTCACTTTTCAAAAATCGATGCCTTGTAGAAAAAAAATGAAATGAAAAGCACAAAACTCGAAACAGCTAAATTTATTTCAAATGGCAAGGTTGAGTAATACAACAATCTTTGATTATCTTTCTCAAGTACAAAAGAAGATGTTTTAGCACATAAATTATATTGAACAATCTTGTGAATAAAACTCTGCCCTTCAAAGGTCAGCACTGCACTTCTCTGAGGCCTGAGCCCTAGGTGGTTGCTTAGGTGGCCTAGTGGTAGCACTGGCTCTGGTTGTAGAGAGCCATGCTTTCTAACCAAGCATGATGAAGATTTACAGGATGCTACTTAAAATTACATTTAGCGGAAAACATACACTTTAAAAAATGACGTTATGCCTTCCTCAGAGTGCAACTTCGGTATGTGTTAATTTTATGCGTCATGTGGAATGCAGAGATTGATGGCTGATCAGTAATAATAATAATAACAATAATAATTTTTATTTATACCGCGCCCTCCCCAGCCAAGGCCGGGCTCAGTGCTTGGGTTATGGCTTCACAGTGATTGTTGGGATATAAATAAGTTGCTTTGTTTTATTTCTCTGGCATGCATATTTAGAAGGTCTTTTTAAGGTTTTGGTCTTTTAAAACTTGAATATGTGCCTTCCTCCAAGATTTAGAGTAATAGAGTTGTTATTAATTAATAATAATTTATTATTTTATACCCTGCCCATCTGGCAGGGTTTCCGCAGCCACTCTGGGAAGCTCCCAACAGAATTAAAAGCACAATAAAACATCAAACATTAAAAACTTCCCTAGACATAATAAACTGAGACCAAGCAAAAATAAGAATATATTAAATGACAAATTTGCAAACTGCCATCAAAAACTTGTCATGGGCACCACACACATAGACCAAAGTATTCTATTGGGTACAACAGAATGTTTATTTAAAAATCAGTTTCAGCTGGGGGAGGAGAATTGTGGGCATCAGGGAGGACCTCTGCAGACATTCATACACCCATGGGCATTATCCTGGCATTCCTGATTTAAGATAATGGAATGGCTTTGATAATTGGGCACCTTTTTTAAAATGATTTTAAAAATGATTTTAATCATTTAGATAATGGAATTGTGTCGTTGACCTTGCAGGAGGAAATTACGAAATGATGTCGCAGCAACTTTTCCCACCCTCACATCTGAACAGCTATCTGAAATTGTGCCGAATAAAGAAGAGCTGAATATAATTAAACTGTATGCTCACAAAGGAGATGCTCTCACGGTCTATGCTAATGGCAGAATACCAGTCCTTTTTGAAATGGAGAAGAGACTGTATCCAACAGGTACAGAAATATGTTTCTGCAGGCAGTTTGCTGTTCTGGGTCTGGGGAGGTTTGAGTTAAATTTGATGTTTTACTTTGGCCAAGTTGCAAAATAATATTAAGCCTCCATTTCCCATATCTAAAATGAGAAGAGTGTCAGTTATGGTATAAATGTGCTCAATCAGAGGTAGGCAACTTACTGTCTTTGATTCATAAATTGTCCCTCCCTGAAACACACACTGCTAGTACAGCTCTGTCTAGGCATTCACTATTTCGCTAAAATAAACATGAGGGGAGTGGGAGAGTGGACACAAACTCCTCCATCTCTATCTCACTCTCACTCCACAATTTCAAAGGCATAATCAGAGTTGTTTCCTTTCTACAGATAGTCACCCTTGAATTTGTGGAGGGTGGCAGGAATAGTGAGGAGAGGGGAGCTAGCCTAAGCTGACCACCTCATGTGTTCAGTTAAGCTGGATAGTGAATGCCTGAATAGGGCTCATGTAGTTCATGCTATGGGGTGGCAGGCAGAGGGCTCTCTTCTTTAACTTTTGCATAGGCAAGAGTTGATAGGTGATTCTGCTTTCCAGCCTTGGTTGTTCAGAAAGAATTATGAGTGCAGCAGCAGGTGTACAATTCCTGCTATGTTCAAGTTAATACTGGTTCAAGTTAATACTGAGCAGAGGATTGATAAAGGAGCACAGAGGTACGCAGCTTGTTCTCAGGCAGAAAAACCATGGCTTACTGGCCAAAGATTATTGTGTCTGAACTAGACCGATCTATCTTCTCACTGCACATTATTTTTACATGTTGGGTTTAAATATCTTGAAACAGAAGCTAGGTTGTGTGTTCTGGTTCCTTACCATCATTGTTCCTATGTCTGTCTTATTTATGCGTGTAAGCCAGTCTGGGATTTTTTTCCTGGCTGAAAAAAGACAAATACTTTTAAGTAAAGGAAAATGTCCAGTGTTGAGGCTGCGTGTGCCATTGCTTAATAGACAAGAGGGAGATATCAACAGACTTGCACCCCCCCCCAAGGTTTGGAAGTTAAAAATAACATAAGGGAGGAAAACCCAGGGGGAAGGGGAACAGTCCAATGGGAATTACTTGCACTGAGATGCCATGGAGTGCTGTCTTGATTGCTGGCAGTGGGAGGGGAGGGTAATAGAAAATAAGGTGGGGAGGGGAACAGAATGGAGTATCCTGAAAAATGAATCCTGGCTAGAATCCTGAGCACGAGCACTCCCACACTGCAATATTTTGTCTCAGGCTCTACTTCCTAATTTTAAATTCAGATTAATGGTTATCAGTTCTGAGGAATGGAGGCAGGTAAAGTGTGTCATGCTGGAATTCCACAAGCATTTTGTTTTCTTTTTGGAACAGTGTACGCCCTGTGGTCTCATCCTCACCTTCTCCCCGCCTTTTCCACATGGCCACCTGTGTTGCACAAACTAGCAGGAGGAGCAGGTAAGGGAACGGATCTCAAAGCCATTCTGCATGGCACTGCACATTTGCCTTGTGGAGCTGGTTCTCATGATTGGGCTTGTTATATTGCAGTCCTAAGCATGCTGCTTGGATGTAAGGTCCTTTGAAAGGCAGTGAGGTTTATTTCCAGGTAAATAAATTGATTTTGTCATTGACATGACAGTTTAAACTGAGATATTCAAGGCCTTTTTTCCCTTTAGGAAGAAAAATAATGTCTAAATAAAGCCTGGTCTGCTTGAATGTTAGAATCTCCTTCTGAGGCTCTTCTTTGGGTACCTCTGCCATCAGAGATGAAGAGGGTGACAACCAGAGAGAAAGTGCCTCCAGAGCTGTAGTGCTCTGCTTATGGAATGCCTCTAACCAACTCTTTTAGACACCCAGCAAAACTTTTTCTAACGTTGCAGGCCTTTTACCTGTTTGTACCTTTTACCAGTGAAGGCGGTGAAGGTCCTGTCAGAGTGTCTGGAGGCGGTTGGAGGATGGATGGCGGCTAACAGATTGAGGTTGAATTCTGACAAGACAGAAGTACTGTTTTGGGGAGACAGGAGGCGGGTGGGTGTGGAGGACTCCCTGGTCCTGAATGGGTAACTGTGCTCCTGAAGGACCAGGTGTGCAGCCTGGGAGTCATTTTGGACTCACAGCTGTCCATGGAGGCACAGGTCAATTCTGTGACCAGGGCAGCTGTTTACTAGCTCCATCTGATACGCAGGCTGAGACCCTATGTGCCAGCAGACTGCCTCGCCAGAGTAGTGCATGCTCTGGTTATCTCTCACTTGGACTACTGCAATGCACTCTACCTTTGAAGGTGACCCAGAAACTACAACTAATCCAGAATGCGGCAGCTAGACTGGTGACTGGGAGCGGCCGCTGAGACCACATAACACCGGTCTTGAAAGACCTACATTGGCTCCCAGTACGTTTTCGAGCACAATTCAAAGTGTTGGTGCTGACCTTTAAAGCCCTAAACGGCCTCGGTCCAGTATATCTGAAGGAGCGTCTCCACCCCCATCGTTCTATCCGGACACTGAGGTCCAGCGCCAAGGGCCTTCTGGCGGTTCCCTCACTGCGAGAAGCTAAGTTACAGGGAACCAGGCAGAGGGCCTTCTCGGTAGTGGCACCCACCCTGTGGAACGCCCTCCCACCATATGTCAAAGAGAACAACTACCAGACTTTTAGAAGACGTCTGAAGGCAGCCCTGTTTAGAGAAGCTCTTAATGTTTGATGCCTTACCGTATTTTAATATTTTGTTGGAAGCCGCCCAGAGTGGCTGGGGAAGCCCAGCCAGATGGGAGAGGTATAAATAATAAATTACTATTACTATTATTATTATTATTAACTATTTTTTAAAAGAACACTGAGTTTTATTACTGCCTGAAGTAGAAAGCCAGTATTATATCTCTCAGTCCTGGTTTCTAATAAAAATGTTCCAAACTCAAGAAAAAGTTGTGATTTATAACTAATGTGTAATTGACATTTTAGTTGATACATTTTGGCTTTGTGGCGGCAGAATTGATGGTAGCAGGGCTGATCGGAGCTGCACTGGCAATTAGGGCCGAGATTTGAAGCCATCCAAGAGAATCCCTTGTTTCATGTAGACATTGAAAGCAGTATTTTTGTCAAATTTTGTTTTTTAAAAGAGCAGTGGAGGACAAGGGGATGACTTGTGTCTTTAAGATTTTGCTAAGATGCTAATATAGGGTCTTTTCCGCAGATCTAATGCTTCCAGGGGTTGTAGTGCCCTCTTATGGTCTTCCTCAGGTAGATCGGGGTACTCTCTGTGCCATCACCTTGGTGGGAAACAGGTATGATTTCTCCTGAAGGCTAATGCTAAAAAGATTTACCTCTTTCTGAGGGGGTTCTTAGAATGCATTTTGAGACCGGAAATTGAGGTGGGAGAATCAGCCAAATGTGGCCCGCCAGGCCTGTCATACTGGCCTTCACGATTTTCCTTAGGCTGCACCCCACTTAGGCTGCACCCCTCATCAGCTGTGCCCTGTGCCCTTCTCGAGAGCCTTTGGCTGACTACAATGGGCCATTGGCTTTTGCTTGCCTGAATGTAGAGGTATGTGATTGTCCCATCCCTCTTGGATTTCAAAAGAAGGCAAGTAGAAAACAGGGATGCCTTCTGAGACTCCCATTTATTTTGACTCTGATTGTGTGCCACAGTGTATGCCTTCTATGGATTCACCATAACAATTTGGGGCTTCCAGCAGCAGGGTTGATTTTAACGCATTGTGGGGCATTATTCATTAGCCAGTTCAGACATCTCAGCTCTTCATGAATATGCTTAAGGGTTGTGTATTCCCTTCTTCTCTTGCATATTTTGGAACACAGACTGTTTTCCAGTAACCGTAGTTTGCTTGGATGGCTGATTCAGGCAAACTTGTTTGCTTCCAAAGCTGAAGTGGAAACCACGGTTTGAACAATTCTTGTTTAGAGGAAATCTATGACTTTGCAAACAGTGGTAACCAAAATCCAAGAAGTGCAGGATTGAACTGTGGTGTGCAAGCAGAAGAGGGGGCACAAGAGCCTTAAGTATGTTATCAACACAGCCAAACCATGGTTTGGTCGTCATGTCTGAAATGAGAGAGATTCCTCAGCTGGGAGCTGCTTTAGTTGGAGTAAGAATTTAGCTGTTTGCTTTATGCTATACTCTCTTTACTTTTCAGTGCCCCTGTGGCCATTGGCATAGCTACCATGTCCACTACAGAGATGGTGGCAGCTGGAATGAAAGGAAAAGGCTTCACAGTGCTGCATACATATATGGATCACTTATGGTAGGTGTATCACCAAAACTATTTGACCGTTTACACAATAGCGCATGGTTAGCTTTTGCCCCCATGCTAATCCAAGACTCAGGTTAGAGAAGGGTGAGCCCTGAGCAAAGTATAAGAAGGATGCAAGTAGAAACTAAGCATAGGTGCATGGTTTTGACAAGCACTTAAGAAAAACTGTTCAGTTCCACAGCACCAAATCAGAAAACTCTGAACCTTTTCTGTTGTGGCGACACTGAGAACTCTTCTATAGTGCATCCTGAAAAACATTTTTAATGAATGAATATAACTTTAGGCCACACACTACTTGAAAGTCAGCTTAAGGACTTGAGAGAGATTGTATTATTAAGGTCCTGCTGGAGTTACGGCAGTCAGCTGACCCCTTGCATAGCATTAAATAAATGTGATGGTGTGGTCAGTTTTTCCAGATTGTTTTGCTCATAATCTTTACAGTAAAGAAAATGGTTCTCCACAACTTCATAGCTTAACTGGCCCAGTCTAGACTTTTTGCTTTGAGTTTCTGTTTTGCTGAAATTGAAATTTGGGGCAAGTCTTATTGTGCCATTTGCTTTTGTTGTTTCTTTTTAAATTGAAAAAGGGAGTTTGGTGACAAGTCATGCCCACCAACAATAGTCCCCTTAGAAGCAGAGTCTTCAGAGATGATGGATGCTGAAGAGGAGAAGCAAGAGGCTGGAGAAGGGGAAGGCAAATCACAGGAAAACAGCCACCCTATTGACCCATGCCTGCAGACAGGGATTAGAAATCTAAACATGGAAGATGCTATTCAGAGTGTGGACATGACAGAAAAAGAGGAACCTAATGAAAATGGTGCTGCTGAAACTACTGAAGAGGACAACCTAGATGTTCCTCAGGAGGTAGAAGACAGTAGGAGTCCACAAGGTAAAATTATAGGGTTATATACAGGGATTTGCATTCTAGACGAGGTCTAGTAACAACCTTTTGATCAGAACTGCTCATTTATACAAACTTAAACATATATACTCTGTGCATTTTCAATGTGCCGTATAATGCAGGAATGGGGAACCAGTAACCCTTCAGAAATCTTTGGAATTCAACTCATATTAGCCTCAGCTAGGATGGCCAGGGTCAGGGATGATGGGAGATGGTCCTTCAGCAATATCTGAAGGACCACATGCCCTCTATCCTGATTTTAGGTGAATGATGGACTACAGTTCCCACTGTCCATGACCATTGTCCATGTTGGCTGGGGCTGATGGGAATTAAAGTCCAACAGTGTCTGGGAGGGCTGTAGGCTGCACATCCCTGATGTAATGTGTGAGATTAATGCAAGTCTTTTGGGGTGGATGGAAGGTGTGTAGATTATAGGACACGTGTAACCATGATTCCCTGCAGCATATGCACTGATGGTGCATGTGATGAGCAACAAAATCCAAACAAATGTATCCCCTTCACACTCCATGTCTTGTATAGGGCATTATACCTTGTTACTAACTTTGTAATGTGAAAGAAGCTTTCATTAAGCTCTGTGCTCACTGCTAGTGTGTCAGCTTTCTTCTGTTGAAACTGAATGTTGGTAGAGACAATGCTGAACTTAACGTTCTTCCTTTCATTTATTGCCTCATGTGGCTATATTTTCGTGACAGACAAAGAAGAGGGATAAGCCACCAAAAGGCTTGTATGTGGAAGTTCATAGCTTGTGACCACGCTGCATGGCACTGAAATTGTTTCCCTGTTCAACACTGAAACAACACGTAGGCATAGGCAGGAGCTGAGAGGTTCACAAGGTGGCAGGGACACATTGTGAACTAAGCCATGTTGCGTTCTGCGCAGAGGCTCGTAGGCAGGGAGGGCTATTTTTTAAGCTAGAGCTCACCAAAACTCGGTTCCAGCACCTCTCAGGTGGGCACCATTGCCTTTATAAGAGAACAAGGGATGCGTTCATGGTGAGTACTGGCACCTCTTTTTCTAGAAAAATAGCACTGCTTGTAGAGAACAAACGGTTCTGTCTTTTCTTCTAGAGCAAATGGATGCATTGCTTCACCAATGCTTCTTCCACGCCTTAAAATGTAAAGTGAAGAAGTCAGAGCTCCCTCTACTGACCAGCACCTTTCTCCGCAACTACATGTTCGCATGTTGGTACGTGTAGTAAGATCTTCTACAAGCTGGCAGAGCTGCCGTGTTGCTGGCTGAGAAATGTGGAAATGGAGCATAATGTGCTTGTAGAACACTGTTCACCAGAGTCAGGAGTAGAAGCCTTGCATGTATGCAGGACTCTGTGCCTCAGCCATTGTCACTGTATGAACTCGTAGGCGAACTCTGCATGGGTCAGAGTCTGCTTTAAGGCATACAGTGGTACCTTGGGTTACATACGCTTCAGGTTACATACACTTCAGGTTACAGACTCCGCTAACCCAGAAATAGTACCTCGGGTTAAGAACTTTGCTTCAGGATGAGAACAGAAATTGGCAACGCAGCAGCAGCAGGAGGCCCCATTAGCTAAAGTGGTGCTTCAGGTTAAGAACAGTTTCAGGTTAAGAACGGACCTCCAGAACGAATTAAGTACTTAACCCAAGGTACCATTGTACTCAAGATATGACACAGGTTAAACTTTTGTTCATGTGTTGGCCTGATTTAACTTTGATAAGGTATTCTGTTTTCACCTGTCTCTTGATGATTCATAAGGAAGAGCTAAAGCTATCTTCCAGTAAAAGCATAACGAAAATAAAATAAATGCCATAGTTAAACTATAGAACTTGCTCCCATAGGAAGCAGTGATGGCCACCTCTTTAAAAGAGGATTAGACAGATTCATGGAGGATAAGGCTATCAAAGTCTACAGGCCTTGATGGCTCAGCTCTGCCTCCACAATCAGAGGCACTAGTGCTTCTGAATACCAGTTGCTGGAAACCTTAGGAGGGGAGAGGCCTCTTGTGCTCGGGTTCTGCTTTCAGGTTTCCCACAGGCATCTGGCTGGCCACTGTGAGAACAGGATATTGGGCAAGATGGGCCATCGGCCTGATTCAGCAGATTCTTAAGTACTTATGCTTGAATTTGTGATGGAGAAGGAGGCTCCATTTGCTCTCTTTATATGACATTTAAATTCTTTCCAATCTGTGTGCCCATGTTTTAAGAATATTTTAGCGGGAGAAGCCTGGAAACAAAACATGTTTTTTCTTAAATGTCACCAAAAATGAGAGAGGCCTAATTCCTCTTGTTTCTTGCATATAATTGTGTGTTTTTTTCTTTTCAATCTACCAACAGTCCACAAGGTCAACAACTAGACATAAAGAAATCAAGCTACAAAAAAGTGAGTAGTTGTTGTCCTTTTCTGTACCGTGAAAGGTTGAGGAAAGAAATAATAATGAAACATTGGATTGAATGTGGGATTTTCTGCATACACCACAGATCATCTGCCCCAAAGCTGTGACCCCTTCCTACAAAGGCACTTTGTGCATGTAGATCCTTGATGTGTGAGAAATCTTCAGATGATTTTGCTGGTTAATAGCACAATCATATACATGTTTGTTAAGAAGTAAGTGTGCATAGTAATTTGAAAACAACTGTAAAATTCTGGCCTAATATTGCATTGGCGGGGTTTTAAATAATTTTTTTTAAAAACACTATACAGGTATCATTAAAACATAAGTTGTTTTTTTAATTACAACATAATATATATCCAAACAAAACCAAACTTTAAAAATTACACCAGAATACTGCTTGTTTCATTTTTCATGTGCATAATACAGTGAGGGCGAAAAGTATTTGATCCCCTGCTAAATTTGCCCGTTTGCCCTCTGACGAAGAAATGACGAGTCCATATTTTAATGGTAGGTTTATTGTAGCTGTGAGAGACAGAATAACAACAGGAAAACCCCCAAAAACCCAGAAGACAAAAGTCAGAGATTAATGTGCATTATAATGAATGAAATAAGTATTTGATCCCTTTGCAAAAGATGACTTAGTACTTGGTGGCAAAACCCTTGTTGGCAATTACAGAGGTCAGACGTTTCTGGTAGGTGGCCACCAGGTTTGCACACATCTCAGGAGGTACCATATTTTTCACTCTATAACACGCACCAGACCATAACATGCATGTAGTTTTCAGAGGAGGAAAACCAGAAAAAAAAATTCTAAACAAAATAGTGGATATATGATTTTTGTGGTTCATGCTGTGGCCACAGACATGTGATCTGACAGTGAGTTTGGAGTAGCCCAATGCAAAAATCCTGAGGATCCATGTGGATCCATGCTTTGTAACCATGGAGGAGGGAAGGAAGGGGAACCATGGATCCTCTGCTCACGACTGCAGCAGATCCCCCCCCTCCACCCGCAGGCATTCGCTCCATAACACGCACAGACATTTCCCCTTACTTTCTAGGAGGAAAAAAGTGTTATGGTGCAAAAAATACAGTATTTTGTCCCACTCCTCTTTGCAGATCCTCTCCAAGTCAGTAAGATTTCGAGGCTGATGTGTAGCTACTCGAAGCTTCAGCTGCCTCCACAGATTGTCGATGGGATTAAGGGCTGGAGACTGGCTAGGCCACTCCAGGACCTTAATGTGCTTCTTCTTGAGCCACTCTTTTGTTGCCTTGGCCATGCGTTTTGGGTCATTGTCATGCTGGAATACCCATCCTCGACCCATTTTCAATGCCCTGGCTGAGGGAGGGAGGTGCTCACCCAAGATTTGATGATACATGGTCCCGTCCATCGTCCCTTCGATGCAGTGAAGGTGTCCTGTCCCCTTAGCAGAAAAACACCCCCAAAGCATAATATGTCCCCCCCCATGTTTGACGGTGGGGATGGTGTTCTTGGGGTCATAGGCAGCATTCCTCCTCCTCCAAACATGGCGAGTTGATTTGAGCTCGATTTTGGTGTCATCTGACCACAATACTTTCACCCAGTTCTCCTCTGGGTCATTCAGATGTGCATTGGCAAACTGCAGACAGGCCTGTACATGTGCTGTCTTGAGCAAGGGGACCTTGCGGGCTCTTCAAGATCTCAGTCCTTCATGATGTAGTGTGTTACCAACTGTTTTCATGATGACTATGGTCCCAGCTGCCCTGAGATCATTGACAAGTTTCCCCCCGTGTAGTTCTGGGCTGCTTCATCACCGTTCTCCCGATCATTGCAACTCCACAAGATGAGATCTTGCATGGAGCCCCAGACCAAGGGAGGTTGACAATTATTTTGTGTTTCTTCCATTTGCGAATTATTGCACCAACTGTTGTCACCTTCTCACCAAGCTGCTTGGCAATAGTCTTGTAGCCCAGTCCAGCCTTGTGCAGGTCTACAATCCTGTCCCTGACATCCTTGGACAGCTCTTTGGTCTTGGTCATGGTGGCTAGTTTGGAATCTGCTGGATTGATTGCTTCTGTTGACAGGTGTCTTTTGTACAGGTACTGTAACGAGCTGAGATTACAGGTAAGACCTCTCCTTTACAGCAGGCGCTTCTAATCTCAGCTCGTTACATACAGTGAAGATACCAGGTAGCCTGACATCTGGCTAGTTGATAGGGGATCAAATACTTATTTCATTCATTATAATGCACATCAATCTCTGACATTTGTCTTCTGGGTTTCTGGGGGTTTTCCTGTTGTTATTCTGTCTCTCACAGCTACAATAAACCTACCATTAAAACCATTGTATCCCAGTTTTAACTGCCTCTCTCTCTCCTAGTTCTCCAAGTTCCTGCAGTCAATGCAGCAACAAAATATCCTCCAGGTGAAGGAACTGAATAAGGGAGTAGAGAGCATTGTGAATGTGGACTGGAGGCATGAAAGGTAAGAGAATCTCAGTTCTGTGCAAACAAAGTCAAATTACTGAGGGAGAAGATCTAAATGGATGGTTTGGGTTCCTGTGATGATGCTGGTTAATGAGCTGAGCTGCATTTAAGAGCACAATAGCTAATTAGAAGAGATGTTGCTCTTTTTCTTTGGTCTGAAAGGTATTTTATCTCTCGCGTGGAAGATGTGTAATTGTAGGTAATATCCTAGATAAGCTGCTATCTCTCAAGTTGATTTAGAGAAGTCAGAAATGTAAACATGCTGCTGTCCACAAAGAGCAGTACAAGAAAGATCTATTTATGAGGAAAGATGTGCATGTCCTTACAAGAATCCAACATGCTTAATAATAAGCTCCACGGATGAGAGGGGTGTTTGTGTGTATGTACACACACGCACATGCATGCTGGGAAGCACTATAGGAATGAGGATGGCATTAATGCACAGCAGAGGCAATTAGGGAACAAGGTGTTTGTGTGTTTGTTAATGGCTTGCAAAGGAAGCAAACATTGAGGTGTAAAGTTATGCTTTCTAGCTGGCAAGCCGGAAATTTGGCAGGTGGACAAGGCTCACTTTTGGCACCAATAAGTTGATGTGTGATGTCAGTAAGCCCCTCTGAAGGCATGCTGTTAGCAAGCCCCACTTTGCAGGTGGTGAATCATAACAGTGTATCATTTCATAATGTGATAATAAGTTCGTTGGCAAAAGGCATTAAGGGCATTAATGGAGACTAAAATATCAGTGGTTGTTGGGCATGTATCCTAATGCTCCAGGCATCTCTTTGCTTTAGGCTTCTTCTCATGTTACTTTTGATCAGTACAGATATTAAGATCTGCACTAATGAGGAGAGGTTGTTTGCTGGAAGCTGTGCACAAATGGAGTGTTTCATTACTGGTTTAATGCAGAATCTGTAGATTCCAGTGGTGCTTGCTCCTATAAGGAGCTAACAGGAGTAAGCCCTTTTGAATTCAGTAGGACTTACTCCCAGTGTTGCAACCTAAATAAGCCAGTTCTTAAACTCTGAGTTAATAGGTAATTCCGGAGACATAACAGCAATAGTTTGCATTAATCACCCAGGCTGTGGCTAGAATCCTGGTTTCTTAACTGTCAAACATGTTCACTTACAAAGTTATCCCTTGCTAAATCCACATTTTAAAACTGAGCCAAGGTATTGTTTGCATCAGCTGTTAGAAACTCACTGCTTTACTGTCAAGTCCATAGATACAGAACACTTTTCTAAAACAAATTGCCTTTTCTTGTCAAACTCCATTGCTACAGTTTAGTTTCTCCTTATTCAGAAAAAGTTGTAATGTTTCTACCATTGCTCCAGTCTTCCACAGTTCACCATTTGAGTCATACTATTACATCACTGCTGGAGAAGAAACAAGCCCAACGATAATGCCTGCATGGCAAAGCCCAGGGGTTGCCAAACCTTTTGGGCCCATAGGCACATTTGCAAAGTGGAAAAGCTTCTGTGGCACCACAGCTAAGCTCACACAGCAACCTTCTCTCTTGGGTTCAGTAGAATACTTCCTTCAAGCCTAATGTCAGCAGGCGAAGGATGTGGGTGCCAGGGAAGGCGTCTCTGGGCATATATGTTGGCAACCCCTGGCATAACTGCTTTGACCACTGCAGGCCTAATTAGGACTCTTGTGCCTTTTAAGACGTGCACCATATCAGGGAAACAATTAGCAAGCAATGCTTTCATTTTCTCTCTACTGCTGCAACCGGGAAGGGCACACCTTTTTGAAACCTATCCTTGATGCTCACTTGTTGAAGGCACTAAAGAGTTTTTGGCAAACCCACTTTCCTTCCGTATCCAGAGTGACACAGTTTATTACCACTATAGTCACCATTGCCTCTGGAAGGGCCCACCCACTTGACCTGTGGCTGCATTGTCAGCAGACCTATAGATACTGAAGTATTGGGAATGGGAAAGGTTGCAGAGCAATGGCAAAGGAAAGGGGAGGAGAATGGGGAGGTGCTTGATGGGACTGGTGGGGCTTAGAGGCCCATCCCCTTCCTACCCCACACAGAAGTCCCACTCCAACCCCTCTTAAAAATTTGGACTGGCTGTGCTTACCTGTCCTCTCTGCCTGCCGCTGCCCATGCTCGCTTTGCCAGCCTCCCTCCAACTTCCACCAGAAGTGGTGATGCTCTGGTGGTAATGAAGATGCACTGCAGCCCGTCGTCTCCCTTCTCCTTGGGGACCATGTCTGGGCTCTGCTCCTTGCTGCTGGGCTGCTGGGCTTCGTTCCCTCGGGGGGGTTCCACACTGTCTCCTCCCCCGCCCATCTATGATGTCACATACAGATAGCATTGTGAAGCTCGCATTTTACAGTATCTTTTACAAGGTCTCATTTGTGTGCCTCCTTGGTAGATTGGATGGCGAGGTTCCTGCTGTTATCTGCTGGAACAGGCAGGGCTGTGCCTTTCCTCTGTCACAATGGGCGCTTGTGATGTCGAGAAGGCTTGGCAGAGTGTGTGGGGGCGGGTGGGCTTTAGTTTAGGTCTACATAGGAACTTAGCCCAAAGAGACACCTAAGACTTTGGATCATTTCTCCACGCTTTCTCTCCTCCAAGGATTGGCTTCTTTGGAGGCCAGGTCTAGGGTGCTCTGTTTGGCTTGCTTTAGAATTATTCAGAGAACTTTCAGAAGGACTGCCATTGTCCCTGGCCAGTATCAGATTGACCTGGGTACGTGCAATGCAATTCCTTGGGGTGGGGAACCTCAGGTCCAGGGGGCCAGATGCAGCCGCCCAGATCTGTCTGTTTAACCCTTGGAATGCTCCCCAAGTCACATCCTCCACTGGTCATGATTCACACTATTTCTTCTTTCCTGGCTGGAATGCCTCTTGCTTATCTGGATGGAGGATCGAGATGGGTGCACAAGCGTATGTAGAAACTAGCCTACTCTACAAAGGTACAATTTCCACCCACTTTTGCCTCAGACCCCACCTACCCCTGGGAAGTTGCCTTTGGAAGGTTTCCCAGAAGAAACTGTGGCCCACAGGCTGAAAAACAGTTTCCAACTGCCTTTCCTTTTGCACAATGTACCTGGCACTCCTATGTCCTTGCATGGCTCCTCTGTGCATATTAGAACACATGCAGAGATACTCACTCTAAGCTATCAGTTATCTTCCTTTGCTGCTAAGAAAGTTGGGGTTGTGCGCTAATTCTCTTCCCTGGGTCTTGCGTGGCTTTATGTATTATTTACATTTATATATCACCTTTATCTTTCAAGGATCTCAAAGGTTTTCTTCATCCTTCACCTGTGAAGTAGCTTAGGCTAAGAGATGGTGACTGACCCAAGGTCACCCAGTGAGGTTCATGGCTGAGTGGGGATTCGAACCCTGCTGTCCCAGTTCCTAGTCCAACACACTAACCATTATGCCACACTGGCTCTCGTGCTGGAAGCCCTGCAGCATAGAGTAGGATGGGAAGCCAGGCCAAGACACCATATTGTGCCACAGCATTCCACTATTGAACACTAGGTTGCTGCTGGAGCATATGGCTTCAAGATGATGATCTGTTCTGTGGACCATCTTGAAGCAGAGGCAGAAAGGTGCTTCCACTTTGTGTAAGCAAACGTGCTGAGGGATTTTGCACTGTGTTATTGCAATGAGAGGAATGGTCTTGGGTGCCTATGTCCTAGGAGATGACAAGGACGCAACACTATACTCATTTGTCTCTCAGTCATGAACGGGAATAGCCGTCATGATGAAATGGTAATAAACTCTGTGAAATATTTTGCTTTGATTTTCAGCATTAGGTCTTTTGTAGTACCTATTGAAATAGCAGCATCTGAATTGTCTGTCCAGGATAGCAGAAGTGGTGATGGAGAACAGCCGTACCACTGTCCTGAAATCATACCACTCTATGGCATCTCATCCAAAATGGCTCCCTTATTCCAAGAGTCTGGATATAAGTAAGTAATATAAGAAAATGAACCACTTGACTTGTTCCCTACGTTGTTGTTCTTGTTGTTGCTTGCAGAACATGATGGGCCAAGAAAGTCCTTAAATGGGTGTGTGAGTGTGTAGCAGACTTCAGAGTGAATGGCCTGCCCGGCGGAAAAATAACTGACTCTAAAAACACAAATGTTTCTGGGTGCTGAGTTCAATAGTTTGGTTTGGTTGGACCATTTCTCCCGTATGGTGGTAGTGGTGTTCTAAACGAAGGGAACAGCTTCCTTACTGGAGTGTTTCCCCCACTTAAAATAGCCAATTTGCAAAAGCTGATCATTTGCTGTTCCTTCCGAAGTGCAACCTAGCAAGTAACAAAGATTCAATTTTCCTCCAGGAAAGGCGACACCCTGTCCAGCAGTGAAGTGAGAAATGCTGTTATCAACTATGTGAAGTTTAATGAGTTGGTTGATGAAACAAACAAAAAGTATGTAAAACCCCAAAGCTTGTTTAGTAGGGAGATCGCAACACTACTCTCCTTGCTCTGTACTGATAGCGAGAGATAGCTGCAGCCATGATTTTGCACAGGAGTTTCCTGTGCTCGTGGTTCACCATTACAGCGCTAAGTCAAAACATGTGGGAAATGCTACTAGAAAGGGCAGGCACTCTTTCCTATCACAAGTCCCTTTATGCCAAGTATGAACACTCAGGTCAGATGGACCATGCACCCTGTCCTGGTCCCTCTCTTATTTACCTCTGCAGTATAGATGGGCCCAAGTGCAGTGTTGATTGTGCTCAAATGTATATCCAACCTCAACAAGAGTTTGTGTGCAAACACACACACACACACACACACACACACACACACACGTGCAGGTGTATCCCATATATTGTGCCTAATAGAATTTTAAACTAGTGGTCATTTTCCTGATTTATTTTGTTATTTATTTCATAGAATGTATACACCACTTGATTAAAACTCACCCACCCCACCCCATTCAGGAAAATTGTACAATAGTTTAACAAGAAGTTTAAATACTAAAACCAGTTAGGATTCCCATCAACTTTCTAAGCATCTAGGTAGGCTTGCCTAAACAAGAATGTTTCTTAGCAGGTGCTGAAAAGAACGCAGTGAAGGCACCTGCTTGATATCAATAGGCAGGGAGTTCCAAAGTGTAGGTGCTGCCACTAAATGATCAAGTTCTTACATGGAGTGGGTATTATGTGGCATCTGTAGATTGCCAATTCCGCCGATCGAAGCAGTCGAGAGGGCACATGTAGGGTAAGGTAACCTCGTGGATAATTTAGGAGTGCCACAAGATTAAAGACATCTTAGTTGATTAATCATATCACTTTTTTTAGTGATATGATTCTGTAGGTTGATCTGTTAGCTTAATCATTAAAAGTTTTGATTAGCTAAACAGGTGACCTTTGATTAACTTGGCAAAGAATTTTTAAACATTAAATTATCTTTAAGAGAGGTACATGCAAAAACAGCACTTGACAAGCAACATACTCAGACATAATCTACAAGCAAAGAGGACATGTTGTTTTATGTAACCCCTTCTCATGTTTTCGGCAGTCAAGTAAGGTTTTTAGCACCCAACTTACCACATAATAGTGCAAGTGCAGTGTGACTTTTGGAAATCCTTTTGTACTTTTTAACAACAAAGTGCTAAAGAGACAAACGTGATCTTTATAATCTGTAGAGTGCTACACATTCTTGATATTGGTGCATTTCCAGTTCAGGTGATGAGTGATCACGCTGAGAACAGACCTTTAAATCTGCCTTCCTTTGTTACAGCTTTATAAAGGTGGATCCTATCTTGTGCGATTGTCTGTTGGACAAATCTGAGCAGGATGAAATTTCAAAGCTCACATGGGACAATCTCCTGAGCAGGTGAGGGGGGAGTGATTCCTACTGCTGCTTCATATACTTGCCTCAGTATTTCCTATAATGCAGGCCACTATGTATTATGGTATCTTTAATGTTTGCAAAAGGAGGTTAAACCCAAACCATTCAAAGGTTAAAATTGTCACTAAGGTCTAGTGCTGTGTTGCTTTGTGTTATGTAAGCGGACTGGAATTTTATGACACAGTAGCCTGATTTGCACATCATGGTAAGCCATAGCTTATGGATTACTTCATGCTGTTCAGTGACCCCTTGCCTTTCTCCACTCACTCTTCAGCCAAGAGAGAAGCATACTGCACAGCTTGGCTTAGTGCTTGGTTGAGGAACATCAGGCATGGGGGCCAAATGTAGCCCTGAGGACTCCAGAGCACACCCTCTCTCCTTCAGCCACAACCTTCACTGTTGCTCCATCGCACTCCCGAGTGTTTTTGCTTGGCTAAAACATGTCCTTGAATGCTGATAGTGCCTTTGGCTTGCATGGATGCCGAGGGTATGCAAGTGTCTGTATAAACCATGCAAAAGTGAAATGTGCACTTATTTCTCTGACTCTGCCCACAATTGGCCCATGGCCCAGAAGGGAGTGGGCCCTTCAGGTCCCCCCCACACCTTCTGCTTAGTGTTCCACTTGCCGTTTCTCTCCCCAACCAAATGACGAGCCACAGACCAAGAACCAACCTTGGCCTCCTGGGGACAGAAGCTAACCCTGAGTCCTGGTTCACTGGTAATGCTAAGCCTCACCTCACAGTTTGCTTTTCCTGGCTCCAGGTGGGTCAGAATAAAGTGGAAGCAAGTGAGCAGCTGCTTGCTCTGGTAAGCCATGGTTTATAATTTGCTTCCCATGATGGGCAGGCATGGCCACCGTAAAAGTCAACACAACAAGCTTGGCTTCTTGGGGACCTTCTAAAACTCCCCATTCTCTTCTGTTACTTTGAGGATCATAATATTTTCTTTTTAAAAAGTCTTTGGAATTAGGAGAGGTACAAAGATAATAACGTAACTATGTCAGTTTGGCAGTGTCATCTGTTAAAAATCACAAAAACCTTTTAAGACATAATACTGATAGTACTTTAAGTAGAGATTTTCCCAGAATAATCCTGTTATGGAATAGCATCATGTATCACATAGATGAAGGCTGCTAGATGAAGTATAATTAATTCCTGTTGGTCTCTCTATCTAGTATACAGCCTACACATGGGGTGCAAATCAGCCTCTCATCATTATTAACTTTCAGAGGGAATTTTAAAACCAACCTTTCACCCAGGCATTTGGTGGCTGAAGAATACTGCTCCTGGCAGTTGTCTATAACAGTTCTTTCTTAAGTTAACTGTAACTGTTTTTAGAATGCTTTAAAAAAAGTGATGGCTGTGATTCCCACCCTGGGCTCCATTGGGAAGAATAATTTAAACTCAATAAATAAATAAAAGCCTGAGGTGAATAAAGGCAAGCTGTATCAGATTGAGTCTTTGAATAAATGTTCTTGGTACTTAAGTATAGCAGGAATAGCTAAGCCAGAAAGCTGCCATCCCTCTGTGCTGTCCTGGATCGGCTTAATCTTAGTGCTGCTTTTGTGGCAGGTGTCTGGATAAACTACAGCCCTTCCATCAGGTGACTTTTTTTGGACATGACCCCATCGTGAGGAAAGGAAACAATGATCCCATTGATATAAACATAGCACAAAGATCGTGCAATAAAAAGGTAAGGGCAAGGAGAGAATTAGTCTACTGTGGAAACATCCAAACTGTGCTGCCTTTTTTTTTTTTTAGGTCTGCCTTTTGAAATGTTTTATAATACTGCACTATCTTTTGAAAGTTTGCCCATTGAAAACACCATTTCCAGAGCAGTCTCCAGCCCTGTTATGCAGAGAGAGGAAAATAAAGAGGTTGAGCCCATGATCCTACTTTTGGGGCATGGAGAGCGGGGAAGGCTGGGTTCGCGTCTCCGCTCCTCCACAAGCAGCTGCTGGGTGACCTTGGGCCAGTCACACTTCTTTGAAGTCTCTCAGCCCCACTCACCTCACAGAGTGTTTGTTGTGGGGAAGGAAGGGAAAGGAGATTGTTAGCCGCTTTGAGACTCCTTAAAGGGAGGGAAAGGCGGGTTATCAAATCCAAACTCTTCTTCTATAACTACCAGAGCTGCAGTTATTGCCCCAGAAAACAATTGACAACTGGGCTAGCATGTGGGCATTCCTGGGCTTAAGTCATAGCCCTACCTCCTCTCTGAACCCCTGGGTATCAGGTAGAAGGTCCAGACGTACACTGACACCTTACAATGCCACTGGTGCATGGTTTGTAATTTATTTCAACCACCCGGGGGTGAAGAGGGCAAGGCGGAGAAGGCCAGATCAGGAGATAAACTGAAGTTCTCAGTATAGAGCTTATCTGATATCTGTTGGCCCTAGTTCAGAAGGATAGTAGGAAGCACCTACTGGCAGCTGAGTCAGATATACATTGCACAGAGACTTCTGAAAGCGTGTCACCAAAGCGCTGCTCCGGGAAGATGGAAGGCACATGTTGCAGAACTAAGGGAGGAACAATAGCTTGAGTGCAGCACATGTTTCACAGGCAAAAAGTCTTGAGGTTCAGTCTCTGGCAGCTCCAGGGGAGAGGATCAGATAGCAGGTGATGGGCAAGATCTCCGAGTGAGGCACTAGAGACCTACCCACAGCCAGAGTAGATGCTACTGACCTGGATAGAGTAATAGTCTGAAGCGATAGAAGGCAACGTAATATGAGTGTTGCCCTCTTGGATGTGTATCCCTGTTCCAGAAGAGCAGCCAAGCAGGTGCAGTAGAAGAGGCTAAAACAGACTGTGGGGAAGAGCTGCATGGAAGAGTACCTGGGTCATTAGCAGCTTTTTGTTCCCTGTGTGTGCATACTAATTACCAATACTAATTTCATTTGTACCTCACCCATCTGACTAGGATTGCCCCAGCCACTCTGGGTGGCTTCCAGCAAATATTAAAGCATAATAAAACATCAGACATAAAAAGACCTCCCAATACAGGGCTGCCTTCAGAAGTCTTCTAAAAGTTGTATACATTTATCTCCTTGACATGTGATGGGAGGGAGTTCCACGGGAATAATAGTTTTATTAACTGTGTGTGTGTAGGCCTGAACTAACTGCAGCTCGCAGATGCAGCATTATGGCTTGAAGGTGGTGGCCCAGGGTGTTGATGGTATCCAGCATGCTTGGGTGCAAGAGGTAGACCCTAGGAATAAACCAACCCAATACAAAGTTGTCAATTTTTTCAGGTAGAGATGATTAATTCAGCCCAGTGCTATCCATGACTCAGCCAGGGGTTGGGAGTCAGAAGAGGTGCAATGGGCCCTTGCACGGTTTTAACATTGGTATTTCTTTTGCCTTTCTCTGAAGGAATGTAAAGTAGTTTTCATTTTTATTAGTGTTTCAAAATGTAGTCAGCTGGTGGTGCTGTCTTCAAACCCCAGGGACAGAAGCTAGCATGCCTGGGCTCTTCTCCCTTCCTCTTTGGGTAAGGAAGTCCTGAAGTAGCCTCAGAGAAGGGTTGGTTGGTTGTGGGGTGGTCTCTGTAGGAGCTTCCTGGCCTGGGCCTTTTGCTTTTGCCCTAATGGGTGATGTGTGAATCTGACCATGCCACTGGCTAGCATTTATCCCCACCCCCCGCTTTCCTAATTAACATCCCTTCCTCCTAAGCTGCTAGGGCAAAACATATGAGCTAATCATTTAAGATTTGGTCTGTTGCTACACTGTTTCCCCCCCACCCCCAAGCAGGACGAACCTTGATAGTGTTACCCCAATGCTTTAGTTAGTCTCTTGCATTTATGTATGCCTTTCACTTAAATCACATAGGTTGTGCAATATGCCTGCTGTCAAACATGCACTGCTCCTATTCATTTCCAAGCATAGGTATTATTAATATGCAAAGGCAAAGGCCCTATGAAAATAACTTTGCTGATACCACATAGCCTGTAAGAATGTACGAAAGTAAAATTGCACACTAATGATTGAGCATTGTATATTAGTGCAACCAAGTAATACCATCTTTCCTTTCGGTTTGCAGGTAACCATAATTAAGAATCTTGAGCTGTATGGGCTAGACCCACAGGCTGTTGCCAACTTTCTCCAGCTAAAAGTTCAGGCGAGTGCCACTGTCACCACACTTCCGGGAGCAAAGGACAGAGCACAGGTCCAGGTACAAGGCAATCAGATCCACCACCTTGCTAAGCTGCTGGTGGGTAAGTATCTTTATCAGGGGTAGGGAACCTGCCAGGGCAGCACACTAGTGGTGGGTGGAGTCAGAGGAAGAGCAATGGACATACCTTTATATTCCAGCAATGCAAAAGCCAGGTGCTAGCACATGTGCATGCACACACACGGTCTCCATTCAGGCTCAGAAGAGGCGTCATCACAAGGTGACATACCAGCCAGGCAAAGCACTAATGGAAGGTGTAGCTTAGGGAAAGGGCTAAGGCCCAGCATGCAAAGTCTGGCTGCCAGGCCTGAAGTTCTCCACCCCTAATCCATGGCAAACTCATAACATCATTTATTATGTTTTGAAGGTTTAGTCACTTATTAGATTAACAGTGCAATCCTAGGAATATCTTCCCAGGAGCATTATCCTATTGATTATGTGTGAACAAATAATGCTTTACTTGCAGCCTAAATTGATTTTACAATATTCTGATCAGTTTCTAAGATGTGCTCTTCTGAGGAGGAGGCTGTTGGAAAACAGTTATACATAAACTAAAAAGCAAAGTGCTATTTCCCCTTCAGAGTTATTTTATTCATGTGTAATTCAGTGGATAATTAGGGCTGCCACATTACCGTATTTACGCAAATTTAATGCACCATCAAATCTAATTTTTGTGACGTAATTTGTCCAAAAATGGTGTGCATTACATTTGAGCAAATACAGTAAGTACAATGTCTTCCTATGTATATTTATTCATAATTAAAAATGCACAGAAGTACATTTTTTAGTAAGGCGAGTGCCCTAAGTATACAATGCTTTAGAATTTTCAGAGCACATTACTCTTTTAGTAAGCTGCAGGTCCTATTGTGTTAAGCTTTTGAGCTGTCAAATACAGATTGATTACATGTTGACTTTGTTCCAGAGGACTACCAGATACCTCGTAAATACATCAAGGGTCTTGAGATGGCACCAAAGATGGGCCGGAAGAAGTAGCCAGGTCTGAAGATCAAAGTCAGAACTTTGTTATTTATAAATATTTTATTCAACAGAAATGACTAATCCAGCTGCCTTACCTATAAAATAATGGAATTTATAAATAAAACTTTTCCCAATAACCTTTGCTGGACTATCTCCATAGCTTGTTGTGGAACACCTCAGCATGTTTGCTGAGCACTGTTCTAGTACAAGTAGGTCCAAATGTAAACTATTGGGTATCCGCTGAAGATTGTGGGGTTGGTTTTCTTTTTCTTTTTTACAGGACTCAAAAGAATAGTGAGGTACAGTTTCTACCCCTCCCTTGGCAACCCTCCCCAAACGCTTTTCCCTGCTTAAACCGAGGTACAGTGGTGCCTCGCAAGACGAAAAGAATCCGTTCTGTGAGTGTCTTCGTCTTGCGAAGCAAGCCCATTGACGGATTAGCAGATTAGCGCTATTAGCGGCTTTGAAAAGGGGGGGGGGGGGAGGAAAAAAACCCCGCAGGAACTCGCAAGACATTTTCGTCTTGCGAAGCAAGCCCATAGGAGATTCGTTTTGCGGAGATTCGTTTTGCGAAGCACCTCCAAAACGGAAAACTCTTTCGTCTAGCGAGTTTTCCGTCTTGCAAGGCATCACTGTACCAGCCTTCTTTGTTTACACACTGCAATACCACCGCATACCACAGGAGGGCATGAAGAACACAAACCGACTCAACTCCTCGCTTCATCAGAGGCTGTTTTATTTTCGATAGCTTCTCTTAACACAATTTTTTATCGCATGAACAAATTTCTTTAGGAGCTTTAAAAAAAAAAAAAGCTGGAAGGAAGGTGACATTTTCAAGAAAATGTCATAGGGTTGAAACAGTAGTAAAAATAAATTACCAGCATGGCAAAAATGTTATTTACTTTACCACGTAAGCTTTTCACTAATTCCATTCTTTACAGACTGTACATGTTTTACAATTGACCCATTTCGAAAGAAAAAAAAGTTACACACGTACAGATGAAGCAGGCAACACAGTATACTAACAAAGGCACTGCCAGCAGTAGTCTGCGCTTCTTAAGGTAGGGCCTCCTCTAACTCCTCTCTCTAAGGCGTTTGCTCTGCCACTGCTGAAGTGGCTAAGCTTTCTCTCAAAATCCAAGCTCCGTGGTGGTTTCCCCCCCCCCTTCTCCTCTTAATGCCCCTTAGCTATATATAATCTTTTAAAGAAACAAAACAAAAATAATGCCCGCCTGTTTTAGCAGGTGGCTTAGTCAGCAGCATTCACATAAATTGCATAAGAAGCCATGCCTTCTATTAAAAATGTTCAAGACATGCTGTTATGGGATGGGGGTGAGGGGAGCAGGGAAAGGAAGAGTGCCATTATTGAAAAGCAGTTCTTTAAAAAAATAAAAATAAAACATGACATTATATATATTTATATATACTCAACATTCCTAGGGAGAAGTAGTCAGTGACTTACAAAGACTGTTTTCCTGTTCTTGTCTCTTGGTGATGGCGCAGAGGCTGACATCCTGGGGTCCCTCCTCAGTGTGCCAGGCCAACAGTTTCAACAGCGCTTAGGAAGAGTTTTGAGTGCTTTCTCGCCTGGGTTCAATAGTTGCATGTGCTTATCTGGATCTGCGTCTTGCTTTCCTTGTGCTGTGCTAATACATCTTGTACAGTGGTATTAGAGACTGGGTAACTGTCTATGGGGGACGCTGTGGTGGTGGACTTCCTGAAGATAACTTTGGAGGTACCTGAGAGCTCTGTGCCCTTTCAGCTGCGGTGTAGAACCCCTGCACTCAGCCCTGAGAAAGAAACAAATCTTCCTTCCTTTGCCTTCCCAAAGACAGCTTTGCTCCGAACAACATCATAGAGGGTAGCCAGGTTCTGAAAACGTAGATGTGGGCCTTCTGGTGTTACGAAACAGTTTTGCAATGCAAATGACATACAAAATCAATTCCAATTTTTTAAGTGCTGGGAGATGAGCCCCAAATTGGCTCATTAGCAGACCTGCACCCTGGTCCCAGTTCCTACTGGGTAAGAGGAAACTGTATACTGGAAGGAAGGGCTCTAAGTTGAAAATATTAGGCTGGAAGCATAAACAAGAAAACAACCCTGAAGTGTTGCCAAAACAAAAATAAAACTGACCTTATTTTCCTGTGTGAAAATATAAACTCTTTTGCTCAAAGGCCAAAGCACTCTAAAGCTCATCAAAACCTGCTCTACTTCTACAGATTTCTTGACATCTCGTTCATTCATTCTGTTCATTCTGTGCAAGTCTGTTTGGCATCCTCTACAGTGTCCACATGTACCAGAGCAATAACCCTCCCATGTGATTAAATTACTACAGAGAACACGTTCAACTCACTTCTGCCACACATACATAAATCCACGTGGAAAGGTACTGGGATGGCAGGAGAAGAAAAGAAGGTAGTACAATTGAAGACAAGGCATCTTCCACTGCTTGTGTGACCTACTAGCTCATCCTTAAGCTAGCCTCAAAGAGGAAAGATTTCAAAACTAGTTTGTAGGGTCAAACTCACACTGAAATACATTGAGAAGGGGAGGGGGTGGTTATACCTTAAGCAACCCAATTCCTTGGATATTCAGTATTCACTGCAAAGTTTCCTGTCTATTCTGTTCTGTACAAGCAGGGGAGATGGGAAGAAGCAGTGTTCATTTTTGGTTTCTGGAGGGTCAGTGGATTGGAACATTTAATTTCCTGTTCTATAGTTGCCAGTTCTGAGCACACACCATGGACTACAACCAATTGAAAAAGTGTCCTGAGGAAAAAAAGGTTTTGGTTGGGTGGGGTTTCTTTCCATTTTTAAATAATATATAATTTTTTGAAATTTAGTTTATCCCTAGCCACACTTCCAAGTTCAGGTTATCCAGGCTTCCCATTTGCTTCTTTCAAGGCCTCATGCAGTCTTTGTTTAAACCTGTCATACTTTTTCTGCACTTGCTGGATTTTCTCTTTTTCTTCCCTTTCTAGTATCACCAGGAAATTCTGTAGCTCTGGAATAGAGAAGTCATCCCACTGTGGAGAAAAAGCACACACACACACAAACTTTAGATTGGCAGACAAAAAATACACATTATTCCAAGTCTGTGGGTAGATGCTAGATGTGACCTGACTAACTGACATGATTTTCTGCAGGAAAAACCCACAAAATAACATCCTCCCCAGTCTTTCATTTTACCTCATTTGCTACACTGAAACCTTCAGGCCCAGAAAGTAGAAGCCTCCCACAGGAAAAATTACAGTCCCTATATAATTTTCCCAACTTGGCTTTCCACCACAAAAAGAGAGTTCCAATATGCTTAAGGGGTGGCTTTCTAGAATAGAGTTTGCTAGGTTTTATCGATCGCCCGTTAATTCAATAGCTGCAGTTCAAAAAGATTCAGAGAGTGGCCCAGTTCATGCAATCAATTCCTCACTTAATAAGCCACACTATGCGCTAACTGCTTGTGGGTGCTCAGGACTCTTGCTTCTCCCTTCATGTAGTTTAATATCCTGGCTTCCTTATAAGACATTAATCATAGCTTCCCCTTACATGTGAGCCCTGAAATGATGGTTAAGAGCTGAATCCTGGCTTGCTTTGCTGCTCCCTTGCAGGGAGGATCGATGGGGCTGTGTGGAGGTGAACAGCACTAGTTCATATCCTGATTTACTAAGCCAGGTGGTGGTATAAAATAAAAAATCCAGGTGCCTAAACTTCGCAATTTTGCGCAGTTCAAAGGGTGAAGTCTCTAAAGGTTTTTTCAAAAAAATAAAACCCAAGTTCAAAGAATGGGTTGGGGAATAATTCTGTAAGCACAGCAGTTCAAGGCAAAAATCCCAAGCGATGGTTGTTTCCCTTTCAAAGACACCACCCAATCCACTTTTCAGCTTTGGAGTATAAGTGGTTTGGGGCTTCAGTGACAGCATGTTTTGAACTAGATACATGGCAAAATAAAGTAAAAAAGAAGCAATGTATATATGCACCCCTTTAAATCACAGTCACCATCCAGAGATTGAGTGAAATGTGTAAATACATGAAATTCTTGAGATATTATGACCCTAAGAAAAAACCCATTCTGTGCATGAATTTCAACATTTTGTATTACCAATGTGCTCTGTAAGAGCTGGGTCTACAGAACATGATGCCCGCAGGTAAAAATGGGGAACCTGTGGGCCTTGAGATAAACATTGCCTGATCATTGTCTGGCTGGCCGGGACTGATGGGAGTTGGGACTCCCAACAACAGCCACAGCTTCCCTATCCTTGCCGTAAGAGGAAGAATAAAGAGAGAAGGTAACTCTTTAAGGTGTTGAAAACCTGGGGCTTCCAGTCAGATCAGGTTTCTAAGCAAGTGTACTTTACGGGGAATCCTTGCTCCTCTAAGAACTTCCATTTTGCCAGCAAACTGTATTTTGAAAAGCAGCTTATGGCAGAGTTCTGGATGGCATGCCTATTCTTAATTTTGAAGTTGTTTCTTGTGCTCAACAGAAAAAGTAATTCCAGTCCTCTAGTTTAAAAACACAGTGGAATTATCTGTTTGCTATATTGCTGTCTCTGTGCATCCAGATGATGTGAGGGTAGGGTGAGAGTGGAGAAAGCATGCATTTAGTTAATCTATGGATGCAAATGACTAATCTGCAATATAGCACCAAGCTCATCTACCTTTTGAAGATTTACCATATGCTCCCTGTTCCTAAACTTTAAAAACAAGCATTTTAAGGATTATGGCTCAGAACTCTGCAAAGAGGCTGACTTGTTACAGGTACAGTCAAACTTTAAAGAAAGCCAAGTGTAAACAATAAAGAAAGGGGAATCAAATGTAGCCTTAAAAGACTCCAGGCTCAAGGAGCCTTTTATTTGCCTCTATTCCTTCCATCTTCAAATGCTGGCACCGAATAATCCGTATCGTCAGTAACAAAGCAGGGGAACCACAAGAGCAGGAAGTGTGCTTTTTCCACCCACTGCAAATGGCTGCTTGTGCGATGTGACTGCCTGCTTTCTGAGAGCAGAACGTGTTTGTGCAGGTTCGAAAGGCAAGCAGCTTCCAGACTTACCTCAACTTCCCCTGTTTCGTTTTCCTTCAACACAAAACTGAGAATGTCTGTGTCAGGACCTGCTAGTAGCCGGAGGTACAAAGGGTACTCTGTTACCAAGAGCTTCTGGGATAGAACTGCAGAGGGGACAAAAACATGAGAGAATCACCTGAGGCCTTTGAAAAGGAGGGCACATTTTTCAACTATTAAAAAAAAGCCCTTCCACACCTCTCCATGTTGTGAAGGCCCACAGAACGTCAAGGAGAGGACAGAAAGAAAGAAAAAAGGCTACAGCATCCAAGTGATGTTTTGCAGTTCTTTCCCTCCCTTTCCCAAAGGAGTGGCTAGCTGTGAACTACTACAGTATTTCATAAACATTTAAATTCTCCAGAACTGAGGGTTAGCACCAGCCATTTACAGTATATCCCTCAAGGAAATCTGTAATAGGGCGGATCAGTAACACTTCCAGTTGGCTCCAAGACAAACTACAAGCATCCAGTTGTATCCATTTGACTCATAATTTCTCTGTAGCCTTCTACTACAAATACCTGGGACCGTTCTGTAAAAGGGGGGGGGGGAGTACTCTAAGCACAAATGGGGCTTACACAGCAACCTTCCCCAAACGCTGTCCTCCAGATAATTTAGACTACACAGCTCAATGGTTGAGGTAGTGGAAGTTGCAGCCCAGAACACCCGGAGCTCACCAGATCTGGGGAGGCAGCTCTGGACTTTACCATTATAAACAGAAACAGCTTTGAAACAAAGAGATAGAAACAGGCTAGCATCGTCTTCATCATTTTATTTGGATGCTGCCTTCCCATAGTTAAAACTATGCTTAGCTTACAACATAAAAAGATTTACAGAATTACAAACATAACAAATGTAGCCACCCAGAGTGGCTGGGGAAGCCCAGCCAGGTGGGCGGGGTATAAATAATAAATTATTATAGCTATAAACAAGAAATGAAACACATGAAAGAGTGCACAACCAAACTGAACGACTTCCATATAAAGCATATGATCTAAAGATACAAATCTTTTTAGTATCAACTACAGCAACAAAAAAACTCCTAAACAAACCCCAACTCAAGAAACTGTTCAGCAGCCTCAGCTTTTGTTGCTGGAGTGAGTCAGGGCCCTGCCCTCCCAGGCCAGGTGGGAGAAGGTGGAGAGCAGGACTCGGCCAAGAAGCAAGCAGCTCTTCTTTGAAGCCTGATCACTTTATTGTTATTACTGTCTCAAAAGGGAACACTATCTCACCTTGACCATCTTTCTGCATCTGCTTGAAAAGTGCAAATTTCTGTGGGTTGTCCACCACCATAAATTTCTTCAGAAGTCCTTGGATCACCTCACTCACGGTGGTGCTGCTGCTGATGTGCAACTGTTTGATGGCATCCAGCGGCAGGTAGAAGGATGTTCTCTTCTCTGTCATGTTGGCCATGTTGACCTCCTTGAGGGCATCGTAGATGGACTGCGGCCTGATCCCTGCTGGGACCGTCACAGGCCGGCGAAGTTTCAGGTGAACTTTGATGAAGCCTGTGTAAGTGCCGTCATCATTCTGATGAAATTAAAATGAAGGTTGAAAAGATGTTAAAAAGCAGGGTTGGTGGCATTTATTTTGTTTGCTGAATTTCTTGAAATATGGGACACAGGAATTATTTCCATAAAAGCTAACAGAAAGCTTTCAGAGCCATTCACTGACTACTGACAGAAACAACTGAATGGGATGGGGAAAACCTTCAGTACTGATGGGCTGAGCTAGTGCAGTTGCTTTGAATTCTCACTTCCCTCAGGCAAAAGCACACATAGGTGGTGGTTGCAAGTAACTCCAAACCATGGT
This sequence comes from Podarcis pityusensis, assembly GCF_964106645.2. Classification (NCBI taxonomy): domain Eukaryota; kingdom Metazoa; phylum Chordata; class Lepidosauria; order Squamata; family Lacertidae; genus Podarcis; species Podarcis pityusensis. Next base: position 39,557,299 of record NC_138030.1, read on the forward strand.
TTAGTGTTAAGTTGACGACCCTGGTTAAGTCCAAGTGAAAAGTTGGGCTCTCCTCTGCCTGCACAGCTGGGAAGAGGAGTTTGTCAGAGATGAGTTTTATCTTAAAGGATGTTGGCTTAGTGTTACATATGAAACAGAGAACCTGGTTTAAAACAAAATGTTAGTTTAATAAGCTCTTCGCTTTTTGATGCTATGACGCTATGTGCAAATGAAGAAAGACTCTAGATCGAGGAGAAGGGTACATGTAGGGTCTAGAGACCAGAGGAGCCTGAAAGAACTGAGACAAATGGAGTGAACCAAGGAGTACAGCAGGGTTGGAGAGCCTATGGGCTTTCAGGTGCTGCTGAACTACAATTCCCATCATCCCGGGGGAGCCACAGTTTCTCCCCAACCCTGGAATATCGGGTTATTAAGGCATCTGGCTTTATTCTTTTAAATTCTGCCACTTATGGCTTCTATTATTCCTGCAGACTTGTGACCTGACAAATATTATGGAGCAACAAGGGCCAGGGAAACAGGATGGTAAGCGACAAGAGTAAGCATCACTTACTGACTTGCACTAGCAATGGCTCCTACTCATTCTCTGGAGGCATTCTAAGCCACAAGCAAGGCTTAGCAAGGCAAAGTCATTGCTGAAAGACTCACAGGCTAACAAGAGTTGGGTGAAAAAGCCATCCCCTTTCCTTTGTCTGAATTCTGAATGGGTCTTCTCTTTGTGTATCTGCAGAGTTTAGGCTGTTGTTTCTCCAGATGAGAACATAACCAAGAATGCCAACTGAAAGCAAATTATCAAAGGTCCTGGTACCTTGGATGGTACATTTCCTGTGATGGAAAAAATGAACACTTCTGCTTCCATATGGGCATGAGATCTGGGGCAGCTGCTGAACCACAATGGGAGGTGGCTGGGTTGTGTTAAACTTGACTCATCTGGGCTAGAACAATAGAGCTATTTGTGGAAAATCATTTGCTGTAGTGGCTACAGAATGCTTCAGTTGAAGATTCAAAATTAGCTATGGAACCGTTTTGCCCAGCTGCTATATGGCTCACACCAATTACACCGCAGGTTCACAAAATAAGCTCCGAAGGAGTTCTGCTGATGGAGAGATCTATCCAAATCCTGTATTCAAAGAGTGTCTGTCCTTTGGACTTGCTGCTTAAAAGAGGCACTTCAAGTTATTTTCCTTACCAGAAGACCTGTGCACAATTACTAGAGCCAATGGTGAAATCCCATGCTGCCCATCCATTAGTGAAAGAGACTTCCCTTTCTCCCGCCCGCACTGCAGACTCCACCCATGGAAGCAACCACATCAGGTGGCAAGGTCCACAGGGGCAGCAGATCCAGCCTCCAAGGAATGCATTGCCCGCTGCTACCACTGTAGTGGCACCAACAGCTGTGGCATGCTCCTTGGAGACCAGATCTGCCATCTCCTCAGCAGCAGCCCCCCCCCCCAATGCTGCATCTACAGCGGCCTCTTGGTGATTTGGAGGCACTGCTGGCCTCCCACCCTTGTTCCCAATATAGATATTTATTCCTCCCCTGTTCCTGATGTAGATCTTCACCTACCCCTTCTTCCCTAGCCCAGAGGGCAGGGATGATGACACCAGTTTGTGGTTTAGCTCAGGGGCCGAAATGCCTTGGGCTGGCCCCAACTCCTATGCACCCTCAAAAATCTGCTCCAGAAGTTGTTGTTTTGATATGAAAGATGGTCAACCAAAAGACTGAACAGATTGATGGCAGCAGCTCCACTGCTCAGGATGTTATATATCCTTTTGGCTGGGATGTTATGTCAGCTTTGCTATACTGATCAGTTCCGGTAAGCACAGCAGCATCCATGGAGTAATGTACAATCTAAACGCAATCATGCACATCGACCAACACGGTGTGAAAGGAATTGACACAGACTGGAGCTCAAGTACTCTACCTCTGAAAAGCAGAGTTGTGATAAGCGTGAATGCTGCTTCTTTTTTCCCATTTACTCCTTGCGAAGCCCTGATCCATTCTTAATGAACTTATTGATTATGAATCATTGAGCTATGTTGTACTCTCATAATAAGACTACCCAAAAGATACAGACGGATAGAGGTAAAAATCAATACTTTTTATATTTTGTCTTTGTGGTCAGCTCTATAAAGCATCAGCTGTGGATGAGTTCCTCCCCACACATCGCCACAGGAATTAGGTGGCCACCCCAGTTGGGGAAACGGCAACTCTCAGAAGTCAGGATTTCATTCGTTGTATGTGTTATTGCTGAACAAAAAAAGTGTACATTTCCCCAATGAGTACAAGGGGCATGAGGTAGAGATTGGTTCACCTTTGAACTTAGGAATACCTCCACTACAATTGCCACAGGGGGCAAAAGAAGACCAGCTTCAATATACTGTTTTGTAGCTTGCATGACAAGAGCCTACACTACTGTCCTAAAAGTAACAAGTAATACAGAAAATGCAGTACATACCAGCTTCATCAGCAAGCAGTTGTTGACTTTTGAGTTGTAATTGTCAATCTTCTCCTTCAACTCTTGGACAGTAGGAGCTTTAGGTTTTTCTTCTTTTTCGTCCACTGGTTTTGTTACATTCTAGAACAACAACAAAAACAAAACACTTCAGTTGGCTCATGCATCTTTTGACATGATCCTACAACATCCCACTTCATTTTGTATGTTTTATTCTTATTTATTGCTTTTTAAAATTAAATTTATATCCTGCCCACCCTCCCAAAGGAACCCAGGATGGCAAGCAATAAAGCAATACACCTCAACACAACCCCAATACAGATGCAGATAGTTCTTAAATGCCTACACATTATTTATCACCATCATGCTGTAGTAGCAGCAGCTTTTCTAGTAGCAACATTAACCATTTCTAAAATACCTAAGCTTTGTTAAGTTCAACAAACAGATTAAAAGTAAGATAGGTACATGAATGGGAACTCCTTCCCCAGGTGCTAACCAAAAGGAAGATCATGAGGGGAGAGAATGACCTTGGCTGTTAGGGGTGGATGTGTTCACTGTACAAAATCCCTTCCAATTTCTCTACCAATGAAATAAACACAGTTCAGTACTTAAATCATGTTAAGTTGTTTTTGCAAAGCTGTTAAATTTTTTTTTTGCATGTCACTCAAACTTCAGTGTTTAATTTGTTGGCTGATAGGTTGTTGTATTTTTTGCAGAATTTTGAAAGGAGGGGCAAAGGACGTTGCCATACAAGCTCTTAAAACGAACACAAACACATCTATATGTAGTTACCCAATGAACATACTGACCTCCCCCCCACCCCAAATCAGAACTTTCTATGACATATAATACATTGCATTTTTTGTTAGAAAAGTGGTCCAGAGTACAGAAATGCCTTCTGAGCTTCCACCTCTATTGGGGCACCTGCAGAGGACATCAGAACACGTGATATATTCCCAAAGCGGTTGGAGAAGCAGCACACCATTCCCTCAGCATAGCGTTCAGCATCTTTCATGGAGGGCATGCCAATCTATGTCAATTAGTCAATAGAGCTAAGCGGAGCCTCCACATCCTAACTCTATGTATCACTGAATACCAGATGCTGAGAAACAACAGTGGGACAAGGCTCCCCAAAGGCATCTTCTGAGGATCACTCTGTTATTCTGGTGGGACTCTTCTGAACAGTTAAACAGAATGGTTCTTAGTGTGACATTCTGGTTTCATCAAGCCTGTAAGAACCATTATCCCACTGAGCCATTTACTGTGACAATATAAGTCTTATACGATACATGGGAGGTTGCTATTAGAGCAGTCGATGATAACAGCAGAATCATCGTTGCAGATCTGATAAGTGGACATTTCAGTGATGCATTGGTTCAACCTGCTCTGGGATCTTGCCTATTCCCCAAATGGGAAAAGCAGAAAACCAACAGAGATGTTGCTCTGCCTTTTTCAGAGGCCCCGAGGTGGTTACTGCCCAGCACACTTTTCCTGTACATTTTACTCTGTTAAATGTATCTATCTGTGGCACAGGAGGACTTAGCAGACCTGCTTAGCAGCACAAATTCAATCCAGAGGGCTTGTAAGACTTGTTCCATGTGTATAATACTCAACAGAAGCGCCCTTCCCCCAGTGGGTGGGAGATGCTGGTTGCAAGGGGAAGGGAACTGGCACTGTTCAAGGCAGAAAGGGTATCAGACTGTTTTAACTGGAAAAGACCAAAATAAGAACCAGTGAAATGAGTTAGAGTGGCCAAGTATGCTAATTTACAGAGCAGAGTCTTCAGTTTGCTGAGTTTGGTTTAGTGATAAAGAACACAAGAAAGGAGAGCAGGTGCTCCAAAGGTCCCCTTCACTAGTTAACACCTAGACAGCAGGTGAAGGATGATGCAGGTCACCTACACTTCACACTATGGTGAGCTGCATTTTATTTCTATTTAAGTTACAATGATAGCATCTAAATTTGCTTGCATATATACAAATCTGCACATTATGCAAGTCAGTGTCCTCTTTTTTTTTGGTGATATCATTCCTATGGGGAGATGCCTAAGTTGCCACCTGAGCTTGCATAGGGGAAATATATTCCCCAGAGGTGAGTAAAGCACATAATAAGTTCTTTTTTTAAGGAGATACTTCACTGCATTTGATGTAAAGGCAGCATTGCTAAGACTTCTCAAGCAAAGCCATATAGAACGCAGCCTTTCACACACTAAATGGGAGTCCCCACTGTCAATGATGGAAGCCACAGAAGTATTCTTTACAGAATGTGGGTAGTGTTGGGCAGGGCAAGCTCAATATACTTTGCTGCCTGTGCCAAAAGACATGATGGCATGTCCACACCAATTCTGTGTACAGAAGCTGACTGAATTGGCAGTAGAATTTTACTTCAATGGTGCTGATGGGATGGTACATGGACAGCAGGCAAGTTTAGGGTGGAAGACAGGCCATTGGGCACACACAGCTCTGTCCTCCAAAGAGGGGAATGACCAAGGGGCTGCCAATATTGCCATGCAGCATCTACCACCTGAGGGTGCCTCATTCTGCCTAATGATAGGGCTGGCCCTCCAGTTGGTTAGAGAACCCACTCTATTTGGATTTCAGCACCGATTCTTAGAACCGTGAGCCAAACTACTACAGTAAAGACAAGTCTGATGAGCTTTTACTACAGAAACCCCTCTTAAGCTTGTAGCCATGGGCATCTCCAGACTCTGGATGAGTTAGTAATTTTGTGCTTTGTTTCATTTGGTTTCCAGGACTCATGAGCACTGCAGAAATCAAGACCCTTCGTTTCACAGAAGGATTGATAATTTTTATCACCATGCAATTTGTCAGAGAAATTGCGGGTAGCCATTTCTCCCGGCAGTGATAGTGCTTTTGGATGGGAGGCAAAACAAACCCGATAACCTCAGTCCACACAGGAAGTATGCTCATCATAGCTGCTGCAAACAGTCTAGCACAAGAGTAGTTGATGTGGTGCCCTCCAAATGCTGCTCAACTACAATCCCCACACTCCCTGATCTTTAGGCCATGCTGTTGAGACTGGTGGGCACTGGAGTCCAGCAACATCTAGAGGGCAAAACATTGGCCACCATTCGTCTAAGCGTAATCACTGTAGATAGCAGAGCAACTGTGGTACAAAGCAAAAATATTATTGATACCTAGTTGATTCCTCTGCATAAAACGTACAATACCAATTTATGGTTTAATTGTTGTTAGCTGCCCTGGTGGACACTAGAAGAGCAGGTTATAAATTTTAGCTTATTTTATCTTGTTTATTAAACAATCACATAAATGTTTTGTAAGAGAATCACTGAGGAAAGCATAATTTGAAAGCACCCAAATATATCGTTCTGCTCCCAGTCAAGTCTAGGCTACCTGAAGCTAGAGATGATAACCACTGTGTTATAGTTTGGAAGAAATCAATGTACAGAGAAGTTCTAGGGTCATAAGTCAGTCAGTGGAAGACTAGGAAAAGAGCTAATGATTCATGACTTTGCTCAAATTAGTGCAGCAATTTAAAAACCGTGTCCTACCTGCAAGTTCATTTTTGCAACACAGGATGCAACTGAAAGCCACAAGTAACTTTAAACTCTGCAGCAGTATTTAATATATGAATGTGCATTCTCCGTGCAAATAATACATGTACAAATCTCCCTGCCAACCGCAAAAATTGCAGGAAGTATTAACAACCTGCATGCTTCCTAACCAATCACTTTTCTCACAGTCACAAAAGGAATTAGATCAATGAATGTACAGCCTGAATGAGCAATTACTGCATGCAGGAAACACACAAAGAGGCAAAGGCTCTTCTCTCTCATTTCAATGTATTTTTAAAGGAAACCAAATCAGAACATAGGGGAGGATTCCCAAGTGGGGCCTTATGCAAATCTACCCATTAATCTTTAGATGCAATCAAACACACCAGTAATCAAGACCTGTCACAGACAGGGACATGTCCAGGACACCAAAGAGAAATGCAATTAGGAGCTTTGGAGAATTTAGAAGGGAAATAAACAACTTTAGATACACAGTAGGGATATGGAGGCGAGTCATTAAATGAACAAGGTGCAGTGTGTCACCAGAGTGATGGAACTGCAGGTGCTAAATAGTCAAACTATTAATGCATTTGATTTTTCCATCAATACTGGGGACAATGGCAGTCCATGAGGGTAAGTGGCCCAGCCTTACCTCCTCCAATGAAATCAATAAACTCACAATGACTTACATGAGCTGGAGTGTAACCTATATAACCTGCTGAAAAACTGAGGCAAAGGAGGGGAGAATGATTATCAAATCCTTTTAATGTCAGAGGCCTCAGCATGTGAAGCAACCCTACCACAGGGGCCACCGACTGTAAGGACAGTTCCTAACAACCCTTCCCTGTGGGGATGCTGAATTGGGCAGGGCATAGACTACCAGCCCATGCTCAGCCAATGAAAACACTCCCAGCAGCAGTGTGAGTGCCCAACCATCGTGTCATGGATTCCATTCTGGGGCTTGGAAAGAAAACACAGCTTGCCAGAGGAGGAGCACATAGCCGTGGGAGAAGGTAAGCAGATGGGTTTTATATTTAACAGATTACAGAATGGTTTCCTTGGACCTTTCTGGACTAGAACTCCCATATTTCCTGATCATTAGCATGCTGGGTGGGGCTGAGTTTGAGTCCAGCAACACTGGAATATTCACAGGTTAGCATCCCTGCTCTACAGTGACAGGACTGCTTTACACTGACTGGGAGCGATTCACCAGGGTTTCACTCTGGTGTCTTTTCCAGACTCACCTGGATATGTGGCGGATTTAAACTGGGACTTTCTGCAGAGAAAGTAGGCCCAAAAACCAAAAAAGCATCAAAGAAACCAAAGCAATAACTTGTCTATGCTACTGTCAAATAAAAGCAACTTGATTTTTGTGGATAATTGTCTTGATAACTCTCTGACTTCTCTCTGCCAACACAGTCGCTAGGCTATCACCTGGGCTAATTAAAGGTATTTATAAGTCTATCATTCCCAGAGTATGTTCTTTATTAGGTTTAGAACTAATTAATTCATAATCTCACAACTGAGTTTAGAAGAAACCACCAAATGCATAGGTTTCTTTATAAAAACAGCTTTGAGTTTAAAACAACAACAACACACTTCAGTTCTTTATACCAGTCTAGTGGGCAGCCATATGGACCTGGTGTTTTTCCCTGTTGCATGTCCTTAATAGTAAATTCAGCTTCTTACTCTTGCAACCATGCTGGAGATTCAAGTTTTGCTTCTACTCCTGGAGAGGTAGCTGTGCTGTCCAGAGCAGGAGAAACAACAAAGAGGCCTGTGGTATCTTAAAGACTAAACAGGTTTATTATGGAATAAATTTCCTGGACTAAAATCCACTCTAGTCCATGAAAGCTTATGCCATAATGAAGCTATTAACTTTTATGTTGCCACAAGCATCTTAACTGGCTCTTGGCTTGTTTGTTTTTAAATAGACTATACAAAACTGATGTTCACACACCATTGCTTCAGGAACAGCAACGGGAAACTTGTCCTCTGTTGCTGGACTACAACTTCCATTGTTCTTAATGGCTGTCCATGATGGCTGAAGTTGGAGGCCAACAACATGCGGAGGGTCACAGGTTCCCTATTCCTATGTTTCCCAAATCTGGGTCTCCAGCTCTTTTTGGACTACAGTTCCCACCATCCCTGACCACTGGTTCTGCTAGTTAGGGATGGTGGGATTTGTATTCCAGAAACAGATGGAGATCCAAATTTGGGAAATCTAAAGAGTAGGACAAATCCAAGAAAGATTGCTGCAAAAAAGGGGCACATTTTAAGCTCCTAACCCTCCTCTCAGTAATAAAATATTATTTTGCAGACGGAAATCTGGGACAGAAGAAAAAGCAAATTGCCCCAGTGCCCAAAGAACTGGAAGATGAACAGGAAGGGCTCACAATCTCCTGGGTCCCAGTACAGCGCCTTATCAAGTGCTCTATCATTCTTATGAGCAAACACTAAGAGAGAGGGAACACTACATCCTACTATGAGGTGAGATTTACAGAAACACCTTAAACTATGACCCCTTTGCATGTGGCTGCTCAGAGCAAACAGAAACATACCAACAGGGACATGATGATAAGGAGACAGGCATAAAATTGTATCAAGGTGTGTGCATCTGAATGTCATTGCGTTCAAAGCGAAGTCTACTTCCTCTTCACCTTCACTAAAATGTCAGCCACGCTGTAAGAATATAAGACTGTGTTATGCCCCACACTGTTGATGGATTCTTCTAGTGAAATAAATTTCTTGAGAGACCAAGCTCCTAAAATTACAAACAGATGAATGTTTGAAGTTGTCTGTAATCTGATTGCCCCTTTTGCCATAGGTAGGAGATCCAAACCTCAATGCTACAGATGTCACCTCAAAAGAAACCCTGCTCATAAAAAGCAACAAAGCCGAGGAACTGCAGGATGAATGCTTTATTCTTAGAAAGGGCAATGACCTATTATTAAAAGACCATCCCAGTCCCGGAGCTCATAAGACTAAGAGTCGGCAAGCTGTAGATAATACAGGAATGCCTCAAGATAAAGATGATATTTCTTTCAAATTGGAACCATGGAAAGGACCAGTTTTACAGCAGTGATTGGCACACTGCAGCTCACTTTTCATGGGTGAAAGAATAGAAAAGCTTCATCTCTAGTATAGATCTTAATGGTTCAAATACATTAGCAATCGTAGCAGTCCTCGTACAGTTAGTTTTTACAGTACTGATTCCAGAGAAAAAGGAAACCAAAATGAGCAGTTCTGTTGAACTGAATTCTGCTGGTGTGTTTAAGTCTTTTAGTTACCCAGAATCCTCCATGAGGCATGATGCTAGACATGTTATTACCAGAACGGTTTACCAGGTGCATTAAATATAGCTCAAAAAAATTCTGCATCACAAAAGCTCAATTCTGTAACATGTGCAAATATTTATCTGTTTACTTTGAATAGTTTGTTATGTTTCTGCTATTTACAGAAAAAGGGAAAGTCAAATTGGACAGCTTTAAAAGAGGAGTAGATAATTCATGGAGAATAAGACTGTCAACGGATAGCCTTGGAGGCAGTATGCTTCTGAAATACCAGTTGCTGGAAATCGTGGGAGGGGAGAGTGCTCTTGTGCTTGGGTCTTGTTGCAGGTTTCCCACTAAGTGGCCACTGTGAGAACAGGATGCTAAGATATGCCATTGGCCTCATGCAGCAGGTTCTCTTTATGTTATTATGCCACAGTACTGATGCCATGCTCCATATGCACTGGAAAGTCTGTCAGGCTTCTCGAAATTTCACAGGTTTCTTAGGATTGGGAAATTGATTTTGGGGGTGAATTCTAAAATTCTTCAGAATATGAAATTGTGCTCCTAGTACCAAATGTCACCCTTGCACAGTGCAGTCACAGAACATACACAACCCTGAATGTTTTTGTATTTCTCGTTTTCTAGCATCAGTATGCTAGTAGGTTGTTTTACTGGTGAGCACATTAATCTTTAAAAGGGCAGCGTGTTCTATAAAAAACAGTATCACTTTGTTTCCAGTGACTGGACCTAGAGCTTCTAATATGTTCTATGCAGCCTGTAGTGTTAATGAGCAGGCACAAGATGGGTGCTGATGACTGACCGTTCTGTAGGCACAAAGGTCCACAGCACCCCTCCCTCAGCCAAATTGGACCCCCTGGACTGGTCCATGGGCCAGAGGTTTCCCACTACTCTTTTAAGAGTTTTGGTCTCATCTACCTCTGGTACACTTGGCACTTCACGGAAGTCCACAAAAATAGTCATCTGGCTTTTTAACCAGGCTCCATTTATTCATTTTTTCCATCAACTCCCTCCCCATAAGATCCATTTCATACTTTCTCCATAGCACAGCACAAAGGACAGAAATCGCTGCCTCTCCCTCAATCCCTCTGTGACTGCCAGAAGGTTTGAGGGAGAGGTGGAGTCTTATCTCATTTGTACTGTTTGGAGAAGATAACTGCTGTTACTTAGCTTCTTCAAGTCACAGTGCAAATTTCCCTTTTGTCCCAATTTTGCTACTGGTAGAACAGGTTATGCAGTGTTTTTACGTGAGAAATAACTAGGTCTCTGAGCACATGCAAAGGTGGCTTTATCATACCCCCTTCAGCTTTCAGGTGGTTGGTAGTATTTGTCTTCAGGCAGGTCCACTTTGTGCATAGGGACTGTAGGGAAATGAGGACAAAGTACATGTGTAACTTACAAAGTATATTCAAACGACAGAAGGAAAACAAATATAACTGCTTAGTCAAACGTGATGCTGGAAAACTAAGAACTGATATGGCACACATCTTTCTACTGTGATTCAATGTGGCTTGTTATTTCGTGTTTATATTAACATTTTAATTATCTTTACACAACACCGACAAATAAGACAGAAAGGAAGTCTGCAGAGATTGTATACGCTTTCTTAGTAGTACGTTTTAAACTTACAGCTCAGAACCTACATCAACAAACAGAAAAGTGCTAGCGGCAAGATTTACTTCTCCAGCAATGGATCTACAGTTTAGACCCAGTTCTAGAAGGGAACAGGGCACTACTGCTTCATTTAATAAGGCACTATTTCATGACAGGAGCTCCTACCATCAGGCCATCAAATAATAATTGATTCCAACAGGACTTGATAAATCAGTGCCCCCCGTCTCCCAAACATTATTCAGCAGTGAGGTGACTAAGCACAATTCCATTCCCACTCTCTTTTCTATTGGATAGCAAAGTTACGCTTACCTCTTGCTTATTCCATTTACCATTTTCTTTGTAATGTGTGTCTACATCCTGTCTGAGGCTACCACCCCCACACTTTAAGTACTGAAAAACACCACAGCTGTGACTATGACGAGTAACAGAATGAGACGCTAGAAGTGCATTTGCTTGCCAGGATTCATGGCTCTAGGCATTATCTTGGTGCAAATGACACAGGTTGCTTCCAGTGATGCTGCAAAGGGATGATTTAGATCCATTTTTCTGTATGTGCAATTCGCATTTGAATGTGGTTGGCTATTTCCAGATCACAGAAGAACAGCCTATTGGATTAGGCCAGTAATCTAGTCTAGCATCCTGTTGTCACAGTGGCCAGCAGATAAGGGAAGCCTGCAAACGGGACCTATGGTCAACAGCACTCTTTTCGCTTGTGGTTCCCAGAAACTGGTATGCCGAGGCACATTGCCTCAAACAGTGGAGGCACTTTAGCCTCCAGAATTTGTCTAATCAATACCAGTGGGTGCTTCTTAAGAAATTATTTCCTTGTTGTGTGTTCCCTTTCATTCCATCACTGCCTTACCCATTCCTGGCATGCATGCAGGTATTTCTCTACCTCTATGTGCGCACCTTTCAAAAAATTAACTGAAAGTGTGTAAGAGAAAACATTAGCTGCCTGTAGATCACGTTTTACTATGGGCAAAATGGAGGTTTTGGGGGGACAACATCTATTTCCACTTGTTGGTTTTAAAAAGAATAACACCAAAGTCTTGTGCAAGGCCACAAGCTTCTGCTAAAAGGTCTTGTGCAAGACCTCTGTATTATTATTTTTTATGTCATGGTGCTTGGACTGAGATTACCATCTTGAAGGTAATCCCCCACAGGTGTTGAGATTTTGAGAGGCTAGCTCCTCCAAACTGGATTGTTATTCTGACATGCCTTCAGCATGGGACATCTGATGAAACTATGCATCCTTGTATAGACTGGGCCACCAGAAATAACTCATCACTGCTACTGTACATGCTCCTTAGCATTTTTTCTTTTGGGGTGGGTGTCAGATGTGTGTTATCATTTTGGTGAGTGGACTCTAATGCACTGGCGGAGGAAGAGGCGTGCGGGGGGAATGTCCCACCCCTGGCACTGTGATCCTGGCGGGGTGCCATCGCGGCTGCCTCCTGGGCAGCGCGCCCCGCGCCCGCCTGCTCTCCGCCCCGCCCCGGGGCCGGAGCATGAAGCTCCACCCCTGTTCTAATGCCACACCCCTACTCCTGCTTCCTCCTCATCTGAGCACAACTACGCCATTTTGTTTTTACTTAAGAGATCTTATTCAGTAAGAAGAGACCCATATTTTAAAAAAAATAAATTATGTGCTGGAACTTCTATGATAACAGTATCAGGAACAGTGCTTTTTTAATAATAAAATAATAATAATAATAATAATAATAATAATAATAATAATAATAATAAATTTTATTTATATCCCGCCCTCCCCAGCCGAAGCCGGGCTCAGGGCAGCTAACAACAATAAAACAGTACAAATGTACAGCACAAACAACACTCTAAAATCATTCATTATAAAATTAATTAATTCAAGCCACTGGCAACCATTGGGCCAGAGCTCCGCGAAGATTGCCGAGGGAGGGAGTCAGGCTGTGCCCTGGCCAAAGGCCTGGTGGAACAGCTCTGTCTTGCAGGCCCTGCGGAAAGATGTCAAGTCCCGCAGGGCCCTGGTCTCTTGTGACAGAGTGTTCCACCAGATCGGAGCCACAGCCAAAAAAGCCCTGGCTCTAATTGAGGCCAGCCTAACTTCTCTGTGGCCTGGGACCTTCAAGATGTTTTTATTTGAAGACCGTAAGTTTCTCTGTGGGGCATACCAGGAGAGGCGGTCCCGTAGGTACGAGGGTCCTAGGCCGTATAGGGCTTTTAAAAAAAGAAAAGAAAAGAAAAAAGGTGCTGGTACTCGCCATGAAGTTGTTACAGTAATTGCCACATGTTATCATTAGAAAAAAGGTGCCAGTAATGAGTACCATTGAGTACCCCCAGCAAAAAAAATTGATCATGACGAAGGTACAAACAGTGACGGAGTTTCAGGCGGAGAGCAGGAAGGCGGGGCTGGCGGGCGCCCCGGGGGTGTGGCACCCCGCCTGTGGGGGCGTGGCGCCCAGTGCGGGGGATGGGGCAACCGCAATGGCACCCCACCGGGATCGTGCTGCTGGGGGCGGTGTGCTCCCCCCCACACTCCTCTTCCTCCACCAGTGGGTACAAAAACTTGCATACACAAGCAGCACTGATGCCACAACAACAAGCTGGAAGCAGCCTTTACCTGTTCTCTTCAGGCCATGTCTGAAAATTACTATCACCTGTAGATCTCAGGGTGGTTCACGACATAAAATTACAATATAAAAACACTATATATATCATTTCCTGGACCACAGATTACCATCTATGACTTGTTCATTTAAGTGGAAGTGCTACAACAGAACCACATTACAGTACCTCCCACAAAACCAACCTCAAACTAACATGGTCTGCAATGACTTTTAAAACTGTTTCAATGCTGGTATATGACAGAAAAAACAAATGACATGGTCTGTCCTGCTAATCTCCATCTTCCTGGTATTTCCTGCATTTTGTGGCAGATTTCTGTACAGAAGGCCACATGATTTAGTGGCTAGGGTATCTGAATGCGGAGAATCCAAGTTCAAATCTCTATGTTGTCATGAAATTCATTGGACAGCCCTGGGACAGTCACTGTTCCCCCTGCCTGCAAGAACACATTTTTCTAGTAGGAAATGACATGTATGAAGTGCTTCAAAGCAGTTCTTTTCCTTCATTTACTCTCCTTAGGAGAATTCAGCTACAATTCCCTCATTAATTCCCTTGGCTTCCAATTCATATACTTTAGTGACAGTCCCATAAGACTCCCTATTATAAAATTATTTCCATTATATTTATCACAGTACTATCAAATTAGCTTATAAATATAACCCTCACAACTCCTGTTCAAGTAGGCAAGTCCCCATTTTAAAGAGGAAAAATAATCCCCACAATTAGTGCAATATTTGCTGCTGAAAGCTTTATAAACACTGCAGGCAGCGGACTGGATCATGCAAAGAAGGGACTTTTAAAACAATGCAACTCATGCAGCTCTGCTATAAAATGGACGTTCTAGATTTCCTCATCTTGACTGTGTGTTCACTAGAACTGCTTCTTTCCACACTGTCACTCATGGCATACTTGGGTTCCTACCTTTAGTCACTACCATAAACAAGCAGAATCTGCTGTAAACTCATGGTCTGATTTGGCATTCTGTAGGCACCAAGTCACACAGTGCCTATTCTATCCAGAAAATAAGCCTCTTCCAGACATTTAAAAAGGCTGAAGTGAACATGTGGAGAGGGAAACAGCAGCACAATGGCAGGTTCCTCCTCACATTCATAGATACAGTGGTGCCTCGCAAGACGAAATTAATTCGTTCCGCGAGTTTTTTCGTCTTGCGGTTTTTTTCGTCTTGCGAAGCACGGTGTCAGAAAAGTTTTGGAAAAGCTTCAAAAATCACCAAAGTCTTCAAAAACCTCAAAAAAGGCTACCACACCGCGTGCTATGAGTTGCTCCTCGAAGTCAAGTCGCAACTGTATTAACCGTTTTAAGAAAAAGGAAACAAACTTGCAAGACGTTTCCGTCTTGCGAAGCAAGCCCATAGGGAAAATCGTCTTGCGAAGCAACTCAAAAAACCCAAAACCCTTTCGTTTTGCGAGTTTTCCGTCTTGCGAGGCATTCGTCTTGCGAGGTACCACTGTATATGTGTGGACAGTCATGGTACGTAGCAGAGGTGCCAGCTCCTTGGGGCCCTGGGTGCCAGAGCATCCACAAAATTCCCCATGAAGGGGCTGGGCACCCAAAAATTTTGGTGCCAGGGCCATGGCCCTGGGCACCCATGGTCACGGGGCCAAGCTGGCACTCCTAGCATGTACAATGTATCAAAACACATTCTAATAAATACACATATTCCCCTCACTCCACTGCACACATTAATTTTAGCCCTTCTAATCATTAGAAGCTTTTGCACATCCTAAATAAATTGTAAACCCAACTTAAAACAGCAAGAATTCATTTGGATTCTAGACAGCAGATTACATACAGAAAACAAGAGGCATAGGGGTGTCAAGAAGTAAAGATGTTGCCTTGTTATTAAATGGGGGGGGGGGTTCATGCAGGTTTTAACCAATACATCCCCAAGATCAATTCAAAAATGCTTGCAAGATTGCTTTGCCTCAGAATACAAGGCAGTAACTGACCAATTTAGCACTACATTTTGCCACTGAACAAATATGAGTTTTAGCAGTCCTAGCACTTCCCAGAGGGCCATTCAGCAAGTCATCTTGCATGTGGTGTGGAATTAATTTGTTCTTATTGCACCTCCGTGCTTAGTGACAGATGGTTCAACTGTTCCATTGCCAGCAAACAATGTAAAGACACACAGAAAAGAATTGACCTGTGTTGGAAACTGATCTGTCACCCAGCAAGGATGTCACCATAATTCTGAGTTGGAGCATCAGGGAGCTGCCAACCAAGTATCATCCTGCAAATAGCCCATGGTAAGAAATAAAAGAAAATAACAGGTATACATGGGGGGGGGGGTCTGTTTGTTCACAGCAATTCAGGCTCTAAGGTGCATTAGAAAATAATCTCCCTTGGTCTGCAATCAGAGGCAGAATTTAAGTTGCCATTTCCATTAAGCATTTAAGAGAGCTTGCAATTGGACATATTCAAGATTATCGCAAAGGATGCATTTCTTGACATTATCCTGGAGGCAGCTTCTGTGGCCCAATAAGTACTTTAAAAGAACAAGTTTAATGAGAGAACTTTTCCAGTCCAAGGGTGCTTCCACACCCATTGTTCATTCACTCTTCTTTGAGGCACCTACCCAACTTTAAATGGGATGTGGGTGGCGCTGTGGTCTAAACCACTGAGCCTGGGGCTTGCCGATCAGAAGGTCGGTGGTTCGAATCCCCGCAACGGGAACTCCCATTGCTCGGTCCCTGCTCCTGCCCACCTAGCAGTTCAAAAACACATCAAAGTGCAAGTAGATAAATAGGTACCGCTTCGGTGGGAAGGTAAACGGCGTTTCCGTGTGCTGCTCTGGTTTCGCCAGAAGCAGCTTAGTCATGCTGGCCATATGACCCAGAAAAACTGTCTGCGGACAAAAGTCGGCTCCCTTGGCCAGTAAAGCGAGATGAGCGCCGCAGCCCCAGTCATTCGCAACTAGACTTAACTGTCAGGGGTCCTTTACCTTTACCCAACTTTAATTTGTTAAAATATATTTATTCAGACTGTTTTCACCCTACCCTTATGATGTCTACAGAAGATAAAAATTCAAAAATAAAATCAAAAGCCAATGATTCTTAAACAGCAGTGACAATTCTCCAGAGCCTTGGTATATTTATCTATTTATTGCCGTACTATAAAAAGTAATATTGACTCCCCATGCCAATCATCAGATGTGTGGGTCACTCTGAGCAGCCTTTGCAGGTGTGTTCAAAAACTCTTATCATGAAAACAAAGAAGCATCTTCCTTTCCCCATGCGCACAAAGGTAGCCTTCAACTGCAGGCTGATTTACTGTTTTCTGTTATTGGGGACTGTGCTTGATTTTGTTTGTGAGAACTTCCAGGTCACCCACACCCAACCCTGCTCCTTCCAAACAATTAATTTTATTCTTTTATTTCTTGTAGTCTGGATATCGATCTGCAGAGCCACCTTGTAGTGGTCAAATCTTCGGCAAGCTTGCAATCCTGATGGTAGAAATTGAGCATCCAAAACAGATTCAATTCAAATTTGTTTTGTTTTTGTACTCTTGTAACTTGTACACATATCCTAATCCAGGGACAGCTTGTAAAAAATGTTTTCGGTTTTGTTTCACTTGGTAGTCTGTCACCAATGGCTGAAGGTTTTTTTCTTCCTTAGGCAATATATTTAAATGCTTGTGTACTGGCGAACTGTAGTTCTGTTTCTTTTATCACACTTCTCGTTTTTTGCCTTTACGGCTCTAAGTTGCTGTTTTCTTAAACTTTCTAGAGACTTGAGCAAACTTTCATTAACACCAAGGGCCGGTATCTCTTGTTCTTCTTCTAAATTGTTCAGAAAGTTAAGAGAGTTCATCCATCCAAATGTTTATTGAAGATGCAGAAACAGAATGGAGTAACTTTCTTTGGACAGTAAAAATATTTGTGGTGGTATCAGTGAGGTTCTTCCCTTCCTTGAGCACCAATTTAATGAACTTGTTGGGTTTTTCCAGCTCAGCCTCATGGGCTTGGATCCTTTCCTGGAATCAGGGGGTTTTCCCAGGCAGCAACTGCTAAACTCCCAAGGCTGCAGCCGCATGGCTGAGATGGCGGCTACAACAGGGCAGGCTACACTACACTCTTCATTAAAGCAGCATGCCCTGCCTCCTCCTCCTCCTCCTCCTCCTCCTCCTCCTCCTCCTCCTGATCTGAGTGAGTCCCAGCAATAGCTCACCAAAGCAAAACAAGGGGCCGAGCAGCCTTTTCAAAGCACACCATGGGACCTGGGCAGCTTTTGTGCCAAGAAGCACACCAAGGAGGGAATGAGGAAAATGAGGTCACTGAAGAAATCCACCTCCAGCTGGGCAATCAGTCTGAGCACCCATGAAACTCAGTACACACGTACCAGACCTTACGAACCTACCGTACTTTGATCCCCCAACAGAAAAAGCGTGCCTGTTTTCATATCACTGTTAAAAGGTACACTGCATTAATCCCATTTACTTCCCTAGTCTTTGTGTAGGTACTTGGGTCATTGTCACATACACAGTATGTTGTTGGATGGGTCCTCGCTCGTCATGCACACATTAAAAACCTGAGGGCTCCTTCTTTTAGCATCTCAGTGCAAATGGAACTGATCATAGTATTACTCTTTTTTAGTAGATACTGACAAAGAGATTACCAAGACAATGTTTGTTAACAGCTCATTTCATCCTGTCACTCTGAAAACAGGAAGTGTGGCAATCTTGTAAGGGTAACAGCTTCTGCTTTTAATGTAACCTAAAGTGCAGCAAAAAGCTTGCCTGCGGGTCCCTGAGCAAACACACAAAGAATGAGAAACTACAGAGAGTTGATTTTACTGCCTTCTTAAATGGCAATCCTCCGTTTGATGGACTGAGTGTGTGCCACACACATGACAAACAGGCCTTCCTTTATGTGAGATACAATGGTCTGGTTTTTACAGTTTACTTTTGCCTGCGGCTTTTTCCTTTCTTTTTAAGGGGCACAATTTTCATTTACGTTCCCTATCCTGCAATCCTAACTTCTCACTTGCTACTTGGTTAACCCACCCTGTACTTTCCATAACCCACTTACTGCTGCTTAAAGTGCCCTATCTTCCTCAACTATATGCAGACAGCTAGTATGGTTGTTTAGTAGTTATAGCTCTGGACATTGATAAAGGAGACGTGGGTTCTTTCCCCTACAAAACCTAATGGGGGAAAGATGGATGTCAGCCTGACCTCCTTATAGAAGGGAGAGAACAAAAAGCTGAAACAGGAAAAAAAAATCTAGGCAGTTTTGAGTCAGTGAGTCACACATCACTGGGCTGTTATGAGAGTAATTTTTGATGGTTTGAGATCTAACAGAAAAAAAGACTGGCAGGTATGAAGTGCAACATCAGACTAGAACTACTGAAAATAAGCACACCAGAGAGGGGGAGATCAAACTCCAATTTTCAGCGAATACTTGAAATATTCTATTAAGAAACTCTAGTGATGACCAAGACATTGCCAATACCATGCTCCATAAACACAGGATGTGGGTATACGATGGGACACCTGCTCTGTTTGTTGCACAAGACCCCCTCCCCCATCAGGAAAGGGGTCATTCAGTTTTGCATGTATGAAGTTCAATCCGCATATAGGACCTCTTATTAAATGCAGAGAAAAGAACTGTCCCAGAAATCAGTGAGAATCATAGATTACCATTAGACAGACCAAAAGGTCTGACTTCTACAATAGTAGGCCAATTCCTTTATGCTATATTCTTCTATCCATCTCAATTGGAAATTCAGCCTAGTGACACCGGGAGTCCCTCCTCAGGAAAGGAATATTTTCAGGGAAACAAAATGGTTTGTGTATTTTGAGGATGAGGCTGTGAAATCCAGCAGTGCATTACACTGAAATTTCAGCATGTTACACCAAAAATATGCTAGGCTTAACACGCTAGTGAGTTTCCTAGTTCTTCTGACGTTTTCTGATTTTGTTATTTTTATGCACATCTCACGGAGGCAGCCCTCGTATTTTACTGTTCTTTAGATATCCACATTGTACCCCTGCTATTAATAGCCAAAAACTAAAACAGGATGTCATTAGCACCTGCTCTGCAAACTCTGGCATGAGAAAGGCTGCTTGCTTTTGCACAATGCCCCTCACTCCGGGCACAGGAATAGGGCTGAAATAAAATCCTTGCTCCTAGTGAGTCTGAAACATTTGCCATATTAAAACAATCCAGTTGTATTAGTTTCTGTCAGAGAAACCATTCTCCCTGGAACTTTCGGCAACAAAATGGATTGAAGATAAGAGGCCATAGTTAACTCTACTCTCCACCACAGCAGATACATGTATATTTGAGGTTGGTGAAATAAATCTAGGTACAAATCTTCATATAATGGACCTATAATTTCCTGAGAAAAACAGAAACGGATGCACACAGTTGGGTTTCAGCCAGCCAACCAACAGCCCAGTGCAGCTACTTTTCCGGTTACCAAAAGAGAGGAAGGGACAAAGCAATGAAACTGACAAACAGAAAAAGTTGGGGCATTTAGTCCTTTCCACCTGAAATCTGACAGGCCTGATCCTTTGGGGGGAATTACAGAATACCAGAAAAAATAATGCTGTTTGGATGGAATACAACAAAGTTATAGGCAGCAGATGACCAGATGAGCCTCCAATTGAAATAAATGGAAAGCACCAAACAGGAATGCAACCGAAAGGAATGGAAATAAAATGAAAGACTTAAAATGAATGGGAAAATGAAAGAAAAAATATTGCACACCCCTGTCATCAAGAAAGTTCAAAGATACTGTATCTTGATTTAAGGATGGAAGGATATGTGAGAAACCTTAGGGCAACTATCTGTGAGAAAGAATATGTCTGTGATTATATTTTAGTTTTAGTACAGTAATCTGTATAATTCCCCCCCCCCCAACGTCTTACTGGTAGAAAAAGTCCTGCTGGGAAATTCCCAGCCATATAAGAGACAATTGTATCTAGAGGGCAGGATCAGGGGAAATCACACAATAAAGCTTTTCAAGTGCCTAAACCTGTTCATCACCCATCAGTTATTCTTCTACTTCTATCATCATACTATATACAACATCTTAGCTTCGTGAAGGAATGCTACCACCAATCTGTCTTCCTCTTCCTATGGATCTACACTTCTGAGCTTCAACACTTATGTAGCAAGTCGAAATCTTGTTTTATTGAAACTAGTTTTATTTGAGAAAAGTGATAGTTGATAAATCAACAAGATTTAAAATATGAGAAACATTTAAAGTTTTATTTAAAGTATTTTCAGTAAAATATACCAGCACAAACTATATATGTATGTGCATGTGTTAAACACTTCACTTCTGATCATTACAGCCCCTCTGATTTGTCAAGACAGAGGCCACCTGATTCAAAACAATGGAAATGGTAATTCTGGATATATAGACTTCTGGATATATAGACTTGACATCTTAAGATGACATGGCCTCAATTTGGGAATATAACACCTAGCATCACTCATCTACGGCAAATTCTAAATTTCTTAATATTCCACCATCCGTGTTTTAGACTTGCCACCTTGGCTACTGTATCCTTTGACTCACATTGGAGCAGATAAAGAAGGCAGGAGCCAACATGTTATGTGTTAAGACGTCAGTATCTCTGTTACGTTAACATTAATGTGTGTATTTCAAATAATGTCTCTGAACCCCAGCCACAGCAAGGAACTGCCCTCTGTGGAGAAAGCAGGACAGGGGCTCATTAGGGCGCAACACAACGATCCTGGCTAAGGTCTGTGTTCCCAGCATTCTTGATATATATAATTCCATTACATCCACCCTGCACCCACCCAAAAGCAAATACATGGCATGATAAGAACAAAACAGCACAAACATGCAATGTGCATTATCATTCTGGGATACTCATGGTTTTGACATATGTAGTTCATGGCCTAGTTAGCCATAGGAGCTTCTTAACCGAAGTATAGCACTTACCTAAAAAGCCATAAATTCATGATATGAGTTATTAAGAGTGGTTGCTTGGAAAATATGAGCTATAGTGATTACTGAAGCATGGGACTAACAAACCGAATGGCTAGGAAGTTAACACCCAGGGCTGCATTTTTTGTGTGATTAGTAAGCCTTTAACATTTTCAAAGTCTTATCCCATAGTGTTCATGGCTATCAGCTAACTGATTGAGATTATGATTGTTGGAAACCATTTGGAAACTTAGTGGTTTTAGGGTTGTTTTTAAAGATGTACAAACATTCACAGTAAACATATGGGCTGCATGCTGTTACAGTAAATCACCTGCTTGCCCCCCCCCCCAAAAAATGGACACAAACTTATTTAGTGGTCAGTGAAAGGGCATGCTGTGGTATATGCCAATCCTGTGTTTAAGGGATCCAGAAACAGGGTAAAAAGGAACTTTTAACAAACAAAGAGGCACTTAGTGTCCCATGGCTCACCTCCCACTTCTAGAGCTTGCTTAGCATAAAGACTAATCAATACAGGCATATTTTTTTACTTTCAGTTATTTACAGCAAACTGATGTATTGACCTCCCATTTTCAGCTCAGCATTCTGCCAGAAGCTGAGGGGGATGAAGAAACACGCTGTAGCTTAAAACTTTATTGCAACTTTGATTGTCCAGACATGGCAGCTCACAATGGCCAAGTTAGTCTTCCTATGTGCTGTGCCGATGGACAGGTGGCCAACACAGGCAGAACTGCCACATTTGGAAAAGTGATAATGCTGAATGAATTTATCCAAACTCCAAATAGGTTTCATGCAGATTATACCCTGGTACTTTTCAGGCCAGAGAAGTGATGGTTTTGCAAGGTTGCCACTGAAGTATCTGCAATTTCAACACATTTGTGATCTTCCTACATGATCACTGACAGTCATGAACATATCACAAAGAGGCCTATGTGCAAAACTGCTTGGGAACTTTGCTTCAAGACAAATTGGCTGGGTAAATGGCATCATTATTTTAATGCAAATGAGCTTGCACCCTTGTATCATCATGCTTCAACTAGTTTAAAGTGACACTGAACAAAGAAACTATTAATCTGTGTAAACTGCCCAACATTAAGTCGTGTTGCCTCATATTTTAACCATGCTGCACATCTTTATGAAACAGAAGCTCATCTGTATCCACATTATGCTCTAGTGTGAACATTATGAAGTTATAGTTTGTTGAATCTGAAATTGCTTGTTCTTTTTTTTTTATAAGCCAAGATGGGGAGAGTGGGGGAGCCAAATACACAAGTCACACAAGTCATAAAAGATTCAGCCAATGGCTAGGAAAAACTGTTTATTCTTTTCCCCACAGGAGCTGTGTAGTTTATTTATATAAAGATCCAATGTTATCTCCCTCCCATTGCTGTTCTTCCAAAAGTATGTGGGGGAAGAAGATCTGAAACATAGCAATTAGATGTATTGGAGATTCAAAAATAGTTGTTTGCTTGGGGGCTGACTTTTCTGGAACTAAAGGAAGCCACCCAACAGGATCAAGCAAGCTATCTATCTTGACAGGATGAGAAGGGAGGAGAAAGCCCTACTTGTAGTTCAAAAAGTGAGTGAAAATTTGACTATTCTTCCTATTAGTTCAGCAGAAGGAAACTGAATGGTTCGAGCAAAAGGGGAGGGCAGCCACACTGCAACTGTGTGACAAAACAAAGATGAATGGAAATGGAAAGAAGCAGATGAATGAATGAATGAAGGAGGGGGACAGAAGTGAAGGAAGAGAAAGGGTGTCCTCACCCGCTTTGCCTTCAGACTAGACCATTGGCAGTAGTTATGTGGCCCCCAATCATTTTTACTTGAAAGAACACCCACAACTCCCAACTGGAAAAAGGCTTTTTGCTATTGGCCAAATCCACACATCTAAAATTAGAGTTGCCTGGAATCAGTAGGCTTGAATCTAAAAAGGAGATTTTATATATATATATACACATACACACACACACGCACTAACTTTGATAATTTAATTTTTGTGAAAGCTGCCACATGCTTTGACAAGGAGATGGACAGAGATGACAGTTTGTTGGTGAAAGTCATAAGATTCACCTCAATCTTTAGTTCAATCAAACCCAACTCTGCTCCATCAGAATTACTACTCCTGAAGAGGATTGACAGATCTTTAAGAAATACTATTATTCAAGCCTTTATTGCTACTTAACTTGCATAAGAGGCAGACCAAGCATTATTTGAGATGGAAATGATGGGTCAGTGTCTAGCCCACTATTAATTTTTCTGATGTACTTGATCTCAAAACACTGGAGAGCCTAGGTCCCTTTACTTCACCTGTATATTGTTGCCTACATTATGTTCTTTATGAAACACTCTATTGCCATTTTGTCTACAATGCTGCCTGTATCATCTTTGGAATTTTGTCCCACAAATTAACTATTTCAGAATGTAAAAAGAACCACCTTGGATCAGACCAAAGACCTACCTAATTCATTTCCCTCTTTCCCTCATGAGTCACACAGAAGCCTGTGGAAAGCACAGTAGCCCTCTCTGACATGCTTCCTTTGATCCTTGAGGTAGTTATGTATCTATTATGGATGAGAAGAAGACATCCAACTGGAGATGTTGGACTCTCTAGGCATTATTTTGAGAAGCAAAAATATTGATCAGGTTGATGGACAAAGGG
This sequence comes from Podarcis pityusensis, assembly GCF_964106645.2. Classification (NCBI taxonomy): domain Eukaryota; kingdom Metazoa; phylum Chordata; class Lepidosauria; order Squamata; family Lacertidae; genus Podarcis; species Podarcis pityusensis. The sequence goes on from NC_138030.1 coordinate 39,581,406, forward strand.
GAAAGCTGTCAGCAGAGCCATTATTGTAGAATATTCAAGCACCACAACAAAACTGATAGCATGAGTTCTTTTTAAAAAAATAAGATTCCTCTTACTGATTTCAAAACCAGGAGACATTGTTTCCATAAAATCTGGCTCTCTGTCTTTGGAAGTGGAGAAGACACTTTATGTAACCATGCATTTTCCTTTTGTATGGCTTGGCAGAACCAAGCTTTGTTTGGAACAAATTTCATGCTACAACTCTTAATAGTGGGTGTCTCCTCAAAATACCCGGCTCTGAGGTGACTCATTGATTTGCCTCCTATGGCAAATCTGCACGAAGAGCATTGTTGTCTAGAATGCCTCAAGAAGATTTCAAACACCACCCTAGAAAACTTATGTACAGACATGCACAGTTATGAAACCTTCATACACTGCACCCAGCCTTCAACATCTTCTTATAAACATTGAACTTAATGGGATTTAGTCAGAGAGGTTAAGGTGCATACTTCCGTCAAAAAAGGTCTATGAAAGCCCATTTCCTTTCAGTGAACATTCAATCAAAATATTGTTGAGGGGGAAGTGACCACCAAATTATTTGCTGCTGAAATACTGTAGTACCATAGAATAAAACAGATTTCTGTTAACTTTGCTATTTGAACCTTGGGGTTTTTTTTCACATGGAAAGGAGGCTTCAGATTTCCTTTTGAAGAAGAAGAAAGAAGAAGAAGAAGAAGAAGAAGAAGAAGAAGAAGAAGAAGAAGAAGAAGAATTTGGGCTTGATATCCCACCTTTCACTCCCCTTAATGAGTCTCAAAGTGGCTAACAATCTCCTTTCCTTTCCTCCCCCAAAACAAAGACTCTGTGAGGTGAGTGAGGCTGAGAGACTTCAGAGAAATGTGAATAGCCCAAGGTCACCCAGCAGCTGCATGTGGAGGAGCGGAGAAGCGAACCCAGTTCACCAGATTACGAGTCCACCGCTCTTAACCACTACACCACGCTGGCTCCACTACACATGAATTTACCTATTTCACAGAAAGAACAACATATTTTATGGGGCCTCTAGTTCTAAACACTACTTTTCAGTGCTTTTTTTCTAGAAAAAAAGGTGCCAGAAATCACCATAAATGCCTTTTCTCTTATAATGGCGAAGGCACCCACCTGGTAGGTGCCGGAACTGAGTTCTGCTGAGTTCCAGCTCGGAAAAAAAGCCCTGCTACTTTTAAATGCTAAGAAACCCTTTATGCCTCCAATAATTATTGTGGATTAAGCTATGGAGAGTACATCTGTGTTCAACACATCAGGTATAGTTTAGATACTTGGATTAGTGTATTCCTTTACAAACAAAAAATGAGTAACACCCAGAGTTCATTCACCTGTTCTAGACCCATTATCTCTTTTAAATACCAACATTTAGTTTGTGAACCACCAAGTTGGCATTTTACAGTACTTAATTCATTCCGGAGGTCCATTCTTAACCTGAAACTGTTCTTAACCTGAAGCACCACTTTAGCTAACAGGGCCTCCCGCTGCCGCCACGCCGCCGGAGCACAATTTCTGTTCTCATCCTGAAACAAAGTTCTTAATCCGAGGTACTATTTCTGGGTTAGCGGAGTCTGTAACCTGAAGTGTATGTAACCTGAAGCGTATGTAACCCGAGGTACCACGGTACTGTATTCTTTCAAAATGCTACTTCAAACTTTCTGGATTTCATAATCATATTAAAGCAAAGTGGGACCCAGAAGGTCACTAAATTCTTTGCCACATCTGGACCTCAATGTTATACTCTCAAAGGACTTAATGTTTAGGGACATGTTTCAAGACAAATCCTCTTGGCACAGTAAACAAATACTTTGCAACAGAGATGCATCAAGGCTAATTGTCTTGACTGCTGTTCAGTCAGCTGGTTCATGAATGCTAGGAGCACTTAGTTGTTTGCACTTCTCCTAATCTGCTACAATAAATTCTTTTGCCCTAACAAAAGATGAAGAGAAAGGGGGGAGGGGGATGTCATAACAGAGATATTTTGGGGGTGGGGGGGCAGGGAGAGGGCTAGGAAATATGAGCTGTTCCCAATGTTCTCTGTTTGCTGGTACAAGTGCTCATGCACTAGCAAACAGGTGAGTTTTAATGCAATAGTTGCACTAACAGAATCTTGTTGCACAACAGATTGTGCAACCAAGTCATCAGCAACCTGCTTATGCATTCACTTGTGCAACAACATTCTACTGATGCAAACAAATGTACCACTAAAGGAAGCATAAGAGAAGCCATGGAAGCCTAGTAAGAAACTAGTTTTATGAAAGGACATTTTAAGATGGTGTTAGACTGCCAGCATGTCTCATAGTCAAAGCCACCATTCCCCTCCCACTCATACCTATTTCCTCTGGATTAGCAACCCAGGGACCCTCTGGAATTCCTCAGTGGGCTGAATTGGACTCTGAAGCCTTCTATTGCCAACCACTCCTTTAGAACAACTGTGAGGTACGTTTGTTCATTCAAGACTCCAATAATCAGAGTTTCGATAACGTAAGCTGCCTTATCTCAATTTTGTCTACTGTTCCTGACTTGGCTCATAAAGCAATATGCTTCAGAACTGCAATTTATAAACCAGATTCACAAAAGCAGCTCCCTTGATGACCACTACACTGCAGTTTAAAATATTTTTCCAGACAACATTGCATTGTTATTGGTAGAATCCACTAGAAATTAAATGGAAAAATTACTCTAACTGTCTGCTCAGAATTTAGCTCCAGGCTCAGAACTTTGGTGCATGGCGTTGTAAATATTTTAAATAATTCAGGAACATGCCTGCAGGGACATATACAAGCAGCAGAGAAAGACTAAAGAAACATTGCCTGCTAATGGATATTACAGTGGGCGTTAGAAACTCCAGGTTCCAATTCCAGGTCTCTTTAGCTTTAAGTGCTTTTCACAGCAACATGTGCATGTGAAAGCCCCTTTATAGCCAGGAAGACTTACTGGGCTATGGAAATTTCCAAAATCAAACTAAGGAAAACTGCACTATTGCTCTAGGCAACAACTGAGAAAAAGCAACATACAGCAAATTGTCATCACCTCCACCTCATTAAGACCATTTTTAATTGTCATGCTAAAGCTTATAGATTGTGCACTTCCTTGATTACTTTCAGAAGTGGCCAATGGGATGGAATATGGGTGGGGAAGCACACAATGCAATATCATCACAACATGGGGAAGTGATACCACGTTACAGGGAGGACTTGGGGTGAGCTTGCCCTTTTAAGCAAGAGCACTCCTACATCACCCACAATGCACCGTTCTAAGCTAAATTAGGCTGGCTGTACAGCAAGACTGGCTTGTACTCCTAGCTGCCAAGGTCACTTCCAAGTGTGTAGGTCTTCAACTGGTAGGTCACAGTCATAATGCGGCTTCAACCGAATTGCGTTCAGTGGTGCCACAATAATTCTTTGGAGATCGTCCCAAGTATTGGTGTTGGGGGAAACTGGATGGGGGTTTTTTGGTAAGGATTTTTACTCTAAGTGCCTGTCCATAGTAAAACCAGAGTAGCAGATCTGATGCCTTAGTATACCAGAAGGTAGGTAGACAACAACTCATTGGTGGTCCACTGCTCATATGCACCTGACCAACTAGTACCTGCTGGCGGCTGGAATTCTTTCCAAAAGATGTTGCACTAGATGAAACTAGACCTAATCAATCAAGGATGACAGTGAGACAGACTACTTCTACAATTTTTATACTGCTTAAGTCTATATACAGGACTCTATATGATGAACATGTTGGACCAGTTGAGGTCCCCATGCTAAATGCCATGTTCCTGTTGCATGAGACTGCCCATGCAAAAAGAACTAGAAGAAACGGAGCAGGACTGAAAAAGCACCTGAATTTTTGCTCACCTGTAACTCAGTACAGAGAATCATTAGATAAATTAAAAATGAGGTTAGTAACCATAGCAATTATCACAAGGGTTTTTTCTGCTCTGACGAAAAAGTATAGGATAACATGCAAATGTCTTAACCGAATTCTCCCATTTCATTCCACGTTGTCAAATGTCATGGACACCACTGCAAAGTGAAGGTAAGATGCTGCTGGCTAGGGCAAAGTCAACAGCCATCTTTCCCCTCCCGCCCCCATTACATGTTGATTAATATTGTTATTGCATATACTATTCTTGAAAAACATTACAATAAGGAACTTGGCATTCTTGCATACACTCAAGTTCACTGAGACTACAGCAGGTTGACAACTTAATGAAAAACCCATTCACAAAACAAAGTTCTACCTGGTGACTAGTCATAATGTAAGCAGAGTGCACCCATTCAGTATAATTCTGTAAATCGTGATAACAGAATTGTACCAGCCTTCCTCAACCTGGTGACCTCCAAGTGTTGCTAGTCGACCATCATCCCTGACAACTGGCCATGCTGGCTGGGGCAGATGGAAGTTGCAGGGCCCCAGATTGGAGAACACCCCAACTAGTATGAAACTCCATTGCAATACTCTGTCAGCTAAAATGAAAAATCACACCCATTAATACTACAGCACTCACTAAGCATACTGATTACAGAACAGTGGAAATCTTAGTCCTATATTCAGTCTCCAAACCTAACATTCCTATGGGAAACTGAACGGACTAACCACTACCTTCAGGTTTAAAATGAGCACTATTATTGATTTGCAGGAGGCAGTGGAAGAGGAGTGCCTGGCCTGCTCTGGTCCATGGGGTCACGAAGAGTCGGACACGACTAAACGACTAAACAACAACAACATTGATTTGCAGATGCAAGAAAGCCTCTCCTCTGCACAAGTGAGGTGTTTTAACTTTTAAGTTATCTGCTGTGAATTTAAGAGCAAGCCAGGAAGTCAGTCTGCCTGCAGTATTACATGGTACCATAGCAACACTGCTAGAAATATCAACATAGCAAACATTTTCAAACAGGGGGAGAATGGTTTGAAGGATGTTGTTCTGTGTACCATTGGACCCCTCATGTTAAGGTTAACTCCCTATTTTTTCCAGATTAAATTCCCTATTTTTTCCAGATTAAATATTGTTTAATTCCTCTCCCCACCCTCACAGTTTTGCCTTATCAGGATTTCTTCAGTTCCTTTCCTCCTCCACATATTTGATTAGTTACCTGTCTCAACAAGCTCCTGTGTGAAATAACTCACTAGAACATGCTAATTGACTCATCTTTCTGGCAACATGAGGCATTTGCTGGAAGACACACACACTTTTTCTGTATCTGGTCTCACACTATGGTGCCAAATACTATCAGACTGGAGCTATGGCATTTTTGCTCAGTAGTTGGCATCCATCTGTCACAGGAGACAATGGAGGAATGAGTCTTTGGGGTGAGGTTAATATAATATAATATAATATAATATAATATAATATAGGGATGGTTTGCACATCACACTAAGCCAAAGTATGGTTTAGGAGGACTGAACAAATGATCTTGCTAAGCCACAGTTTGGCTTAGTGTAGGGGTTCCCAAACTGTTGTTTGTGGGCCACTGGTGGTCTGTGAACTTCACTCAGGTGGTCCATGGCTGCCTGTGAAGAGCAGTGGATATGGCAGCTGCTCCATTGTTCTATGAACTCAATGGTCCATCCACAAGGTGACCAAAAATGACCTGAGGAGTAGAGGGAAAGGAGCAGAGAGGGGGCTTAGGTACAGGAAAGACAGAGCGAAAGTAAACAAATAAAAGCAAACAAAAGAAGCAATGCAATTAGAATTATATAGCTTCTAGCACAGTGAATTGCTACAACAGACAGAAAAATATTTAAATTGTCCACCAAAACCCTCAGCAATTTTCAAGTGGCCCATGGGAGTGTAGTTTAGGAACCACTGGCTTACTGCCATGTGTGAACCAGGCTACTAAGTTAGAGTTTAATTCCCAACAGCTGCAGGTTGGTCTGTGTCAGTGTTTTAATTCTGAATTATTTATTTATTTATTTATTTATTTATTTATTTATTTGGTGATGTTAGAGCTATATCTGGTTATATTTATTTATGGGATGCATTTTGTTGTTTTATTCTTTATTGTACATTGTCCTAAGCTCCCTTGAGAGCAATTCAATAAAGAAATATTAAAAATTCACAAGCCTTATGCATTCTTGTCCTAGCAGGTAAATTATTTTTTGAATCTGGCCTCTGTTTACAACAGATTCATAAATTGTTGATTTATTTCGAAACAGAAATTGATACAATTGCAGCCATAGACCAGGATTGTTGAGGAACCACTGCCCTTAGTCTACTTAGAAGGCTGCACTGGAATTTGGACCAACAGTCTTCCACTAGGATTAAAGTTCCCAACTTCTGTTTTAGGAGCTCATAATAATTGCTGGAAGAAAAAAGTCAACAGAAGGAAAACTAAAAGGAAGACGACAGGATGAGAGGAACATAAAAGTTAGCTATAATGTACCTGCAAATTAAAAATATCATATATATAAATGGACACACACAGAGAGAAAGAGAGTTGATCTATATAAAGTATCATATATAACATTACTGTTTGGCCAAGAAGCATCATATAACCCTTAGTACATCCGTCTGTGTTAGAAGATTCAGTGCCATAATCCTATGCATCTCAGAATTACAGTCCCTATTGAATTTCATTATAAGACAGAGCACCACACAACCACCCACAACAAGAGACCTTAGTATTAGGTTGCAGGTTCAGTTTCACTGTAACATACATCCCCGGTGATTAGTCGGCATTTGGAGAGACAAAAGGGTCAAGTGCTAGGAAAGCCAGCATGATTTCCCCTGCACAGTTCTGTTGAAATAATGAGAGGTTATAGATCTTTGAAAATTTGCATCCCCCAAATATACAGCTTTTTCTTTTCTTCTCAGAAGTCTCCTGTATGCAGAACCTCCCCAAACAAAGCTGGTGCTCTTGGCATTCTGTATGTCTCCACAAGAGTTGTACAAAGGCCATATTTAAAGGCTGCACCTGTTTCCCCCCTCCAATAACAATCCCAGAAGATTCTTGGAGGTGCAGGAAAAACTCCATCCACACCGAGAGACCCATGTTTAACCAAACAGCTTGCATTTAAAACCTGGAGTCAGGGAGCATTTAGTTTATGTGATTCACAATTGTGGCAGAAATAGGAAAAGCTTCCTATTTGTTACATACAATATGCAATTATTCTCACCCTTCCTACCATAAGCAATCAGCTTCATTCCAACAGCCCAGCAATCACCAGGAGGTTCTTAAGGTGATCAAGTGCTTTTGAGATTATCAATTACCCTTTTGTAAATCATCTGCTCTTTTACCCTATTAGGACATGATTTGTTCCTAAATCCTTTTTACCATAATTTGACATTCACTTCCTTAAGAATGCTGGGTGCTGCAAGGGGCAAGTTACTCCCACTGTTCAGTACATGCCATGCCCGTCATTCTGTTAAACCTTCCAACAATAATCCGTGCCAAAAGTAATCATATAGTTTTAACAGTCCCTCTAATGGTGACGGCAACAATTTCTTAAAAGTCTTAAATTATACCCTCCAGCCACCCAAAAGCCAGGGGAGGGAGAAGCTAGCTACTTACAATTTCCATTAAATGCAATGTGATTCTACACACAGATAGCAAGGAATAATTTATCTAGAATGCCAGTCCCCACAACACAGGAATTCGGGGAGCGCGGAGGGGGGGTTATAGAAACTATGCCGTGATGACCTCTGTTTGTAACAGAAAATGTCATTATTAGTAAAGAAAGTTAGAAGTGAACAAGTACTTCACTTACAATATGTTCAGCGTACTTCTGGTATAGAACAGAGAATGAACCAACCTTTATAATCTAGTGGAACTCATTGTCACAGGATGACACTGAGAAGATCTTGACTTTTCCACATGAGACAAAGACATGTGAAAAGTGTTCAAAAGCATAAGGCAGGGGGTGGGCAACCTTTATGTCCTCTGCATTCATTGTCATGCACACACAGACACACATCCTCACTCGCAGGTGCACAAACACACATATTCACTTACATTTGCGAGAGTAGTTTCAGTGGAGTGCAAAGGGTGAAAACCAGATTAGTGGCAGATTAAGAAGTTGGCTGGAGGAGAGAAAATTGAAACGGTAGACTCCAGGGGTTTGAAGGCAAAGGTAGTTGCGAGATGGCACATTAGTTGGAGAGGGAAGATGGGTTTGAGGTGGTTTGTATGTTAAGAACATGAAGACAATGGCATACTTAAATGCAATGTGGAAGGAGTCACAAGAGAGACAATGGTTGATTATGTAAAGGAACGGAGGGATAATGGTGAGGAGGAAGATGGCAATCAGGAAATGGAAGACAGAATCAAGGTGGGATGTTGAGGCATTAGATGAGCACATGGGCCAGTCAGTTCCTCAAGTGAGACAAAGGGGGAGGAAAGGAAGAGGAAGATGGAGGAGAAGGGGCAATTTGCAAAGCGGAATGGAGGAAGAGAGATCACAGCATATGGTTTCAATTTTAGAACTGTAGGAGATGGCAACGTCTTGGACAGAGAGCACAATGTGGAGAAGAAGTGGGACAGACCTTGGCAGATCATCAAATGATAGAGAAGAGGCCCTGAGGATTCCTAGAAGTGGGGAGAGTCAGAGAAATACAGCTGTGTTGTTTGGCTAGGTAGATGGCAGATGAGGAGAGCATGGATCTGTAGCTAGCTCTTACATTCTCCTCCAAAGGTGTTCAGCTGCATGATAACATGAATGAAGATATTATGGTTTATTTATATACCACCTTTTGGACTGAAGGCCGTCAAAGCAGCAAACAGAATATTAATACAATATTGAATGGAGGCAGGGAGCTTTGCTCTGAACGCTAGTCTGTAGCCCAGAATCTGGACACAGCCTTGGATGCTTAAGGTCTGGACCTCAGAGATGCTCTTCAGTTTCTCAAGAAGCCAAATACTCAATTTTATCTATCAAATGTTGTAGACTGGTACATCTTAGAAAAGAACAGAACCTACTGTTGGAATACTGCTAGGAAGACGGGGGCATCAGGCAGGCCCCCAGCTGGCTCCAGCCACCGGCCGGCAGCTGGTCTCCCTTGGAACAGCATCAAACAGCGACACGAGCCTCAGATACGTTTAGAGACCCGGGCACGCTCTGTCAGCAGAGTGTGTAAATCATCTCACAGCAGAAGAGGCAGACAGAGAGATGTGTAAGCATAACGTACAGCATTTTATTCAGCGTAGTTCAGGAACAGAGGAACATGTCAGCTTCCCTTCAGGAACATGTCAGCTTCCCTTCGTCTCCAGCAAAACAGCAGTAACACAAAAGCTATATACAAACGGAAGTTCCCAGCAGACTGTGCTGGAAGTAAACAGGCTTGTGACACACAACAGTCATGTCTGTACCCTTTTAAGGTGGAACGGAACTATATCCTAACACCTACAACCCCATCTATTTCTTCATTTGTACACAATTACATTTGAATCTACCTGCTTAGGGTTGCAGCTGGGACACAGCCAGATACAGGAATTGCCCATGAGCACAATGCTGCAACTCATGGCACTGCATTGCCCACCAGGGTTGAAGCATGGATCAGGCACTGGTACAGCAACATGGAAGACCTTCCACTCTACTTGTCTATTCATACCAGCATAAGCTCAAACAACTTGTCTTGTTGCTTTCCAGAGATATTTCTCTTAGGTTGGCCATCAAGCAGAGCAAGGAATAAATTATAGGGACGCGGGTGGCGCTGTGGTCTAAACCACTGAGCCTAGGGCTTGCTGATCGGAAGGTCGTGGTTCGAATCCCCGTGAAGGGGTGAACTCCCATCACTTGGTCCCAGCTCCTGCCAACCTAGCAGTTCGAAAGCACGTCAAAGTGCAAGTAGATAAATAGGTACCGCTCTGGCAGGAAGGTAAACGGCGTTTCCATGCACTGCTCTGGTTTCGCCAGAAGCAGCTTAGTCATGCTGGCCAAATGACCCAGAAAACTGTCTGCGGACAAATGTTGGCTCCCTCAGCCAGTAAAATGAGATGAGCGCCACAACCCCAGAGTCGTTCACGATTGGGCTTAACTGTCAGGGGTCCTTTACCTTTACCTTTAAGCTTGTTGATACATACTGAACGGTCATAGAAGGTATGCCATGAAGCTCAGGAAAAGACAGTCTAGGTCTAACTGACCTTGCCCCAAACTTGACTTTTCAGTTTTTCAGCAATTCTCACACAAAACAGAATGCAAATAGTTCATGGTATCAGTGAAAGAGAGAAACCAACCCCCATGTTCCAGGCTTAAGTCCAAAGTCACTAATGATTTCAGAATTTCTTAAATGGAGGCAAATTATCCCACATAATGGACTGTGAGTTATCTGTGTGCTCTTGCACCCTCCTCTGAAGCATCTGGTGCATTTCAGAAAGAGGAAATTTTGGCTAGATAGGCCAACTCATTGATATTGTCTGGCTGTTTCTACATTTCTAGCCTCCACACAAAAAGAAAGGAACAACATGTGCACTGGAGTAGAAACATATAGAAGATTTTGATCTTTTAGATTGCCTACAGACATGACTCAGTCAAAGCCTTTTTTTAAAGGAAAAATGGCAGCAGATGAGGCAGGTTATTAAACTAACCTAAAGAAAAATCCCTTCTGGTTCACAGGAAATCCAAAGAGAATAGTTGGGTGGGAGGAGGAAAGAAGCAGGAAAAGAGGAGACTGTGGCCTGCACTGTGGAACAGCACCAAACCACGTGGCAAGAATAGATCTGTAAAGTATGCTTGCAACGCTTTTTGGAAAGATGAGCCCCAAACAATTATTCTTTCTGGCACCGAAAGGGCACAAAAATCAATTGAAATACATTTCTCCACAGACAGAAGCAGACGACCACTGAGGTATGACATCACTTCCTCCTCTAGAGCTAAAAGCAGCTTTAGGCTCAAACTTCTATGCAAGGGATTTCACCCGATACTTGTTTTACACTGATCCAAATCTTTCAGTGCTTTAGGGTTCCTTTTCCAGTGCAAAACTAGACTCCTGTCTAAAATGTCTTTCCCTTAGACAAACCTAGCTGGCTGGTTAACCAATGTAGTATAGAAACAATCCTTTCTGTGGGAGTGACTTCCCTCTTACTGCTTCAGAGTTATCAACCCTGATCCTGCTTCAGTGCCTCGGTCACCATGTAATGATAATGAAGGGGAAGGAGAGGGTCACTGCGGGCAGAAGAACCTGTTTACTTCCTTTTTATAAAAGCAAACAAGCTTGGAGAAGCTCACTCTGGTACTGGAGGGACAAGAGCCAACTGCCCAGGTTAAAATGGGCTTGTAAAGATGTGAAAATATTATTGAAGTCAGGGACATTGTTGTGCGCAAGAGTGTAGCCCTACTGCTATCTTTTCCTTTAAAAAAAATGACTACATGAGCACTTGTGTGGCTAAGCAAAGTTTCAAATCTGCACCAGGATACAAAAGTATCATGGACACTATCCAGAATATAGCTGGGAATGTCACACTGATGTGGATGGATGTGCACGTATAATTTGTCATAGCAGCATGGATCTGAGTCTACATTAAAATTTTCCATGGTACAATTTATCATAATTTGAAAAACTAGTTTTAATCATGATGGGACATGAAAGGTAGGGGTGGAATATGCCAAGGCAAGGAAGCCTCTATTACCTCCAAGTCCTTGAAATCATATCATAAACACAAATACATAGCTGTCAACTTACAGATTTGAAAATAAGGGACCAGCAGCCTTGAAAATAAGGGACCAGCAGCCAAAATAAGGGACCTGCAGTCTCACCTGTTCCAGGCACTCCAGTCTTCCTGTCCTCCTGCAGTCTGGTCAAACTCATGCTGGGTAGCTTCGAGAACACTGTCCAACCAACTTTGTAACCAGAGGTTCAACTGAATAGAATCTGAATCACATGCACCACAAGGCCTATGCAGCCTCAACTTAAGATGGCTCCCCGGCCTGGCTTTGCACTGCAAAGTTTGCAACAGCACATGCAACAAAATGGCTTCCAGCATTCAAAAACCTCCTCAGCTTTCATTAACTAGCCACACACAAGGCATGCAAGCTTCACCCCCCCAGTCGTTCTTAGACTTCTTATTGGGTGAGCAACACAGCCAAGCAACACAGTTGGAGCCTTCCTCCTTCCTGGCCGGCAGGGAGGGAGGGAGAGGAGCTGCTTCCTTTGAAATTTAAGGGACATCATTTAAGGGACATTTAAGGGACATCCATCAATAAGGGACAGCAGCGGGACATGGCGCTGGAATAAGGGACTGTCCCTTCAAATAAGGGACACTTGACAGCTATGCAAATATATTGATAGAATTGGAACAACTGCAAATATGTGCCTAATCTTCATATTGCTTCATAGCATTCTCTTTTGGAATAGATATAGTCCTGAGAGTAACACAGGCGTCGCCTCACTTATGTGGGGGTTATGTTCTGGGCCATCGCGTGCGTAAGTTAAACTGCATAAAGTGGGGAGCACCTTCTAAAATGCCTCTAAATGCCTATTTCCCCCAGCTCTCCAGCTTTTATCTCTGCTCCCTCTCCAATTGGTACCAAAATATCTAGAGTTGAAGCTATGGGACCAACTGGAGAAGGCGTGAGAAAGCAGCAGCAGCGGTGGCTATGCCACCTCGCCCATCAGCCATTAGGCAGGGAGGCTGAGCAGCTTAAAGAAAGCCCCACTGCACCTCAGGTGTCTTTGGGGTTTCATCCGCCCTCAGAGTCTCCTTTCAAGCTACAAGGACTCTTCAGCTCTCTCCCACCATTTCCTGGCATGATTCTATTTATTTATTTCCCAGCACCATGCCTATATGTGGTAGCATGCAAGTAGAACACGCCTAAGTGGGGGAGGAGTGCTTGTATAAGGCTGGACAGTATATGGTTGTTGACCTCTTGCTAAAAGCCTAAGGCTGAAAGTCTAAGCCTCAGGGTGAAAGTCCGGAGGGAGGCAACACGAGAACGGGCCTTCTCTGCAGTGGCTCCCCATCTGTGGAATGCTCTCCCCAGGGAAGTTCGCTTGGCGCCTTCACTATACACCTTTAGGCACCAGGCAAAAATGTTCCTTTTCAACCAGGCCTTTGGGTGAGCTGATTTACATCCCATACTCTTTTAAGATGTGGCTCTTTGGAGGGGGGTATTATTGGGTTATTGCTTTTATTTTAATTTTACATACTGTAATCTGTTTATGTGAACTGCTGAGAGACCTCCGGGTATAGGGCAGTATATAAATTCAATAAAGAAGACGAAGACAAAGAAGAAGAAGAAGAAGAAGAAGAAGAAGAAGAAGAAGAAGAAGAAGAAGTGATCCTTAAAGATAAAATGTTAAGTATTTTTTTAATAAAATAAAACAGAACATTGTTTTGTTTCAGATATGGTATTTTTTCTGTTCAAAAGTATCCAGCTCTAAAATGAAACCTAAATTTATCTGACTCGTCTGTTAAAGAGAAGTGGGTGGTTCTCCATCAACGTGTTCATTAATATTTTATATAAAAGCATTAGGAGTGGCAGGGGGAAAAGTTTTAACTTTTGAGATTGAGCATTATAGACACAACAAAAGCTTATGTATTGCTCTTCTTGTGATCTTCCTACTGGACCCGGGGACTGACACAGGTGCTAGGACCCAGGAGACACAATCCTGAATCATCCCAAAACCCTTCTTGGGCCTTTTTTTCCCTTCTTCTCTTCTTTCTTACCGCCCCCCCCCCCACCTCCTGCAACAAAAAAGCTTGAGTACTGCAAAGTGTTCATTTCTCAAAATTATGAATATTTATGACTCTACCAGCTAAACAGCTTCAGCATTTACTTTAACTGTTCTGCCCAGTAACTATAAGCCATTACTTCTGGAAAGTTCTGAGCACTTAATCCTCAGAGTAAGTGATCTCGCTCAATGCATGTGTGCAAAGGAACCCATTAATTTCACAACTGTCCCCTTTTCCTCATACATGAGTAAAAACCACTGTGTTTTAACTGTCACACATACTAATTTGCTGCTGCATACGTTCAGGAAATATGCAGATTACAACACGGGAAGCTGGATTTATATTGCTCTTTTTGTGGCAATTTTAAATCTCCATGATTTAAACTGAATCCACCCTGCTAAGCCTTCATTTAGTCATTACAGTCACTGCAAATACACTGCATGGTAGAAGCAAAAAGGGCAAGATCAGCTTAATTCATTTTGTTTTGTTGTAACCTCATAATTCTAAAACCCATGTAAAACCAGAGGAGCAGACAAAAATTTCCCTCATATTAGATTTACATGACTATATGGAGAAGTGGAATATGCCCATCAGCTCTGAGAATCATAATTACATGTATATGCAAGTTAGCCAACAGTCTCTGACTCATTATATCCACACCAGGATAAAAATCTTCCAAGCAATAATGCATTTTTTTTTAATTAAACAAAACAGTGGCACAGTCTCACAAGACTTAAGGCGCTGACGATACAGTTCAATGTCATTCATTCAGTTTAGCAACCGATCTCACACACCCTTTGAGAAGGTAGATGTTCAGAAACATTACATGTGAAGGACAACTACAGGGTCTCTGCGAGACTGCTGTTCCCTGAATGTTAACAGGTGTCAAAGTCAAGCACTTGGACGACAATGAAGGGATCAGAGTTTGAAAGAGGAAAATGACATAAAGATAAGCTTTCAAGCCATTGCAACTGAGCAAGGCTACCCATGCACTGCAAATGAATGAATGCCTCTAGAATATCATTAAATGCTGATAGCTAGAAATAGGTTTTGCATACAGATTCTTAGGGGGGGGGGGTTGCTACAGAATTGCCATACAGCTCCTTACCTTTGCGGCAAATTTGCTCTGAGCGCTCCTAAATAAGGTGGTCCTGGCTGTGAAAAAACAGTCCTCCAAGTCTTCATCCAAACTACAGTAGCCACTGCTCATGCTGTTGTCGACCGTCATCCGAGAGGGGATCCCGGGTCCTGGGCGCACGTGAAGCCCTCCAGTGAGCCAGAGAGCCAGGTAACCATCGGATTCTCCGCTCACTGCGGCAGCAGCGCTGTTTCCCAATCCAGTTCCAGGCAATCACAGCAGCAGCAGCAAGAAAAGCACGGCTTCAGCCTCTCCAGCTCCCACTTGCCATGCTTTGCAACAGTTTTCCTCTGCTGAGCAAACCCCGTGACGTCTCCTTTAAGGGAGAAACGAGCCTTGCTGGGGATCACCTCTCCTCTCTTCAGCCACCAACCTCCCTTCTCGGACTAAGCATTGCCAGAAGTGGAGAGGGTGGTGCCAGACCCCAAGGGGCTTCTTTGCTACTGCTACTGCTGCTGCTGCTGCTGGTGGTGGTGGCTGCTCACAAACTCAGTCCCCATCCGTGGCTTGATTCTCCTGCCTGCAGCCCACGGAGGCTGGTTGCGAGAACGGCATCACCTCCCTCCTTCTCCCCCACCCCTTCCTGCTTGCTTTCTGTCGAGCAGAGTTGAGCCACTTCCTCTTGCAAGATTTCTCACGCAGTTTCTGCAGCGGGTTCTTAACGGGGAGGTTGTCAGCATCTCAGCTGATTTTGATTGGCACCGTTTGAGACACACACACAGAGAGAGAAGTCGAGTTACACCATCAGGGGAGGAGACAGCCTGCTCCTAGCTCCTCAGTGTCCATAACAACATTCACAAAAGGTAGGGACAGAGATGAGAGCAGCTGATTAAAAATATATCACTTAACCAACCTCCAATGCACTGCTCTCCAGGTGCATATCCTTTGGTAATTTAATGCATTCCTTATCTTGCATGAAAGCTGTCCAAAACCAACCTCATCCATTTCATCTTTGCCCAGAAACTGCTTTAACTAGTTTTGGTAAAAACAAACAAACCTTACAGTGGTAAAAGCTAGGGATGGTCATGGGGTGTGGTGAGGCAGAGCAAGGCTACTTAGAAGTCTACAAACAGCACCTCCCATTCACTTTTAAAAGTAGAAGTTAAACATCTATTGGAGATTTAAAAACAAAATACTAATCTCTAGAGACACAATATGCCACCTGTCATGATGGTGCTTCTACACTCAGTCCCAGCCCTGAAAACTAACCAGTTGGATTGGTGCAAAATGAGAGAGAGATGGATAGATTCCCCTAGCAACACACCAGTGAAGGAACCAGCCAGTGCCTCTTGTGTTCTGCAGCTAATTTTAGAACAGTCAGGATGATTTTTCAGCATAGCTGGCACAAAAAGAAATGGCAGTTTTGATCATAACCTTAGCAATCGCCATTCATCAGGTTAGACTTTTCCATTTGTCACCTATTGCTATGTTAGAGGCACAGTTCTTTTGAGCATAAGTCAGAAAACCCAGAATATTTTACTGCCTTTGATTTCTCAAGGTTAGGCTGAAGTCCTGCTCTGAACCACCTTCCTTCCTTCAGCATCTGAGCTGCCAGGTTAACTGTCTCCAAGAATACTGGCATGTGCTTTGAAACAAAAGCCTACCCCCCTGCCCACCCCCACCCCCAAATTCTCCACAGGCCACCTGTCCAGTTAAATAAAGTTCAGCATGCGCCTTCCTTTGCAAAAACAGCATTTTAAAATGTGTCTGCGGTCACTCTCCACACATAAGCACACTCCCTCCGCACAACCTGCCATGCTCCTCCTTTCCCACTTGTTTGCTTCCACAACCAACACCTCATAATGCTGTTGAAGGGAAAGATAAGTCTCCCAGTGCAGCAGGGTTAGCTGCCACTTCTCACTCCTGTTTAAAGGTAAAGGTAAAGGGGCCCCTGACCATTAGGTCCAGTCGTGGACGACTCTGGGGTTGCAGCGCTCATCTCGCTTTACTGGCCAAGGGAGCCAGCGTACAGCTTCCGGGTCATGTGGCCAGCATGACTATGCTGCTTCTGGCGAACCAGAGCAGCACATGGAAACGCCGTTTACCTTCCCGCCGGAGTGGTACCTATTTATCTACTTGCACTTTGACGTACTTTCGAACTGCTAGGTTGGCAGGAGCAGGGACCGAGCAACGGGAGCTCACCCGGTCACGGGGATTCGAACCGCCAACCTTCTGATCGGCAAGTCCTAGGCTCTGTGATTTAACCCACAGCGCCACCCGCGTCTCCACTCCTGTTTAAGGAGAGCCAAATACAGCTCCCAGATCTGCTGCCATGGAGCTACCAACGCCCACCCCCTCCACCTTCATGCCAGGCGGGTCCCAGTATCCTGAACTTAGTGCTTGGATGCACTCTAAAGGAGAGACTAAAAGCACTCTCTCCCATTCTTTAACTTCCCTAAAAAAATATGCTTACAATATTTATGAAATATAATCTCATTTTCAAAAGCCGTTTTGAAAATCTAAGGAGTCTTAACATAAAGCCTTCTATAGGATCTACACAGTTACCATGAGTGGAGGCTGGTGCAATAGGGAAATGGAGCACTGTCCTGCCAAACTCAGCCTGCCCCCAACCAGCCCTCATCTGCCTGTCTCCTTACTTGCAACCAGCCCAGTGGGTGACACTGGATGCCAGCCTCCTCTTCCTCCTCAAGCTCACTGCTGCCCATGTAGAACTCAACAGGGAGGAGGATGGGGACAAAACCAGAATGAGTTAGCTCCATCTATCATTGGCTTCAGCTTCACTTGCTATGCCTCTGGCACAACCTGCTGTTGGTGCACCCTGCCTTCCACCCTTTTAGTCCTAATAGGCACCAGCCTCCACTGGCCACCACTTCACAGCTAATCGTTCTTGCTCAGAGAGCAGGTGTAAAACGGTTCTTCAGCATCTTGCAATATTATGGTTATACTTTGACAACCAACAAGAACCTGTGCACTAAAGCAAGACACACCAGGGCAAAAAAATCAGTAAGTCTGGTACACATTGATGGGATAGTAGTGGCTATACAGGAAAGAAATATTGAATTGATGGTTGACAGCTCAATTAAAAAGTCTCAGTTTATGATGTGCAGCTTCTTTTAAAAAAGGCATGTGGAACAGGGTCAAAAATGCAATGACCAGTATCATGATGCCATTAAACTAAATCTATGGTATTGCTATATTTGGACAACTGCATTAAGTAGTGAAGTTTAACTGCCTTGGGGCCGAGGAATCTACAAACAGCCATATTTTCCCAAATAAACCTGCATAGGAGTTGAGGCTTCTTCACAGGCCTTTCTTTGAGCAGTGCCACTTTCAGAAGTTAAACTTCAATCCTTTTCAATACCAGTGCCCAAGTCATAGATCCCTCCCCCAAAAGACATATGTGCTGGGTTGCCTTCCCTGCAATCTCCAGGTGCCAGACAAAACCCATCATGTCCTCCCATATCGTTAGCTGTTAGTAATGTTTGTGACTCTTGTTGCCTTCGCTGTTTATCAGATTTCGCTTGGTTTTACAAGTTGATCTCCCCTGCCTCAGATTGTATAATTAGTTTATCTTTCATATTTCTATCTTTCAGTTTTTCTATTTTGTATTGTAAGCTGAACTGAAGCTACATCTAAGAACATAAGGAGAGCCCTGCTGGGTAAGGGTCAAAGCCTTTCTAGTTCAGCATCCCGTTTCTGACAGTGGCCAAATAGATACCTACAGTATGGGAAGCCTGCAAGCAGGGCACGATGTCTGTTTCCCAGGACCAGGTATTCAGAGCCATGCTCAGTGGCGAAGCTGCATGCTCCACTACTGGGGGTGGAAAGCAGGCGGGGGCGTGGCACGCATCATGGGGGTGTGGCATGCCGCCTGTGAGGGCGTGGGGTGCGTTCTGGGGCATGGTGCCCGGCGCCCGGCACATGCATGGTGCGTGTCCGGGGAGGGGGGCCACCGTGATGGCACCCTACTGAAATAGTGGTGCCGGGGGCGGTCCACTCCCTCCGCATCTCCGTTCCTCTGCCAGTGGCCATGCTGCTACTGATTCTGGAGGTAGTATACTTCCTGTTTTCAATATTTTAAGCTGTCCTGGTGTTTGTTAACTGAATAGCAGTAGATTTGGGATAGACAGAATAAAGTTCTTCTCCATATATAATAAGAGCCAGTGTGGTGTAATGGTTAGAGTGCTGGACTTTGACTTGGGAGGCCAGGGTTTGAATCAGCCTCATGAAGCTCATTGTGTGACCTTGGGCCAGTCACTATTTCTCAGCCTAACCTAACTCAAAGGGTTGTTGTGAAGATAATAGAGAGGGGAGAACCATGTACATCACCTTGAACTCCTTGGAAGAAAATGTGGAATATAAAATTTAATAAACATACAAATAAAATGCATAACTAATACATGCAAATCACTGCCACAAATGCGGAGAGGAATATGGAATCGTCCCCTATTTGGGCATTCACCTGACTGCAATCCCACATGGGCAGGCAGGGGTGCCAACTTGAATAAAACATTGTGAGGGCTCAGGTTAGCCCTGCCCTGAATAATTGATCACATGACGCAGTGCACACACACCATTTGAATGGGAATGCCCATCAACTTTGTGGGGGCCCAACCCCCTGAAATATTTTACTGTGGGAACCAAAGCTCCCACAACCCCTAGGAGTTGGCTCCTATGTTGGCAGGGTTGTCACATGTGTGGGGAGTCTCTGCACACAGAACAGATTCCCTGCTTCAGACTTTCAAAACGAGGATGGTAGCAGAGCTAGGTCACTGGAGATGCAATGGCAGGAGTAGGGCCAGCTGCTCTCATGGTCGATATGATTGTACTCATAGGGAATATAATGCCTGAAAAGTGTGTCATGTAGTTTTTTTATGGGGATTAAATATAATTGACTGAAGTGAGGTATATCAAAGCCTATGATAGCTAAAGAAACTGCCCTTGTTCTGGGTCAGTGTACCTCTGAATACCTGGGGACAGTGGAAGGCGGCTGCTGACTTTATGCCCCCTGCTTGTGGGCTTTCTGAAAGTATTTAGCTGAGCACTGTAGGAGACAGGATACTTGAGTAGATAGATGGAGCCATGACCTGATCCACTTCTTACATTATTAACTGCAGACTTTTATCTACAAAACTGGGCTAGGTGTGAAGCTGGAACGTGCTATGACAGTAAAATATCACTGGTGTAGATGCAAGGAACTTCTATAGGGTTTGTTTTTCAAAAGAGGAAGCTTGTATTGTTGTTTTTTAAAAAAACTTCTAAGGAGTTAAATAAGTTATTAGATGACCAGATAAGGACACACACAGTATTTAAGCAAAACTATGTAGAGATTTCTAGAATGCTCAAGTTGACAAGAATGGCACAGCTTGCAAACTTGCACAAGCTTGTCGTCATCCTTGGAGCAGCCTGGTTTCTCATGTTCTCAGCCTTGCATCAACAGAAACTCATCAGCTGCAAAACATCCACTTCTCCCATACACAATTTGCATTGTTGTTATTATTTCTAGTTTACAATCCCAACCTGCCACTCCTGCATTTACAAGTGCTTGCTTTGGATGGGATGTCCCAACCACTTTGCCAGCTCAGCAACACTAAAACAATGACATTACTCTGGTGCTGCACTTTATTTCTTCAAAACAAGCTTTATATTTATGATATGTCTTATTTATTTATATCTTTAACTTGCTCTTCAGCAAAAAAAAACTCCCAGAGTGGCTTACGTACCATTAATGAAAACAAGACAGCCCCTGTTTGCTGGCTCCCAATCTGAAAGACATGACACAAGAGGGAAAAGTGATGGGGAGGAAAGAGCGGAAGGGAAAGAAATTCAGGAGCAGGAGCCCAGTGGAGATAGTCTGTCAGCAGAGCTGATGGAATGGGCCCTGCTTCCCATCACAGGCACTGAGGCAACCTGCTATAATAGCTGCTACCCGGTGATAATGCCATCCACTGCTGCAGGATTAGTTGTTGTGACTGACAGATGCCCCACCTGTCCAAGCAAGGTTTCCACTTTCCCCCATTCAACCGCAGCCTTGGAGTGACTTTCCACAGATCAAAATCAGATTAGGGTCATCAGTTTTAATGCTGGCACTTCAATCACTGCCACCTTCTAATAGTTTGCTACACCCAAGAGAAAACTGAAGATGCTGATCAGGTGTATGTGGCACATTAACTGAAGTTTGACAGCCCACGTCCTTTCCAAATTAGTCAGAGTTGGTCACCTTTCCAAGCCTCCTGAGAAATCACTTTATAACTCCACATCTTAAGACCAGAACAGCAAGCAGGTGAGTGTAGGTGTTTCAAAATGACCCAAGCTAGAAGTTAAAAATATCTAAAGTAAAGACTTTTATTCAAGCCAGAACATGAAAGCATGGGCATTTAGCAATTAAATAAAACATATTTCTAGTTAAATGCAACTGTCAATGTAGGAGAATGGTATGAGTCATAGCTACTGAAGTAGAGGATGAAGGTCCATGATCCAAATTAAGCTTCTCACTTTGGCAAAGTCAAGGTGCAATATGAGCAATATTCAGATGTGACTAACTGTGTGGATCAGACCTAGATGCATGGACTGTACAAATGCAGGCCTTTAATCTATGAATACCGCCATCAGCTGAGGCAGCAAGGGGTCCTGCTCCCCACCACATGTAGCCAGAACACAGAGTGATGTGTGAGTAAGGCTGGGAAAGTCACAGATCAAGGTGAAGATGCCCTGGTAGCTTTAAAATCTGCTGTGTGCATATAAAGCTAAATAAAGACCTGCCAAGTTTGACAGGAAGGAGAAAGAAGACAATACCCAGCTTTCCCCCCTATTCCTCCCTCTACCCCACATGCATTTGCCTTAGGTCAGTGGAGGAAGTGGGGCTAGACTGGATTTTTTTCAGACCTGTCCCTCATTCTTTCAAACTTAACCCATCTACCAAACCCTGAGAAGGGGTCAGAAACACCACCTGCGTATACTTTATGGTAATGATTACCAGCTTAAAATACAGCTGTGCCGTTCTATACTCGATTTGGATTGAAGATGCAATATTTCATAAGTAACAACAGGATAGGTATGGATTATCTGCATGCACTCTGCTTCCCAAACCAGCAGTGGGAGTGCACTGGGTGCAGAGTACGCAATAGCGTGTGCAAATTAATTATTATTAATTGGGCCCAGCCACTCTTTCCTCCCAAACTAGCATTTGGAGATGCTATGCTCTTGTAGCCCCCTACAGGGCAAGGGAAAAAATCAAACCAAAGAATCGGGACAGGAGCTTTATCATCTCAATATGTACATGGGGGAATCACCCATTTTAAAACACCCCTATGTCACTATTTCCCAGAATGGCCCAAGCTAGCACATGTTGGAGAAAGCCTCTGGTCAAACCATTTCCCTGACCATCACAATCTTGACTTGGGGATGCTTTCAGTCAAGGAATCCCATGCAGGCAAGTCTTGAAGGGGCTGGTGTAGGACTCAGGATTGCTGCAGGATTCCCAAGAGGTGGCTGCAGTCCAAAGTGCCCTTTCCAGAGTAAGCTTCTTTATATACGCTTTGGTTACCTCTAGGCTTGACAAGTGAATGTGCCCTTTGTGGGGTTTGTTGCCTTTGAAAGCTTCTCTGAAACATTAATTAGCTCAAAGTGCATCTGATCTGTTAATTACCGGGAAAAGCCAAAGCGAGCATATTATGCCAGTTCTAAAACAGTTAAGGTGGCTCCCCATTCACTTCAAGGCACATTATTTTTTTAAAAAATCCCTCTAGGAAGTCTCCCTTACCAGCCTTTGCACAGAGTCAGGGGAGATCCAAACCTCACTCATTGTCTAAGGTTAGGCTATGGGCAAAAAGGAATATGGCCTTCTTAGGGACAATTCTGCTCTCACCTATTGAATCTGTTAAAAATGTTCCTGTTCCAAAAGCCAGTTTCCCCTACCCTTTCTTTCTTTCTTTCTTTCTTTCCGAAATGCAACTGAACAGGCTGCAGTCTGATGTGGAAAATATGAATAGATTTCTTCACCTTACTTAAAATTGTCCCTGTCCAAAATGTGAAAGCAGGGGATGGAGTAGGCCAGGAAGAAGCTTTCATGGCAGATGATTTTAAGGATAAACATCAACAGAGAGGAATGAGTAAAAACTAAACAAAAACCCTCTCTTCTACATAAAGGTCTTCTGCTTCAGACTGTGGCCTCCAAAGCTTCCTCCAGGGAAGCAGGAATACATATGCAGATCAACTCCACAGTTAATTGGGCCAAGAATGACATACCTATATGACTGGATACTGGACAAGAGACAGATGTTTCAGGAAGTCATTTTTAATGGACAAAACACCTGACTGCCTTAAAACTCTCAGAGTGTAGACCCAGATAATTTTAGATAACAATTCACCATTTCAGAAGTGTATGCTTCCCATAATTAGAAAATCTGAATATGCTAACATGTTTAATGTGCACTGCCTGCCTTTCTCTCTCACACAAGTTTTCTTGTATGCAAGCAGCTCCATTTTGTAAGATGAGCTGTGTGAAGTACACATTTCTGTCAGAACAGCTGTGCAGAATTTGGCAAAGGCCATTTGAAGACAGTGCTGTAATGGGAATACACCATGAGATGCTAACTCAAAACTAAATTAAGGCTTAAAATGTGTTACTTTGCTTTCATTTCCAAACATCCAGGTTGGTAAATCTATGAATCAGCGCTGGAACATGACTAAGATTTTTTCTCCATGAAAGTATATCAAGGTTGTAGCTAATCCATCTTTAAATTTTAATTGCAACAAAAACATGAGAAAAATGGCAGACAAAATGCTGTAAAAGGTGACAGCTTTCAAAGACATCATATTTTGGCAAGAGTGTATGAACATCAATGACCTCTACAACTTGCAAAAGGCTGCACAATTCATGTCATGGTGGGATATTAGAAAGAGCATGTTAGCCCAATTGCAGTGCTTCACAAAGACAGTATGGTTAGTGCAATAGGGCCACATGTACACCAACCATCTTATGGGATAGTGTATCCCAACTACAAGCCATATTAAGATATGAGGATGAAGCAACAACTATAGCAGGGGTGGGGAACCTGGGGCCCATCAGACTTCGCTGGTACACATCTTCCACCATCCCTCTTCATTGCCCAAGCTGGCCAAGGGACATGGGCGCTGCCATCCAAAAGCATCCGAAGGGCCACAGGTTCAGCACTCCTGAGCAATATGAAATATCCAAACACTCACAGCAAGAGAGCCAAGCTGTTAAGAGCCACATAATACTGCAGAAGGCAAAACAATCCTTCCCAATTCCAGCTATGATTATCACTCCATACAGCAAGTAAACCAGTGGGCACATTTCAAATTTTGAGAGTATTAAGGGTTCAAGTCACAAAATAGTTGTAGAGCAGCAGGGGAATGGCATAACGTCAAATGGTTGCCATGGGGAATGTAGCACAACAAAATTAGAGAGACAGCCACCAGCAACAACCTTGTGTTTTCCACAGAAAGTCAGCGATGTCCCGCTGGTCCCGATTGTGGAGATTGCACAATCCTGATTTTACACACACTGATGCTGCCACCTTCTAGTAGCAATAGGGAGCCTTCCTCAGTACCAGAAAATATATAGAAGGTAGCCACACCACACTCTCATTTCACAGAAATCACTTAGAAGGTACATGAACAGTTTTGCCCCCTAAACTTTCTTTCTAGGAGGGCTAGAGAATTAGGGTTTGCTTGTTTGTTTTAATGAAAGCTCAGAGTCTGAGGCGCCAGCCTAGGGGCACCAGTGAAAGCCTTTGTTTCTGAAGGATGGATTATGGTTGCCATCTTTAGATGGTAAATTTTAAGTAGCGCATGCATGCCATCCATGAGATCAAATAGCTACATAAAAGAAAGTCCCAGGCACCAATAAGCATGAAAGCTGCAAACAACAGTTCAAAAGCAGGGTTCAAGTTTCAGAGCTGCTAAAATAAATCAACTTTTCAGTTTGAGAGATGAGTAGACATAGCACAGAATATGTTCATAGGCCTGGGCCACAATCCAACATTGGGTTAAATATGCTTAAGCCTTCTGAAATCAATATGGTTCACAGCAGCTGAATGATTGAGGAATTTTCTTTTTTTGGCATTCAGCTTCCTTTGTATGACCATGTCCTCCAAGTTATTTACATTACCAACCATCACTTCTACTGTTCTACTACCTTGGGACAACTGCAAAAACACCTCTGCAAAAAACCTTTTTCATACTTCAGCTGGTAGGCAGAACACACCACTATCCAGCAATACAGATTAAGGAGAGTCCTAAATCAGACAATTACAACTGTGTAAAAATCTATATCACCCTCATAAAATGCTGGAAGATTCATGACAGATTAAAAAAAATACAATGCAGTGATGGCTACCAACTTAGAGATTATTTTTTTTTAAGGACTGGACAAATTCATGAAGGAAAGAGCTATTGATGGCTACTAGCTTCAATGGCTATGTTCTGCTTCCACAGTCAGAGTACTGTTTCTGAATACCAGTTGCTGGAAACTACCAGAAGGGAGAGGGCCCCTGTGTTATGGGCTTGTTTGCAGATTCCCCATAGACATCTGGGTGGACACTGTGAGGATGTTGGTTTAGAAGGGCCATTGGCCTGATCTAGCATTCTCTTCTTATGCTCTTAAGAACACGTGAAACCAGACTCAAAAGAAGCTTTGAAACTTTGGGTGAAGAGAAACATACAGTATTATCACAAGTGGAAGTGGTTTTAACACATTCTCTACCCTCAAAACAAATGCCTCAGGATGCTGCATACGGGTGTTCAAAATCCCTTTCACCAAACTTTAACATGCCTGCAGCTTTGTTGAAGTGTTTGTCAGAAAATGTGGAGGCTTTATATGTAGAGGGAGACAGGAGGCCTGCACACAAGGCCTGCCTCCAACATTCCTGGATATGAGCTCCTCTTCAGACGTATGCATGCTTAATGTCTGAAGAGGGTTTCCAAGTGTATTCTGCTGATCTCCACATTTGGGAGCTGCCTCTGAAGCCTACACACCAAGGAACACCGGAGGGTGGGGCCTGCATGCCACCCCCACATGTCCATGCATAAAGTCTTTGTGCGTTGAGGGGAACACCCGAGCAAGGCCTGTCGGCTCGCCCTCAGGACACATAATTTTGCTCATATTTCAAGTTCCGGTTTTCCAACAGCTCTTCAGCATCAGATCCTCTTGCGCTGGCAAAGCCGACAATGTGGCACGATCTCTCACTGATTTACTCCAGTTGGCATCAGTGGGACTAAATCTGTTTTCAGTTGAAATGATGAGACTGAGTTGGGACCACAAGGGCCTTTCCAGGCAATCAATCAGTTATAGAAGTGCAGTAAACACACAGCTGTTACTCATTTGCTGTGGAAACTCCAGCTGACTTTCCTGACAGCACTTACATTTACCGTGATATTACACACTGGAGCACCCAAACTACAATATGGGGAAACCCAGTAGTCCTACCCCAGACAGGATGATTGCTCTCAGTAGCTTAATTCTTCTAGGAAATACCTGAAAGTGGGAATGCCTTCTACCACACCCAGTTAAGGACCAAGGAATTTAAGTCTATGGAAGAGAATAAAAAGGACAGACTATAGTTCAGGTAAGAGTGAGACATAGAAAAACTAAAAGGAAACATGGGAAGGAAGATCTGTCTGTCATGGACTGGCTGGATGCAGAGGGGTGGTGGGAGGCACCAGCTGGTGAATCCCCAAGGAAACTCCCAAGGGAAGATGGCTCAGAGCCAGGGGATTGATGGTGGGACAACAATGAGTGGTCAGGGGGAGAAAAGGGAACAGATGAAGGTGGTGGTGCTGGAAGCTGAAGAGGTAACAGGGTTTAGTGAGCAGGAAGAAGCTGTGACAGTCCAAAATCAGAGGCAGAAGAGGCGGCTGGGGAGGAGGAGGGGGCAAGAGGAAGAAATGAGTCAGGCTGGTGAAGAAGCCAAGCTGCCTCTCCCCTTGCCGTGACTAGCTCCCCTCCCTCCTGGTCTAACAGAATCTGGAGAGGTATGAAAAGGGTGGAGCAAAGACAGACAAGACAAAGAAGCCTCAGATTGCTTGGGAATGAACTGGGGGAGGAGGAGACTTATGGAGGTGTGGGAAGGCGGGAACCTCCAGTCCTCCTAACTACCTTGTTGGGGCAAGAGCTACTGGGAAGACCTCCTGTGCTCTCTAGGCTTGGCCTCCTGAGCTGTTTGTTTCTTTGAATTAAGAGTTAACTTCACCAACACTGTGTGAGTTATTACTGACCTGCTCCTGGCTCCTGCCCCTGACACTGCCTCTCTCCTAGATAACTTGGGGGGGGGGGGGGGGAGTTTGGCTGTCTGCACCCTGTTGGTGAACTCTGGTTTAGGGTATGCCTCCTTAAACCAGACCTATGCTCAAACTGTACATTTGTGAACAAATTCTCATACTACAGAATGTTGCAAGCCTACAGTAACCTCATTCCAAAGGAAACAAATCAAATCCAGACAAGTGTTGTGCCCCCAAACTTCTCATATCTCTTGGAAACATGGGGTGAACATAATACTATTATATAAAAACAGAATTGACTAACATACTTTCTTTTATAGGAAGGCAAGGAAATTAATGCACTGTAATCATCAGTTGCAAACAAGTTCCTATGTTATATCACTGGACAGCTGTACAAAATTGGGAAGCAAGGCATAAGTTTATAATAGGACAATGTTAATCCGTAAAAGTCTTCTCCCTGAGAGTTTGAATGGAAATGAATCTTGATTTATTCAGGTCTTTGATCAAGGACAGAACACCGGCTAATATTAGGCTGTACATCAGAACAATATGCAGATATGAGAGAGCAAGTTTCATATCTTCTGACAAGGATGAGTTGGTCACTGCACCAATGAGTTGGTGCAAAATGGACGACAGAAAACAAGGCGCAGTCTTGCTGCTCAAGAGTTCTTAAACTAGCCATCATAGGAAATAAAGCCTGATTTGCACCATTCACCCCCTGAAATGGACTCTCTGCATTTGTTGAAGCTGCTGGCATTTCCTCCTTCCTAGAGTACATTTGGCAAAGAAGGCTCCTCCCTCATGGGCTGGACCAGGCAGCACACCAAGGAAGTGTCAAAATGATGAATGGGAATGCCTCACTGCCTGTGTTTTTATTATTGGGACCATCAATAATGTATTGACTGTTTTGTCACCCTGAAGATGAAACAGGCCGTTTTAATACACATTCTGCTTGGGAAGAATCTCTGATATGCTAGGAACACACACCAGAATCTCTGCATATGTATGTATATGGCTCCCCTGTGCTGTCAAAACAATTCAAGTCTCAATGGTAGTTCTATTAAAAATTTTATTTTAACGCATAGCTTTGGGGAGGGAGGAAAGGAATAGGAAGCAAAAAACAAAACAAAAATCCCGTTGCAAGCAGTTGGTTATGTCTAAATTTAGGTTCTCGCACAGTCTCTCTTTGCTTTTCAGAATGATTGCCAGGTCTGAACTTTCGAACTGAACAAAAATGCAGAATACAGTGTGAGCTCAAAATATATAAGAAGCTTTTCTTAGCCTCATTTGAGATGGAATTAGAATTTACAAATCCACAAAGCACCTGAAGTATCAGACTCCATCAGGGTGTATACTCTCTGCTGAGACCCTGTGGCAGGGATTGCTAGCTTTTTGGGGCCCATGGGCACATTAGAAGACCAGAGAAACTGTGCAGAAACACATGAATCGCAACCAAGCACAAACCACATCCTATTCTATCAGATACAACATGATGTTTCTTTCAAGCCTAATTTAAGCAGAGGGGAGCTGCATGGGAGGGGACCTCATGGACATCTGGACATCTGAGGGTGCCAGGTTAACAACCTCCGCACTATGGGTAGAAGAAGGTTTCTACTGAAAAATCAGTAGAACAATCTGTGACACTTCAGTGATTAAACAAAAAATAATTATTAAACCCTTTGGAAAGATTCAGGGCAAAAACGTATATTGGGGTATACATAAGTGTGTGTGTGTGTGCGCGTGTGCAAGTCCACACATAAACACACACACAAAAGCTGCAAAAAAGGCTAATGTTATTCTAGGCTGCATCAACAGAAGTAGAGTGTCCACATCAAGGAAAGTCGCACTACTGCTATTCTATTATAGGCACCACAGTTTACGAAAGATATTAACAAGCTGGAACATGTGCAGAGGAGGGTGACCAAAATGATCAAGGGCCTGCAAACCAAACCTTAAGAGGAATGGTTGAGCAAGTTGGTTATGTTTAGCCTGGAGAATAGAAGACAGAGATGACATGGTAACCAACTTCATATATCTGAAGGGCTGTCACAGGGAAGATAAACCAAGCTTCTTTTCAGCTGCTCAGAAGGTAGGACCTAAACCAATGGAATCAAATTACAAGAAATGAGCTTTTGACTAACAGGAATAGTTTTCTGATGGTAAGGGTTGTTTGACAGTGGAATGGTCGTCCTTAGAAAGTGGTGGACTGTCCTTCACTGGAGGTTCTTTAAACAAAGGTTGGATGGCCATGTGTCAGGTCTTTAGCTGTGATCCCTCCCCTCTCTCGTTCCTTCCTTCAATCCATCCACACACTCACACACACACCAATTCACAACTACTGTGTCCCTGAGATTATGCTACACCAGCTATCTACATAAAATGAGTCCAAGGTGGAAAAAAACCTGTAGAAAACCATGAATTTAATAGTCCTGGTATAATGGATTTTGACATAAACCATTACTGCTGAAAAATTGAGACAAAATTACAGGAGATACAGTGGTGCCTCGCAAGACGAAATTAATTCGTTCCGCAAGTTTTTTCTTCTTGCGAGTTTTTCGTCTTGCGATGCACAGTTTCCCATAGGAATGCATTGAAAATCAATTAATGCGTTCCTAGGGAAACCGCTTGCCAGGCTGGCGGTGCGGAGAAGGGCTTTTCTCCCCACCGCAAGCCTTCAGGACAGGTACGGGAACAGAGGGGAAGGCGCGCAGCGCTTTCCCTCTGTTCCCGGGGCTTGCGTGGGAGGAGGGTTTTTCCTCCCCACCGCCAACATTCAGAACAGCATTCTGAATGTTGGCGGTGGGAAGGAAAACCCTCCTCCCACCCCAAGTCTTCAGGAAAGCCATCCGATGCCGGGCGGCGGGAGAAGGTGTCCCCCCCCCGCCCGGCATCGGAGCTTCGTTCCGATGCCAGGCGGCGGGAGGAGGCGTTCCCCCCCCCCGCCCGGCATCGGAGCTTCGTTCCGATGCCGGGCGGCGGGAGGAGGCGTTCCCCCCCGCCCGGCATCGGAGCTTCGTTCCGATGCCGGGCGGGGGGGAGGAGGCGTTCCCCCCCCGCCCGGCATCGGAGCTTCGTTCCGATGCCGGGCGGGGGGAGGAGGCGTTCCCCCCCGCCCGGCATCGGAGCTTCGTTCCGATGCCGGGCGGGGGGGAGGAGGCGTTCCCCCCCCCGCCCGGCATCGGAGCTTCGTTCCAATGCCGGGCGGTGGGAGGAGGCGTTCCCCCCCCGCCCGGCATCGGAGCTTCGTTCCAATGCCGGGCGGGGGGAGGAGGTCCGAGGACAGTGGGGAAGACGCGTTGCGCTTCCCCGCTGTCCCGGAGATTTCCCTATGGGCTGTCGTCTTGCGAAGCAAGTCCATAGGGAAATTCGTTTTGCGAAGCGCCTCCAAAACGGAAAACCCTTTCGTCTAGCGGGTTTTCCGTCTTGCGAGGCGTTCGTCTTGCGGGGTACCACTGTAAATAACCTGAAAGAAATGTCATGTTGGGGCAGGAAAACTGTCAGTACATATATGTTTTTCCAGATTGCTGTTAATGGTGAACTGTAGACTGCTATGAATTTCACATCAGTGACTCTAGCAACCAGGTTTAGTGCCCAGCGCTGAGCCACCATCTTCCTTGGTCTTGCTACACAGAAGAGCATGCACACAACCTACTGTCAACTTACACATCATTGCTTGCCTTCTGGCAATGACAGACCTTACATATAGGGGTCCTTTCCCATTTTGCCCTCCTGATTGATTGTGGCAGATGCACCCCATTACATAGGCCAGGGATGAAGGACCTGTGGTTCACCAGCTGTTGATGGACAACAATTCCCATAATCCCTCACCAATGGGTATTGCTGGCTAGGAGTGATGGGTGTTGGAGTCCAACAACATCTGGAGAGGCATACGTTCACCAGCCCTGACTTTGACCACTGCTGGTTATCAGAGAGAAGCTGCTTCATGGAAGTGCTGAGTAGTGAGCTTGAAGGTGCTGAATGATGTGCATTCTTGGTGACTCTTCTCTAGGCTAATAATACTCTGGAAAGTCTGGCATCATTACAGCATCTTCCAGAAGTGATGTAGCACCACTTGACTCAGTCTGATGTATAATGGCTGGGTGGTTGAGCCATTTAAACTTTTTTTAAAAAAAAACCCAACAATTTCATTTTATAGTTTTCATACATTACTTGCCCCAGTCTTCAAAAGAAGGCAAGGTAAACATGTACGATTAATTAAATAATAATAATAATAAATTTTATTTGTACCCCGCCCTCCCTGGCTGGAGCCAGGCTCAGAGCAGCTAACATCATATAAACAACACAGTACACATAAAAACAGGCATCAATTAATTAAAATACATCTTCAAATGAATTCAGACAAATTAAAATCTGGACAAATGGCAGTTATCAGGTTAAGACTGAGAGCGGTTAATACTTGCCAGGACCAACTGTTTTCAGTGATCACATAAGGACCTGCGAACAGGCTGTAAATAGATTAGTTGACTGAAGTGACTTAATAGAAATTACTGGTGTAATTCTTACTGACAGCAAAAGCCATGACAGAAAGTGACACTCATTACCTTGGCCAATGAGTCAATTTAAATCACCAAAACTGTACAGTTTTAAAAAAAACAAACAAACAAAAACGTATCAGCAGTTGAAGCTCAAATATCATTCAGTTGAAAGGGACGACAAATTTAGCCTTCTGCTATCAGCTTATTATTGTTGAAGAGAATTTTTCTTAGTAGTAGCAAAGATTACAATACACTTAAGTCAATTTTTTACAGCTGCAACCAATGTTCTGAAGTGACAACATACCGGTAGTTCATGATATTGCTTTAGGTACAGTCAATAATACAGATGTTCTGAAATCTGTATTGTGATCTCAGGCACATCCTGACACACCAACTCAGCGCTTAATATTTGATCTTGCTGTGTCAGCAGAATGATAATGTACTTTTAATGGATATTCTCGTCTTCCTGAGGAGAACTGACTGTCTGAAGTGAATCATAAATCATTTTGCAGCCATATTTGATGACTTAGAAATAGAGGTGGAGTCATCAAGTTGCCCATTTAGGAGCTTCACTGCAATCCTATATGTGTCTACTCAGAAGTAAGCCCCATAGAATTCAATGGGACTTACTCCAAGGTATGCACTTTACTGTGGCCTAAATCTCTTGGCCATACTTGTAGAATAAATCTGATACCATATTAATGAACTTTTGATTATTGGAGATAATTGTCATTAGCTGTTCTGACAACTATCAAATAAACTTGACATCCACTCTGCCAGATGGGCTCTACACAGTGAAACTCAACAACAACAAAATCTATTGCCAATTTTACCTGTGTCTGTCTCTCTCACAGTCAAATATAAATAGCTAAAGGGGATGTTAAATTTTAAAAAGTCAAGTCCGACCACCTTGATTGATGTGAATCACATTGAGACTAGCATAGTAGTATATGAGGTGAATGTTTGTAATTTAAATTAGGTATGCCCAAGGAAGAGTGGTAGTGAAGGAAAACAGATTTTTGATCTATCCTGAAAATCTCAGTATCTCAAATGGATATATTAGGTGAAATATGAGACTCACACTGGTTAAAAATCCCAAGCAAGTCATAGGTAAAAAATTGTACAGGTCTGATCTTATGTTTCTGCTTCCAAACACCCACAGCTTCAGATTCAATTCTCTTCAAACCCTCCGCTTTCCACAAATCGTTGCGTGCTTGATCAGATAAAAAGATCCCTAACTGGCACAGTGGTAATAAAATATTATGAGATGCACATAGCTGAAAGGCATTGCCTGCCTATAAAAGGCATCTACATGTCCTGGAAGCTCCTTCCCAAGCCACAACTGCACCTGGTTTTTCAATCCCACTCCTACCTGTGATCTTTAAGGCAGTCAGGTATTGCTGCAATAAGCACCAGCCCAACACACAAGATGGTTCTTGTTGTCCCAGGCAAGTCTTACAGTATATAGTATGAAATAAAGCAGATGGATGCAGACTGGAAAACAGACATGGGGGAGTACAGCAGGCATTGAGACGGGACATGTCAATATGATAGGCAGCAGATTCAGCTTCCCATGTGCCAGATCTATTAGTAAAATGTGGGGAGGAGCAGGGGAACCAAAAATAATTCTTTCATTTTTTCCAGTTGTATATTCAGCAACATTCAGGCAAGAAAATAGCACACGAGATACTACCCCCTTTGTGTATATGGATTAACCAGTGCACATTATGGAGTAGATATAGAGTGCTGGATCAGAGCCTGTGGGATCTGGGTTCAAATCCCTACTGAGCCATAAAGATCACTGGATGACCTTGGGACAGTCATCTTCTCTCAGCCTGACGTACCTCTCAGGGTTGCTCTGATGCTAAAATGGGAAAGGAGGGGATCCTGAACGCCATTTTGAGTTCCTTGCAGGAAAGACATGGTATGATATAAATACAATAGGAAAGAAAATGGACCTTCCTACTGCTTCCATAGCTTACAGCTTGCCCTTCTCATTCTGATCCCATCGGGACTTCAAACAGTACATTTTAACATCCCGGTATTGTCCAGTATTCCATTAGTTAAACATGCCCATCAATCGTAGCCTTAGTACCACCATCCACATTCTATCCAGAACATAAACATCAAATAAAGTTTTTTTGAAAAATTATCTGACCGACCCAACAGAGGATTAGTTAAAACACCCTCAACAGAAACTATGGCAGGCCAAAGATTCTCTTAGAAAAGTGCAAATTTACAGAATTTGGCAAGACACAGGTGAAACTGAAATGAAGGGTATTTCTAGCTCTACAGGCTGGTTTTTAGTTATAAGCCTGCCTCATAATTAAGTCCCTCTCAAACACTAGCAGGAAGTAACAACTTATACAGCAATGCACCTTTACACACTGAAACCAAGTGGCCGCCCCTGACAGAACAATCCAATCCCTGGCCAGGAAGTGGCGAAGCATGATGGAGGAGCAGAGCCCCCACTGCCTATGCTGGCCAGGGTGGAAGGAGGGGGGAGGGGGGCAGGCAAATCAAGTGTTATGTACTGAGTTGAATAGGATCCAAAATGCAGCAGTCTGATGGGCCCTAGAACAATAGGATTCAGAATGCAGCAGTCTGATTGGTCCACAGAAGCCACCCAATCCAGCTCCAGGTGGAAGTGAATCCACAACCTGATTGGCCTACAGGAGAATCCCGGAATTAGCCAATCACATGGGGCTCATTGTGTAAATAATGTATATAAAGCAGACATCCTGGGGGAACTTCCATTCCTCCTCACCACTATGAGCTGAATAAAGAGCATGAAATCCGCTCTCGACTCCAAGTATATTTCATCAAGTGATTAAGCTGAGAACATTTCCGATACCATCAAGGGATGACAGCAGGGCTGGATCAGGATCCAGTGACTCTCCCAGTCTGCCTCAGTCCTTCCCTCGACCCACCCCCAGAACGTCGCTGGGGACCTCACTAGGAGTACTTCCTACGCCTCTGCCTAATCCATTCCTAACCCCCCACCCCGGCCTGGCAAAAAGGGGGTTTCGATTACAGGCCAAGTATCTTTTAGATGTTGACAACTTTGCGTTTGGCCATATCAATGGATAGCCACCTGCTGTCTAGTCGAGTGGAAGATTCAAGCAGTCATACTATAGAAACAGCTGAACTCCAATGATGCATTCTGAGGTTTGCTCAACATCAAATGGGAAAATTCCAAATGCCAGTACATGCAATAGAAACTAGTGAGGTGACTTTTCTCTGTGGTTTTGCAAAAGCTGTTTTGCAAAAGTCTGCTTTGCTCCCCAGTGCTGCCAAGACACCTTTGTCAGTGTACAATACCTTCCTCATTAAGCTATACCTGCCTGCAACTACATTCATTTGCCTTCCAGCTCCCCCAAGTGCTGCTTCTGGGTAAAACATTTAGCTACTGTGTCCAGCGAAAAATAAGAGCTGCCTGTCAGAAGGTGAGTCAACATCTAACTTGACTGAGGAGTGCAGGGCCTCTAAAATTTATGCAAACTGAAACATTTTCTCCCACGGAAATAGCTCCCCTTCAAGGCAGTATCATGTCCATAAGTTTCTCATCAAACACATGGCTATTTTTCATTCCATTTCAGCATCTTGGACCCCAAAGCACATGCAGAAGTTTGCAAGATCCAAAGCCAGTTTCTTCCACTCTAGCACTCACAGAGACTTTTCAATGCACAATATGTTATACAGTCTTTATTTGGCTTGTTCTCTATGGAGGCAGGTCACCACTGTTCCCATTTTATGGATGAGGAGACTGAGCCTGAAAGCAAATTGTTCATATGTGACTTAGCATGTCTATATCTCTTAAGATTTAAGAAGCCTTATAAGGCCAAGCTTCCAAGTCTCTCTACCTGGCAACAAATCTGGCTCTACGAACAAGCCACATACGTGACTTTCACAAATGGAGGCTCCGACATATATAGTGCAGCCTAGTGGGTAAGGCCTTGGAATAGGATCTAGAAGACCAGGGGGCTCAAATCCCCACTCACTCTGCCATGAAGTTCACTGGGTGACCTTGTGTCAATCACTGTCTTTCAGCCAAGAAAAACCCTCAGAGGGTTGTTATGAGAATAAATTGACAAGCAGGAGAACAATGTATGTCATTTTGAGCTCCTTGGAGGAAAGGCATAATATAAATATAATAAACAATTAACCCACAGGTCACTTTTTATAACCCATCTCTCTGCATGTTTGTAGTGTTTTTACAGTCTCAGCTATGGAGCATGAACTGGGGGGAAAAAAGAAGATAAATCCTAGCACCAGCATGAGAGGTCTAAAAAAATCAAGCCCTGGGATATTACTATATAAGTGAAGGCTTACTTTTGAGCATAAATGAGAAAAATGTGTGTATGGATCAGAGTGGGCAGCATATAGATCAATGATAGCGCACCTGTTTTCGACATGCAGAAGGCCACAGATTCCACCCCTGGCATCTCTAGCAAGAAGGATAAGTTGATAGACCTCTATCTGTTATCTGGAAAAAGTTACTGCTAGTCAGGGTGGACAATACTGAGATTGACAGACAGAAGGCATTCACATGTCACATTAAGCTGTGGTTAATGATTCACCATGCACATGCAGGACACTCACATTTTGCTTATCTCTGCTAGTGAGCAGAAGCAACAAACCATGGTTGACTTAGCATGATATCCGAACCAGGGACTATGGTTTGTTTTGCTCCATATGAAGTACAATCTGAAACCAAGGTGTGTTTTCGGCTTGCCAAGTGAAACAAAACAGAATCCCCAGTTCATGTATAACATTAAGTCAAGGATGTGGTTGATGGATCCCGCTCACGAGTGAGGAGGAATAATCTGTACATTTGCAGTGAACCATTAGCCGTGGCTTACCTGACGCCTAAACACAAGCACCCAGGGTTTACAGTTTGTCACTTTCTCCAGCATAATCCAATCAGACTGTTCAGAACATTTCTGAAGCAACAACGTCAACATGGGAGAATTCATCTTTAGATGAGTATTTCCTGAGGGAGAAGTCACGCTCAGTTCAGGCATCTAGGTCAGGCTTCTTTACACGCAACAATTCTGTGACCTACCTAGTTACCCACCACCACTGGTTCTGGTTCTGTTCAGTGGCTTTTGGTCAGGGACATGGTTTGGTATCAAAGCTGGAGGGGGGAAATCCATTTGAGTTTCATTTCACTTCAGATTTACTTAAATAATCTCAGTTGCTGTAGCACTCAACTCACAGACCATACCTCCTACAGGGCTATTTTTCTGTATGCAGAGCCTTCCAGGCCTTCCATCCTGGGTAGCCATTGATACCATAGCTGTCAACTTTCAGATTTGAAAATAAGCGATCAGCAGCCTCGAAAATAAGGGATCAGCAGCCTCACCTGTCCCGGGAACAGTCTACAGGATATCTAACAATCCAGGATAGCAGCGGGAAACAGCGCTGGAATAAGGGAATTTCCCGCCAAAAAAGGGAAGGTTGACAGCTATGATTGATACCCCCCTCCAATCTACATCCTACGTGTCTTAGCACTGATGGTGGGGGGAGGGAAACTAAGAGGGATTTGCTTCCCCTCCTCTATCATTTTTGTTTGTGGATACTGATTCAATGGTGTTAGGTAAGGGCCCCACATAACACTGCACACAGACAGGTAAGCAAAATATTTTGATTTAAGCTGGAGTGACAATTGGAAAAATCCATCCAAACTTGTGAAAGAGCAAACGCACCAATATCGTTTACTTCAACATCCCACCATCATCATCCCTCAAAAAGGACTGGGACTGAAAAGTCCTGGTAAAATAATTCCCTCTGATCACAAGCTGTCTGATCTGTCTGTCACAGCAGAGCTCCCTCCTCTGCCTTCTCACACTGGCATTTTCCCTCCATCAAACCTCACCAAACTTCACCCCTGCCCTTATATAGCAAAGGTTTAGAGACATTAGCATTGCTTTCAGCAGACAAGTTGTCTGCAGAGTGTGAGTGTGTGTGTCTGAATCACCAAGGTGTTGCAAGGTACTTTGAGGACCCTTGTTTGGTTCAGGGTGTCTTATACGGATCACACTTCCCTCCAAGAAGCCCAGAATCCTTCCAAAATGCAATGCTTCTGCCTGGGATTAATAATTTGTCCAAATCTGGTGCACACCCTCCTAATGTCTGAACTTCATAGAAACAAGCCAAAAGCTGGATACTCTGGGGGGATACCTCAAGTGTTTTCAAAATTGGGTTGCACAGCTGCTGTCAAAAACCTACTAGATGACTTTTCACTTCAGTTTGTTCTAAATTCATATACCAAACTAAATAAATACATTTAGCTCCACTGATTTCTCCATTAGAGCACAGTAGGCCTCCAGATGTTGTTAGTCTACAGCTGTCATCATCCCTAACCACTGGCCATGCTGGCTGGGGCTGATGGGAGGTGGAGGCCAATAACATCTAAAGGGACACAGGTTCACCATCCTTGCATTAAAGGGCAGAAATGCTTAGTGTGAGTGCAAATACTGCTAACCAGAACAGATTTTTAAAGTTGCAGGTATATCCCAGATCGAGTACCAATCAAAGATGTCACTACCCTTTTCAAGAGGTGCAGCAACAACTCAGAACTGGGTTGCTTTCACATGTAGGGCCATACAAAATCAACAGACAACTACGTTAGACAAATTATGCCGCATTGGAGATTATTCCATTGCTTTTTTTCAGAATGCCTGGGTAACAACAAATTACTACAGGCATGGCAATGACATTCTATTTGTACTCATAGAAAAGCTTTGATCTTGACATAGCACCCTGCTCTTCGGTTTGTAAGATGCTATTTGTTGTAAAAGAAGAATTAAAAATTTCCCACTGGAGTTAGAACTTCTTCAGGGTGTGATGATAAAAGACTGGAGAGGTGCTTTGTGCAAAGAAGACCAAGTGCCTTTTTGGCATTGATCATGTAGATATGCCATTTAAACCAGAGTGGAGAATACTTTTGCCACTGGCAGGGAGAGGAGAAACACTTCCTTTGAAGAATCTGCAAAACAACCCTGAAAATGCACATTTTATCCACATCACAAAGTATGTGTATGCAAGCAAGCTAACACGAAAGCCTGTATCGGACATGCTGGATATTCACAACAGAATATGAGATAAGCAATTTGTTACAGAGAAGGGCGGAAAGGTTTAGTTTCAGCTGCATTAGGCACACGCCCATAACTTTCTCCTGCCCAAACTCCACTGAAAGGCATTGAAATCACAGAGCAGAAGATCCTTGTGTTCACAGTAAAACAAAACACACACAAAAGAAAGGACACAGGAACAAAAGGCTTCGGGTTTCCCATACACAGAATATTAAAGATCAAAACTTGAATATTTCAGACTGATACTGCATGAAAAGTGGTATGAGAGATTTGGCATTTCCCATGAGGCAAGAAATTCATTTTCAGCAAGGCCTGCCACAGATGAAGAAAAGGGCAGGCTATACTCAGCTCCAAGGAATAGAAGAGGGCAATGTCTAAAGCTCCAATTTATGTTTCCATCTCCCTCGTTCCAATGACTCATGTATTTTTAATCCTTGAATCCCCATTAGAAAAGTGCTGCATTCTCCATTATAGCAAGGATGCTTTGGGACTGCATTTTAGGAGAGTGCAATCTCAAGAGAAATCTGCATGTGGTGTGCACACCTCTTAATGACAGGCCGACCTCAAAAACCCTCTGTTTAGAGCAGAGATTTTACAGTGGGAGCCCATTGCCATGATCAACACCCTGTATGAAGGCAACTTGCCCTATTAGTTTTACTGCAGGACAAAAAGACATTCAGAAATACATCCTGCTACTTTTACCAGATTGCTGCAAGAGCAATGGAATGATTCTTGATCTTATTACTCTGCATGCTGCTTGACCTATGAAACAAAATACCTGGGCTACCAATGTAACAGGATGAATCCTACTTACTTTCACATTAACACTAGTACTTAGCTTCTAAAACAGGAGGTGCTACAGCAGGTAAGATGCCAATTGTCTGACTTGACCTTATGTGTAATCTTAAGCATAGAAAGGCTATTTGTTGTGAAGGCAAGCCTTAGGATTGCTTCATTCAGAAGCACTGCCTTATCTATCTGAAGAAATGCCAGCCCAACCAACAGATATGGGAAAGGCAGAAATTAGAGGCCCCTTGCTTTGCTGAGATACCATTCACAGTGAGTGTGCAAAAACCTGTCACTGAGCTCTTCCTGCATGCTGGCACCATTTGGCTTCCAGAGATGCAAATCACTTTGTTCCATTTTCTTCCTCAAGCATCATGGGGACACTGCAGTTCATACCTGGCTGTAGTTTTGTGTTAAGGTATTTTCTGGAGAAGGTTTGCTGCGAGTCTGCCCTTCCTGTTGGCTGCAATCCAGCTGGATGAGGCTTCTGCATTCCTGGTGACATGTGTACTTGCAGTCTAGGGAGGAAAAATAAATTGAACCAAAATTAGGACATGGGTTCAATAGCAATCAACAGGTTCATTCAATGTGTGCATTTTGAAGTTTTAAAGATGGAGAAAATGTGTGGAGGGATAAGGGGAGGGGGGAGACAGCCAAGATATCTAAAGGCTGAATTCACAAACTGAACAATCAGGATTTCATAATACATAGAAATACATGGTGAAATTTGCATTATCTCACAAAAAATGTCTTTAAAACCTAATAGGGGTCATGTTAAACATCCGATACACATATTTTACATAACTACAGATAAAGAAGCAATTACTAGTCTTTCATACACCCCATAACCATGG
Organism: Podarcis pityusensis; assembly: GCF_964106645.2. Classification (NCBI taxonomy): domain Eukaryota; kingdom Metazoa; phylum Chordata; class Lepidosauria; order Squamata; family Lacertidae; genus Podarcis; species Podarcis pityusensis. Next base: position 39,621,609 of record NC_138030.1, read on the forward strand.
GCACCATAGTTATTCAGCATCCATTCCCTTGTTAGTGTCTCATTTGGAGCTGCTACACACACACACACACACACACACACACACACACACCCCAACCATCCGCAAAGGTAAAATCCTTCTGGAAATCAAGTTGACAGGACAGGCTTCATAATCTAAAGTAGCATTTAGACTACAAATTTGAGGCTTTTCGTGGCATGATTACACTGGCATTTGCCGCAGTAAATGTATAAAAATTACTGAAGTATGCGTTTTGGCATTGTATCTGAAAAATTCAAAGAAGTGAAAAATCTGAAGGCTATTATTTTCCGACCTGTGTATTCATCTCAGAGGTATGAATTAAATCAATGCACTTAAAAATGCAGACAGAGCAAAATTCTCCTCCAGCCCTATAACAGCACTGATGTGCTTTGACGGCAGTGTTGCTGCACTACAACTCCCATCATCCCCGATCACTGGTTATGGTGGTTATGCCTAATGGGAGTTTAACAACCTCTCGATTCCCCACCACTGCCTTACACAGAGTTCCATCGCCCTCACCAAGCTATAATTCCTATAATCCCTTGGAGGTAATCCATGACATTCGATCAACCCAGTGTGTACAGTTCAGGTATGATCTTATTACGATACCCTTGACATGAGCAGCTGTGATCTGAGCAAGCTCTTAGGTGCACGGGTCATCAGTAAAATCAGGGGCAGTAAAATCAGTGAAAATTACTGAACAACAAAGCAACATTATATATTGGGGGACTGCACCAACCGAACTGCACAATTCTTACCATGAACAGAGCCTAACATGCTACACACAGCACACAGCCCTCCAGTTAATATTGTGGAGCATCAGCTGCCTTCTCATTGTCATCAAAATTCATGGCTGTAGAAATAAAACATTATTCCTTTTATGCAAAGAAGCTGTGCTAGGGAGTCAAATGGCTTGTAGGGATTCACTTGGGATTCACAGTTAGGAGGCGGGGGGGGGGGGGGAGAGAAGTAAAGAAATCAATAAACCCAAAAGCCTGCAAAGCGCTGTAATTAAAAATGAAAATGTAAAGGCAGCTGGCCACGGTATATGCAGGCCATTAAACACTGCCTTCATGGGAATAGCAAGCAATTCCTCTCACGCAAAAGTGATAACTTGAGGAGGGAGAAAAGCTGTAATTCTTTAATGTACTGCTGCAGATAATAGGAAATCTCACAGACCACTGTGCATACACTTGTAAAAAATATTATTTTGGAAGTGTGGGGGAACCAACATTTATCTCACTGAATATGGGTACTTAAGCTGCATTCACACACAAGTAAACTGTATATCATAAAACTAGAAACTATGCTGGAGTAATGTCACACCCTTGGTTTTTAAATCACTATTGCTTAATATTTTCTCTAAGGAACTCAAGGTGGCATACAAACTTCTCCCCCTCTCCATTTTTTCCTCACAACAGTCTCATGAAGTAGGTTAGGCAGGGAGAGATAGTGACTGGCCCAAGGTCACCCAGTGGGCTTCTTGGCTCAATGGGAATTTACTTCCAAGTGGACATGTTTAGGATCAAGTTATTAACATGTATATATTTCCAGGACAAAAAGAGGAGCTGGGCTCCCATCAGGGAATATGTTCCCCACTTGCTTTAGATATGAACAAAATCAGCAGAACAATCAGATGTGGTTTTTTTCAGGCACATGGAGCAGCTGTAGAGTAGGAAAGGTGAAGGAACAAAACGAACCTATTCAGCATTCAGATACCTTCCAGAATGCAAAATGTTTATTGTGCTTGGCATCTACCACTGCACTAAATCTGTATAATGTACTCTAGTACTGTAGTATATCGTGGTGGAGGCTTCAAAAGCGAGACAGTAATTACCAGGCATTTCTCTATCTGTCTGTTCTCAGAAATGCATATTAGCTCCTGGAATGCAAAGTGCTGTTAAAAATGCAGCTGCCACAGAACAGAAGCGAGCGCTTATTGTGGTATCAGGAGTCCTTTTGCTATATTCAACAAACTGTGAGCATTTTGTAAACAACTCAGTTATGAACATTAGAGACCAGGTGGCGAGAAGGCATTTTCCAAGGGTGGAAAAAAAGGTATTAAAAAGCAGGTGTGAGGGACGGAGAAACTCGACATCATCTACAAAGCTTTGCTGTACTTAGAGCAGCCATCTCGGAGCAAATTAATATATTCTAAAGTAGTATGAGAAATAGGCTGGCTGGTAAACAAGGTAGCAAAACCTAGCCAGTAGGGGAGAAGAGTAATCATTTCCCACTTAAAGCAGTCATTTTGACACGAATCTTTCATGACTCATCTGAGGAACCTGCTCAGGTAAGATTCTCTCATGTTAATGATCCTCCTAATGCAGGGATAGGGAACCTGTAGGCTGCAGCTCTCCCGACCAAGTTGGACTCCAACACCATCATCCCTGACAGCTGACCATGCTGGCTCAGGCTGATGGGAGCAGAAGTCCAACAACATCTGGAGGGTACCAGGTTCCCCATCCTTGCTGTATTATGGGAACGCCTACATTGGGCAACCAGGTCTACGCCAATGAATTCTCACTTTAATACGTTGATCAACTGCTCAATTTATCAAGATACAATCCTTTACTTTGTTTCATCTTGTTCTTTGTTTTTGTACTTTGGATATAAGATAATTTAAAATTTAAAATTTAAAATTAAATTATTGTGACCAGCCTGGACACCTTCTTTGGTGTTCTGCAGGAGAGCTTCCTAGTTCCTAGTGAAGGGAAGGCCACTTTATAGAACTTTCTGACTTTTAGAAGACATCTGAAGGCAGCCCTATTTAGGGAAGTTTTTAATGTTTGATGTTTTATCCCTTTATTATTATTATTATTATTATTATTATTATTATTATTATTTTGGGAGCCACCTAGAGTGGCTGGGGAAACCCAGCCGGATGGGCAGGGTTTGTTTGTTTGTTTGTTTGTTTGTTTGTTTCTTTGTTTGTGTTATGGCAGGCCGAATAGTAAGCTTATATCTGACTCTTGTTGGGATATTGTGTTTGTTGGTGTTTCTTTGAATCACTGTGTTTTCCAATCTACTTTATTTTATTTTATACCACTTTGGGGTTACCTGCCCCAAGGTGGCATATACACACTTCCCAAACCAGGGAATATCTAGAAAGCAGGAGAGGGATGAAGGCTGGTACAGTTCACCCTCCACTTTCTTCAAAGCCATGCCTTGATGTGGACCTAGAGCCAGGAAGAGTGGTAAAGACAGCTCTAAGCGTCCCAATGCAAGTCAGCTCAGCCTCCATCCAACATACATTATTAAGTCATGAATGGGGAACGTTTGGCTCAAGAGACTGTTACCCCACAGCCATATCATCAGGTGTGTGTTGGGTAAAGTCACAGCTGCAAAGGAACAATTGGTAGCCTTAGGGAGCACTCCCACTTGTTCCTTTGCAAGTGTGGCTTTCATTTAGCGCCATTAAAATTTAGCACTAAATGCATGCTGCACTGTTTCAGCTATTTGGCACATCCACCTGACATAATATGACATGCTGGAATGGACAGGTGGGCAACCCACCCACCTGTCAAATGTGTTCCACTGAGAGTTGGTCAACACTGGATCTGGCCTGCCATCTAAAAGGGGTTTCTCCACCCCTGGGTTAAACAGAGAATTTTGCAGACTCGTTACTAATTATGCTTCTACTGATTTTTCATTCAGGGACCAAAAGCCAAATTGGCATCAGGAACTTCTGAAGCTGACTAGTGCATTCACAAACTCAAAAGAGGAGAAGCAATGTATCAGTTAATTTATCCGGTATGAGATCCGGTATGAGATCAAGTACTTTTTCAGGGGGATTTTGTTCGCATATGCTGCAGGGCTTATCTTGCATCAAATCCAGACAACAGCATCAATTCCAGACGTAGCCCAATATGAGCACACATTTAACTGAAACCTTGTAAAAATAAATTAAAGGCTTTATTGCTCTTGCAGGCAGCTTCTTCCTCACCCACTTTATATGCATTTCATATAATGAACTCGTGAGTTTTGCAGCATGAATGCGCACAACATCCACTTTCAATAAATAAGGTGCAAGAGCATTCCCAAGTCAAACAATAAGTATGTACACTCAAACATGAATGTACACATTACATGAGCTTCCAGGACTAATGCAACGCTAGCAAGCTTTTCATTCCAGAGCTCAAGTCACCACCTTGGTCTGAAATACCTAGCCATTTCAACAACTAATTAAGCTCAAGTAGGGTTGCCAGCAAGTTTGGAAAACTCAGCAATGGCCAGAGGATTGGAGAAGATCAGTGTACATCCCAATCCCAAAGAAGGGCAGTGCCATATAATGCTTCAACTACCGCACAATTGCACTCATTTCACACGCTAGCAAGGTTATGCTTAAAATTCTACAAGGCAGGCTTAAGCAGTATGTGGACTGAGAACTCCCAGAAGTGCAAGCTGGATTTCGAAGGGGCAGAGGAACCAGAGACCAAATTGCAAACATGTGATGGATTATGGAGAAAGCTAGAGAGCTCCAGAAAAACATCTACTTCTGCTTCATTGACTACGCAAAAGCATTTGACTGTGTCAACCACAGCAAACTATGGCAAGTTCTTAAAGAAATGGGAGTGCCTGATCACCTCATCTGTCTCCTGAGAAATTTCTATGTGAGACAAGAAGCTATAGTTAGAACTGGATATGGAACAACTTGATTGGTTCAAAATTTGGAAAGGAGTACGACAAGGGTGTATATTGTCTCCCTGCTTATTTAACTTATATGCGGAATGCATCATGCGAAAGGCTGGACTGGATGAATCCCAAACCGGAATTAAGATTGCCGGAAGAAATATCAACAACCTCAGATATGCAGATGACACAACCTTGATGGCAGAAAGTGAGGAGGAATTAAAGAACCTTTTAATAAGGGTGAAAGAGGAGAGCACAAAATATGGGATGAAGCTCAACATTAAAAAAACTAAGATCATGGCCACTGGGCCCATCACCTCCTGGCAAATAGAAGGGGAAGAAATGGAGGCAGCAAGAGATTTTACTTTCTTGGGCTCCATGATCACTGCAGATGGTGACAGCAGTCACGAAATTAAAAGACGCCTGCTTCTTGGGAGAAAAGTGATGACAAACCTAGACAGCATCTTAAAAAGCAGAGATATCACCTTGCCAACAAAGGTCCATATAGTTAAAGCCATGGTTTTACCAGTAGTGATGTATGGAAGTGAGAGCTGGACCATAAAGAAGGCTGATCGCCGAAGAATTGATGCTTTTGAATTATGGTGCTGGAGGAGACTCTTGAGAGTCCCATGGACTGCAAGAAGATCAAACGCATCCATTCTGAAGGAAATCAGCCCTGAGTGCTCACTGGAAGGACAGATCCTGAAGCTGAGGCTCCAATACTTTGGCCACCTCATGAGAAGAGAAGACTCCCTGGAAAACACCCTAATGTTGGGAAAGATGGAGGGCACAAGGAGAAGGGGACGACAGAGGACGAGATGGTTGGATAGTGTTCGCGAAGCTACAAACATGAGTTTGACCAAAATGTGGGAGGCAGTGGAAGACAGGAGTGCCTGGCGTGCTCTGGTCCATGGGGTCATGAAGAGTCGGACACGACTAAACGACTAAACAACAACAAAGGGTTGCCATATTCCAGGAGGTAAAAATACGGAAACAAAATGTTGTTGAGCTTTTGCTCCACCTGTGCAAAAAAAAAGAAAAAAGAAAATGAAAAAAATCTCCAAAATCACAAACATTTGTCTGAAGCTAAGTATTTCACATGTGCCACTTCAAGGGTGGCAGGATGCAAGGCTACTGCACCTTTAATTGCTAGGCCAAAGAATGAATTTTGGCAGATGTGGTGCAAGGCCTCTGGTGCCTCTGGCAACCTTAAAAACTTCAAGTGCTTTTCAGCATCTCTTCCTGCCTGCTGGAGTGTGCATATGCCAAAGACAGAAATGCACATTTAAAGGTATTTTTAATGTATTTTTAAATGAATTATTATAATTATATGTACAATACAAGACCGTCAACATATAGCATCGCTTCATAGAATACAAAAGATGCAAGTGCAAAACCCAAAAAATATTAGTACCATTAGAAATATTAAGAACACCAACAGGGTAGAAGCAAGGTATTAAGAACATTTAAGGTCCAGATAAGAACACTATAAATGTATGATTAGTAACACAGCAGACATATTAGGAATGTGAGACTCTGGAAGGATGAAACAAAATTAACACGCACTGCAACTTCCTCTTTGCCTTACTACATAGCATCTCCTTATTTAATTACACACTAATGCTAAATGGGTTTCCATTAATCAGAAGGAAAGGAAAAAAGGAAAGGAAAACATCCATCAACACTTTTACATTACATTTCCTTTCTTATTTATTACTCCAATACTTCATAATAACAAAAAATCTATTTCTGAACCTTTTAATCCAATCTTTTGTCTAATGTACTGAACTGCCAGAACCCAGCTATTTAATTTTTTCTTCTAATTCTCAGAATCTTTCACAAGCACAGTGCATTTAATGTCTATCAGCTTCCATATTCTCCCCATCAGTATTGTGATAGAGAAGCTTTCATTACTTTTCAACTGTCTTGCATATTCAATTCCTGCTATAGTAAAAGGTATAAATAATATGGGCATTGGTCTCTTCACTAGTGCACTATTATGAACAAAATTTAACTGGGTCCATTTCTACTTTTGCCTGAAACAACTACTAATTATAGCACCACCTTCCAAAATCTAGCAGCTTTTTAATATTCTTTTTTACACTTCACATGTTGCAGAAACCTCTGGGATTGCTGGCATGCCCGATAGTTTCCTTTTACCTCTTTTTTTCCCACATCTTCCATGTTGTTAAATTCTATTGTTTACTCATTTTCAGGAAATTGTCTAGATCCAGTTAGCACCAAAAAGCACGAGCCTTGTGCACGCAAAAATTCCAATACTTATTTAAGAGCTATTTTCTTTAGATCTTTATCTCACTTCCTCCTATATGCTTTCTCATCCACCTTTTGGCTATTCAACAGCATGTTATACATTCTAGTTAACTTCTCTTCCCATTTTTGTTTCCACTCATTTTTCAAAGGGTAGATTGTAGTAATATCTTTTTGGACAGTCCTGCTGTGGCCTCAGCACATGCAGCTTGCATTGGGGAGGGAAGCTCTCATTCACTCCAACCTGGATCGGGACTTCAGCAGGGAGCTAAAAGCTTAAGCCCCCAATCCCACCATGCCAGGTTCCTGATTGTTAGTGCAGGGGACTCAATCCATGAAATAAAAACTTTCACTCCAGGGCAAACAAGGTGCTTAGTAATGTCATGTGTAGTTTGGTCCTTAGCCTACTTATAGGGGAGTATGGGCCAGCATCCAGGGGAGGGTCTTCTCCAAACTAACAACTCCTCCCAACTTTCTGGGCCAACTCAAAACCTGAAGAGCCAAACACCTGTTTCTCTCCAACTTATCTAATGATTTTTGGGAGGGGTGGCACTGGAGAGGAGAGGACTTATCCTCCCCTGTCCAGTTTGGTGGTAGCTGGAAGCTTGCAGGAAAAACAAATGAGTAGATAGCAGGCAAGGACAGGACCTTGGATAGCTCCAGGGGAGCCCGGAAGGCTGAAATGTCCTCCTCCTGAGGTTGCTACAGAAGATGTTGTCTCTGCAGAGAGTTAGAATCAACTGAAGCCTTGTGCAGGCTAACAAGCCCTGGAATGTACATGGAAGGCTCCACCTGCCTAGAGGAGATGGCTGGCTGGCTAAAGTAGTCTCACATTATATCATCATTGGCTTTTGCGTGGCTGGAGTCATAATTGTAATGCAGAGGACTAACCCTCTGAGAGGGTTGGGGTGTAGGATTGTAACCCGAGTGGTAGAGCTTCCAATAAGAGACTGGTGGTTCTCCCCCTGAAGAAGTAGGCAGTGGGGCTTAACTTCTTCTCTTTGTATGCTGCAATCCTGATTCTTATGTTTATGGCAGATTCATTATTTGCTCCAGACTAAGTTTTCAGCATAAAGCACAGACTATGCCACCTCAGGACCAGTAGAAGGCTAACAGAAAACGGGCATTTTGGAAGGAAGAACAGAAGCCTTGGTGAAACTTTATACAAGGAAGGTACTCTAGAATAAAACTGCACATCTACTAAACATAGTCTGAACCCAGATTCTTATTTTTAAGAATCCTACCTCTGAACATAACAATGATATCTACTAGTGGTGGTGTCCATAATTAATTTAAGGGGTGAAAGGAAATGCAGCTGCTTGCAATATATTAAGAGTAACATGTTTTTCAACCACTTTGCTATTATTTATCTTAAACACAATCCATATAACACCCTGCATTGTTGTAGTAGTCAAAGAGGAAGGTAGCAGCACTCACCTGACCCACTCAACTCACTGTAACTGGGCACACCAGTCTCTACTCAAATAAACTGTTAAACTTCCAGAACCATGTTCTCAAAAAACAACTTCGTTCCACAGCCAACTATACTAAGAGGCTTAAGGCAAATAGGTTGATTTGTGTTAGTTTACTGGTAAGTGAAAAGGTAATCCATGGAATACATGGCAACCAATCAGAAATGCTCAAGGTCATTTGAATGACAGTATCAATTGCCATCAGTGGACGTAACATTCAGCCAAGTGAATATATAAACTCTGGACATGATATTGCTTTGCCACATTTTCACCTTCCATTTGTCAGAGGTAGGAATTGGAAGTAGTATTAAAAAAGAAAAGAGTCCCCTAAAATATGGCTCTTCTCCACTCATAATGTTCAACTGCATTTCAAATAGGATCCTTCTTTCCTTAGAACCAGGCTAAACTGAATGGGGCTTATGTTCCCCCCTTGCCTGCTTGTTCCATTGAAATTCCCTTGTGTTGGGTAAAATGGATCATGTGGTGGGGGTTATAGAATAGACCGAAACAGGCCCCTCGGAAACAAATTACATGCTCCTTGCCTAACTTTCCACTGGGTGATGGGACTTGACTTTTAAGCTTCATAATCACCATCAAGAAGTGATGCACAGAGCACATCATTGGTCACCAAGGAGAACATCCATATAACCTCTCTTGGCCCAATCTCTGGTCCTCTTCCACTTGGCATCTACCTCCATCAAGTTAGTTTATTCTTTCTTTTTTGGAGATGGGCAGGACTGATAAGAGGAGGAGGGAAGAGGATAGAAGTTTGAGCCCCACTTTGAGTTAGGTTCACCTAAAAAAAGGAAAACTAGAGGTGGCAAGACTTAGAGGGATGTGGAAATGGAATTACTGAAGGTTTCCAGCTGAACATTTGAAAAAATAATAATCAAAAGGTGGTATTGGTGGAGTATTTGACTTGAATGCTTCTGATTTTGGGGACAAGCAAGTGGGTGATCACCCATCTTTATTCAAAAGTCTTCCAGCCTACTCAAGCATGGTATTGACCTCTTGATGAGCATTAACATCTTGATCCTAAAACAATCATCCTGGAGCAGCAAGTGGCATATGGTATCACAGCTGCAGCAACGAACAGAATGAAGAAAAGTAGGGCATATTCATCGATGTATGCTGAATGTCCATTTCAGGGTTATTTTAACACATCACCAGTATGTATACAAGATGCAAAGCAGCACACACAGACAGCAACAAGACAGTAAATAAACATTTTTACTCCAACACACAGAAATTCATTCCCATCCTTACACACCAGGGGTATTGCTAAGTACTTAAAGCAATCAAAATATGGGTATGGCATGACATAAGTTTGCATGTGCTGAGTTATTATGTCTCTGAGGTGCAAATTAAGACAGCAGGTAGTCAGAGGTCTCATTGGCATTAAGCTGTGATACATGCCCAACAGTCTTATAAGCAAAGGGGGGGGAATCAAAAATTGGGAGGAAGGAGTAGGAAATCTGAGGCCTAGTGCATTAGGATATGAGATTCCTTGGCTGCCCCATCACACACCATCTTTGTGCCACATTAGCATCAACAACATACACAAATTGATAATTTTAATCCATCCTGTTTATTTTCTCTCCTGACATCTACAATGTATGTAAGATACATAAACAGTCCAAAACCACTTGGTCTATATTTATGACAGCTATAATTCCGCTTGCCTTTGCAAAGCTTAATGTCCCTATATTCCACTGTGTTTTTCCATCTAGCAAGGAATTAAGATTAGAGATGAGCAAAACCTTCTCTATAATTCCCACTTCACCAGAAATAACCCTGCATGTTCATGATACTTTCCCAGAAAACCAGATATGCAGTTTCCCTGAAACGTGGGTCCTTGCCCCTGAGTGGTTAGTTTGTACACTTTGGTTTCTGCAGGGGGGCACTTGCCCCCTCAAATCCTAAATGTACTTATTTGTTTTAATGTAGACAGACACACACAAATCCAGCTAGTCAACAATAGGTTTAGAGTTATCTATGAGAGGTTTGGGGAGCCTACTGAGAGTACCGTATTTTTCGCCCTATAGGACGCACTTTTTCCCCTCCAAAAATGAAGGGGAAATGTGTGTGCATCCTATGGGGCGAATGCAGGCTTCAGGAAGCTCTGCGCAACCCTCGGGAGCCCGGCGCGCAGTCGCGCCAGGCTCCCGAGGGTTGCGCAGATCTGCCTGCATTCCAAAGCCTGGGGCGCACTGAAGAGCGCGCCCGGGCTCCGTGCAGCTCTCCGCAAGCCTGGGGGGACCGGCGCGGCTCCCTAGGCTTGCAGACAGCAGGCTGTTCTGGGGGCTGGGGTCAGGGGAAGCTCGGGCTTCCCCCGCGCCAGCCCCGTGCCTGGGGGGGAAATAATTTTTTTCCCTTTATTCCCCCCCCCCAAAAAAAAACTAGGTACGTCCTATGGGGTGAAAAATACGGTAGCTGCCAGATTTTGACTCTTTGCAATTTTCTGAAGGAAAACCTTCCTGGGCCAGCAGGCAACTCAGATGAATGCTACCTGTTCAGATCTAATGATGCTGTGGAAATGTTATAAGATCTGGATACCCTAGAAACACAATGATAATATAAAGAGTTGCAGCATCTTTTTATGATCAGTTGAGGAGCTTGCAGGTACTGCTGGACCTGAACCTGCTTTTCGAGGGGTAAGTGGGGATGGGGGTGGCCAGGAATAGAAACCAAAAGTAGCCCAGCAGAATAGAAACCAAAAGTGATGACAAAGCTTTTGGTAAAATCAGTAGTGAAAAACCTTTTCTTGGGAAACAAAAAATTAGTGCTACTGTTTTCATTGGTTGAAGGGTAAGAGAATGGCACATGGGATGTCGATATAAGGTTGCCACAGAAAAAAAGGCAAGAAACAGAGCTGTTTCTATTTGTTTAGTTATAGACACCTGCAACAACTTCAAAAAGCAGAAGACAGCTAGTGAACCCCAGACATAAACAGAAGATACTGCTTCATCAGAAATCACAGAAGTAGCAAAAGAGACAAAAAATATTCAGGTACAGGTACAGCCATGGGCAAGGCATGAGAATACCCCAAGAAAAAATCCTGAGGCAGCTACCAGAACTGTACAAACTGAATGACAGGAAAAGCTGGATATAAAGAACCAGGCGTACCAACTTCTAGGGGCCGAGGCCCCCAAAGTATTTTTTAAGGGGGCTGAGCCCCCTCAATATTCAGGAGGTGTTAGGTTCTGCCCCCTGGCATCACACACACAATGTCAGAGCATCATGTAGTGTTGTGCAGCATTGCACAGCATCACACAAAAGCCCCCTCAATTTCCTTAAGAAGATAGTGCCTCTGTAAGGAACTACATACCAAATGCAAATCCTTTATTTGATGTGTTATAATTTGAGTTGATTGCACCATGCTGGACCTCTACAGAAAAATATTACTTCAAGCAGGATCATGCACAGCTTTCTAAATATTCTCCTTGGTTAACATACCCTTCTGTTTTGAAAGGGCCTGCATGCCATCACTGTATTTTATTTCCGCACAGGTATTGTTTCACAACTCAAACGAAAGCTCGCCTTTTCTCTCTCCAAGCATTCCCATAAAAAATAATAATTCAGTAATTCATGGTTGCAGAGAAATGCAACTTGTGACAAAGCAACCCATGTGTTTAATTAAGTCTGAGAAGCTATTAAGAATGATAACTCAATTGGAGGGGGAAAGTGGTATGCCATAGAATTAAAACACTAAGTCTGGTTTAAAAGTCAGTGTTGAAATTGTCATATTATGGCTCCACACTTAATGAATAGGGCACTTTTATAGTGCCTTTCTCCTTTACTCCATTTAGTCTCTAGCAAATACATTCTTAGTACTGGTCTTAGTGCTTGTCAGTCTTCCTTACTGTTCATATGTGCAAAACCTTCCCTTATATATTCTAGCGCTAAAATACATGCTAACTAAGCTTGAACCAAAATTCATGCATCTGGGTTTTATTGTTCTCCAGTGCAAACAACTAGTTCAAAATGAAGAAATGCCAAATGGCTGCAAAAATTGATCATTGACACAGTAAAGAAAATGTTAGGGTTTCAGGAGTTGTTGTTGTTGTTGTTGTTGAGTCAGACACAACTAAACGACTAAACAACAACAACAACTCCCGAAACCCTAACATTTTCATTACTGTGTCAATGATCAATTTTTGCAGCCATTTGGCATTTCTTCGGGGGAGGGGGTTAAGAGCAACACTCCTGTGGTCACTATCACCTCCTCAATGGGCATAATCACTTCAGTGACTTGCTGAGAAAGCTAATTTTAGAAACTCAGTCTATGCTATAGAATGAAGCCACATGACATTGCTCACAAAGAGCCACTGGAAGCAAGACACATCGTTTTACACAAATATTTAAGTGTTGTTGTTTTTTTATTTTAAAAAAAACCAATAATTTTTTTCACAATGCAACTTCAATAGAATAAGTTGCATTCCCAGTTAAAAACAGGGAACTAAATATCCCATGGCCTTTTTATACTGTCTGTTGGAATCTTGATCTTCAGTATACTACAATGTAAATATACCATGGAACAAGGAAACATTTTAGCACAACCAGGAGATCTCACAGTTTATTAAAGTAGCAACACTTGGGTCTATTTTCATATTTGGAAGTGGCAAAAAAGCCTTTATGCACCCCATACATGAAAATCTGTTCTTGAAGGTGTGGCAGGGCTGTCTTAAGCATATACGGTGCTGGGGTGCAAAAATCTGCCCATCGCCCCCCCCCCCCCCGGTTGCCCAGTCCCAGGTGTGCAGGAGGGCAGAGCCAGCTGGCCACCTCAGCATCTCGTTGGCTTGGTCACCTCCAAACTCACAGCACAAAGCTGCCCGCAGAAGAGCCCATTGCAGCGCTTCAACCGATGGACGAGCTCTTCCCTGGACTCAACTCTCAGGCCCCGGACTCTCAGACTGGCGCCCCTGAGAGTCCGGCACCCGGGTGCCCCGCACCCCTAGCGCCTATGGGTAAGACGGCTTTAAGGTCTGGTGTCTACATATAAATTCTGTATTATAAATCATAAAAACTCAATGAGTTGGCACACACCCAACAGAAATATTGACTAAACCAACTTTTATTAAGATACAGCATACATAACTCTGTTAAGATAATGACATTTGTAGAACCCAAACCAAAATGAAGTAAGTACATAAAACTACTAGACAGAAGCACCTATTCTAAGACAGTTTCTCCCTGGCTTGTAAAAAGAAGACTGCGAAAAGCAATTATTTGGGCTTGAAATATATATAATTGCTGTAAAATGGCAGACATCATCACACCATATTTCTAGGACTGATGGTCTCCTCTTTGTCAATTTAAACAAAGGATGTGATTTAATAAGCTGAATTCAACCACAGAGTCCAAAAATAAATAAATCCCCACACTTACTTGAGACCCTGAAATCAAAATTAGTTGGTGAAAATTCTGATAGCTTTATACTAGACTGCACAGCAGGATATCACTTGAGTACAGCTATCCCACTGGCCTCAGTTAGGCTATCCATGTTTGATTGATTTTATTAAATCCATAACTCCATCTCATATTCAGAGGCAAAAAATGAAGAAGGGAAATGATTGTTGAATAATTGTTGGCCTGTTTGAAAGACTAAGGCAGTTCCCATTTCATGCTGTCAGCTGCTAAACCTGGTTTCTGTGAAGGTCATGGGATATCCATAATGATGAAAATTATGGGCTGGCTTCTACCTGAATACATCACTTATGCAGTCTTACACAGAATAAAGAAAGAAATTGGGGCAGCAAGGAATCAATACGAACTCTGAAGAGTAAAGCGACGTAATTCTAACATATTTAGAGTGTATATAACCCTTCTACCTATCCTTTAGAAAGGCTCTAAAGTTAGTCTTTTCCCCTTCTCAGAGAGTCCGAGTAACTTGAAAGGTCACCGATGAACAAGGGTAGGCTCATTTAGAAGCAAACATGCCAACCTCACCCTAAAGAACTGGTTAGGCTTCATTTTACAGGTCATTTCCCTATACAAAATATTTAGAAAACTAAGGTTCATATGGTTTTCTTAATGTACAGACTACTGAAGGAAAAATAGTATCTACTCAGCGTTTGATGTTCAAAATAACAGAATCCAGGAGGATGCCATTATCATGAGCAATAAAACAGAGCACAGAAATATGTCTAATATATTTTCCATGACTTTGAATGTTTTTCAGCCTCTTATACTCATTAGCAATGAGTTCTAAATGGCAAATGGAACAGCAGAAAAACATTTGCTTACAGCATTAAAGTCCATATACAAAATGCCTTGGTAACTCCATTTGCCCAAGTATGATCTGAAAAACACAACATAGGTAAAAGGACCAAAATTATGCTTTGAAAATTATTAAGGGACACATTATTACATTTAGAAGTCTAGCATTTGAAACCAAATTATTATCAAAGCGAAAGTGCAGTCATTTACTGATGTACTACAATACTGAGGCACCACTGGTATGAGCTGTAACAACAACAAAAAAGTTCCCATTACTGTAGGTTTTTTTATACCCATGACTGGACTGCCCAATTGCATCAAAATTTTGGCACTAACACCTTAAAGCTAGAGTACACATTACTGGTAGCCACTACCCCATATCTTGTGGTTTGTTATTAGAATCGGTGTGGAAGTTTGTTGGAATGATTTCAACCTACCTTTAGCCAGCAAGGCCTCTCGGCTGGGCCTCTTGAGTTGAAGGTGGAGACCCTCGGACCATGATTTTGACTTAGGGAAATGCCTGAAGATCTTGCGTATTCTCTTTGTTACTAATCCAAAGCAAGCTGCAGCCTCTGCTTTCCCTTCTGTCATTCTTCTAACATAAGATCAATAGCCTCCTCTGGCAAACGCAACCCAGGCAGGCAGGCAGGCAGTGCTTGAATGCGGAATGCTATTGGGAGCAGCAAATGCATGTTCACCGGAACTTAAGGTTGCAAAATGAAGAGCTCTCAATATAGTGTTAATTTTTAGCTCCTGCCCTTCACTTTTTTGTTTAGCATTTTCTTAAAAAGCTCACACCACAGTCCTCAAACTTCCACAGCTGCTCCTGTAATGCATGGAAAACTTTCTATTTCTGGGGCTTTTTGCCTGATAAGATAACGCAACCTAACGGAAGAGGCTACAGTAATGAGAGAGAACAGGAACCATCCCTTTCTTTGCAAAGCTTCTTTCAAATATTCTCAGCCCACTGGCTCCTATTTTCTGTCAGCATTTTAGTTTAATCTCAATATTATTTTAGAGTACAATAAAAACAGTAACCTTAATATGCCAAGTAACCTATTTCTTCATCTCCAAGGTATTAATAAGTTTAAAACAGGTGATTAGCTACAAATACAAGGCCAGCTGTTCTGTGGCAAGAAATATATGTCTTCGCACTGTTCTAGAACTAGCTACATGGCATGATATTCCTCCTTTGTTTTTTTAGTGGATTCCTCAGAAGTAAGTCCTACTGAGTCTAATTAAGTGTACTTAGCTGGAGTGCAGAGCCTCCGACAAAAGGGACAAAAGCAGCCCTGCAGGCTTCTCTGACTAGCTCCCAAACTCTCCCCAGGGGACACCCCACATTGGCCTGCTGTGCCCCCCAAGTGTTTTTCCTTGGTTGGAATAGGTCCTTGAACTCCAGTAATGCCTCATGCATGCCTAGATGGAGGATGCAGAGTGGCGTTTGAATGCATTTAAAAATGAGTTTTCTGTACAAAGAGGCAACATTTCCATTCATTGCTCCACCCATTTTTGCCTCTGGTCTCACCCACCATTGCCATGTGGCCCTTGGAATGTTGCCCAGAATGGAATGTGGCCCTCAGCCTCAAATTATGTTCCCTACCGGTTGCCCACAAGTTGTTGGAAGTAGCCTAAAAGTTGTCGGGAATAGCCATAAAGAACAAGACTGTCAAAATATTGGTGAGCATTGCTGTAATTGGTATGGACATGTCTAGTGGCATACTCAGGTCTACTCATTGACGGACAGCAGGCCTACCCATTGAGATGCAATGAAAGGTCAGGCCAGTAATACAAGTTTCTCAGGTGACAGATCTACCTAGATCTCACTTCCATTCAACCATCAGATCTACCAGACTTGGTAGACCTGTTCCCAGATGCTAGTTACATTTGACTGGCTTATTTGCTCCCCACCCACATCGGAAAAACACCTGCAGACACCCATGAAATACATTTAGAATGCAATCCTATGCACTAACTCAGTCCCATTAAGTCCAGTGGTGCTTACTGAAGGATTGCAGCCTTAGAACCCTAACTACTACTCTTTTGTAGGACAAAAGGCTCAACCTCTTGTGGCTTACAAAAGGTTCACTCTCCAGGCAATCACATTCACCCTAACCCCTAGGGGGACATTAAACCTCTGCCCTAGATGCGAATTTCCAATCTCTACTGAACAGCTTGGTCAGAAAATATTAAGCCGTCAAGGACCAATTTATATAATGGTTATGAAGTGATAAGGTTATCTCAATTAAACGTCCTTCCATTGCCTTTTGAAAGTCAAAACAACTATTTGCAATACCGTGATTATGTAAAATCAAATATAAATACACCAATATTTTCTTTTTGTTTCAATGATCACATTCATTATGGCCTTATGTTTTCAAGCAAGCAATAGACCGAATGGAAGATCTCTGTGCATTTAAATAGCTGGCTTCTTAAAAACTGAATAATGTTTTTTTCTTTTTTCTTTTTAAAATGATATTTATTGAAAAAATTTTAGAATTATAAAAAAGAACAAAGCAGAAAAAGAGAAAGAAAAACCAAAGAAAAAACAAACCACATCAAACAATACAAATTCAAAAAACAAAAATACACCACAAACACTCAAAAACAAATCCATCATTCTCAAATCCTCAACTGTCATTACCTTCTTTCTTTGACCTCCTCCCTTTTTTTGTATCCTAGTTGTTAATTGTCGCAGCAAATCCTTTCCATATTTCATAATATTCTGTCATTACATTACCTTAATCTATTTTAATCTTATCTTATTATAAAAAACCTTAAAGTTTAAAACTTAAATCTTATTTTTCCCAACTTCTCATAACCATAATATTCTTACATAATTCTTTAAACATTTTTGCTAAAGCCAAGTAATTTTGTTCCAACATTTTTCTAACATTCATCAATTTTATAAAACAATCTTAGTAATAAAAAAAGAAATAAAAACAATCCAATCTTCATCCAGCGTCCCTTCCTCCTGGTCCCGGGTTTTGTCAGTCCTTTTTATCCCATCAATCTAGCGCATTAACCTGGTAATCTAGTATCCGAGGCCCTTAAGTCTCTTCCATGTCCCTTCTGCGGCTCTTCTTCATATTTATAGCTGTATTTTCCTTTGTCTCCTGCTCCTTTCACCCGTGGGAACTCCAGCTTAACAATGTTTTTGACCCTTCTCAACAAATCAGCCCCTTTTCCATAGTCCACACTAAACTCCATGTGGTATTTCAGAACATGTTTCAAAGTCCCTCCAAAATTAAGAGCCCCCACAACCCCAAACATCTCACGGCCCATTGCCAGACTTGAAAAGTCCAAACGTCCCTGCATAGGGGGGTCTATCCAACCCCCCATTTCCAAACCAGACCAAACTTTATCTTTCCAAATCTGGCTTTTTCCAAGTTCATTTGTCAAATCCAAAAGCTCATGTTCCTGCTGGGCCACAGCTCCCTCCATCTCTGGCGCCCAAGATTCAGCAACATCCTCTTCCCTCATCTGTTCTGTCAGGGCACACTCCTGATTTAATTCCTGGGTGGGCTCCATATAATTTCCCACTGCCTGTTCAAAATTTCTGATCGCATCAGTCATCAAGTCCGTCTTCTCATGTAGCTGTTCCAGTAGGGCATTTGTTTTACAGAGAGCACACAACAGAGCTTCTGAATACATTGTCCTGCAAGGTCAGAAGTCTATTCCCACGATTGTAATCTGTAACAGCTGCAAGCTCCCCGGAATTGGTTACAGTTTCACAGTCACCCTCTAGGGGGAAAACTTCTATTTGTTCTTTCTTTTAAAGACAAGTCTAACAACAAAGTTTCCTTTTTCAGATATTTTGTCAATATGAATAATGTTTTTTTCTGAACAAACTACAAAAAGGCAGGAACAAAACAAAGCCCTATTTGCCTATAAACATTAACTGGAAGTTTGTTATTAGTATTTAGCAGTGTACTTGAACTTGACACCAATTGTAACAGGAAACAATAAGCCTGAAAAATATTTGCAAGATAAGAATGCCCATATTACATTAAGAGTGCTGAAGGTGTGCATAATTTTAGCAGGGAACCTACTATGGAAAAGTAAGTATTGTAGCCTCCTTCAATCCAAGTGTATAAACTGGGTGCTACAATGCAAAAGACCCTCCTCCATGTTGTCACAAGATGGATCTCAGCAGCCTGAAGGACAATCAGGACCACCTCATCCATGAAGCTTAGCATATGGACAGGTCTGCATGGAAGAAGCCTTCCGGGATCCAGGTCCCAAGGTGTGCAGAAATGGGTAGGATGACACCATGAAGTGTTAGAAACTTGGATACATAAGCAAAATGGCTCCTTAAACCAAGGTTACATTTGCCAAATCAGAATGTCTGGTTGCCTTGAGCTAGGTTAAGAATTTAGAGAACTTAAAGAAAAGTCACTTTATTCAGGGGCAGTCCACATGTACATTGGCCTGTTCCTATCTTTTTATATTAATTGTGACATAGGCCATTCATAACCCAGGAATATTCTTCACAACTGTGAGCAGGGCAGTGGGGTGGGGGAAGTGAAGACAAAAGCGGCTGGGGAAACCCAGCCAGATAGGTGGGGTATAAATAAGTAATTATTAATTATTAGCTACAACATTTAACTATAACATGGTTCATTGCTCCTGCTCAGGCTGCCCAGAAAAAGCATTTTGGTTCCTGAAATTCATTCTGATTGTGCAAATAAAATATAACTGATAGAATTCTATAGGATGTGGTATTATTAGTGTGTGAAAACAGTCAAGATCCAATGATCCCCAGGCATGTACCTCCAGATGGTGGAAATATCAGGCACCATCCTGGCATCCAGGCATCTTCACTTGGTCACAAGTGGCCGATAGCCAGGTGCAAAATGCCACAGGCACCTGGCTAATTTCAAACACTGCCAATGCATTAGGACAGAGTGGCTAACCTGTGGCCCTTGTTACACCACAACTCCCATCATCCCTCACCACTGGCCATGCCAGGGGTAGTCTAAAACATCTGGAGGGTCACAGATTGGCTGTTCCTACATAAGTCACGAATGCCTGAGCCAAAGACTACATTTCCCTGGGAACTGGAACCATTTGTGATCAGGATGTCAACTCTTATAGGCTTCCTTGGGTCGGGTGTCTATGCCTAGCAGATGGGTGTCAGGTGGTGAGTAAGGGGAAGCCACATTACTTTGGGGTTGGGACCAGTGGCACAGTCCCATTTACCCCTTCATACACACAAAGAGAGCTTGTGTTCTGGACATACTTTTGGCTACACTTTGTGTCAACCATGAAACCACATTTAACCCTCTCCTCAGAGTAGAGCTGTACACAGTCCTGATTGGCTACGCCTCTCCCTTCCTCAGAGCAGCATTATACACAACCCTGATTGACTGGCCCCTATGTCACTCATGAACAGAGGCGGAGCTAGCTGCTCCGGCCCCCGGAGCGGTGCACATGCTGTGCCCACAGGGGTGGGGCTAGATGTCCATGGGGCGGGGCTAGCTGCCCATGGGGGCACCGCCCACACAGCAAGCATCCCAGGGGGGCGGCACTGCGATGTCACCCCCCCAAGGGATGACACCCAGGGCGGCCCACACCCACCGCACCCCCTTCTTCCGCCCCTGTTCATGAAGCCGCCACCTCCATTCTCAGAACAGTTTTTAAAAGTGTAAAAAGCCCACAAACCTTAAAAAAACCAAGCAGATTAGCATGCCATAAATGAGGAGTAGCAGATATCACATCTGAAACAATGTGAGGAGGAGACCTGGGTGTGTGTGTGTGTGTGTGTGTGTGTGTGTGTGTGTGTGTGTGTTACTAAAGACAGGAAGATTCAAAAGCAGCCACAGCAGGTAAAAAAAATAAATCTTACCCACTCCTGTTTGAAGGAGCAATGGCAGAACAGAAATTCTCTAAAAGCTATTATTTCCTGCATAGTACTGTCAAAAGAATGCCCACACCTACTAAAGGTATGAGCTGCCTAAAACAAACACTTACAAAAGACAAAGGGGTTATTAAAAATTTACACAGTTCCGTGAATCATAGGGAAGTGTGACAAGAATTACAGGGCTTGCTTTTAAGGGCAGACAAGAGACAAGGACAGCAACTGATGCAAAGAAGCAGCAGCCACAGCTACCTCTTAAGCCTTGTGGCGAAGCAACTTCCCAATATCCTAAAAACCAAAGCAACTAATTGGACTAAGCCGGTTGTTGTTGTTTGTAAGAGAGCCTGCTCAATGGATTTGCTCAATGGAGAAGGAATGTGGTATCATGGTTAGAATGCAAGACTAGGAACTGGGAAGACAGGGCTTGAATCCTCCCTCTGCCATGAAGCTCAGTGGGCCAGTCACAGTCTTTCAAGCCTAACCAACCTCACAGGGTTGTTGTGAGCGTATTATGAATTTAGCTATCCCCAAGAACTAGTTCTAGTGTGGTCCTCTTCTTTTGCAAGCCATCTTAGCTTCTTACTTCAGTGATTTCAAGTTTGGAGATGTTGGCACCTTCCTTTTCAGCAGCTGCCTGCTGCCACAAAGAACCCTCAGCTCCTCTCCTCTCTGGAGAGGAGCTTCGCAGCCTCTCTGGAGCTTCAGACTCTCACAGGCTTGCTAAAGGCTTTTCAGAATCTCTTGTTTAGTTCACTGGCAAATCTCTTCAGTCTCCCAAAAGTTGCCCAACTGAGCTTTCAAACAGCAGGAGCCTGCGCTTTTTCTGACTAGAACGTCCACTGAAGGACTTGTAACATCCTGACCAATTTGGATCCTACTGCCAACTCTCATAACTGAAATCTCACAAAGTTACACAGCCAGCCTCAGCCACAGTGCTGGTTTAGCTGCAGCTTCTTGGCAACCTGCCAATTTAGCTCCCACCCAATGTCTTTCTCTGATTTCAGCTAGGGACAAACACACATTTCACTCTTCACACAGTCAACTACAAACAATCCAAAGAGTGTTTGCAACAGAACACACTTATTACATTTGAATTTCTCCCCATAGATGCTGTTATGCAAATTAAAATAAATATACAGTGCTCCAGCAGGGGCTAGATTTCAGGTTGTATAATTGTTGGGAAGAGCATGATTTGCATGCTAAAAACCTCAAGCTCAGGTTCAACCTCAAGAGCCCATGTGGCACAATGGTTTCAAGCAGTGGACCGGGACTGGGGAGATGTGGGTTCAAATCCCTCCTTACCCATCAACACCACAAGGCAACCAGGCAAGTCATCATTTCTCAACCTGAACTACCTTACAGGATTATTGTGAGGATAAAATGGGGTAGGGTGGGGGTGGAGGGACTATGTATGCCCCTTTGAGCTCCTTGGAGGAAACATAGGTTATAAATGTAGTAAATGCAAAAATACTGAAATCCTGGAGAGCCTCTACCAGCCTGTGCAGAGCAGGGACTGTAGGCAATACTGAACTAGATGGACCAATGGTCTAAGGCAGCATCTTATGCTCCAAACACAATTTCGAGGCAGCTTGTTTGGGTAATACCTAACCAGAAAGCAAACTCACTTGCCAAAGGTACAGGTGTAACCAATGCCTGATTCCAATGAAGCATCCCACATGTTATTACATTATTATGAGAGTAAGTTCTAGGCATTATACATTCCATGACTCTCCCCTATCAATAACGGCACACAGATTTCCTTAAAATGAGAGAGAAGAGGATCATTTAGATATCCATGAGGGAGAGCATCTGACACCAAAGGTTTGCTTCTGTCACTTAGAATTATGGCTCCACCGCCTGATCTGACTGAGATTCCAGTGGCACATCAAGTTGTGTTACCAGCTGCTTTGGGGTTAGATTGCAAGCAACATGCCACAGACACTCAAGTGGAGCAATCAGCATTTTATGGTCTCTCAAAATGCAATGGTCACACCTGGCTGGCCAGCCATCTGGGTCTGCTATGGGGGGGGGGGAGCAAATCACTGCATGCACTAACCAGGAAAGCAGAAGAGGAGAAATGAGGGGTGGGGGAGCCTAGACGTGCTTTATTTAAAAAAGGAAAGGCTAATAAAATGATAATAGCAAGCAGTTCAATTCTGGAAGTATTCTTTCAAGAGAAATAACAATCATTCTTTCTCCTTTAAAGCCTGGGCAACTGAGAGTGTTATTCAGTAGGCCATAGTGAAGAGTTTTCAACTGCAGAGGTATAGCAGTGATACACATACTTCTACTCAGCAGCACAATACCCTAGAATAATAATAGAGTGTATATATGGAGCAGCTGCAACAACAACTCAAATAACATTAACATGCCCAATACCTCAACTAGTTTTCAGGAGCAGGGCTGTGCTCAACTCCAAGACCCTTTCACCTGAAGGCCTCAGAAGATTCCAAGCTTCTCAAAATGGAGGCCTCCTATTAAATAAGGACATCCCTAGAATATGCTGAGACACTGTAAATTGCTCAGGTGGGAACTTATATTGCCTTGCCAACCCTGTGTAGAACTGTAATTACACAACCACTTTCACAAACAAAGCTGAAGTAGTCCAGTTTACATTACAAGTAACTCACAACTTGCCCACATTTAACTTGTGCCCATTCAGCTTTACACACTTGGCCATTTTAAAAAATGAAAAGGGGTCCAGGAAAAAAGACTTTGGCAATCCCACTCACTTATTGAATCCAATGTGCTTTGACTCTATGAGACCCCAGCATCAAGCTGAGGGTTGCCTGTACTTCACTTGCTGAATAAATTGACAATTTAACATTTGCCAGATCTGTTTCAACTTCCTTTCCATGCATGTCCTGGCATAATAAAAAAATCCCACCACAAATATTATCTCTTTTTTCCCCAGGGAGTTGTCCCACTCTGGGCCCTTCCTACTGTATCCTAAGGCTTACCCTGTGGACCCTCAGTTCCTTATACCAGCTGTGACAAGGGATTTTCCCTTCCCCTCAGAAGAAAAGCAGAATGGATGTGTCCTGGACATCATCATTGATATTGTTATTTATTTCTATAGTACTTAACATAACCTAAAGAGTATACAGTGGTACCTCGAGTTACGAACTTAATTCGTTCTGGAGGTCCGTTCTTAACCCAAAACTGTTCTTAACCTTAGCAGAGTTCGTAACCCATAGCATTTGTAACCCGAGGTACCACTGTACAAATTAATAATGAACAAATTCATGCCTGGTGATTCACATTTAAATATCAGTGATGCACAAAAAGGAGCTCATTTTTATTTATTTTTAGGTGCATATTCCTCATACAGGACTCAGCAACTGGTTTTGTGGGGAAAGCCCCTTCTCACACCACAACAGGTGCAAGAGGATGCCAGTTCAAGTGAATGGGAGTTTGCAGGCTGACTATGTGAACCTGAATAGACCAGTTTAACACCTTGCCTGCCAGGACCTACTGCCTTCTGGAGCAAACAACCTTGTCTCAGATGTACCTCTCTGAACTGGTCAGGATTTGAACCAAACATTGACAATGTAAGCAGCCAGCCTCAAAAGCAGTACAGTGGTACCTCGGGTTACATACGCTTCAGGTTACAGACTCCGCTAACCCAGAAATATTACCTCGGGTTAAGAACTTTGCTTCAGGATGAGAACAGAAATCGTGCTCCAGCGGCGCAGCGGCAGCGGGAGGCCCCATTAGCTAAAGTGGTGCTTCAGGTTAAGAACAGTTTCAGGTTAAGAATGGACCTCCAGAATGAATTAAGTTCTTAACCCGAGGTACCACTGTATCTGAAGGAGTTGTTGAAATAGGCTTTGTTCCCCCAAAGCCTACAGAAAGCAAAAAGTCAAAAGGAAACCATGCATTTGCACTTTTGACATGAGTTCTCTCTGATCAGTACACACCCAGGTTTAATTGTAGCACAAAAAGCAAAAGAGGAATCTGCCCAACACCATTCTTTTGGAAAGGGAGTGTCTGCTGAATGAAGAATGGCATCAAGAAGGGATTTTTTGTTATGATGTGCAGATTTGAAGAGAACCGTTTTAGTTCCCATTAAAAAAACCCAAAAACCACCAAGCAAAAACCCCCTTTTAGAGTCAGCACTTGCTGCTGCTGCTTTTCTTCTGTTAAAAAGAGAGCACAATCTAACAATTTAGAGAATTACTTAGAATAATTAGTTAAGATGTTTGGCACTGAATCTTCCCCGGCTTCAGATACAGGCTTTCATCAGTACTTATATATCCAGGATATGGAATTTGTCTATGTAAATATGTTTCTGCATGCAATTGATAAGAAAAAGCAATTATTGACAACACATATACATTCTGCTGCGGATACCACACTGCTCACTATAAAGAGACTATAAATATATATTTGTATATACATAACTCAAAAACTCAGCTGGAATTCCGAAAAACTTTTGCACCAGGTTTATAAGACAGCTGGTTTCTTTTTCAGCAGTTGCAATTTCTTGTTAAGGTTGAAACCTGGCGATCATTAACCATGGTTAATGGTTAAGGGGAACTCATGAAAGAAAGGAAGAAAGGATCTGGGACCATTCAGTTCTATGGGTGAGAGAGACAACCATACCTCCAAGGAGGAGTTCCACAGCCAGGGTAGCCCCACAGAGGAGACTCTGTCCTTGACAGGAGAGAAGAACCTCCTCGGCCCAGTTCAGGGAATGAATTGGCACATATGGAGAAAGATGCTCCCGGAGAGTTGGTGTTATATGAATCCACATTGCCACACTGCTCAGAACTCTCACAGCCATATTCTGAACCAGCTGCCGTGGCTGGACTGTCTTCAAGGGGCAGCCCCAAGAGTCTAAACAGTAGGTTTAGAGAATGGATTATTGTGGCCAGGGTATCCAAGTCCAGAAAGGGCCAGAGCTGGAAAGATGGGGTGGAATTCATGCTGTTGTGAACATTCCATCTGCACAAAAAATTCAATGGGGAAAAACTGACCAACTGTGACATATTGTCGCAACAAAATCACAGAGCTGTGCATAATGTTGCAGCATTAATATGATGCAGCAGGACCGTATGGTGTCTACTGTCTCTTCCAATCGCCCTTCATTTTCAAATGGCTCTGAAAGAACAGATTTGAGCCACAGTCACTCTTCTGTGTCTGCGTACATCGCAGAGAGAAATACTAAAATGGAGATTGAAATTGGAGGGAAAGCCAAAATGTGAAATCAGGATGGCAGCGAAGAGGGGTCAGCACATGAACACTTGGCTACAGGAGCAGGAAAGCTCTCCCGCCATGCAGGGAAACAAACTGCAACGCTGTCAGGCTAGAAGAAGAGATGCTCTGAGGCTTGTGCCAGCTCTATCCCTTGCCAAAATGTTGGACTGCAGAGCTTATTAAGCAGCAACATCCAAGCTGGCAGGCTGCCTCAATGATTTTTTTTTTTTTTTTTAAATAGCTATACATCTTCCTAGTGGGCAACAGCGATAGCCTGACTGCATGTTTTGCTGGAATCCTAAACTCAGAGATGACCGTCACCAAGTCTCTGGTCACGTGTGGATGAAATTCTCAGGTCCACTTATAATGTGTGTGTGTGTGTGTGTGTGTGTGTGTGTGTTGTGTTTTCTTGCCTATGGCTTCCAAGAGATGCATCAGCTCCCTTCATACCCAGACAGAGAGAACCACAATAGCTTGCAACGCAGGATAAACCTGTCTGCTTAAGCTTAGGATACAAGCTGAAAGGGGGAAAGCATTTTGACACATCTTTTTTCATCAAATCCATCTCAGCAATGAATAAAATGGTGCGCCCATGCAGCCACCACAGCAGCACTCAAATGGCTCATTTAGATGCTAAACTGGAGATTAGTGCTGCACTTGAGCAGGGTCACCAACAGGCTGGGTACACATGTACTCGTCCCAAAGCCAACAGGGCTCCTGTTCTCTTAGCTTTTGTTTTTTAAAAAACATGTCAGTCATGGATAGCTCCGTTGGTTAGAGCATGGTGCTGAGAATGAGAAGGTTGGAAGTTCGATCCCCATATGGGACAGCTGCGTATTTGGGTTGGACTAGAACGTAACTAGATGATCCTCAGAGGCCCTTCCAACTCTATGATTCTGTGCACCTCATGACCCCAGTGAATTGATTAAAGATTGCAACCCCACACAGAGAGAAATACTTAAGGCAAATTAATGGGATTATATTTCTAACATACTCGTTTCTCCACTCACACAGAGATCATGGTCCAGTTCATACTAAGCTAAAGATAAGACAAACCATAGCTAAGCATGATGATATCCTGGATAATTCACAGGAAAGAAATGTGGCTGCTTCTCTCCTCACTCAGTGCTGCTCCAGCAGTGCTACCAAGCCATGGTTTGGCTGTTCTGCATTATCACCAAACCCAGCCCTGTGGTTTGGCAGCTCCAGACCAACCATAAATGGTAAGTCAAGAACAACAGTCTTAGCACAAGTCTAAGCCAAACCATGGCTTAGTTCTGAGTAGCAAGGCAGCTGTGGTTTTCACTGCGAATACACACATGCTGCCACATTCATGCTTAGTTATGGCGTGGAGTATTAAATGCAAACCAAGCCTATAAACCAGCAGTTACTCTTCAACAAATAGTTCTTGTAGTGACTGTGATTAGGTGCATGAAAATACAATTCAAGGCACTGCAGTATTAGAAAGGCAGACAAGCCTAAGGAATTTTAGAAAGAACAGGAAACAGAAACATATCCTATCACATCCTACTCTATAAATCTATGACATGCTAACAATTTAAACACCACACCCAGTTCTGGGCATGAAGATGATGCTGGAAAGATGGGTTTAGTCTTGCCTAATACGGCAAGAAGGTATACTCTTAATTTCTAAGAGCTTAACTCTAAAAACACTTCTAATAAAGCAGACTCCCCAAGAAGATTATAGTTATGTCCAGAAAGCAGAGAAAGTTGGATTAATTAGATTAATCCTCATGGGGAGAATGTTATTTAGCAACTGCAGAGATAAGCTTTCAAATGTTAGCAAATGTTGGATCAAACCAAAAGAAGTATTAAAGACTATGCTTGCTGAAAATAATGGTTTGATTATAATCCATTTAAGACTACATTAGCAGCAATGGGCTCCCTTAAACAGAAAACAATAAAAATGACTGCACTGGATCTGGAAGATCAAGCAGGAAACACACAAACACATCGTCAAATGTAGGGTAGTCCAAGACAATTATGAAATGCACAGTGGAATCCTGTATTGAGATGTGATCAATTTAAATTTAGCACTAGCAACAAGAGTGCAAGATCATAGTCACAACAAACAAGGCAGTCCCCACCCACTAAAAGTGGTAACACAAAAGGAAAATAGATTGAGAGGGAGAAGAAAGAAATGAACAACCACTGCTACAAGTTCTTCTAATAGCCAGCTGCAGTGGGAAAGTTTGAGGAGGAGAAACTGACAAAGGTTTCTGTTCTCTCAGCTGTGCCAGTGGAGTAGCCCTGTATCCCTTCTCTTCCCTCCTCTGCTGCACTGAGATGTAACGGCTGCTAGGTGCAGATTAATGATTAGGAGACCAGGAGCTGAGAGCTCCTAGTTCAAATCCCAAGTCAGTTTATGAGACAGATTTAGGCAAAACGCACACTCTCAGCTGAAAACCACTAGCAATGTGCTGACCACACACACAAACATGCTTAATGCAAGGAAAATAATGCCCTCTCCAATAGGTGTGTTGAAAGTCTTACTTAGAAGAGGAATCCAAAATACTTCATACATGGGCAAATCCACTGCCCTGCTGTTTTGCTGTGGGCAGAACAGGAGGGGGGGGGTGGACACAGGTTTTTCTTCTTTTCCCTCCCATCAACAATTATTATTTATTTGATTTATATCCTGCCCTTCCTTCCAAAGAAGCCGAGGGCAGCCAGGAGAGGAAGCTAACCACACCAGCCCCAGGGTTGGCGGAGAGTTGCCCCATTTCTGCAGGGGTGCCAGGAAAATGGCGCCTATCCCACCCCTTACACACCCCGTAAATATGCTAAAGTTATTATGACAATCAGAACTTCTGCCAGGGTAAACAAAAGAATGCATCTTATATCTTCTTTTTAAAAAACAACAGGAAAATCTTGTTAAACTCACCTGTACCACATACCCAATTTAATTTGTTTAAACTTGGAACATAAAAGACTTTAATCTGACCTATCTATCTCTGCTGATTGCTTTTCTGGGAAAGTGTTATCTTTTAGGCCACTCTTAATGGGTGTCATTTAGGATTAACAAAAGCTAGCCAGCATCCAAAGATGGGGGGGGGGGAACCCCCAAATCATCCTTCCTGAATAATTCATCTTTCTAAATAAAATAAAAAAAGTATTCCAAGTGTGCCTGAAAGCACAAAGGGAGGGAAAGTTGACAGATTTCCCCAGGGAGGGGACTCCATCATGGAGATGCCACTGCAGGAAAGGCCCCACCTTCCATAGACAAAAGGTCTCCCACGTCTGCTCTTGTGGCTCAGCTACCGGGAACTGAAATGCCTGAAGTGGATCAGCATTGCCAGTGCTTTTTATTCAACCTCTCTCTCTCTCTCTCTCTCTCTCTCTCTCTCTCACACACACACACACACACACACACACAATAAACCACAACACAAATGCACACAAACAGAATTGCAGCATGAACACAACTAGGAAGTAGTCAGCCAGACCATACATCACTCTATTAGCCATTTAAGAAAGCAACACGTTTCACTTTTAGGCACTATTCACAGTGCAACCTCCTGTATGTGTACTCAGAAGAAAGTATCATTAAATGCAAAAGGACTTGCTCCAAGGTAAGCGTGTACAGAATTTCAGCCTTCATTTTCAACTACTTGGTGGAGTAGAGTCAGTAGCTACCTCTAAGACAAGTGACAATTCAGCACTAAAACAGGAAACGTGTTTTAGCCATAGAAGAGGTCTCAGCCAGGAGCAGCACTGCTCGCAGGAAAATGTTCACATGCTCATCCAGCCATCATAACAAATAAGGAATGTTTTATAAAATGTGCAGAGGCCACTGTCGCAATACTGGGTGCTTTGGTTTTATTTGCAAGTGAAACACAACACATCTGAACAAACCTATTTCAAATCACTAGATGCCCCATCCAATTAAAAATGTATTTCAGATAACTCTGGGACAGGCAAGGGATACAGCTGTGAAGCAACCTAGGCATCTCTTATGCTGCTCCAGTCTTCGCATGCATATCATGAGCCCGTTTATTCATTCCAGGCATAGGAGCCAACTCCCAGGGGCCGAGGTCCCTTTGGCTTCCCCAGTAAAATATTTGAAGGCCCCCCACAAAGTTAATGGGCATTGCCATTCAAATTGTGTGTGTGTGTGTGTACCCTATGTCACATGATTGATTGTGTGGGGTGGGGCTTACCTGGTGCCCCCAATATTTTTTTCAAGTTGGCACCCCTGGTTCTAGGCATCTTGAAGGGGCTTACTGGGGTCCTGCCTGCTGGCCCTGCTGCCAACCTCCTCACGTGCAAGTGCAGTGTTTGAATGGAGCCCCTCCCTCATTTTTCAGAGCCCTGGATCACATGACCCTCTGTGCATTCAGGTGTAGACATGCAGCCTCTGTATAATGAACATATGGAGGCTGGAGATGGGGCCAGGAGGCACAAGCCCAATCATATTCAAATCATACACCAGCAAATTCAGGTTGTGCCATTGTAGTCGATTGTCATGTCTTACACAACACACTTCCCCGAAAGATTGGACTTTTGTGATAAGGGAAGTGACAAGAAAAATGCATTAGAAAGTGTATGGTAATATTTGCTTTGATGCAACGTCATTTACCCTGCCCCCTCCAAAAAAGCAAATTAGAGTTAATGCTTGTGAAATAGCCAATGTCTGACACATGTCCTTGTTATTTTATGAAAGAGCCAAGAATACATTTTCAAATAAAATAAATCAAGAGAAATGCTCAACAAGCAGGTGATCTGAAGAGCCCCCAATGAGGTTACGGGGGGGGGGGTTAAAAAATAAAACGCAGACCCTGTTCTGTCTATCCTGGCATTTGCCTACCTAGTAGTACTAACTATGAATGCACAGGCCTTTTAATTTATTCACATTTGACTGATATTTTAATTCAATGTTGAACAGTGTTTCATACTTGTACCAGCTGACAAGTAATGGTATTTTATAGCTGGCAGCATGCAACAGCTATTTAGTACTTATCTGTCTTTGTTTGTTAGCATGTAACTGGCTGCACTAGATAGCTTTTGAGATTTTGCATCTAATTCCTGCCAAAGCAATCAGCAGACTCCAAGTTTCAAAGATTCCCATTCTGAAATAAAATTCCACATTCAAATTAAAAATAGAATTGCAATGTAAAACTTCCAGTGGCAAAATTTAATGGCATAAAAGTCATAACTCTGCAAAGGAGAGACAACATCAAAAAGCACAACAGTTCTAACCAAATCATATACAAGTCATGCACAGAACACCCAACTATCATCAAGTGATTTACTGATAGGCTCCTATGGAAAAGGCTGGCAACAGTATGGTAAACAGCAGCAATGGAACAGGTTAGTAAATGATCACACAAGTCAGAGAGCAAGGAAGGGAACCACTTGAAGGTTTAAGAGGCGGAACAGCGAAGTAAAATGGAAAACACAAAAGTAATTTCTCCTCCCTAACAAATAAGCACCTTGGAAGGCAACACAGCTGACATTCATCTGAACAGCTAGGAACCTATCTAAAGTCTGTACATCAAATGTTCAGATCGATCCCGTTGGTGTGTTTACATAGGAATATCCCAATAGGAGACTGAACGGTGAACACGAAGTTGAAAAGATTAAGCATTTTAGATGAACAACGTGCAGATGATAAGAGGGCTTGCAAGACACATCTGCACCAACTTATTAATTGATTGATGTGCTGCAGTTTCAGAATGGAATACTCAAAGGATGTGTAAGCCAATTCGCTAATTAGGATCAAAGAGGGTTGAAATTCTCATAGCGGGAGCTTAAATAGAAGCCCGCAAATAGTCCAACATACCTCATGAAATTTTTAAAAGGGCTCTAGCACTCAGGTCTTGAACATAAATCAGTGCCTGCGCCAGACTTCCCATAAAGCTGCGCTCTCTCCTCCAGGACTTCTAAGTGCTTTGATAGGAATGCAAATCGGATCCAACAAGGTTACAACGTTTATTATCTACCTCGGGACAGTAAATTATCAATGTCTTTTTAAAGGCACGAATATCTCCAGTGTCCTACAAAAGGAGGCTCCTTGGCCCGCCATTGCGCTATGTACGCAGAGAATCAGCGGTCACTCACCTGCAAAGAGGCGACCCCGGGTGACGGGGTGGGACGGGGGAGAGGAGGCTGGAGAGTCCCTTTGCTCTTAAAGAGGCAGTAACAATTCAGGAGGGATTAGGGGAGGATCGACTGTGTACAAATCAGAACGGGCTGGGCCAGCAGAGGTGATCTGCTTGCTCGCCACGAAGGATGGGACCCCTGCAAAGGTGGGGCAAGGAGAAGCTACCCTGGGACGGGGGGGGAAGGGGGGTGCCGTCGTTTTAGGAAGCACTGGAGGATCAGCTACCTGCACTGCCTCTTATCACATAGAAGGGGAATATTAGGGGGTCATCTTCAGGTCAGGAGGGAGCAGATCCCCACCAGCGAGCCTTTCCCTCGCCTCCGCCGGCTTGTCTAAAGCGTGGGGCTGCCCTGTCTACGGGGAGAGGGAGGGGAGGGAGCCCTTCGACGTGCAAAGCCGAGCCGAGCCACTTACTCGCGCAGCGCAGCGCCCGCTGCTGCACGGCCTCCCCGCACAGGTCGCACCAGCCCCTCCAGAGCGCGACGGCTTCGAAGCGGTGCCCTTCGCCCTTCTCCTCCCGCACGCGGGGGTCCCGCGGCTGCTCGAAGATGGTGCGCACGTCGGGCAGCAGCCGCGGCGCCGCGGACCTCAGGCGCAGCCGGTGGTGGTGCTGCGGGTGCGGGTGGTGCGGCAGCCCCGAGCGGGCCGGCTTGGCCGCCGTGCCCGGAGACGCCGGGGCCTCGCGGGGGGTGGCGGGAGCCCCGAGCGCCGGCCCGTCGTCCGGCGGGGCGAGCGGGACGCCGTCGAGGAACGCGTCGGTCCTGGGCTGCGCCTCGGGGCCAGCGGCTCTTCCGAGGTGCTGCCTCCAGACGGCGGCGGGGGCGCACGTCGCGTCGCGCCCGGGCGCAGCCTTCCCGTCGTCGCCCCACTGCGCCATGCTGCCCCCCTGGGCGTGGGGCTGCTCCTGCTGCGCGGGCTCGGACGCTTGCCTGCGCCGGGGCTGCGGCAGCGGCTTCAGGTCATTGGCAGCGGAGCGCTTGAGGATCTTCTTCCTCTCGTTGGCGCTGAGGCT
This sequence comes from Podarcis pityusensis, assembly GCF_964106645.2. NCBI lineage: Eukaryota > Metazoa > Chordata > Lepidosauria > Squamata > Lacertidae > Podarcis > Podarcis pityusensis. The sequence continues at coordinate 39,654,416 of NC_138030.1, forward strand.
CTGCAGGAAGCGCTGCTGCTCCTTCTCCAGCAGCAGCGGGTAAGGGTACTGCCCGATGGCCGGGGAAGCCATGGCCATGGCGAGCGGGCGGGCGGGCGGGCGGGCGGCCCAAGCAGCTCCGACCTGCCGGAGGGTGGCCGGCAGCGCAGGCGCTCTTAAGAGGGACCTGCAGAGGCGGCGGAGAGGGTGGAGCGAGCGGCAGGCAGAGGGCGGGCGGGCGGCCTGTCTCCAGCCGCGGCTCTCAGCTGGGCTCCTCCGGCTGCACACGCCCTTTGCGCCGCCGCCGCGCAGTCCGGCGCTCACCTCGAAATCCTCGCCAGCTGCGTGGGAAGGAGAGCGGATCACAGCTAGAGCCCGCGGCAAGGGAGAGAAGAGAGCTGGCCGCCCGAGAAAAAGACTCGCTCAGTTGTTTTAAAACCCTAGAAAAGCAAGGAACTCTTCTTCGTACAGAACGGCAGCGCCCGTTTTCTGCGGATGTGTAAAATAGCAGTAATAAAATAAGGGCGCCTCTGTGCATGTGCAGAGTGCTTTCACACACACACACACACACCCTTGCCGTCTGCGGTAACAAGGGAAGCTTCCGGAGCGCACTGGAAGCTGGTCCGTTAGGGCGAATAGGGCATTGCCCCACCAGTCCGAGTCCACCCCCACCTGCCAGCCCTCTCAGTTACAGCCAGTGAGTGGCTCTGCCTGTCATTGTAGATCTTCCTGCCTTCCACCCGACCAGTCCTGGTGGGCAGCAGTCATCACTGGAACAGGTGAGGCTATGAGTTCTCAGAAATTCTGAGCCCCATCCTGTCTCCCTTTGGAAAGTAAGCTTAGCTCCCATTCTCCTGAAAGGCATAGGCTCTGCAAGGAGTGTGGAGGGCATTTCAGGACAGAGACATCAAGGGACACTTGACTTACGCAATTCTAGCCCAGGTGGCAGAAAATGCATTATGGAGGAGCCAGGCATAGTTGCGCTCAGACCCTTTCACCTTCATGCCTAGTGAACCTGCTTATTCACTTCCAGATCAGGGTCTCCCTCCTTCGCAGAATGTGCTGCTTGCTCCACAGAAGTGTAAGCAGGTCCCACATCCTCCAGAAATTGGTCAGAGGCACAGCGCTGAACATTGTGGTGCTGATAGGCATTCCCAAGGTAACTAACCCCCAGCATGGGCAGCAGTTAGCACCTACACACGGGCCACTCCTGACACCTGCCCTGGCCCCTCTTTGGAAAATGCATTAGGGAGCTACCATTTTTAATTTCCCACAATGCCCTGGAGGGATGTTGCACCCAGGGCATTGTGGGAAATTAAAACAGCAGCCCCTGGTCCCAACCATACTGGAGTTGACCCTGCTACCACTGATCCTTTTGACTGTCTGCATTTGTCTTCTAACAGCTCGTTTGTGTTCTAACAGCACTAGCAGGCAAGTTTGGCTTAATCAGCCAAGCCAGGATAGACATTCTCTTACAAACTCTAGCTTGTGCTGCCTCTGGATCATGTAAACTTTATGCAGACCTAATTGCTTACTCGGCTCAGCTAATTTTGAGGATTTAAGCGAGCCCTTTCAGGGAAATTCCAGGCTGTGTAAACACCAAGATAAAGAATCTGCCTCTTAGAGCTAACATGCTGGATCTGCCTTTCCACCCAAAAGTGAAAGTTTGCAGAGGAAAGTAGATATCACAAAATGAGAGTGACAGCAATCACACCTATAATGCTCCCTACTCTCAGGGAAAGGGAACCAACAGTTCTGGACACACCACACTCAGTAACCTCTCACTGCACAACCTTAACCCCCCACCTCCAAATAATGCCACATGTCAGTATTACTTACAACAATTGCATTTCCCCTCTGCTCCCCCAATACACAACAGGCCCTCCACGAATGGTCATGGATACAGAATTCCCAAAGAATGAGTAGGATCACATCATATACAATTTGTACATATAAAACAGTCAATAAGGGATCAAACATGTCCTATGAAAAAAGGTTCGGGAGTTTTTAGTTTAGAGAAAAGGTAAGGGGTAACATGATAGAAATTTATAAAATTCTGCACTGCGTGGAGAAAGTAATAATAATAATAATTTTATCATTTATACCCTGCCTACCGGGCTGGGTTTCCCCAGCCACTCTGGATGGCTCCCAACAGAGGACTAGAAACAGAATAAAACTTCAAACATCAAAAACTTCCCTGAACAGGGCTGCCTTCAGATGTCTTCTAAAAGTCAGATAGTTGTTTATTTCCTTGACATCTGATGGGAGGGCAATCCACAGGGCGGGCGCCACTACCGAGAAGGCCCTCTCTCATAACACTAGAACTTGTAGATATCCAAAGAAATTGAATGTTGGAAGATTCAGGACAGATAAAAGAAAGCACTTTTTCAGACAGCACAGCTCAACTATGAAACTCGTTCCCAAAGGAGGCAGTAATGGCCACCAACTTGTTGTTGTTGTTTAGTCGTTTAGTCATGTCCGACCCCCTGGACCAGAGCACGCCAGGCTTTGATCTTCTTGCAGTCCATGGGACTCTCAAGAGTCTCCTCCAGCACCATAATTCAAAAGCATCAATTCTTTGGCGATCAGCCTTCTTTATGGTCCAGCTCTCACTTCCATACATCACTACTGGGAAAACCATGGCTTTAACTATACGGACCTTTGTTGGCAAGGTGATGTCTCTGCTTTTTAAAATGCTGTCTAGGTTTGCCATCACCTTTCTCCCAAGGAGCAGGTGTCTTTTAATTTCGTGACTGCTGTCACCATCTGCAGTGATCAGGGAGCCCAAGAAAGTAAAATCTCTCACTGCCTCCATTTCTTCCCCTTCTATTTGCCAGGAGGTGATGGGCCCAGTGGCCATGATCTTCGTTTTTTTGATGTTGAGCTTCAGACCGTATTTTGCGCTCTCCTCTTTCACCCTCAATAAAAGGTTCTTTAGTTCCTCCTCACTTTCTGCCATGGGCCACCAACTTGGATGGCTTTAAAAGAGAGTTAGACAAATTCACAGAAGACCAGGCTATCGATGACTACTAGCTGTGATGGCTATGCTCTGCCTCCTTAATGCTTCTGAATATTCGTTTCTGGAAACCACAGGAGGGAAGAGTGCTGTTGTGCTTGGGGGCCACTTGTGGGTTTCCCATAGGCATCTGGCTGGCCCCTATGAGAACAGGATGCTGGACTAGATGGCCCACTGGCCTGATCCAGCAGGCTCTTCTTACGTTCTTATGTTTACTTGTTGAGAGCATCTTAGGGGAACAATTCAAGCCCAGTGCAGGGAGATCCTATGGTCATAGATACGACATAGTACAGCGCAAGTATTCATTTAATTCTGAAGGCTAGCAATTAAATGAAATAGTGTCAAAATGAAGAATATATACTCTGCTTTATTGGCGTCTCTTCCTTCTCTAGCCATGCATTGTGCTTCTGTAGAGTTTGCCAGAGGGAAAGGAAGAACCATTAGATTAGAACCATGTTGAAGGAGTTTCCTTAAGTAAGGCACTCTCTGAACAAACAGCAGATACTCAAATCACCATTGTTGGGTCCTGCAATAAATATGATTGTTTTAAAGAAAAGGTTTAAAACATATATATTTGGGTCCCAGAGGTTGCACTTTACATTGTGTTCATGTTTTCAACTACTGTGAGAACTAAACGATGAGCACAATTTCAGTGTATTAGCTGCAGGACATAGAGATGTATCAAATACAAAAAAAAGAGGGGAGCATAAGCAGAAATAAAAGCAAACTTCATAGGAATAGCAGAGCAATACAACTGAGACCATTTAAGCAAGTTTAAAGAGATGCAAAATAGATTGGGGTTGGGCCAAATGAGTACATTTGGAATTTTGAGAGGGTGCTCCTCTCCTGCTGCTTCCTTCATCTCTCCCCCTGGGACACCTCCTCTCAGACAGGCAGAGAGAAACATGCACAGAGAGATTATTTGCTTTTCCATGGGATCTGGGGAACAGTCTGATACTCTGTAAAATACAAATGCATGATTTTACACAGGGTTCCCCCAAAGCCATTATTAAATTAAGGTTTACATTAGTAGATTGCAGGCGGGGTGGGGGAAAATCACAGGTCTGGTGCTGGCCAGTGCCACAAAGACACAGGTCCTCATGGATCTTCATGACTTTTACATATGATGACAAAGGAATCATAATGACGCATCACAGAACATATAAGTAAGCACAGAGGTGGCCTATGATTTGATGGTGGTTTTTCAGGGAAATCTTGGGGAAAATGGTGACAATCCATAAGAGTCCATGCCTCAGATCCATGTTTTTGTGCAACGGCAGCACTGGAAAGCACCAGATCCATGATTTTTATAGTTTAGTAGCTGGAGACAGACAGATGTGATTTGCTGGTGACTGGACCCATGGGGAAAATAGGCAATTTCTAGAGGCTCTGTTTTGCTGGATCAGACTTGGGTGTGCATGCATGCACATGGTTTCTCTCTCTTTCTCTCTCGGGCAACTACATTTTCCCTGTTCCCCAACTCCTACAACACTCCTCTTTCTCCCCCCCCCCGCCTCCGTTTCTGTGTTTCCCCAATAGCTGCCTTTTCCTTCCTTACCTCCTCATTTGCTTCACTTTCTGTTGACTGCTGAACCTTCACAAGCTGGAAGAGGAAGTAGGAGACAGCATCACACTTCCAGCTTCTTCATTCAGTGTTCTGTACACTTTTCAAGTGAGGGGGGGAAAGAACCACATTTGCCACTTCATGAGGAAGGGGGCAATGAGTGGGGCAGGGGAACTGAAAGGCTTGGAAGGTACATGGGGATGTCCTCAAAGACACCACTGCTCTCATGGTTGCCACAATGACAACCCCATAAATTAATTAAATAACAAAAATGGTCTTTCAGTTTTGACTAAACACACATAGGACAGATGGGTACATTGATTTTATTGTCTAACTAGATGCTTCATTTACACTTACAGCCAGCTTATGTCTGATTTTTTGCCACTCATTATCATTTCAGAACACTTCTAGCCCAGCACGATGGATATTATCATTGAGAAGAGTTGGAAAGGTCAGCTCAGAATGGGATCTAACCTCTTAGACCTGCCTTTCACATAAACTGGGTAAAGTACGGAATAGCGAGATGAATTCTCCATTTCCCCTATATTACAGGTAACTGGTCTCAAGGGAATGAATGACCCAAGACAAGGACAAATTTTGGAGTCTTAACACAGTAAATGTTCGTCTAAGAGGAGGAGCATAAGACAAATCAGATGGATATTTCCCCCTGCAAGCCATGAATATCTTTAAAATAGTTAATCCATCAGGCACATTTGAAAGAATGTTTGCCATTTCACACTGAGTCACAAATTCAATACAATCTGTCTTTAATTAGCAATTTGCCCTTTAGATCTCAATTCTATAGGGGGAAGACCACAGCTGAGAGCAGATTATTAGCTCTGACAGCCGAGGAAGAAAATCTGATTTATATGACTGCTCTGGAAAACAGAGTGTGGCCTGTTAGCACCCATGTACAGATGTTTAAGTTAGAATCTGACAATATGCTTGTGGGCCACCATTGGGAGAGTAGCAATTTGTTGACTTTGGATCAAGGAAGAGTCATATTTTATCCCTAACCATAAACTCACTGTTCCTAAATGAAGGTCAGAAAAGATTATGGGTTAGCCAATGTTAGTCTTACTCAAGAGTAGATAATTGAGCCTGCATTACTTAATAATAAATGAATGTAAGTTACTTAAATGCATTGATGCCAATGGAGCTACTCTGAATATGGCTAACATTGGGCATCATTCTATGAAAAGGATGTCTGTAACTGGCTAATGTGATAGAACTTACTGAATATATTGTATCCAAGATATAGTAATTTGCATTTATCAGTATACAGTACCAGTAGCCACTAGGCTCTAACTCGTGTTTCAGTGTTTTACAATAGGATTTGTACCCTAACTTTAAGAGAGATGAGCTTCTGTCATTCATATCCAGCCATTATTTCCTCCCCAAAGCAGGATAAATACAGAAGGACTACTCTTCCTTCAGGAAGATGTTATATACCATGGGTAGGCAAACTAAGGCCCAGGGGCCAGGGCCGGCCCAATCGCCTTCTAAATCTGGCCCGCGGACGGTCCAGGAATCAACGTGTTTTTACATAAGTACCTCGGGTTAAGTACTTAATTTGTTCCAGAGGTCCCTACTTAACCTGAAACTGTTCTTAACCTGAAGCACCACTTTAGCTAATGGGGCCTCCCGCTGCCACCGGAGCATGATTTCTGTTCTCATCCTGAAGCAAAGTTCTTAACCCGAGGTACTATTTCTGGGTTAGCGGAGTCTGTAACCTGAAGCATCTGTAACCTGAAGCGTATGTAACCTGAGGTACCACTGCGGAATGTGTGCTTTTATTTAAAATGCATCTCTGGGTTATTTGTGGGGCACAGGAATTTGTTCTTTTTTCCCCTTCAAAATATAGTCTGCCCCCCCCCCCAAGGTCTGAGGGACAGTGGACCAGCCCCCTGCTGAAAAAAGTTTGCTGACCCCTGTTGTAGACTGCATCCTGTTTCAGAAGTGAAGAACAGCCTTTACTCCTGGAATGTCGGGGGGGGTAGAGTTGAAGGGTGATACTCTGATTGCAATATCAAATACGTTTCCCTGTATTTCTGCTGTTCGGGTTAAGAGTGCAGTTACTTATGTAGCCAAAATAGCACCACTCACCCAGAAGAGGAGGTATCAGCAGGCATCGGGGTGGGCTGGGGTGGGGGGTGGAAGACAAAAAAATCTTCCTAAGGAAGGAAAACTCTAAAAATACCCAATGAGAACTAAGTATGTGCAATGGCCATGGAATTGGAGGTGGGGAGATAAAACCAGATGAGAGGAGGAATGGAATGGAGTAGCTGGAATTCTGAGCAGGGGGCACGCCTCCACACTGCAACATTTTGTTGCAGATTCCACTGTCGTCACTATAATTGTGAGACCTGAGCCCGGAGAAAGTTTCGGATTTCCAAGCCCTAACTGAAGCGAACATCTAAATGTAATCCTCCTCATGAATATCACAACATTCCCAAGGGGTCAGAGCTCTAAGTGGCTGCTAAACTGACCTGAACTCTCAGCCAAGGGTGGGGGGGAAATCACCCAATTGTATCCAGATCCAATTTTTGCAGTTTTGAGTCTCTTGTGATGTTCTGCCTGTTACAGGCCTAAGTGCCAGCTGGTTATTTTCATTGTGAAATTTGGGTTTAACTGGGAAAATGGGTCGGAAAAATAGTTTTATTTTCAATTTCTTTCACTATTTCAAATGAGAGTTAAGGAATTTCCCCAGTTGTCCGCTCCCCGTTAATTCACTTAACTCATTGTTCAACCCAGAGGAAGTTCCCTCTCTAGAAGTTCCTTTCCAGTACTTGAAAGCATAGAGTCACACACTGGTGGATGTGGATTTGAGAAGTCTAAATTGGGAACTTTTCCAGAGATCAGGCTTTTCTAAGAGATGCTGCACTATGAGGAACTGTCTTGTGCAATACAATCACAATGGCCCTCTATTGGCACACAACATCTTGAGTCTTGTTCATACAGAGTTTAAAGCCTTGAACTTTTAAGTCCAGGGATCTTTGCAGTTAGCAAGGCACACTAAAGAAACTTGCTGATACTAGCACAGAAAGAAAAACATACTAAAACACAGCCATTATGTAAAAAAAAAAACCATGGTGGTGCTTTCAAAGAGGAAGGAAATCACAATTTAATAGATTTTGTTGAAATAATAAAGCTCTAGGTCTGGGGTGGTGAACCTCTTTCAGTCTGAAGACCTTATGGTAAACCTTTCACGGGTCACATGACAATGTTGGGTGGTGCTGAGACGAAAGTGGGTGGAACAGTGGCTGTTCCTGTACCACAATAGGCTACATTCCAGCCATGCAAAAGTCAGAATTTTCTGCACTCCTCAAGCAAGGCAAGCAAGAGGCCTTATCATACTCCAAGGGCAGAAGTATTTGAGGTGGGCACAGACATGGGGTGCAGTCTGGGGACAGACCTGTATTCAGCTCCTAAGTCTGAAGTCCCATCCCCCACCAATTTAGGGGTTTTCCATAAACATGGTTGTGAACAGAGGTGTAGTGTTCATTTATTTCATTATACCCCCTCTTCTTTCCAAGTTCAAGGCTGCATGCATGGTTCCTCTTCCTCCTCCTCCTCCTCTTTTTAAAATCCTCATTCAGAATTAATCCTACCTGTGAGGTGAAGTTAGGCTGAGAGATCGTGGCTGGCCCAAGTTGGCTTCACAACTGAGTGGAGATTTGAAGCTGGGTCTCCCTAGTAGTCCTTGTCCAATGGGACAACCACCATGCCACACACACACACACACACACACACACACACACACACACACAGGCTCTGTAATTAGTAACAAATGTAGTGAGCATTACAATGTGTTCATTTTGTTTCAAAAGCTGAACAAAGTCAAGGCAGCCATTCCCACGACGATGTTAAAATATGTAACAATCCCTAGTAAGGCCAAAATATTAAAATTAAAAAAACTTTTAACCACAAGAAACAGCCATCGTAATCTGGGGGACCGGGCTCACGTCTCTGCTCCTCCACATGCAGCTGCTGGGTGACCTTGGGCTAGTCACACTTCTTTGAAGTCTCTCAGCCCCACTCACCTCACAGAGTGTTTGTTGTGGGGGAGGAAGGGAAAGGAGAATGTTAGCCGCTTTGAGACTCCTGAAGGGGAGTGAAAGGCAGGATATCAAATCCAAACTCCTCTTCTTCCATTTCAGGATTTCCATGAACTGCCACAGGCAGGGATCCTGCTGGCAGCATTTCAACCCACTCTGGTGGAGTGTCATTGGCATTACTCTGTAAGCAGATGTCACCAAGGCTGGGTGGAGGGACACCTCTGTTCAAACCCTTCCTTGCCTCCAGCCTGACACAAAGGGGGTTTCGACTGCAGACTAAAAATATTAATACATTTGCATGGGATAACTATTATTAAAAGCAGTCTTGGCTGGATTGAAAAATAAATCTTCCCATCCCAATTCTTTCAAGAAACGTTGCATAAAGTGTGGAAGTCCAGATTTCCACTGAGCATTACCTGGCTAGCTGAAATGATTCATCTCAGGACTGATTAATAGTTCCCTTTCACTTGTACACAATGAGTCCTGTTGTTGTTGTTGTTGTCATAATGAGGCTGTTTTGCCTTATGCCAAATACTGCAGTACCCGCTACAGTCTTTTCACTTTTGCTGTTCTCACATGGATATTGTCTTTTGCTAAAATGTGTGCAAAACAGGATGCAATACTTCAGAGGTCCACCAGTCTCAAGCTTATGAAAAGAATATTGTCAATTACTTGTTTTCTCCACTAAACTGGGCACCTTATTATAGAAGAAAAAATAAGACCTGTTCCTTAGCAAACACTCATCAGCTACTTGTAGTTCCATTTCTACTCTGAAATTTTTCAAGATGCCTGCATATCATTTTTTTTTTATCTAATAAATTTTCAGGTATCAACACAACACAGGTATCTATGGGTCTTTAGCATGTCTCCTTTCTCTTGCACATCATAAAACACATGCTCTGTGTTGCCTCCCTTCTTTCATCTAGGAACTTATCTAACCTCCCTCATGCATCTATCTTTTCAACATATAATTGCTAAAGACCTAAGCCCTACTCATATTTATTTCTGGATCAGTCATTTGGTTTTATTCTGCGCAGAAAGTATGCTTTGTTCAGTGGGAAATGGTTGCATTTCCATGTGTCAGCATATTTGTGTACATGCCAAGAAAGACTGGTTGGAAACTCTGGTTAATGTACTCCAGCAAACTCAGCAGAGCCACACAGCACAGTAATCAGATATTGAAAAATTATAAAGAAGCTTGTGAAATAATCAGTTATAAAAGAACAACAACAACAATACTAATGCACAGTTTATAAGTTTCTTGTACAGACATTCCAACGTTTATCTGAGTCAGAAGGGTAAATACTGCTTATGAAAGAGTAATCATTAAGAACAAGCCAAATGTACCTGACAAAAAGAGTTCTATTTTCTGCACATTAAAGGAATGTTTAATGTGCAATTGCTACTTTAAGGCAGTTTAGCTTTGACAGTGGTGTAGTGCTTTAGAAAGCTCTTCCAGGGAGGCCAAGAGAGATTCCACATCAAAGTATTTGCTGATGTAAAAATATTATTCCACTTAAGACGGAATCGACAAAGCAGTGTAGCTTGGCCATCTCCATTTAATTTCCATGGAGCAATAGTACAAGAACAAATGAAGCTACTTTAATAGGGCAGTTCCATTGTGACAAGAGTGCCCACAGGCACCAGCGTAACATTTAAGTAAAAAAAAAAACCAAAACAAAAAAACCCCCAACCTAGAATCGTAGGACAAACATGACACAGAAGTGGGCTTCTATTGTAGATACTGGCTTGTGGTCAACAGCTGCTTTATCAGGAGTGCAAGCATCAGCTTCTTAGGCTACCACCCTTACACATTGCCTTCAACAATAATTCATTTATTAGAGCTAGCCAAAGCAATAGTAAGAAAATGAAGGGCAACTCTGCTCAGTGAAGAACCACCCTTTCAGAGATCAGTCCTGTCAGCCTTGATCCCTCGTTTTCAAGTGGTGATGGGAATGACTGGGCTGAGGTGAGAAACACCACACATGAAATCCCAGAGGCTGATTGCTGGGGATTTCCCCTCAAGCTTTTGAAACAGCTTATTGTGGCTGGGAAATCTGTAAGCAGAATCTTTCTTCCAAATGCAGTTTGCCCCTTGCTGGGTAGGGGTAATGAACCAGAGTGAGCAAGTAACCAAGCAAATCTACAAAGTACAGCACAACTCTAAGGATTTCTATTTAATGTGATCCCAGCTGCAGCATCAGAAAGTGAAAGACAGACTCAGTCATCGCTTCTGAGTCTGAATTCAGGGAGGGAACATGAAGTCTCTTTAGATCATGTTGATAAAGGGGCCCTGTCAGGTTGCCTCAGAGTGAGAAGTTTTGGTTGCTCAGAGATGTGGTAGAGTCAGCATTTCATGCCAAGAATATGTATTATGAGGTGTGCTATTTAAAAGTCTTGGGATAGGCTACATTATTGTGTTATTAAAACAATGGGGGCAGTGGGGGAGAACAGTGGTCAAGGCTTTTCTTCTTCTTCTTTCTTTTTAAACCTAGCTCGCATCACAAAGTGCTTTAATCTGAGGTCTTCAAGCATGGGGTGTCTTCAATCTGTCACTATTTTGCAGGTGGGATTCAAGTGCATAGTGGCAAATTCAGGTTACGTAATTAGAATGGGTCTGATGCTCTTGCATAGCAAACCTACTTCTAAACAAACACACAGAGTTTGGGCAGTAAAGAAGGTGACAGGAAAATGTGGGATAACAATTGCTTGATGTGACATTGTATACCATTCTCCATAAACAAATCAGACTGTGTATTTAACAAGCAGGTTGTCTGGAAGCAACCATAGAGCTACTTCCAGATGAGAATAAACTCAATGGTGCTGGTGTGTGTGAGAGAGATACTGAATGGCACAGCCATGTGGGTAGGGACCAGATATATGGGTAGATCTTTCCAGAAGATTGGTTCCCCAAGGATGCCAGTTGGATAAGAAAGATCCACACATTTAACCCCACTTCACATGGTGGTTTCATTCACATACCCTTCCCAATATGATGAGACCACATTGCAGGGAAACAGCGCTACCGCTCCCCAGCTTCTCCAGCTACAAATATTCAAATAATATGCTGTTGTTCCCATACTTTGAAGTGACCATCCCTTCATTTTAACCATCTCTGTGTTGGCTTCATAGTTCCAAGTCTGTCGACTAGGCCGGTCACCAGGGTTACCGCCTGGTAGCAGGTGCCTGCTCTGAAGATTCATTGTCACTCGGCAGAGGTAGCATTATTAGCACAGAAGGGAAATTAACAGGCCATGGACAGTGATTTATCTCTAAGGGGTGGGAGAAAGGGCAGCCAAGGGAATGCCTTTCCTTTCTAAACCATCCACTTTCCCAATTCTAAAATATTTGCTTTCAGAAAGGGGAGGAGGTGTTGTCATGTTTGGCGCAGCCGTTCAATTTTTCTGCACGCCGCATTTATCATTGAAATGGTTTGCTCCATCTGCAGCGTGGAGACCTTGCATTATGTCTGTTCCCGTCCATTGGGGTTTGGGCCCATAAATCACTTACTAAGCAGGCTGGATAGGGTGCAAGGCAGGGATACTGCATCTGCTTCTCCAATGGCAAATAGCTTCCTGATATCATCTTAATGCTTTGCTCCCCAGAGACCCCTGGGCTTCCTATATCACTGCTTGACACATTGCGGCTGCTGGCACACAGCTGAGTCAGCAGGCAGCCTCTGAGGATTACCCGGGGGCTTGTAAAGCCCAAGGTTAAAAAATGGTAAAAAGGTGCAGAGCACGACAAATCCTTGCAGCCAACATGCCTCACCACTGAGCTAAAATGCTGTTTTCAGCAATACCCATCAGCTACTAAATACTCGGCTTGGCTCCCATCATCTCAGTTTCACTTACCCCCACAGCACACCTCTGAGAAAACAGAGAGTATCAGGCCAAAAGATGTCATTCTCAAATGCATGCCAAGGTACTCCACTGTCCTTTTAAAGAGGAAAAGCTGCTTCAGGAAGCACTGAATGGAAGCAGAGGGGGATTTTTTTGGGGGGGGAGGGAGGAATAAAATGCTTGACACTTCACCCTGCCAGCCATCTTTCCACACCCAACCCACCCATCTTCAGGCAGCTTATTCTGGTTTGTTTGGTGTGTTTTTTTAAGGGAGGAATAATCAGGAAACCAATCTGCAACTAGTCCTGCAACAAGAAGCGTGGCGCTTAGGAATATGCCTTTCCCAAAAGGCTCACCACTCCTGCATACCACTTTGCTGCAGCATAAATAAAATCTGTCTTCTTCATTATCATTCTTGAATGGCTTACACATCCATTAGACTGCATTGGGGGTTTTTCCCCTTTCTTTAAAAGGTCAACTTCAAATATTCAACTTACACAGATATATTGTGCTGTGGCCACTGCTAGTCCTATTCAGAGCAGAGCCGCTGAAGTCAAGGGGCATGACTAACTTGGGTTCATTCATTTCAACTGGTCTACGAAACCCACCGGTTTCCATCTTTAATTTGCAAGAGCAAAATTGCTAACGTGATCCACAGGGCCGCATAGCACAAGCCTTCCTGCTGCCCTCACTCCCCTAACGGTATGGTGCCGTATACCATATCTGAGCCCCCTTTCACTGGATAGGAGGGGACCAGGTGTTTGGCTCTGCCCATGTGGCTGCAGTATTTCATAGAACTGTAGAGTAGGCAGGGACTCTGGGGGTCATCCAGTCCAATGACCTGCAGTGCAGGAATATGCAGGTGACCTATATACTGCATCTCTGCAGGAGAGCACAATAGAGCAGCAGCTCCCATGTGGTTCAGTATGTGTGGTTTAACAGAGCCAGAAACTGAGGGGAAGGGCCACAGCTCAGTGGCAGAGCATGTGCTTTGCATGAGCAAAGTTCGAGGTTCAGTCCCCTGCATCTCCAGGTGGGACTGTCTGAAAACCTGGGGATCCAGTGCCAGGGTAGAAAATGCTGAAGTAGATGTGACTGTACATCAAAAGCAGCTTCTGAGGCAGGTTGAGGAGCAGCTGCTGCTGGGGGTGCAGGGGAGGAAGATGCCCTAATGTAAGGGCACCAGCCCTTGTTGTCCATCTCTAAGGGGGAATCTCCTGGATCACAACCAAAGAATTCTACTTCAGCCTTAGCTTCTCTGTGCTGACATATCTGCTCAGCTGTTTCGTTGTTGCTGTTTTAATCAAAGGAAAGCAGAAGACTCTTTACTTAGCTCACAGCCTTTTGGGATGAAAAAGTTAATACACACACCAGGCCTGGAAGCTTAAGATAAATCAAACCAGAAACCTGGAAGTGTGTTGCTTGCCTGCTCTGCTTTGGGGTGAAAGCAAAACATTTATAATTAAACACACATGCAGCAACAAGACACCTGCCTCTCTCATCCATTTATCCTAATCAATTTTGGCTTGTTTCCAAAAGCGAGCCTGAAATATATCCCGGCCATTTTCTATTTAGTGGGCAACATCTAGAACCATCTGAATCCAGCAGACTAGGAGACAGAGCTGGAACAAATGGTTATGAAAAGAAAAGTTTGGTCCAGTCTTCTAAAGCACTCAGTGCCACTTTGATTAAAAACAAATAAAACCAAACAGTAACCAGTGAGTAAAACAGCCAATAAACTCACCAGAGAAATCAGCCCAAAGCAAGCTGAAATAATAATTAAAATGTTCTTGCAGCACTTGCACAAAGAAGAATACCTTCTCACTCAATACTGAGAGAATTCCAGAGTGCTCCCATCTCCATTCTAACTTGGCATAAAGAAGATATGCATAATTGACCCTGGTTTCCTCCTGAATTTTAAAGATAAGAGCCTTGACCCAGGGTTGGAAGCACACACACAACCAGTACTCTTAACTCAACACTATGATCATTATGCAAGGCAAAAAGTCCTTGAGTGTTTTAAAATAATTTTTTTCCCACTGATTTCCTGTTGTACTTTCAGTAAACATGTCTGTTCTTTATCTCAGGAGATGCAATACAATTGCACTGGTACACACAGGAACACGCCATGCATTACTATTTTATGTGTATGCCTAAAACGTTTAAAAACGTGACCACATCGCTTAAACAATGCAACAGCTCCTTATATCTCATAGATCCCAGGAAAAACTATCTACCGTATTTTTCGCCCTATAGGGCGCACCGGCCCATAGGGCGCACTTATTTTGGGGGGGGGAATAAAGAAAAAAAATTATTCCCCCCCCCCAAGCCCCAAAGAGCAAAGAAGCCATGATCCATCCCGCTCGCTGTCTTGGCTTCGTTTTTAGCCTCGGGGCTGGGGGTCCGGGAGCGAAGGCGAGGTTCTGCTGAACCTCGCCATCGCTCCCGGAGCTTGCGGGGCTGGGGGCAGGGGAAGCCCGAGCTTCCCCCGACCCCAGCCCCCAGAACAGGTCCGGGAGCGATGGTGAGGTTGTGCTCAACCTCGCCATCGCTCCCGGAGCTTCCTGCTATCCGAAGCCTGGGGAGCGCGGCGCTGTAGCCCGCTGTGCACCCCGGGCTTAGGGCAACTCCCGCCAGGCGCCACAGGCTTGTGGATAGCTGCCCTAAGCCGCGCACAGTGCCGCGCTCCCCGGGCTTCGGGCTGCAGGCAGCTATCTGCAAGGCTTCGGAGCCCGCGGGAGTTGCACCGACCCCTCTCGCTCTCCAGGCTTCAGCGAAAGCCTGCATTCACCCCATAGGACGCACACACATTTCCCCTTCATTTTTGGAGGGAAAAAAGTGCGTCCTATAGGGCAAAAATTACGGTATATGCTTAAAACAAAAATACAACCTATATCCTAAACCTTCTACAAATATTTTCTCATCAAAGTAAGTTTTTTTTTGTTATTAAAAATGGTATGTGCACCATGAGCAACCAAGTCTGTATTATGCCCCTTGAACCACTCTAACCAACAGATCAAAAGAAGATAAATTAGTTCTGTTTTCTCAGACGAAGCAGCCCTGACAAGTGGCCACCAATGGGATGGGGTGTGGGTCTCACCTGACTGGCACTTACAGGCAAGGAGCAAGACTTTCTACACAAGACTTCTCCCCGGTAAGTCTTCCTATACAAGGCCAGGTTCCAACAGACAAGCCAAGGAGAGAGAAAAAGAGACATGGCCAAACCAAGCAAGCTCTGTAGCACCAAGGACAGCTCTCCGGAAGTGGACAACTTTCTCCATCATGTTCCATCAAGTCAAACAGAGCCCGTGTGTCTCCATTGGTGAGTGGAGCTCTTAAAGCAACCCTGTCTAACCTTTCAACTCTTACCACCATCCAGATGGGTTCATTGCCATAGTTGTCAAGAAAGGCAGGAAACTGTGAAGGCTTCAGTGCAGAGTTTATTAGTTCCTTGGGGGATTCCAGCTTCCCACATGCCACATCCTACTTTGGTCTCTGTACTGGCATCTACACCTGGCTTGTTTACAGACAGCACTACTATAGGTTGATAATGCCCACTCTCCAGACTTCCGATGTCTCTTTTTTGTAGTTTCTGAGTCACTGCTTGAAGCCTGGGGGACACAGCTTTGGTCCCTCAAACCTAGGATCCTTTTTACATTAGACTACCAGAAAGGGCTCATCAATGAACAAAGGTCAACCAAGGAACAGTATGGTGAGGTATAGTTTACTTGGTTCCGAGTTAAGTATTTCTAGTACTTAACAACAAACATTTCAAGGCAACTGGCTAGCCAGGTTTGGTTCAGTGAGGCTCTAGTGCCCGTTAAAAGTGCATGGCAAGCTTCAAAGTGCCAGATCTCACTGAACCAAGGACAAGAACCTCCAGTTCCATTACTGAAGATTGAAAAGAGTAAGCAAACAATAAAATTTGGGTAGGGGAAAAAATATTTCTCTCTCTCAAAACGTAACAAACACATCAAACACATTTGGTTCTCTATTGAGGTATGCTGGCTAGACAGACCACTCTCTAAAATCCACCTCAAAGTGCTACAGCAGGGAGGTAGAATGCATAGGCATCTTTAAGACTCAACAATGAAGTTTTCTCCCCAATAAGTCTTCAACGATGTGGATTTACCCGCATTATAATTTCAGGCTCTGCAGCCTACTCTCATCCCTACAGTCCTGGTGCAACACCATTTAACCTAGAGAAAGAAAATTAAAAGGTGATTTGGATTAGAGAAGTGGTCACAACTCGCCTTTTGAATGCATACATTTTTTCAGTTTTGGGAGAGCAATGCTTTCTTATCATGCTTAGTACTTTCTCTTAGGCATAGCTTTATATGCTGCTAAAGAGATTTCAGAACCTCTTACCGCTGGATGATGCTATTGTTGAGCTGGAGATTGTGAGCTACTATTTTCATCTGGTCCTGAAGCTCTTGCATCCTGTTCGAGACATACACACAACAAAAAGTACAGTTCAACTTTTTTTTATTTAATTATGCATTTTTAAAATTATTAATTATGGATGACCAAGCAGATGCTCACCAGAACATTGGACAATACATTTTCTTCACCCAGGCATTTACAGATTGTTAATACCATGCCTGGGTGGTATCTGGCTGGTCTGTGGATTGTGATGAATTTCACTATGTTGCTCTTACTGGAGTCATATTCTGTTGCTGTAAACCACACTGGAATTACTGGTGGAAGGTGGCATAGCACGTTTTGAATGTGATAATATATCAACTCACATGACACACACACTGGCCTGAGAGGTGAGGAATATATTTTAAATATGTGCCACACACTAGTTGCTTTTCATCATAAATTATTACAATGGTGCAAAAAAGAAGCACACCCAGAAAACATCCAGACTCCATATGCCTTGACAGTTACATTTGTGTGCACATACCCAAACACCATGTCTTGGTGCTTCTGGTTCATGTAAACCTGTGTAGGTGCAGAATGTGTTGTTTTGCCTTGGAGGATTCTCTGAGGCAACTCATCCAAAGCCTGTCAAGAAAATGAAAAACACCACAGATCACTAGAGGCGTACCAAGCTCTCATCTACACTTGGTACATAAAATTATGAAAAGCGAATTGCCTTTCAAAATGCCAGAATCAAGTAATATATATGGAAGGTCCTACTGTCCATGGAAAATCTTCGGGGGAAGCAAAATGCAAAACAGAGAACAAAAACAATGGAGTACGTACAATGTTCCTTTGCACATACCAGTTAAAAGTGGATCCTATTTGCAACAGGTGGTGTTCAAAAAGTGTCATCCCTATTACTATTACTGTCTCCATTAGGCTAGATTTAGGCAACCATGTTATGCATACAGTAATTGCAATTATGGCTCCATTGCTTTTGATGGGGTGACTCTCCAGTGAACCATTATTTCATTACATCACTGGGTGGAACCCTTGCCCAATGTGAGCCCTTCACAACATAAACAGCTGGTTAGTTGCCTGTCTGATTTAATCTTTTGCTATTGGGGCCCCCCCAAAAAATTAAAGAAATAAACTGGATGTACATTTCCAAAATATAATATAAAAAGCAAATAAAATAAAACCTACATACAGCAACAGTGTTTTATGTTGTGTAGGCTCCTATGGTGTAAGTAATGGGCCCCGCCTGCTCCCCAAAATATCGCTAGTTTGCTCATTTCTATATACAGGGTGCCTACATTCTGCATGGACTGCATGGACATATAGCATATATTCAACACAAAAAACAGTGACAATTTGTTGTTGACAAAGGACAGCTGGACATATAAAGGGTCCTATTACCTTCAGTAGCTTAGGGCCTCATCAAACCTAAATCCGGCCCTGACAGAGTAACAGATGGGGGTCACATTGTAGATTTGGATAGCTGGGACACTTAAAGCAACTGAGGTACAAATTAGGGGTTGAATCTAACCAAGCCACCACAGAATTACTTCATGCAACAGAACTTTCCCTCCCTTCCTCCCCCTGCATTGCTCCCAAATCTGAACCAGAGGCTCAGAGCAGATTGAGCGCACACACACACACACACACACACACACACGGGACAACCCATGGATTAAAGCTATAATAAACTGGACATAAATTTAATTTCAAGTTGCTGGTTTTTGAAATGGTTTGAACAGCAGAAGAAAAAAATCACCACTGTACTTTATCAAGGCAATCCTGGCACCCCGACATCTCTGCACTACAGGAGGCTAAAGATCTGTTCAGCTTCTTCAAGCTCTTCTTCAGGTCAAACACCTTCCTGAAGGGATAAGACAACAAGTGTAGTCAAATAGCTGCTAATTTCTTTTCTTCTAAGGAGGCACTTTGAGCTTAGGTTTCTCTAAAATGGAACGAAGTGCTCAGCCACAAGGATTCATCAGGTCCACAAAGTTCCCCATGGATTCGAATAGCAAAGTCATACAGCATTAATGATGTTCCCAAAAAAATGATACAGTTTTTCCCTCTGAGAAGCTACTTAGGACCCCCACCCTGCCAGGCATCTCATCAAAGCTTCTTCTTTGACAATCACTCCGAGCCGAGTAAGATTGTCTTTCATGAACAGGGTCTTAACAGTGAGTGACTGTGGAGGCCAATTCTGGATCTACACATCCTTCCACAGTGGGGACATCAAAGCAGCCACAACTGATTGGTCATTTTTCACAGCAACAAAGGTGAAATAAATAGGCAAGTGGATTTTATTTTAGAAAGTTACAAACCGCTTTTGGGCGGAAGCCCCTCAAAGCAGAATGCATTAAAAATTAAAACATAATAAAAATAGTAAAATACACAAAGTGAAGGAAACATAGAATTAATTCTATTTCATTCTGCTCTGTGCCTTGGTGGGATTGAGAAAGGAGCTAATAGGGAACTTGTTAAACCAAGAGCAAAAAAGGCAAGTAGAAACAAAGAAACACATATACACAAAAATAACAAGCCCTGAAGATCACAGCACTGCTGGATATCAAGGAACAGTAAATGAAATGATGCAATATGATGTGCACATATTAGTTAACAATATTTATACTGTTCTGCAAGATCATATATCTGCCAAAGCTATACCACGGGTATAAACTGTTAAAATACTAGAAACCAAAACCTATAAAGATATCAGGGAGATGTGTTATCACTGTGAAAACTGTAAACTGTAATTTGGTTATTAACTCAATGAAGTGGATAGATTTAAAGTTAAAAACAGAGCATGAGCTAGGTTCCACTGATTTCAACAAGAAAGGCATGTACAAGCTTCACTCCTTCCCTTTGAAATCAACCTATGTCTACACAGGAGTAAATCATTTAACTCAATGGGGCTTAATCTGAAGTAATTGGATATAGGATGGAAGCCTTAAAGCAGATCATATTCATACTTATCAGGCTTCTTAAAAAAAACAAACCACCTTAAATCTGCAGCAGGATGCAAATCTTTCACTTATGGTATGTACTAGGATGCAACAAAGCTATCTAGTCATTGTATCTACTCATCATCATAATGCAATTATATTTTGCTTCCGCATGATTCAGAGGTGGAACTGATTCTTGAATCTCCTTCCAATGTCATTGCTGCTTAATTTGATTCTGAACCCCTCAGTTTTGACAACCTGTGTGACAGCTTTTGTCACAGCAAGGAAAGACTAATCATGACTAAAGATAGATTCTTTTTCACAACAAAAATCCACACACATTTAATTCCTTTAAATTAAAAAAAAAGTACTTACAATGTGTTTCAAGGCTTTGCATTTCATTTTCTTAAAAAAAAATTATGTTCTAGTTATCTGGAGCAGCTGAAAAGTGCAATGCTGCCTTGTACCATGAAAACGTGTCCAAAAAATCTCCCTGGAGCTCTGGAAGTAAGTTACTTCCACAGTTCCAGGGGCATTTTGGTCTCATTTTCACTGTGCAGAAGCAGCAATATACTCTGGAGTCACTGCAAGCAGCTACTACCTGTTAAAAACAAGTAGCCAGCCCTTAGACCACCTTGTAGAATTTGATGGAGTCCAGAATCTGACAGACTACAAGTCCAACCCACAACTTATTCTGGTAGATGTGGATCAGATGAGTACACTTCAGAAGTCAGTCCCAGTGAAGTCCTCAAGCAACCCTAATTATGATGAGTATCATCAGAAACCTTCAGGCCCTTTGAAACCTGATTGAAAAAGCTGCTGTGTTTCAAAAGCATTTTGCAATTAAACCCCCCCCCCACCCCAGTTGGGGTTGCAGTTACTTCCTTAAGTGACTGCACTTTTCTCCAATGTAATAAGTCAATGCATGACTCTCCATCACCACTGGGCAATTTGCTCTTTGCATTATTCCCCAAACACCCTTTAACATAAAATCATTCTTTCTAAGTGCTGCTCTTTGTCTTAATAATGGCTTCATTCCAATATGAGAAACTTGCTTGATACTGAAAACAAAGAAGTTCATCAATATTCCAACCCAAAGGCTTGGGAAGATTTGCAGTGTGTAGTCCAGTGAAATGAGTACTAACGTCAGCTCGACAGCATGTCTTTGTTTATAATGTCAACTATCCTGATGTGCATTATATCATGAAGGGAAAAATAAACTCTTATGCCAGTTAATTCCAAGATTTCAGAAAGGCACTAGACGCTAATGAGAAAAATGAACACAACTCATTCTGACAACCAATCACAAAGCTAGATACAGAGCTTGAAAAGAAGCAATGTCCCTTTCATAGAAAGGCAATGGGCTGCATCCAACAAAGTCATCCCACTAGCATAAGGACTTTCTCTCCTGCACGATAAGCTTTTTTTCTCCTTTCCCAGCACACCTCCATAACCTCCAATCTGTTTTGGGGATTTCCCCCAGCCCTTTATTCCACAGGGAAAGGAGAGGGAGAGGAAATCCTGTTGCAAAAGTGGAAGCCATTGTGGCAACAAGACAACGTCACTGGATGCAACTGTATTATTGCCAATGAGCATGATTTCACCTGTTTTGTCTCCATGCCATCACTTTGATTCAAAGGTCTTCATTTTGTCTGGAAATGTTTGCTGGCATGGTATAGCAAATTAGGAAAACATGCATTTTGCAGATCCCATAAACACTCTATTCAAACAGAGAACCTCACAAATAGATGAGGTTGACTGAGATACAGATGTGTTAGCAGATGTGAAATTTGTGGGGGTATTGAGTGAGGGGATGTGTCTTGAATGAGTACAATCCTACTTTTGAATTCTGATGTTTTCTAGAACATATTATTAAATTTCATTGCTTTATGTACTATTTTTAATTCTGGTATGTGTGTCTTTTTGTAAAACACTTGTGATCCTTTCGAAAAGGTGGTATATAAATATTTGAAATATAATAAATAAATAAATTTATTGTTGGGGGAGTACTCAAGAGAGATGCTGGAGAGGGGGCTATGAATTTAAGCCTTTGCCCAGCTTTCTGTTGTTGCCCTCCTTATGAGGCTTGGCAGCAAGCCCAGTTGGAAAATCTCCTCCCTGGCAAAAATGTGTTTTGAAGCAGCACAGGACATAACTGTCAATAAGGGGCAGGACTTCTATCCACAGAGGTGATGTAGAATGCAGCTTTCAGCTCCTCTCTTGAACTTCCCTCCTCTTTTCACCTTCCAAATGAAGCGCGTTTTGTCTCTTCTAGGAGGTCTATGTTTATCATGCATGAATTGACCTTATGTGTGTACAATTCAATGATGGTAACATAGCAAACTAGGCTTCCATATGGAATGAGAGCCTGGAATGGGGAAAATTGTGGTATTGCTTTAAGAGTGTTGCACTAGGACTTGGGAGACAAGGAATCAAATCCCACCTTAGTCATGAAGCTCACCTTGGGCCAGCCCCCATTTTACAGTCTAACCTAGCTCCCTAGGGTTGTTGCAAAGATAAAATGAGGAGGGAGAGAACCCCGTATGCCACCCTGAGCACCTTCTAGCAAAGGTAGGATATAGGTGTGTGATGGGATGATGAGCTGCTTGTGCGTAAAATCGTATCCCCTCAGAGTTTGTTCAAGTCCACAAACCTCTGTCTGTGACGGAGCCCCTCAGACATGGCTCCTCTAGTCACTAGCAGATTCCGACAGTGGTTGCTTTCGGAATCGCTTCCAACATAAAAGCTCCTTAACGGAAACACGTCTTCTGGACTCTCTGCGTGACAGTTTCCGGCGAGGAGTGGGTGTCCCTACAGGAGGTCCTGAAACCTCCCCACTGTTTTCGCTGGAAGTGTCTCTGAGCCATCCCTCCAGCTCACTTTCCCTCCGCTCACCTCCTCTCCCCCTACTGGTTCCCTCTTCAGCTGCTGAGTCTCTCCCAACCTGTGTGAGCCCCTTCACCTCCCTTCCTTCCGATGGCAGTTCCCTGACAAGGTGCAATAAAATAAATGAGCATTGTTGCTTTAGTGGCAGCCAGTGAGAGTATGTGCTAGGAACACTGTTACCTCATTATAATTCCATGTGCCAAAAGAGCAGCTTTGTATTGCTGCAAACAGTTGTCCTGGAAAACTGAAAGAACCTTTTTTGCTAAATGTCCTAAATTCACCCTGAAAATGAAACAAAATAAAATGTACATTATTTCATCAATTTTTCTCATAATTTAAGCATTTGAAAAACAACAACCCACAAGCAAACACCCACCCATACCCACACTAATGCAACAAGATCATTAGCCACAAAGAAACTCGCTAATTCAGTTCATTTCCAGTTAAAAGGGTCAGGTAATAAGTGATGTGAAAAACAGCAGTCTGAGACTTTAGAGCAACACTAGGCTAGATGGATGAATACTTTAACTTGGTATAAGGCATATTGCTGTGTTCCTGTGAGCAGGGAAAGCCAGTTCCCTGTCTCGGCTGATGGAACGGGAGAAGCTAGTCTTCCCCTTACATACTACTACAAGGAAGGGCAAGGCTATTATGAGGTGGTTGTTATTCAAGTGCCTCAATGAAACTTTATTGATTGATATAGCATGACTCATTTCTGAATCAGACAATCTGAGCACGAGCAGCTCAGGAAAGTTTAATGGCCAACCACAGACCAACAGAATACAAACCAGAAGTGTTCGATACTCAGGTGGTCTGTTATACACAAACTCTTACACTTACTTATCCAGCTTGTGGATCTGCTGTTCATTGTAGCCCAGGCCTAGAAGGAAAATGCAACTTATTAGTAGATTTTCCAGGGAATGACTTCAGGACTTTGCAGTTTCACAGATTAATACTTTATTCACATAAAGTACTGTATTTTTCCGTGTATAAGACTAGTTTTTTTTAACAAAAAAAGGTTTAAAATTGGGGTACGTCTTATACATGGGTAGTGCTGAGGGGTGTTTTCTTAATTTGGAGTCCCCCAAAACAGGGGGTGTCTTATACATGGGGGCATCTTATACACGTAAAAATACGGTATATTGCGAGATAGCCCAATAGGAAACAGGGAGGTGTCACATTTCCAGTGAAAACCAATGAGCGGTGAGTGGGGGAGAAACTGCCAGAGGGGTAGCTATACATGTTGCTTTGATGCAGCAAAGCAAAAGGCCCTCCACATCTGTTCTAGGTGCTTCCAGCACATCATTACCTCTGCCTCTGCCTGCAATCTAGAAGCCGTTCCTTCATTTTTCTCAGTTTTTGAGGACCCCAGGGATGAAACACACACACACACACACACACACACACACACACTAAAACAAGGCTTACAACTTTCCCTTTTGTTGTGACAGAAGAAACTTTGTTGGCACTTGAAGTTAATAAACATTTGTTCTGACACCGTCTACACAGGCACTTAGCAGATATGAGCACCTGCACGCAAGGCAGCCACAAGCCCCATACTTTTCAGACTGGGGTGAGCAGCCTTGAGATTAGCCACAGCTTTCAGAATTGTTATCTTATTGGTACAGGTGCTGCTGAATGGATGGCTCAAATCCCCAAGTACAGTAGTGCCCACCTGGCATTTTTGTTTGTTTCAAGATACTGCTGCTAAGATGCCTGCTTGGGGCTATTTGAGTATTTCAAGGAATCTGCCTAATCAGACACTTTAAAGACATACCTGCCCTGGTAGTGGCTAACAGACCTCTGATTTATGAAATCTGTGCAAGCTGATGATTATATAAGAGAGACTATCAACATTAGCAACTCACCCCTGCATTTCCGGGTCTTCTTGAACTGGGTGTAGATAAGCTGCATCTTGTCAAGGCAAGCCTCCATCTGCTGGATGCTGAAGAACCAGTTTGGGAAGCCAGATGTAAGATAGAAAGAAATGAACTAATCAGTTCAATGCCATCATGGGCCAAGGGCTGTGTCTGCTGTAACAAAACTCCCAGTGGACTTGGTCCAGAAAGGAATGAGTGGGAGGCAAGACAGCTACTGCACTAACTCTCGTTGTTAGCTCTGTTCCAAGCACAGTCTTACATCACAAGAAGCAATATTAGTATGAGCAGCCTTCACCAGAAATCTAGAAACTGATGCACAATCATATAATTTTTCTTGCAAGCCCTCAATGATGTCAGTGAACCAACACCTGTCTGTCCCTAGAAGACACAAACAGGAGAAACAGCTGTGGATGCTGAGAAAGATGCATTGGCCTTTCTGGTGCCACTCCTAACAGTAAAATCTTGAATTGTACCATTACAAAGTCAATTGAGATATAAAATGTTTGTTTATTTACTACCAGCTAGGATAGCCAAGACCTGAGCTACATACTCTGAATAATTTCCATGTCAGAAAAATGTGTTCTTGCCTAGTCTCATTCCTGATGTTCTCATTTTCAATATGTTGGGCTGGAGGATAATCCAAATGCAACAGCTCTGCACCACACAACTCTTCTGAACATGTAGAAAACAAAGGCTCAAAGCCTATACACTAAGCCCACTATTCTCTATTAACTCTCTATCTGAAGTATTTATCCCCCCCCCCCCATTTCTTTATTCCTCATTACTACAGCATCTGGTCCATTACATTCTTTTCCATAAGTCTTCACACCATTTTTGCAAGGAAAAGAGGTGAGTTGCTAATCCTATTTTACAGATGGGAAACTGGAGCACAGACAGTTTTAAAGACTTGCTCAGGCACAGAGAGAGCTCAGACAGACAAGAACATTGCAGCTGGTTTTAGCAACTTCCATCCTGGTATACTCAATCTGTCTCAGCGAGGCCAATGTTGATGCCGGTTTTCTTGTACAAATCCCTGAGTGCTGTGCCAGACGCTGGAATGATGCATCTAGTGGAAGCCTTAGCACTAATTGAGAATGTGAACTAACCACTTTCACCAGCCAAATTGCTAAGATAATGTAATGTGAGAAATGTAAATTAAATGAAGAAACATTATTTTCCTACTAAGGCATATGGATGGGAGCTTCTGCTTGCTCAGCATTTTGGCACGAAGTTGGAAGTGAGAAACGAAGCTATAATGAACTGTGTCTTATGCACCAACATGAAATGCATCACCCACATATAAGCCAGTATTGCACACAATTGTTGCATAGGCAAGCATAAGATCAGTACAAGCTGTGCATGGCTGACAAGTACTGAGACAGTCAGCTGAGAGGAATGAACACATCCAAGAATGGACACTAAAACAAGTGATGCTCCTTTCCTTCCTGTGACACTTGTCATGGAGGTTTCCCTGATTACAAGCCTCACCTCTCTCCAGCAGCAGCATAGCAAAGGACTTCAAAATGCTAGCCCAGTTACTCACCAGGCTGCATGCACTTAAAATATCTGCAAGCCACCCTTCATCCAACAGTTTCTAGGGTGGTCAGTAACAAAGAAAACTAAAATAATAATACCATAACATTTACAATATCGTGGCAGCAACTAAAAATATACAAAGTGTGTTCCATTACTGGGGTACCAGCACCAAAGAAGCCTTCTGTTTTAGCAAACTTCAGCTGAGGAAGGCACTTGGAGAAGAGCTTCAGCAGAAGGTCTGAATTCCTGGCCAGGCATCCTCCTCCCCAGCGCAAGATAGTTTTCCACCAAGAGCTTCTCACTTTTTACCTCTATTATATTGCCCTGGTCCCTGACCACACCCTATCCATATGATATCTCTCCAAATGATGCTTCAGCTGATAGGCCATATAATACTTCTCTAGCTGCCAATATGGCTGCATCACAACTTCAAGAACTCATTTTTGGTAGTCTCAATTATGTAGAGAGATTGCATGCTATCCACTAGTCAAGCTCACCTGTTCACAGGTGTAGGAAGGTGTTCATTTCTAAACTTACATGCTGGTGAAGGTTTTCCTGCCAGGTTCAAACTGCTGCCTGAAGCATCCTAGGGCATCATTCCTTCCCTGGGTTGCATATCAGTACTGCCCCTCGCATCTCATCAACATGATTCCACAACTCATTCTCATTGTAGCTGCTTTTTCCGGGAGGCGGGGTATCAGGCACTGCTCCATTCACTGAGAATGTGCTATTTACTGCTGGAGGATTATGCATATTCAGACCGAGGGATGTTTTTGGCCCTGGTCTCAAGACTATTATTACCTGAAGCTTGAACATAGGATCTCTTGAGACATGTTTAAGGTATCAACGAAGACAGAGCATGGCTGAGCTTCTCCAGACAGAAGAGGCAAAATAGATTGCACTTGGAAACCTGCTGTTTGCTTCCCCAGTGGCTGGAGTTTAATCAAGGCTATGTTTACATTGTCACTTATTTTTATGGTGTGCTCATCATAGTCAGTGTCACAAAGCCATTTGCTGGCCAGCATTAATAATATGGCTTTGTAAGGAGGGGTGTTAGAGAGGTGACAGTCCACAAAGAGAACTAGTTCCTTGTGAATGCCAATAACCAAAACCTATTACTGTATAAGCAATACCACCTGAACTGATTAGACTGGCATAGATGAGGTAAGAAAGATTATATAAGGGATACTGTTTTTATCTGCTGCTTATTGGTGGGTTTAGTTCTTTTTAAACATTGATACCGAACTAATAAACATCAGGTTTGTTGTTCTAATGTTCCTTTTTTGTAACTACTTTGAATGCCTTTTTGGTACAAAAGTGACATCTAAATATTTTAAATAAATAAAATGGAGTCTTTCCACTCCACGGGGAGAGTGATATTGTTTTCATTTGCTATTATGTTACATATTTTTGTGTTTTTATATTATAAACCACCCCATGAGCCTCAGACAAGAAATTTGAAATGAACAAACAAACAAGTATTCTTTTGGCTACTTGAAAACACATAGAACAGGTGATCCATCTACAAGAGCCTGGTTAGAAGAGGACCCTTCCTAAGAGGACATCTATTGTGGAGTTATCACAAAGGCAACAATATCCTGTTCCCTAGGAAAATTATATTCCTCCTCTTGCAACCATTGGAATGGGGTTATATCAAAGACATAGGCCCTTATTGGACGAGGCTCAGGAAATCACTTGTAAGAAATCAACCTCTGTACTATATTGATAATGAATGGTTTGATATCACCAAAACCCTCTAGATTTTTAGGATGTGGATATTTAAGCAACCATTACTCTTATACTAAGTCTTGCAATTCAAGCTTATGTATGTCTACTCAGAATTAAGCCGCACTGTGCTCACCTAGACTTACTCCTGTGTAAGTGCCTTGCAGCCTTTAACACTGAAAATACTATTCTACCAACCTTCTGACTTCTTTTATTTGACTCCTTTTCTTTCCCACATCAGACAGAATGCATTGCACAACCGACTGGTGATCAGAGATGCTTTGGAAACATTTAGAAATTTCTTCAACCTGAGCCAGAAAAGACAAAAGGGAAGACCAGAATGTTTCACTACAGAGCATCTATACTTACATATTATAAAACTTACATTTCTTTCTTTCTTTCTTTCTTTCTTTCTTTCTTTCTTTCTTTCTTTCTTTCTTTCTTTCTCTCTCTCTCTCTCTCTCTCTCTCTCTCTCTCTCTCTCACACACACACACACACACACACAAAACCACCATTTCTTGCTCACACACATGCATTAGGCATATATTTTTATGGATACTTGTATAAAGTCATTAGATACAATCCAACTTTATCGTAGTTCTCACAGCAACGCTAAGCATGTATGTACAACATGTATATATGTATAACCATCAATCAAAAAGAAGACCACCCGCTCTATTCCCTTAACCCATTTGTGTTAATCAATCATTACAAAGCTACTTCTTTTCCCAAGTAGCTCTGGCTTAGATCAGACCTTCTGCATACAAGAGAAGTTGCCACACAGAACTCTCAGCCGTCTAAGTTGCTATTAACAGGTGGTCATGGGAATAACTCACAGCTTGAAGTCTTGTTTTCAGTTCCGCCAGGCCTTTAATCTCTGGAATCTCGCCAACCCCAGCAATAGTCTTGTACCTATTATGGTGAATGGGATAAAAAAAAAAAAAGAGGAACAGTTTCTGATCAGTCTTCAGAGGGGCTTACCAATCTCTATAACTGCAAAGTAACCAAAACAGGAAAAAAACATTCAATTTACCCAAGAAATTTCCATAAATACAAAGAAGAACTGTTGCAAAAAGTTTTCAAAATGGCATGGTGGGAGTGGGGAAGAGAAGTGTTGTTCGCCACCCACTGCATCACAGGAAACTCTCATGCAGTAACAGTCCACATACAGCAGCACTTAAAATGCAGTGGTTTTCTTAGCTGGTGTCTGTGTGTGGTGGTGATGTAAAACCACAGTTTCCCAGAAAGCAAAGGGAAAAGGAATTTGGAGCTACGTACAAGCTGCAAGGAAAGGAAAACCAAAGCTTAGGAGTCTGAGATGGAGAGCAGAGAGAGAGAGAGAGAGAAAACAACAACAACACAGGGAAACAAGTGGGACAAAGAGGCAGCTGTATTTGGAAATGAGAAGACCCAGGGAATGAGGTGGGAAAGGAGAGCTGAGACCCATGGAAGAGAGGCCAAGGTGTCAACTGGAGAAGTGAAGGTTGTGCATTTATTGGGCCATTTCCTGGCAGATGATGGCATTGGGTAATTATGGGCTTGCAAACATGTTCAACCTCCTACATCGTTGCTTTTAAAAAATTTAATAAGCAGTCAGTCTCCTTTCCCCCACTTGCACAAAGCTCAAAATTAGAGTGCTGCTCTCTGACTTCATCCCTGTGGCTCCACTATTTTTGCTGTACTCTGTAATACAGAACATAAGAAATCTCAGCCAGACTCGGCCACTACTCTAAGCTCCTATGAAACAGGGGACAAATGTTCAAAAAGTGCAGTTGCCTCTGTTATTGCTGGTAACCCCCCAAGAAGAAGAGGCTACTTATTGTCCCCTTTCACCCAAATTATATCCCCTTTCTCTGGCCTTAATTGTCTGTTAGCACAACCTGGCTGTAAGCAGCAGTGAATCTTGATGCACTTAATAGGCACTAAGAGCTTCCTGCTGTGGAAAAATTTGATCTCCTAGCTCCTCCAGATGGTGATTTTCCACATTCCCGGTTCAGTAGTATATGGCACCAATGGGCAAATGGGAGGCATTCCAGAAAACAACAACCCTAGATATCTTTTTCCCCAGGGCAGCTTCACAGTGAGGATGTGAGAAGGCAACCATTTAGATAGCAAGCAACACTTGATCCCAAACAAATTGTCTCAAGCTGAGTGCAGCTGGCTGCAAGGGAATCAGCACAAGCCCTCTGGATCTGGGGAAGTACTGCTCCAAGTTCCCTGAGGTATCTGGACAAGCCTCTAGGCCATGGGTAGGCAAACAAAGGCCCAGGGGCCGGATCCAGCCCAATTGCCTTCTAAATCCAGCCAGTGGATGGTCCGTGTTTTTACATAAGTAGAATGTGTCCTTTGATTTAAAATGCATCTCTGGGTTATTTGTGGGGCATAGGAATTGGTTCATTTCCCCCCCAAAATATAATCCGGCCCCCCACAAGGTCCGAGGAACAGTGGACCGGCCCCCTGCTGAAAAAGTTTGCTGACCCCTGCTCTAGGCTGCTCTGTGAAGAAATCTTTCCCCAAGGCTGCAAACATAAGAGCTGGTGAGATGGAGAACAGAGCGTTAATAGTGAGAGGATAGTTGACTTGGAACGATTCTGGTCTTCTGCTGCTACCTTCTGCTGCTTTCCATTCAGACAGAGCTCAACTGTGAGGTGACAGAGCTGAAGCATACCTGGAAATAATCATGACTTGAGCTGTCCCTCTAGCCCAGTGTTTCTCAACCTTGGGTCCCCAGATGTTGTTGGACTACAACTCCCATCATCCCTGAGCTCTGGTCTTGCTAGCAAGGGATGATGGGAGTTGTAGTTCAACAACATCTGGGGACCCAAGGTTGAGAAAGGCTGCTCTAGCCCAAGGGCAGCCAAGGTATTCCAGCACCCACCAGACCCAGTCAATGTGGCCAGTGATGGAAGTATTGGAAGGGCACCAACATGGGCGCAGTCAGGATTTATTTTATGGGGGCAGGCTTTATGTTACGGGGAGGCAGAACCAAGTTATCTGTGATGCAATTGGTTTAGGTATTTTTATTTATTTACTTGATTGAGGAGGGGGAGCTGCCCCCCTGGCTAGGCCCATGGGCACCATCTTGATTACCTCTACCCTAGCCAGTGGCTACAGTTTGTGAACTGAAGTAGTGAGGAAAAGTATTTTGCTGAGGAAGCGGACTAAAGGCCAAACCTATTCAGGTGTGCTGTTTCTTCATGCTCTGAAACTCACATGAGGAAGAGTGGGTTGTATGTACTGGCAAGGCCCACCAGCTTTCATGCCACACCTTCCCCTGGTATACACCGCCCGCCCATGAGCTGAAGAGCAAACCTCTGCAGCAGGGAGCCTCCTGTGCTCATGAAGGCTTCTAATTTACAGGAAACTAAAAATTAACACAAAAATAGGATAGAACAGACATATGAATGAACACATGTGAAACACATGTGATACGAAACATGCTGATCCATCCATTCTTTGCTGCCATCTGCTTCTACAAACAGCAGCACACACAGGAGGAAGAGAAACCAGGCATCTGACCTTTCACCCAACCTAGCTGTCAGGCGCTTCTAGGCACTTGAATTTTTGCAGCCCTGTCCATTGTTCATGAGGCAGATGGGGCTTGGGTTTTTTTTTTTAAAGGCAGACTGGGTAACTGATAAGCGATAATGAGACTTGATTGGTTTAGACTAGAGCATCTCGCCCCTCCTGGGTTGACCAGGCAACGTATTTTAAAGCCACTTTGTGCTTCATGGAAAGCTCTTATTTGCCCACCAAGAACTTTGATTTATCTCCCTTTGTGAACACAGGAAAGCCAAATTAGGCAGCAATCCTCAAAGAACATAGCTCTGCTCGCTTTCTGTCCAGATATTGCAAACTGGCCCACCTAACAGTTTGTTCATTTACTGAAGCAAAGCATTTTCCCCTTTAAAAACAAACAAGGACTACTTTGCCAGAATACAAAGACGCTTCCAACCTTCTGTCCTCAAGAGATATGTCTTTGATCACATATATGCATATGTACACACACAAAAATATTGCAGAATGAGAGGGAAGAAGTCTTTCTGCACCTTCCTCTTGGAAATGGAAAGCACACGTACAAAACACACATGTGAAGCAGAAAGCCCACTGCACCCGTGACAAGAGATATATTGTCCATCTAATATTGGGAGAAGGCAGTTGCAATCCCAAAGCATTATTAACCCCATGATAATCGAAGCACTTCTCTGAACTTGGGCCTCAGACCCTGGCATCTTTCTGCAGGACAGAATACTCCTCTTATGCAACGAAGCAGGGCAGTTAAGTAATTTAAGCCTCTGAATTTAATGGTCTTATAGGTCCCCTCTCTATAGATGACAATGTGTTTTTCAATGTGTAATTTCAAAATGTGGTAAGCCTGACCAGCTGAGTCTGGGCCAGCTCATTCAAATTTTGCTGAATAGGGCCCCGCATTGGCTCCCAGGTTCTGTCCTGGGGGTTCCACTGGTGTAATGCATGTTGGGTTTTAAGTTGGCTGCAGTGTCACAGTTACCACTGAAAAGCAACACTTACAGCAGCAGAACCTTCATCTCTTCTCGTTGCAAGGAACTGAGTGTTGCCATCAGACCTTGCTGCTTCTCTAGAATCCGCAGACACTCCAATTTCAGGGTCTCACTGCAAAAAAAAGAAAAAAAAAAAAAAAAAAAAAGGCAACACCAGAATTTCTGGTTATATGGGCCTCAGGTCTCTTGCATAGACTTGCGTTTATGCTGTAAAAACACATCTTCCACAATCTTCCACTTATTCCCTGTTTAAATGGAGACTTGTCTTCTCTTGACAACATAAAAGTGAGCTGTCCACTCCCCACCCACAGCAAAAATGCCTGGATCCCCCACCCCCTGCTTTGCACAGTGAAGGGCAACTTTGGGAGAGATTCTGATCTGGAAAACAGTGCACAAAAGCAAGGATTGAACACTGCCTTTCCCTGCTGCTGCTGCTGCTGCTGCTGCCTGCAAAACAAAAGTTCAATTATTGGTGGGAAATGGGAGAACCAATCACGGATCGCTCTTGCAATATATAGCTTGGCAGTCAGGAGTATGTGGGTCTAAGATACCACTGATTTGTTTGCAGTGCATTTTAGAAGGAAAGGCAAGGTTGATTTGACATCTCTCCCCCCCCCCCCCATAGTTTAGGACAGGGATGTCTCAACCGATGATCTAAGGACCTCCTTAGATTTTGTCTGGCCCTTACAGCCAATTATTGGTTTCCTGTAAAGCTCAGAGGAAGGCTATAGTATGGGAGTACCAAAACATACATGGGTGTAGGAAATGTGAGCTTGGAGAAGAATGCGAGGACAAAGGTACTTGTGCCCTTCCTGAAGCTGGTTCAAAGACAAAGGTGATGCCCTTCCACTCCTGCTGCCGAATACAGAGTTATATTTCTGAGGAATTTCAGCTCAGTTCTAGTCCCATCCCCACTCCAGCCACTGCTGCTCTGGAGTATACACTGCATTGGAAGCAGCCTTGTTTAAGTTAGATAAATATATTATATAATGAGTGATTACAACTCTATGCTTCTTTATATAAACCCTTTCTTGTAATGGAACTTGGGGCCTTTTGTGCACAATGTGAGAAATGACTGTTCTAAGAATGCCTTGGAGTTTATTAGTTAACTGGATTCTCCACAAAATGTATGGAGTAGCCAGGAACAGACATTGTTTCTGGTCTATAAACCAGCTAATGTTTCCTTCAGCTCAGCTGCTCCTTCCCACATTAGCCACATGATTGTCTCCATGTCTCGTTTTGACATTCTATATTCAGAAAATAATTCCTGACATGTTGGAAAGTGTGACAATTCAAGCCACTGTATCCATTCATTCTGCACACACTCACCCCCAATATTGAAGAGTTATATAGCTATAAGGTTTAAAGTCAACAGGCATGTCTGCCCTGCCATAATCACCACCCTACTTTCCATACCATCTGCCCGTTTATTTCTGTAACATGAAGCAAATTCATGGTGTTCCACTGACTAGGCTGGAAACTGCTTATTTTGGAAAAAAGCAAACTTGCACAGAGCAATGAAAATGTTATCACATAACATTCATTATGCTGGAAACACTGAATCTATAAAACCCCTACTCAAAGTTTTCATCTGGATCTATGCATATTGTTTTAATAAAGCACCAAGTGCTTCATTGTTGCCTTTTAAGTTTATAAAGTGGGTAAAAAGAAGCTCAAGTTACAAGAAAGGAAATTCCGACTAAACATCAGGAAGAACTGTCCGATGACGGGAGATATTTGACAATGGAATGAACTCCCTCAGAAGACGTGAATCTCCTTCCTCAGAGGCTTTTAAGCAGAGGTTGTATGGCCATCTGTCATGTATGATCTAGTTGAAATAACTGCATTGCAGGGGGTTGGACTAGATGACCCTCAGGGTCCCTTCCATCTTTACAATTCTATGCTTCTGTGAATGAGGAGCACCGATAAAAACCTGGGCGCTACATTGCTCACTGCTTTGTAGAAGGATAACGGGGACCTTAACACAAATGTTCAAAGTCACCAAGTAGGGAAGGATCAGGATTGCACTTCCCACCTTGCAGCCCATCTCTAGACCACTTGTGAATTGAAGCTAACATCTACACAGTTTGTAGTACCCAATGCTCAATGTGCATTCGTCTGTGCATGTGCAAGCCCGCAGGTCCAATACACGTAGAAAGCTCTCTGTGTCTAGGCAG
This sequence comes from Podarcis pityusensis, assembly GCF_964106645.2. Lineage (NCBI taxonomy): Eukaryota > Metazoa > Chordata > Lepidosauria > Squamata > Lacertidae > Podarcis > Podarcis pityusensis. The sequence continues at coordinate 39,688,929 of NC_138030.1, forward strand.
GAACAGCTGCCCCCAGGGACAAGGGCAAGAGGACAGGCCAGCACAGTCCTCATCACCTTCATGTGGCAAGTCTGAATGCTGAGCAAAAGAGACTTGAGTGGAAAAAGAAACAGGAAAAAACAACAAGGGGGCAGACAGTGAAAACATGTCATTTGCCAGAGAACAATGGCCCAAATTAGGCAAGCAGTTGTGAACATTTGCTCACTCGCTATAAGAGGCAATAGTGGTGTATGGCCTATGGGCAGCCATGTGCATGATGTAAGCTGTTTGGGAAAGCTGGAGGAAATGAATGATCTGAACTGAAGCTGAAGGCACCTTAATCAGCTGTCAAAAAAGACCCTGCTGTATCGCTTGCAATGCACCAGCAGGAGATATTTTACATACCTCACCCAATATAGGCCTCTGAGCATGAACTCTTGACACTGCAGAAAGGACTGAGATATCCTCAACGTCTGGTGAGTTGCAGTCAGGACACCCTAAAGGATAAAGCAATGGTGTATATGATTGCCCTGTATACTGCAGTGCTGCCACCTTGCTGAGTTCCCAGATATACACGGAGACATGATCACAGAAATGATGAAGAATTAATCACCCTTCACACAAAGATCCCAGGATGCGTTACAACATTAAAACACAATATTAAAAAACCGTTTAAAACAACGTTCTATCACAAAATTAAGGTGGGCCCCAAAAATACCCTAGAAAGTTACCACTTAGAGGGAGATGGTGTAGACGACAAGAAACCAGGAGTTAATGTGTGGCTGGGGATGGAGGGAGAATGCCGAATAGGAAAGAGGCTGGCCATTATAGGAAATTCCCTCCCTCTCCCTGCCTAAAGCCAAGAGTGGAGCAGAGCACAGCAGAAGCAAGGATGAGGGAAGGGGGATTTTGAGCTGGAAATATTTATCCTTTAAGGCAAAGGAGGCTAACCTGTGGCTCTTTGGATATGGTTGGACTCCAGTTTCCATCATCATAGGAGGGGGATCTGGATTATGCTATTTGAGTTTTAATATCCATTAACCCTTTTGCTACATAATCAATGGGTGTCACATTTCCACAAACTTGCATTCCACAGCATTTTAATATTAATGTAAATATATGTTTTTGTTTAAAGAAGCTGCCAAAGCAAAAACATCAACAACCACGAAAACAAAACCATTTTCAGTGCAACAGCTCATCTGAGATATTTTGCTCCATTTTCATAACAGCCAAGAAATGAAGTGAGATCAAGGCTTAAGAGTCACTGTCTGAAGCAGAGATATTTTTATAGTGCAAATCAGCTGTGGGGAGGAAGCATTCTGATGCACATGTTCCGAAGACAGTAAGGTTGGAGGGGGCATAAAGAAGTCTAGTTTAGATGGTTCCAAAAAGTCTGCGTATCAGTGGCTATCACTCAATGGAAGCTCCAAGTACAGATATATATCTGCTAAATGACACAGGTGAAGGTTGCAGCCTTGCTTGCCATCTAACTATCACAGTTGCAAACAATTTTATGAGCGACACTTTGGGCTTGATCCAGCAGGTCGTTTATCCTTTTAAGCTGCAGTCAGCCCCCGGAATCAAAACGGATGCAGCTGGATAAGTAGCTGGAATGGTTTGGGCAATGTTTCTCTCTCTCCTCCTTCCCACCACTTGAATCACCTGGGGCTTAGGCTAGTGTGGTTCATCTCTCTCTGACCACAGATTTAGATGATAGAAAAAGAGGGGTGTGTTGAATAATCTACTCCAGGCTTCCTCAACCTCGGCCCTCCAGATGTTTTGAGACTAAAATTCCCATCATCCCTGACCACTGGTCCTGCTAGCTAGGGATCATGGGAGTTGTAGCCTGCTCTACTCCTTTTCCTAGCCATTCCTGGCTATCGGAGCACGTGAACCCGGGTGGCAGCCATAAGCCTTCAATTCTTGTATTGTCTGGGTAAGAAACAGACAGGGAACAGCCCTTCCAAATTGCCCCTAGTCTTCCTAAGCTTGTAAGCAAGGTATACCTTTGCTGTGCTGCAATCTGCAACGACATCAACTTTTGGGGGGAATTTTGGGAATTCCAAAGCAGCTGAAACACAAAAACAAAATAAAAAAATCAAAGCACAAGCTTTCCCCACATTCCATATCAAGGAAAAGACATTGCTGCAACAGAAACCATAGTGAATGTTGGACAAAATGTGCACCCATTAGGAAAGAAATGCTGTCGCTCTGCAGCTGTGGAACTACACTGACACCTAGTGCCCAAAATGTGCAAACCACAAATATGGATATGTATGGGTGATTATGAACGCCAGTCTACAACAGAGCAGGAAACTTCCTGGGTTCTATCTCTGTTCCATATAAACAGGACTATGGTGCCAATTTTGTATGGAGTAAATGAGTATGGACCTAGTTATGAATGCAGAGTCATAGCAAGCAACTACTCAAGGCAGGCAAAGAGATTACGTGCATGCAAAACTACACAAACTCACGATCTCTGTATCTCAGCATCACTGGATCCCGAAGTTCTGTGCTCAGCATGATAAGAGGGCAGGTTTCAGTGGTTTTGGGGAAACGATGTGCTTGCAGGTTAGGCTCCAGTTCATAGGAGTAACCCTCAAAGAAATACTCCTGGTGATGGGGAGGTATATTTGTTTGCCTGAAGACATCTTCTAAAAATATGGGGACTCTGAAGAATACGAAGCAGAGGGACAAAGGATCATTGTTTTCATTTACAATGAAGCAGCACCCCTTCTTTATCCAAGACAGGCAGTAGTACCCTCTCTAGAATTCCTTCCCCAGGAAAGCTTGCCAAGCCAGCTTTGTTCTCGCATTCAATAAATTATTCAAAATATCCTGATTCTAGTAGGCGAATGGATGCTTTTCAAAACTGGGTTAAAAAGACCTGATGTAGGGAATGAAATGACACCCTATCCCCTGTCAAATATTGTCAAATAGGGACCACAGAGACTTACTTAAGGTCACACTAGTCTCCCAAGTCACCGTGATTATTTTAACAGAAATGCAGGATAAAATGTTCAAAACAAAGATAAAAAGAATAGTTACAGAGCAACTCTTCCTCCCATAACACTAACATTTCAAGAGAAAGTGCCTGCTGTTCTCTTCTGAACACCAGGCAAAGCAAAAACCCTTGATGGTAGTGGATGGTGATGATGATGATAATAGTCATCATCATCATAATCAATAATATGATATTTTATTAGACCCACTTAAATTGATGCAGGACCATTCAGGCTTTCTGCCTTAACCTATTTCATATATTCTACCGTAGATTACTATTCTGCTAGATGACTACTCTCCCTAAGGCTTCCATCATAACATTAATCACCCAGGTGAACATGACTGTGACCCACCTACTGCTTCCTAGAAGTGAAGTCAGCAAAGTTTTTGTGCCATGCAGAATTAATAGGTTCTCAATAGTCATTCATAAAAAAACAGGCAGCTGAATATTCTTATCTTGTCAGAAACTAAGAGGAAACAGCAATTTAAGAGTCACCCTATTTCTTTATACAGCAATTCCAAAACACCCAGTGCCTGTGAGATAATAGCAAGGCACATCAGCTATTTATTTAACCAAATACTTTATCTCCGATATTCAAAAACCCAGAACTCAACTTTCTACCTCTAGAATGCAGAGCGCTGCCACAACAGCAATCCTCAGTTCTGGATATTGTTATTTATATGCAACTTAAGCTTTCTCAACTATTTTGTAGCTAATTTGCCAACCTGTAGTAAAACTCTGGCCTGAGCATTAGATTAGGGCACTTGGATTCTACTCCCTTCTCTGCCCAAGGCAACAATCCTTACGTGTTGTAGGAGTGGATGTAGATCTTGTGCATGGTAGCTTGCGACAAAGAAAAGACGTGGATTATCTTTCTATGCAAGATGTCATTGGTTTCAGCAAAAAACTGATCAAAGCCCCAGCACTCCTCTTGATTAGCCTCTAGGATGCTTGCCAGGATGGGGACAAGCTGCCTCTTCAGCCCACTGTAAGGAGTAGAGAAGTAAACCCAGACGTTACTGCTAACCCCAGTTTTCCAAGCAGTGAGAAGTTCTTCCAGTGTGAATCAGTTTCCTTTGGAATAAGGGCACAGGACCCTTCTGGCATTTAGTAATATTTGTGTTTATTTACAAAGATTCAGGTTGAGCATAGGTAGAGATATTTACAGCATTAATACCACAATAGATATTTTCCCTCATCAGATTTCTACGAAGGGCCTCTTGCACCTTAAATATGCTTCCAGAGCTCCAGTTGGTTTTCTGAGCTGCAGCCTGCCTCTTGCCTGAGTCACACTCTTTCTTCTTCCTGAAACCACTCAAGAAGCTTTCTTTGCTCCCTCATTCAAACCAGCCTGATGAGCAAAAATAAGCCCTCTTCCCTAAAAGAGGGTCTTCATCTTCTAGAAAAGCAGTGAGAGCAGAGGGATGCTGTAAGCCAGAGCAGCTGGCGAGTTGGCCAGAGCAGCCAGTCTTGCAGAGACAATCTATTTCTACCCACCGCACCCCCGGAATGTCTGTCTGTCAAAGTGCTGGCATGAAAAGAGGGTGTTGTTATTAAGTCTGCCTGATCAGATTGCTCTTAACTAATGTGGCCAGATCCTGCAAAAACAGAAGGCCCAACTTCTGTTTTAATAGTATCCCTGCCTGATGGGATATGTTTCCAATGAAAAAAACAAACCCAAACAAAAACCCATTCATATTCAATTACTGAAAAGATGTCATGCTTCACAGGAATGCAGTCCTCAAGAGCAAAAAAGAAGAAAGAAAGTTCCATGCTCTCGACCTACGTACTACCCACAGTCGTACATAGTGGACACAACTGAGTAGGGGGGGTGCTGGTTTAAGTGGAATCCACGTGATCCTTGCAACTGTATGGGATCTGCAGTTGTTTAAATGTTACTGGTAAGGAATAGATGCCAACCAAGGGCATGTAGCAACTAACCACGCCTATGCCTGCCTCTGGTATGGAGTAAGGGAATAGACAGAAATATTTATTCATCTCTCATAGGCATCCAAACTTGACGTCACCCAATGAAATTGGCAATGGATTCAGGACAGACAAAGGGAAGCAACTTTTTCCATACAGTGCATAATTATGCAACTAAGAACTAGTGCCCGGGCGTACGTTTTTCATGCTCGCTCCCCACCCCATTTTCTTTTGCGTTGTGTCTTTTAAATTGTAAGCCTTTTGGCAAGGACTGTCTTTTCACTGATATATGTAAGCTACCTGGGAGCTTTTTACAGCCGAAAATACAAACTTGTGGAACCCCCGCCTTGAGATGTGGTGATAAGCACTGATTTAGATGTGTTTAAATGAGGATGAGGCAATTTGATGGAGGTTCTTAAAGCCTGCCAGAGTTCCACGATCTCTCAGATGCAAATTGTGTATGTGGGTGGGTATCTATGTGCCTTTCACACACAATTAGATAACAAAAACAAACAAACATGACCTGCATTGTGTAAAAGAGCCTTGATAATAAAAAATATGAGCTGTGCATGTTTACTCAAAAGCAAGTCCCACTACATCCAACAGGACCTACTCCCGGGTAAGGATTAAGGTAAGAAAGAGATTGTGCTGCAGAATTTCTAACACTCTTAATCATTAGCTTATCCAATCCCTTTCTACTTACACAGAAAGCCGGCATGTGATTGGAAGCTCATAGGTCCACATGATGGCTCCACTCTCTTGCTCTTGGGTTCCTGCTATAGCTCCAGTAGGTTTCTCAGTTGTTATTTTGTACCTGTTGAATGAAGCACCCCATCTTTAGGAGTTAGCAAGAATGGTAAGATTATCACCCTTACACAGATATATATAACATTAATTTGGATGTGTTGTGTTCCCTCCTCTCTCCCCACCCCCCACTTTTTAGTGTGTGAAGAAGAGATAAAGCAGGCAAATCAAGAAAACATACAAAATACATACATGATTTCCTTGTTCCTGCGTGGTCCCCCAAATGGGATAAATGGGAGGCTGCCTGTGGCTGCATGGTAAAATGTCACCCCAATACTCCAAAGATCTACGGTCACCCCATAAGCCTTCTGTTGGGGCTTCTTCAGCACTGCTCGCTTATACATGTCTGGGTGCTTTAAGTGATAAGGTAAAAGAAAAGAAAAGAAAAAGGAAAGATGTCTTTAGTATTAAGGCCATTCAAGCGTTTAAAAGCCACAAATGAAATAGGGAATAAAATAAGCAATGCGTGCTAAAATTAAATCTGCAACATTCAGTTGATCAGTTAGATTAAAACAGATAAATGACTGAACTAAAAAAACCCTACCTCCCATTAAATCAAGCAGCAGTTTTTTTAGAAAATATATTTTTAAATAAGATCACGTCTAAAAACAGGAGATGGAAAGCACCATCTTTAAAAAATGTACTGTATTATCCTTTCTCTCCCAAACAAGAGGAATGCCTATAAAATGTGAATAACCTAAAGTGAAGATTATGTGCTTCTTGCTTCAGAAATATCAATTTTATCCAGATATAGATTTATGCAAATTTAATCAATAGCTTGATTAACCTGGAGGCAGAACACAACCATCATGACTATCAGCCACTGAAAGCTTTATTCTCCATGAATTTGTCTGATCCCATTTTAAAGCCCCCACCACATCCTAGGGCAGCAAATTCTTTAGTTTATTAATCAGCCTATACTTTCTTTCATCTGTTCTGAATTACCCATTCTTCAGCTTCATTGGATGACTCTGCAGGTTACCCAAACGTAACCACCCTAATAGCACAAAGCACAGTAACTCTCATTAAATGTTCCTTTCTTCTGGAAACAGAAGATTGCAATGTCTACTCTGAAATGACCCTATTTTTCTATTTTAAAAAATGATCCAGCTCTCCGTGTTCCAGCTGCAAAAAAGATCCCCTCCCCCCGAATTATCTGTCAGTAGGAATCTTCAGCCTTCTTTTACTAATAAAAAAATCTCCAGCATTCCACTTTACTCACAAGATATTCTTCTGTCCCATAAACTGATTCAAACTTTTCGTCATCGTCTAATTCTCGGGCAGCCCCAAAATCAGTCAGTTTGTAGATATTTTGGTTATCGTCTCCAACCAGCCTCATGATGTTTCCGGGTTTGATATCTCTGTGGACAACCCCATTCTGACGGAGATGGTTCATGCCAGCCACTAAAAAAGGAAGAAAGATGTGATCATTCTTCTATAAAAAGGCACTAACAGGAATCAGAATTTTCTGGTCTCTCTGGGCTTTCTCCCATGACAAAAGTAACATGAAGATACACAATGGTCTGGTTCACACGTAATGCTAAACCACGGTTTATTAAACCATGGTTTAGATCTCTGGTTATAAGTTGCTCATTAACCAATACATGGGGGGGGGGCATTGGAACTGGATTGGGACTGTTTGTGGTGGAGAGGGATTTACGTATTTGTCCCTATCAGGGTCCTGATTGGAACTAATCCTTCCAGACCATGGCAGATTTCACTTGTGAATAGTTTATGTAGGCACATGTGTGAGGTAGGGGCAACTGCAATCAGGGCCATGTCAGGGGCAAAGGCTTAAAACCCCCACCCTCCCATACTGTGATCCTGATCCAGCTTGGCTGCCCACATGCTTGCTACTTATGTTTAAAAAAGTAAACACACCATCGCTAAGGCGATGAATAATGTCACATCTAGTTTGGCACTGTATTGGAACACAGGAAGCATTATGTTTGAAGGCTGTGCAAAGTCATTTGTAGGATGTAAGGTTCATCTTGGCCCACAGAGCAGTCGCACTTACTTACCTACACAGTGCAACACTATGAGGAACTCTGATTCTGACAAGCCAAAGGCATTTTCTGGGTCTTCTAAGAGGCTCAGCAGGCTCCCACCTGAACAGTACTCCATCACCAACACCTTCTGTTTGCAGCTTTCCTGTGTTTGAATTTGAGGGCAAAAATGAAATCCCACCTTATGGGGGCTGAGCTGTATGCCTGATAGCATGCACTCCATTACAGAATGTGCTAGTGCTCCAATCATCTCATGCTGCAACAGCAGAAGCTAGCATAAATCCCCTGCAAGACTAAGGGCGCTAATACATGTCATAGAGAATACACAATACAACTGATGAGTCTGGTTATTTGAAGGGAAAGATAAAGACCAAGTGGGGAGGGGGCTTCTTAAGCCTTTCTCTTTATGCTGTTTCTTTCCCCTGCTGAAAATCCACAAAGCTGCTTTTAACCTCATTGGTAAAATACGGGGGCTTTAATCCGTTCTCCTAAAAGGTAAAAGCATTTGCGAGCAAAGGGGTGTGCATGCGTTTTGTTTTAGCTATACACCACATGAAGTTCCAGAAAAGAGCTAACTGAAGAGAGCGAAGTAATGGGAGCAAGTAAGCAACTCTCAGACACAGCCCAGTCCCTGCCCATTTGATGTACTTCATCTATGTGTGTATCTTGAGTCTCTTTCCAAATGATAGGATGGAAGTAGTGTGCGGAAGGAAGTGAAGAGGAGACCATATAAGCACGTGATCTGAAGTCAGTAAGGGTAAATTATCCCTGTGTATATATCTGGGTTTGACCCCCAAGGTCATGTTGGATCAGCATCTCAAAGCACATTCCCACCGTAGGATGAAAATGAGTCCTCTTAGCAATGTTCTCAAGTTAATTACTACTGTTTGGGGGAAATCTGCATATTATTTAACATGAGAGCAGTCCTGCCAGATCAGACCAAAGGCCCATCTAGTCCAACATTTCTGTCCTCATTTGGCCAACTGGATGCCCACGGAAAGCCCACTAGCAGGATCTGTGTGCAACTGTGCTCACCCCATTCGTGACTCACTGTAGTTCACGCAACCGTCACACATGCTGATAACAGGGGTTTAGCATGCAGCAATGTCTGTTTTTTTCCCTTCAGTTAATTACAGGTGCAGGGGATCTGGTTTTGATCAGGACTACAGCTCATGGGAATTCAGGGAAGATTTATTCCTTCCCTTCTTAGACGTGATTAGTACAAAAATCCCCCCCGCCCATTCTATGGGGGCGTGTAAAGTTCCCATTAGTTTCTAACCCTGGTAGCTGTGCCAGAGAGGGTGGGATTTTTTCATCCTGATCATGGCTGGGGAGGGAAAGGATAAACTCCTCACATACGGTGATCTGTTAAAAATTGGGATGGGCTGCATCTGGAATGTAACTTCCACACAACAAGTCACTAGCCCTTAAATGCACACTGAGAACAGATTCGTCACAACGCAGACACTTGGCCGCTTCACTGCCCCGGGACTGGTAAGATTTTCCAGTCTACTAATTGCTCATTGCGTATAGACTGGATGGGTGACAAAAGCATTTAGCACTCAAAACGACACCTTTGCTTTTCATTCCTAAAAGTGACATATGCTGAGACTGGTTCTCAGGAGAGACTGCAAAAGATAGAATGGCACAGTAAACTTGGAAACCAGGGGCAGCACAATCCAATACAAGCCAGCAGGCAGAGGAACTGCCTCTTATCCTTGTTTGCATTTTCTACTTCCTTCACAGCTATGAACACTCATTCCTCTATTCCCTTATGAGGGGAATTCCCGCTCCCGCCCCGCCCGTCCCCCAATTCGTCAGTGTGCTTAAAGCTCAAGTGTGCTTAGGCAAAAAGAATAAAAAACTATACATTTCAGCTCTCCTGAAACTATACCACTTCAGAATGCAGGTAGGAAAAAATGTATGATTGAATTCTGTGTGTTCCTAAGTTTTGAATTAAAAAAACCACCCTGCCTATAGCATACTAGAGTCTTACTGTCTTACTGGCTCTCTACAAGCTGAGAGGACCTTATTATTATTATTTAGGAAAAGCTTCAATCAGACAATTTTTTTGTTCAGAGGTAGTCAATGTGGCATTTAAATCATCCCTATTTAAGGTTGATGTGAGTTATGGTCTAAAACACCTGACAGATATTACATTGGCTACCCTTGCCTGAGTTGCTTTCCCCCTAATCTCACTGTCTGGAAACACTTTCAAACCTCAGGATTTTGAGAGGTTAATAACATTCTGTGGTACACAGATATGGAAGGGAAATTCCCAGAAAGATGTTGTTAAATAGGAACATAGGAAGCCGCCTTATACCAAGTCAGACAATGAGTCCATCTACCTCAGTACTGTCTACTCTGACTGGCAGCACCACTCCAGGATTCCCGGATTCCCAGCCCTACCCTGATATGCCAGGAACCTTCCTACATGCATGGAATTTCCCTTTTTTTATAGCCGCTGCACACAGATGCTCTACCACAGAACTATGGCCCTACTCCTTCATTGAAAATGGATGTTCATAAGAAGCCCTGGCACAAATTAAGGCAGCAGTAGGGATTCTTTGATGGGCTAGCAGGTCAGCAAGTGCCTAAATCAAGGGTACCCAAGTGGTGTCCTCCAGACAAAGTTGAACTCCTAACTCTCATCAAGCTGGACTTACAGGTCATGCGGGCTGGGGCAGGTTGGAGTTGCAGTCCAAGCGCATATGGAGGGCACCACACTGCCTACCTCTGATCTGAATGCTGTGCCGAAGAAGGCAATGTTGTCCAACATGCTGATGTGTCATTGACAAAAATAACAAATAACTCCACATGGCACATTTAGTATAAACAAGTGACCTGATAAACAGAAGTGCTGTTCAGGCAAGGCTAAAGTAACAGTATGCTATGTGTGGAGGGGAGAACATATACACACACCGTATAAACATCCTTGATAAACAAGATTCAGTAATCGCAGTGTTCAGTTAAGATACGTTTTAGTGGGGTGTTACACAATGCCACCATTATTACACCAAACATAACACATATATCAGCCTTTGTTTGAGAGTGAAACCCACAACTTACAATCTCTTCCACGGCAAAAAGCTTGACAATGTTCTGGTGGTTTAACTTCCTCAGCACCTCAAACTCCCTTATCTGCACCTCCTGAGGTCTCATGTAACTGGCATTGTTGAAGACTTTCACAGCAACCAGTTCTCCTGATTTCTGGGGGGGGGGGGGACAAAGGGCAGGGTTTCAGGAACCTTTATTCATTCTGTATGACCCTGCAGCATGTAAACATGAAGGAGGAGAGAGGCACATCTCCAAAACATGCAGCAGACAAGTCACCATATTTTGTTTACTTATTCCCATGGGTTCCAGCTATTTCATTTGCTCTGTAGAATATTCTGAAGTGATTAACAATTTTAAAAGCCCAGATTCAAATCCAATACAGATACAGATTTCATTTATATCATTTGTTCCTCCATATAGCACCCAAGGTGCTCAGAAATAATAAAAATGCAATAAAAAGACCTATAAGAAGATAAAGATAAAGAGCAGATAAAGCTTGTCATCCAAAGAAAAAGGAACAAGGAGGAGGGGGATAAATAGTGAGCAGGTGAAAACGAGCTGTTGCTTTAAAAATTCCCAGAGCTAGTTCCAGAGGCTGGAGGCCTGCCTAAATAATAAAAAAAAAAGTATAGGCACTTCGATGGAGGCCATAAGAAACACAAGAAAGCCTTCCTAGGAAGGGAGTGCCAAAGTTTGAGCAGAGCCACTGAGAATACCTCATCTCAGAACTCCCCCAAAAGTGTCCCAGATATTGGTAGGACTGAGAGAGGAGCCTCTGCAAAAGATTTCAAAATTTGATCAGTCGTCTATGAGAGAAGGTGTCCCTTCACGTTACCTGGTCTCAAGCCAGGGCTGTATAGGTCACAATTGTAGCTTTGAACACACTAGCCATTTGTTTGATGCACCTCTACACACAGTTGCTGTGAATTTTGCTACATCAGCACAAACTCCTCCAATGGCAGAGCTCTGCTCTGCTCTCGCACTCAAGATCGCAGCAGCCACATTGAGCATGCTTGTGCTCCAAGCAGCCATGTTAATGTGAAGACACATGCATTAATAATAATAATAATAATAATAATAATAATAATATCTTTATTGTCATTGCCCCCTTCGGGGACAACGAAATTACTTGACTGCTCCATAAAAACACTAATTAATCAATACAGTATAATACAGCAAGGGAGATTAGATGACTTTCAAAGTCCGGGCTTCCCATTCAGGGCCGAGATCGCTCTGGAGAAGAAGCTGTTCTTAAGACGGTTCGTTCTTGTCTTCATCGTCCTGTATCTCCGTCCCGACGGCAAGAGCTCGAAGAGACAGTGACCAGGATGCGATGGATATTTTACTATGTCCAGTGCCTTCCTATGGCACCTTGTGGCATAAATCTGCTCTAAGGTAGAGAGTGGGCAGCCAACAATGCTCTCTGCTGCCTTAACAACCCTGCACAACCCCATCCTGTCCTGGGTAGTACAGCTTCAGTACCACACACATAAGCCATAAGTGAGCACGCTCTCAACGGCACAGTGATAGAAGGCAAGCAGCAGTTTCTGCGGAAGGGCCTGTGGTGGCATTTTTTTCTAGAAGCAACCCAGTTTTCAGGCAACTCTGCCACCTTAGCTTCTCATGAGAATGAGTTACACTTGAAACAGCCCTGACAACAAAAATCACAACTTATTATGGTAAAAAAAAAAGCAAGTCTAGCTTTCTAGGGGCATTCCAGCTCTCAAATCCTCTTCTGATCTGGGCTTGGATCTTCAAACCAGTTCTTAACTAAACCGTATAACCTTCATCTGCCTCACTTAGGGCTGCTCTGGTAATACTCCACTTCCCATTATTTAAATTAAATTGGTTGGATCATGACTATATTATGCCCCATTGACTTCTCATGTGTCAAATCTGTATCCAACCCAATGTATTTATGCCAATTATGTTATGTTCCAGCTCTAAGTCTCGTTTTACCGTTATGCCTCAAATTTATGTTGTGTAATTGCTTTGCTAAGTAAACACCACACTCACAGGGCATCCTAGTCATATATATAAAGCCTCCTCACCTTGTTACGGGCTTTGTACACACTGGCTGTGGCACCTTGACCCAGCACATCATCCGTTTTCCAGAGGTAGTTCAGCGTGCTTTGCATGGCCAGAAAGGCAGTGGTCTGCTTACGAGCTGCAAAGTAGATGGAAGCAGGCAGCAAATGTCACCAGCAGGCAAGAAACAAGCTGGGTCAGGTTTTCCATCAACTGAGCAATTTCTCCTCTCACTTATGCAAAATGATGTTGGGAAATCCAAGTCTTCAGATCCCTTTTCCAGGAGAGACTCTGAATGCAAGTAGTTGAAGGAAGTCTGAGGTGGGATAGGAAACCACCTGGAGCAATAAGCAAAATGGTCAGGGCACTGGATTAAAAGGCCATTCAAAATCCTTCCAGCGTGGTGGAGCCACCCTAACCCTAACCCTATTGTTAGTTCAGAAAGCAAGAGGATTGCAAAACAGTAGGTGAAAGAGGAAATGCTCGGCTTCTTGCATAAAGTCTAATGAAATTCCCTGTGTTGCAGCAACAGTGTGTTATGATTAAGATTTTATCTCACTAGTTCCTCCTCAAAGACATTAGTATCTCTCGTGGCCATTTTCTACTTTTTATTTTAAATGGCTAAGCACCTCAAGCTAACCCTTAAGATAGAAGGCTGAATGCTTATTAGAATAATCTCATTTGGAAATCTAGTATATATTTGCATCCAGATCTGCATTGCGGCTAGAAAATAAAAGCATGAACTGTTGTAAGGTGATGCCCAGAGAACATCAGTCTGGTGATAATGCAGATCTGGAGCCAAAAATATACTTGGCGCCTGATTTTCACTGCTACACTACATCAGCACCACTTTCAGCCATTTAATATTCTACGGTACTACAGCATTTGGTAGAATTCCTGAATGATCCGAGGCTTTCATGTATAGTTATCTTTATATAGAAATCTAATAAATTTAGGCACCAGGCACCAGTTCCTCTTCAACCAGACCTTTGGCTGATTGCTATTCTACAGCCTTTTAAAGGTGTCTGTGGAAAGGGGGATTATTGTATTGCTGTTTTGTTTTTAATTACTTACTTGTTTTTATCCCACATTTTATTCTGTGAACCACCCAGGGAGATCTTATGATGAAGGGTGATATATAAATTAAATTAAATTTAAATAAATAAATAATAGTTCTTTTGGGCAAGAGCCTTAGCTCAGTCTTATAGCATCTCCAGGTAGGACAAGGAAATACTTTTACCTGTATCCCTAAAGAGTCACTGTCAATGTAGACAAAACAGTGCTAAATGAACCAGCTGCCTGCCTCAGTACTGTATAAGGAAGTTCCCCATATTCTCTATACTGTGGTACCTCGGGTTAAGTACTTAATTCGTTCCGGAGGTCCGTTCTTAACCTGAAACTGTTCTTAACCTGAAGCACCACTTTAGTTAATGGGGCCTCCTGTTGCCGTCGCACTGCCGGAGCACGATTTCTGTTCTCATCCTGAAGCAAAGTTCTTAACCCGAGGTACTATTTCTGGGTTAGCGGAGTCTGTAACCTGAAGCATATGTAACCTGAAGCGTATGTAACCTGAGGTACCACTGTACTGCTATGTTCTGCCTACACACACACACTCAATTGTCAGAATTGCTGGCGCTGACCTATTATATTCAGTTGTGTATTTTTAGCAAAAGTGCAGCCACATCAGGATTTGGTCCCATGTTAGGATGAGCTCAAGGAATGTGATCTCTGAACAATTGTCAGGCCTGAGAGATATTGCATATAACACATGAAGTAACTTTGAAAAACCCCATCCTTCATGTCCATCAGTATGTGGCACAATCCTGTACATGCTCAAGGATAATTAATTTAAAAATTCAATCCAAAACTATGTTCATCCATTTTATATCAATTGCACATAATTTCTTGTCCAGCATGAAACGAAGACGGATCTCAACAGTGTTCTCTCCGCCATTGGTGACCCCTGGCCATCTCTAACAATTTCAGCTTAGCTCTCACTGATAGCCTAGTAAGCTATAGGAATGCTGGCTGCAAATAAAATGTCAACCAGTGTGAAGAATTCACAACCTTGGCAGCCGCCTTCACACCACATGAATGGGCCAAAACATACACACCTCTGAACAAAAGTTCTAGTATTCCTCCTATTCTAGGAAGGCAGAATGTTTTAGTGTTGATTGTAGCATATCCTCTGTGGAGTCATCCCCAAAACATACAGCATACACAGGGGGAGAGGAAACTTCCCTGAACATTGACCAATTTCCTTTTAAAAAAATTTCCCCCCTAATTTCTGTACTATGGGAAGTAGAAACTGAATCCGCCAGGTTTTTTTGATGTATTGGATATTTTATTCCCCTGAGCACAGAAGGAAACAGCAGATACCAGATACCACTGTTTCAAAAGGGCTGTTTTGCTACCTATGGTAAGAACACCATTTAGCATTCCTTATGAAGGCATGAAAAGAAGACAGATTTATGTTAGCATGTAATGTACCTCAAATAGATGTGGTCATGTTAAAATGCATTAGCACCTTTGATTAAATGAAAGCATCCAGACTCCACTCTGGAGAGAACATAACAGTCTTAAAAGATATTGAGGCTGTGGTGTTAATATCCATTATATAGGTGTTCAGGGCATCAATTTAATAAATAAATAAAAATAAAAATAAAATAAAATAGGGTGTGAAGATTAAATGAACAATTGCTGCATCCCCTGTGAAAAAGTCTCATAAGTGCCTCTGGGGCTCATTAAAGAAATATAGCAAATGTTTCCGTATAAAGCCTGCTTCCACGAAAATATACACCCCACCTTTGCATCTCTCTAGTCCTTATATGCGTTCCTTGCATGCCTTGCAGAAAGTAAAAAAAAAAACATGCCAAGCCAATTCAAACTCGGCATTGCAGGCAGGAACAAACACACCAAAATAGGATAGGATTTGCACCCTACAGGAAGGAAGTGTACAGGCACCGTTCATCTACAACTGCTATGTAAGCCGGACGCAAGGAAGTAATAAATCAAGCAGCTCGGTTGCAGATTTTCACAGGTATATTGCGAGCAAAGGATCCTACCTGAAATTGGACAATTGGTTCTCTCCAGAGATCACAGCTCAACTTCCCCCACGAGGGACTGGCAGGCTTGGTCAGCGAGACCCCATGCAAGCTCCACGCTGACGACCCAGTCAGTTTGCGGCTCCTCGGGCTGCCCCACAGCGACTTCCTGCTTTCCTTTTCTCTTAAAGGTACACACACCCGTCTTCTCGGCCCTCCCCGCAGCAGCCGGCGGGAGGAAGCAGGGTACCGGCTGTACCCTGTACCAAATCCTCCTTCACTTTCCTCACCTCCGCGCCGCCAGTCAGTGCCGGATTTACGTATAAGCTAAACAAGCCATAGCTTAGGTCCCCACTCTCTTGGGGGCCCCCAAAAATGTAAAGAAAAAAACACCTGGATGTACATTTCCAAAATATAAGATAAAAACAAATAAAATAAAACCTACATACAGCAACAGTGTTTTGTGTTGTGTAGGCTCCTGTGCTATAAGTAATGGCCCCCGCCTGCTAGCCTGCTCCCTAAAATATCACTGGTTTGCTATTATTATTTCATGTTTTAGCAAGTTTCTAGAGACTAGATTATGTGTCTGTGTAAATTGTGTTTCTCAAGGAACTTTTGTTATTGCCAAATGCCAATGTGTTTGCATTAAGTTATGAATAAAAAATCATTTTAAGTTAGAGCTTAATAATTATTTCACTATTAATATACTTCTTCTTAATTGTATTTCATTTCAACAATTACTTGGATAAAATACATATTTTGTTATGTGCAAATGGCTTTAGATACCTATTAGGTCCATAAACTACCATATATTCAACACAAAAAACAGCGACAATTTGTTGTTGACAAAGGACAGCTGGACATATAAAGGGCCCCATGACCTTTAGTTGCTTAGGGCCTCATCAAACCTAAATTTTGAAGCAGACTTGCAGCACCTGCCCCTTTCTGCTTGAACATGCGGAAGCCCACTCCCCAATGATTAAGTGGCAGCGTTATTGATTCTGGAAATTAAAAGTAAAAATAGCCAACAGAGCCCTTTCTCTTCACTCCTTTTTTTTCTCTGCCAAGCTCCAGTTTGCCTCAGGGGTCACCTGTCAGGGGCCACTCAGTTGGAGGCGGGGCTGAAGCCAGGAGTGGGCAGGGCCTCCCTCAATTTCCCAGGCACTTCTTACACCTGCCAGAGGGGAAAAGTTTGCTCTTGCTTAGAGGTCACCGCTGCCTGCTGGCCAGTGGCTTCTGAAATTTGCCCCAGGTTCGCCCGTTGCCCACCTGCAGAGCTGGCCCTACCATTAGGCAGAGTGGGGTTGGCACCTCAGGTGGCAGATGCTGATTGGGGTTGCAGGCAAAGAGGACCAGGGAAGGGATGGAAGGCAGGTGTGTGTGTGTGTGTGTGTGTGTGTGTGTGTGTGTGTGTGTGTATCTATCTTCTAAGAAGCTTGCTGCCCTTAGCATTGGTGAAGGATGTTGTCCTAACACTGTACACGTCACTTGGGAAGACAGGCGAACTAAGTGTCAAAGTGATTCTTCAACATCAACTTCATTGGACTGGTCATGTCGTTCAGATGCTCGATTATCGTCTTCCAAAGCAACTACAGTACTCTATTCCGAACTTGAAAATGGAAAGCATAAAGCTGGTGGTTGACAAAAGAGGTTTAAAGACTCTCTCAAGGCGAATCTAAAAAAAATGTAGTATAAACATCAATAACTGGGAAACACTGGCCTGAGAGTGCTCCAATTGGAGAACAGCCTTTACCAAAGGTGTCGTGGGCTTTGAAGATACTCGAACTCAGGACAAAAGAGAGAAACGTGCTAAGAGGAAGGCACGCTTGGCAAACCCTCACCATGATCCACTCCCACCCGGAAACAAATGTTCCCACTGTGGAAGGACGTGTGCATCCAGAATTGGCCTCCACAGTCACTTATGGACACACTGTTAAGACCATATTCATGAAAGACAATCTTACTCAGCTCCGAGTGATCGCCAAAGAAGAAGTTGAAATGAGGTTGATCTGTGCAGTGCATGGAGGGAGGGAGGCACCTTGTCCTTTGCCTCAGATAGAAAAACACCTTGTGCTGGCCCTGCCCATCTGTTCCCTGTCACATATATCCTTACACCCTTTTGGCTATCTTGGCAATACTATCCACACATGATACCAGATCGTAACACATCATAACACATTTAATTCCACTACCACCCACCCACATTTATATCCCATCTTCCTGTACATGGTTCTCCCCCACCCTATTTTAGCCTCATGAGGTAAACTAACCTGAAGGAAGGTGACTGGTCACCCAATGAGCTTCATGGCTGAGTGGGGATTTGAACTCTGATCTCTCAGGTGCTATTTCGACACTCTAACCATGGTGGCTTTTGTGATTCAGACTGCAACCAGAAATCAGGAAACAATCAAAATGCCGATAAAATAGTTTAAGGAAGTGAACAGCCACAACCTACAGGTGACTCTAACACCTGGTCATGAAATCAAGCACATAGGGAATATTATTTTAAAACACCCATTTTACAGATACTGAGCCTCAGGGCTATACCAGAGATGTATATTTAAGCTCATTTACCTATACTGCTGGGGTGAGAAGGTCTGTTTTTCCTATGAAAATGAGTGTGCTGGTCCCGGGGGGAAGGTTACTGTTACCGTAGTCAAAGTTCAGTCCTAAGTCACTAGCCTGGAGATAGTCCACAAAGTACGAGGTGAGGTCCGAAACAGGGAGCCGGGCGGGGACAGGAACACTCGAAGATCAGAAGCAGGTAGCCGGGCGGGGAACAGGAACACTGGAGGAACAGGACTGGATGCTGGCCAAAACAGCTCTTCAATGACGACGTTGCTCCCGCAACCTGGGACCAGGCTGACTGCCCTTTATCTTCTCTAAGGCCAGGGGCGGTCCCGGCCCCCAGGAGCCCCGCCTCTCCTGGCCTTAAGGCGAGCACTCCTCCTGGGAGAAACCAGTTCCCTTCGCCTCTCTGCCCTAAGCCTCTGCAGTTCAGGAGAGGCCGAAGGGTTACTGGGCCCCGGGGAAGGCTCACCTGTAGACACTGAGTCCTCAAGCACCTCTGGGGCCAGAATGGTTTCACCTGGTGCCTGCTCCTGAGGATCTGGCACAGGTGCAGGCTCCTCAGAATCTAGGCCTTGCCCCAGTTCAGCCGGCCCTGGAGGCGGGGACTCCTGTGCCGGCTGGGATTCCTCCGGTTCACTCTCAGAATCGGAATCCCAGGCCATCACACCATCCCCCCTCCCAGGCCCCCCCCTTAATCGAGGGTCTGGACCCGGCTTGCTGGGGTACGCCGCATGGAACTCTCGGAGGCAGGCAGGCGCGTGGACGTTGGCCGCTGGTTCCCAGGAACGGTCCTCCGGCCCATACCCCTTCCAGTCAATGAGATACTGCAGCTTTCCCCTGCGGTATCGGGAGTCCAGAATGCGTTCCACCTCGTACTCAGGCTCTCCCTGAACCAAAACTGGCTGCGGTCGGGGACGGTCCGGGTGGAACTCGTCGGGTGGGGCCACCGGACTCAGAAGGGACCTGTGGAATACCGGGTGAACCTTCAGGGTTGCGGGCAACTGGAGACGGAATGCCACAGGCGAGACCTGGTTCACGATAGGGAACGGGCCGGTGAAACGGGCGTCCAGCTTCCGCGAAGGTCGAGAAGGGTGGAGGTAGCGAGTGGAGAGCCATACCAGGTCACCGACGTGGAGTTCCGGCCCCACCTGGCGGTGGCGGTCGGCCTGGACCTTGTACGCCTCCTTGGCCTGGCGCAGCTGCTCCATCAACAGCTGTTGCTGGGACTGGAGCTCCTGAAGCCACTCTGTCACCGCAGGGACCGCAGATGCCGGCAGCACATCCGGAAACAACCGTGGATGAAAACCGTAACTGGCCTGGAACGGGGTCTGCTGGGTGGATGCATTCACCGCGTTGTTGTAAGCGAACTCCGCCAATGCTAGGTGGTCGACCCAGTCATCCTGCTGGTAGCTGCAGTAGCACCGGAGGTACTGTTCCAGCACCGCGTTCGCCCGTTCCGTCTGGCCATCAGTCTGTGGGTGGTAGGCAGATGAGAGACAGACCTCTGTTCCGAGGGCCTGGTGCAAAGCACGCCAAAACCGGGACGTGAACTGAACGCCACGGTCGGACACCACACGCTCAGGTAGGCCATGCAGGCGGAAGACATGCTGAAGGTACAGCTGAGCGGTTTCCTTAGCTGAGGGTACGGATGGGCAGGGGGCACAGTGCACCATCTTCGTGAAATGGTCAGAGAAAACTAGAAGGCAGGTGCAGCCACGAGACGGGGGTAGCTCCACTACAAAGTCCAGAGAAACCGTGTGCCAAGGACGTGGTGGAACCGGCAACGGCTGAAGAAGGCCGGGGGGTCACCCGGTAGGCCCCTTGGCCCGCCGGCAGACATCACAACCAGCGACGTAGCGAGCCACGTCAGCCTTCAGACGGGGCCACCAAAACTCACGGCTTACCAGATGGGTGGTCCGATACCGCCCAAAGTGCCCTGCTGCTGGAGCATCATGGGTCATCCGGAGAACCTCAGCCCGCAGCGGCCCTGGCGGGATGTACAGGCGCCCGTGGTGCAGCAGAAGGCCCTGATGCAGGACCAGCCCCGGATACTGAGGGCATGACCCTTCGGCCAGTTCGTGGAGTCGTTCCTGGGCCCAAGCGTCGACCCGCTGCTGTTCCCGCACCCGAGCCTGCAGTGGCTCAGCCTCCTGGGTGGCCAGGAATGCAGCCGGTGGTAGGATCGTGGTGGGTACTGCCTGCTGTACCGTGTCTGTGTTGTCTTCAGGTTTCCGGGACAGGGCATCCGCCTTCTGGTTTTGGGAGCTAGGGATGTAGCGGATCCGGAACTGGAACCGGGAAAAGAACAACGCCCACCGGATCTGCCTTTGGTTCAGCTTGCGGGTGGTCTGGAGGTACTCCAGGTTCCGGTGGTCGGTTCTCACCTCCACCGGGTGTCGTGCCCCCTCAAGATGGTGGCGCCAGACCTCAAAAGCCACCTTGATGGCCAGTAGTTCCCGCTCCCATACAGTATAGTTACGCTCCGCTGGCAGGAGCTGGCGGGAATAAAAGGCGCAGGGTAAGAGTGGCGCATCAGGTCCGTACTGCTGAGACAAGACGGCACCGAGAGCCGTACTGGAGGCGTCAGTCTCTACCACAAAGGGTCGAGAAGGATCCGGATGTTGCAAGATCGGCGCTCTCTGGAAACAGGCCTTCAACCCCTGAAACGCCTCCTCTGCCTCGCTGTCCCAGGAAAACGGCGTCTTGGGGCGCAGTAGCCGGGTCAATGGGGTAGTGCGACGAGCGTAACCCGCAATGAAGGTCCGGTAATAGTTGGCGAACCCCAGGAAACGCTGTAGGTCCTTGCGGTTCTGAGGTGCCGCCCATTCCCGAACCGCTGCCACCTTCCCAGGATCCATCTGCACCCCATCTGGAGAGAGTCAGTGACCCAGAAAATCCACTGTCTGCTGATGGAACTCGCACTTGCTGAGCTTCGCATACAGGCGGTGCTCCCGCAAGCGCTGCAGCACGGTCCGGACATGACCCTCGTGGCGAGCCGGGTCACGGGAGAAAATCAAAATGTCATCCAGGTACACCACCATGTACTTGTCCAGCAAGTCCTGGAACACGTGGTTGATGTACCGTTGGAACACAGCGGGCGCGTTGCACAATCCGAAGGGCATAACCAGGTATTCGAACTGCCCGTACCGGGTCCCGAATGCTGTCTTCCACTCATCCCCGGCTCGGATCCTAATTAAATTGTAGGCCCCCCGGAGGTCAAGCTTGGTGAACATCTGCGCCCCTTGCACCCGCTCCAGCAACTCCGAAATAAGGGGCAAGGGGTACCGGTCCGGGATGGTAATTTTGTTCAGGGCCCGGTAATCATGGCAAAGGCGAAGCTCCCCACATTTCTTCTTAACGAAGAGTACTGGCGCAGCGGTGGGTGAGGTAGAAGGCCTAATGAACCCACGCTCCAGGTTCTTGCGCAGGAAGTCCTGCAAAGCTTCGCGCTCTGGCTCTGTTAGAGAGTATAAGCGACTCACCGGCAGGGGCGCTCCGGGCTGGAGGTCTATGCCGCAGTCAAAAGACCGATGCGGCGGCAGCTGGTCTGCCCCCCGTTCCTCGAACACGTCTTGGTAGTCCCGGTACACGGCTGGGAGCGTGGGTGCTGCCTCCTCAGTGGGTGCGGCCGCTAGCATCTCGGACCGAGCATGGGGGCATGGGTCTGGGAAGTGCACAGTCCGATTAACCCAGTCAATCTGAACATTGTGAGCCTCCAACCAGTCCATTCCAAGCACCAGGGGGAACCGGGGCATGGAGGCAATGTCCAAAGTTCGCACCTCCCGGTGCTGCTGGAGACACAGGACCAAGGGCTGGGTCTCCCGAGTGACGGCACCCGAACGCAGGAGCCGTCCGTCGATTGCCTCCACCTGTACCGGTTCTGGCTTGTTCTGAAGTGGCACCTGATGATGAGCGGCAAAGGCAGCGTCCATATAGGAGCGGGTTGCCCCCGAATCTACCAGAGCGTGGGTAAGAATCCAGGGCCCACCTGGAGGGTAGAGACGCACTGGAACCATGAGATGTCGCAACTCCACTGGTGAGGGCCCCTCTTGCATGGTTTGGGACCGCCCCTGAATATACAACTTGGCCTGGGCGAAGAACATGGGAAAACTGGCCAGGGTCCCATCAAATTTCTCTGGCAAAGCCACTGGGTACTTGCCTGGAGCTGGGGCGTCGGCCCCATGATCTGTAAAGGTTTCCAACCGTTGCTGAAGCGCCGCAACCACATCGCTTAACTGCTGAACGGTGTGGGTCAAGGCCTGGTTCTCCTGGGCCAATGCCACCAGCGCAGCTGCCTGGTCAACCATGGCCTCTGGCTGTTCCCGAACGCACCCCAACGAAGGGGGAGTGCGGGTGTGGCGGGAGCAAACTGTGCTGGTCCCGGGGGGAAGGTTACTGTTACCGTAGTCAAAGTTCAGTCCTAAGTCACTAGCCTGGAGATAGTCCACAAAGTACGAGGTGAGGTCCGAAACAGGGAGCCGGGCGGGGACAGGAACACTCGAAGATCAGAAGCAGGTAGCCGGGCGGGGAACAGGAACACTGGAGGAACAGGACTGGATGCTGGCCAAAACAGCTCTTCAATGACGACGTTGCTCCCGCAACCTGGGACCAGGCTGACTGCCCTTTATCTTCTCTAAGGCCAGGGGCGGTCCCGGCCCCCAGGAGCCCCGCCTCTCCTGGCCTTAAGGCGAGCACTCCTCCTGGGAGAAACCAGTTCCCTTCGCCTCTCTGCCCTAAGCCTCTGCAGTTCAGGAGAGGCCGAAGGGTTACTGGGCCCCGGGGAAGGCTCACCTGTAGACACTGAGTCCTCAAGCACCTCTGGGGCCAGAATGGTTTCACCTGGTGCCTGCTCCTGAGGATCTGGCACAGGTGCAGGCTCCTCAGAATCTAGGCCTTGCCCCAGTTCAGCCGGCCCTGGAGGCGGGGACTCCTGTGCCGGCTGGGATTCCTCCGGTTCACTCTCAGAATCGGAATCCCAGGCCATCACAATGAGTGCATGGTGGATAGGAGCAAAAGCCCCCCCCCCCCCCCGCTCACCTTGCTGCTATCCACAGCTTTAAGCAATTTCAAACCAACCCAGCTCACTTCTAGTATTGGAGCTGGGCTGATGGGAAATCACATTAAGCAACCAAATTGAGTAGTGGAATGTGAATGTGATATCTTTCACCTTCCCTCCCCATGTGCTCATTTTGATATAAGAAGCAGAACCCTCACCCCACCCTGCTTTTTAGGTAACAAGCAGCCTTGTACCTGGTTGGCATTGCTCAGGAAGTCTAAGAAACAAAAAAAACCAGCACAGATTTGAAATCAGTGGTTAAAATCAGTGCAGTTTTGACAGATTCAGTCCCCAATATTGATTCAAAATGACAACCAGTTGTTTCCAAACACCGATAAAAACCTGCTCCTTGATCTCAGAAGCCAACATGCAAAATTTAGTTATGATATCTTAGGAAATGTCCAAATGCATAGCAAACAAATAACTTTCCAAAAGATACAGTAGATTTAAGATTTGCTGGCTGTAGGAATGGGGAAATGTCATTCTTAATCCATATGTGCCCACTCAACCATTTCAATCTGCGTAGCTGGGATTCTTATTGGTGTCACATAATACTTGGCTTACTGCTGTAAGAAATCAATGTTTAAATATGGCACCACCTACACTTTGGAACTCCCTGCCTACTGACATCAGGCAAGCACCTTTGTTGTGCTTTTTCACTACCATTTTTCTTTAACCAAGTTTATCCAGACACATAGCTGTTGATGTGTTTTAATCTCTTTTTAGTCAACTGTTAACTACCTTTTAAATTACTTTAAATTTAATTACCTTTTAAATTTTTTGCTGTTTTTATTGAGAAATTTTAATATTTCTTGTAATCAACTTAGAGATTTTATTACATTCAAGAGGTATATAAATTTTGTTAAATAACAAAAGAAAAATATGTGGAAGAGCAACGTTCTGCATCCTTAGCTGAATTTTCAGATTGCTGGATGTCAAACATGTGGTTAGCAGCAACAATGTCTGGGTGGTATCTGGGGAATGTCTGGAACTCTCCTGTTTGGCTGCTTTAATGCCTTGGTATTTGCTTCATTTGCCTTGGGATGTTCAATACTATATTTACTAGAAAACAATTTCCTTCAGTACTCAATTTACTAGGGCAACGCATAATATGAGGAACTGACTTGCAGCTGATGACCTGGTTTTGCTTAGGGAATTAAGCACTGGCTTTGCTGAACCAAACAAGCAAACAATCCTTGAATCAGGTTCTTGCAGGGATGTCTCCAGACCTTTGCAAGCTCTGGCAGAGGTCACTATTAAAGCCAAGGTTACTTTGCCTCAAGCCTCTTTCTGTTTTCCAATCAATAGCATTTATTTCTGAATTTCATGTTCCTATGAGCTCCCTTCCTTTTAATTGCAGCGCTTAACTAGAAGATCTGAGATCAGACATGTTATCAGAATACTAGCAGGGGGTGTCCTCCAGTGCTGCCTGGGAATTTGTAGAAACAATGAAATATTGTGATTCTTAAATGGATTGTGTAATTTGTGAGTTTGAATCCATCACACACAAAATTGAGTGAAGTCACAACAAAGTCATGTTTGGGTCTGCCATCTTTATTCAAAATGGTGCATGGTGTCCAAACATCAACAGAGACTTCTGCCCCCACTTCGGGAACCCTTCTGCCAAGTTTGGCGAATATGTCTCGAGAGGCGGCTGAACCTATAGAGAAGTGACAGACGGACAAACAAACCCATTTGCAAAACATACAGTAGATACAGTGATTTGATTGACAGACAGTTAAGGTAGCAATAGGGGGGAATAAATACACACATGATTTGTTTTAGAGATAATAAATAATTTTGTTTTAGAACACACCACAAGGTGGCAGCTTACCTTCAAAAATCAAGGCTGCAGCAGGGATAGCCCTAGCTCACAAAAGCCTGAGAAAGTGACAGGGATAAATAAAGAGGCATCTGGGTGGGGCCCTTCACATACAATGAGATATTTGGGTAAAATCATGACTAGGAACAATACCACCAATCAGCAATGTGGATCAGCTACTCTTACACGGTAAAAAGATGGCAAAATAAGATAGATCTCCTTCCTTCTTTAGCATTGCACCAAGAGATACAATATATGATATACCAGAAGTATGCCAAAGCTTTGGTATAGCCAATGTTAACCTTATGAACAGGTAGAAAGTTGAACACTTCAGGAGCATGCGCCAAAATTTTATTCAGACATTTTACAATCAAGTAGGAAATATGCACTATTTTGGGCTCAGACTGAGCCCTGCCATTGCTTCAAAAAATATTATTAAATTTTAAATGATATGTTATTCTCATGTGCCCATTCAAGGCTCAGCATCAACATCCATTTTCAGTGAAGGGCCAGGGTCAGAGCTCAGCAGTAGAGTATTTGGTCAGCATGCAAAAGGTCCCTGGTTCAACCACCCCATATCAAAAACCACCTGGAGGTGGCACAATGGGTCAGTGTGTCTGGCTGTTAACCAGAATGCTGGTGGTTTGAGCCCATCCTGGGACAGTTGTGGGCAGGATTCCTGCATTGCAGGGTGTTGGACTAGATGACCCTACAGGAGGGATTGGGAAGATTTCCACCAGAAACCCTGCACAGCTGCTGCCAGTCAATCTGGACAATACAGAGCTAAAAGGTAAAGGTAAAGGGACCCCTGACCATTAGGTCCAGTCGTGACCGACTCTGGGGTTGCGGCGCTCATCTCACTTTATTGGCCAAGGGAGCCGGCATACAGCTTCTGGGTCATGTGGCCAGCATGACTAAGCCGCTTCTGGTGAACCAGAGCAGCGCACGGAAACGCCATTTACCTTCCCGCTGGAGTGGTACCTATTTATCTACTTGCACTTTGATGTGCTTTCGAACTGCTAGGTTGGCAGGAGCAGGGACTGAGCAACAGGAGCTCACCCCGTCGCGGGGATTCGAACCACCGAGCTTCTGATCGGCAAGTCCTAGGCTCTGTGGTTTAACCCACAGCGCCACCCACGTCCCACTACTGAGCTAGATGGGCCAATAATCTGACTTGATATAAGACAGAGAATGACTTCTGGAGTGTGCTAATCAATCAAGAAATGATGCCACTTGTGCAAGAGTCTTTTCCCTAACATTGGGTGGCCACAGCAAACTTCCACATAGTTATGATTATGGACGAGGCTTCCAGTGTCAAAGCTCAAACTTCTCTTTTGAGAATTGATTATTGAGCACAGCCAATCCTCCTAATCTGCTCTGTACCGCTTTCTCCCGCAATATCTTGATTGCTTCCACACCATCCCTGCAAATATAGTATAGGAGGCAGAACCTGAGCATTACAAGCAGGAGAAAACAGGCAAACAGGAATGACAGTGATCCCAATACATCATACATACATCACAGAAGGGGCGGTCTACAACAGAATCCTATCTGGCAGGAAACCTGTTGATGGGTTTACCTGGCTGTTAATGGGTTTACCTAGTGAGCCTGGTCATTCTTTTGTGATGATAAATACTTAATTCCTGAGTCCAGGTCACAGGCTCATCCTATTCATATATTAAACGTGCCTTTAAGGCAGGATTTGTGAGCACAGAGACAATGGGGAGGTTTTTCCCATTTCCTCCTTCCTTGCAGAGAAACATTTGAGGTCAATTTGGGAGAGACAAAATGGTTTCAGGACTTTTTTTTCTGTACTGTTTCAGACATGTAGTTTATATATTTATGTATGTGTTTGCTTTGTTGGACCTTGCCAACAAAGGTCCATATAGTTAAAGCCATGGTTTTCCCTGTAGTGATGTATGGAAGTGAGAGCTGGACCATAAAGAAGGCTGATCACCGAAGAATTGATGCTTTTGAATTATGGTGCTGGAGGAAACTCTTGAGAGTCCCATGGACTGCAAAAAGATCAAACGCATCCATTCCTAAGGAAATTAGCCCTCAGTGCTCACTGGAAGAAAAGATTGTGAAGCTGAGGCTCCAATACTTTGGCCACCTCATGAGAAGAGAAGACTCCCTGGAAAAGACCCTGATGTTGGGAAAGATGGAGAGCACAAGGAGAAGGGGACGACAGAGGATGAGATGGTTGGACAGTGTTCTTGAAGCTACAAACATGAAGCACTGCGAGAGGCAGTGGAAGACAGGAGTGCCTGGCGTGCTCTGGTTCATGGGGTCACGAAGAGTTGGACACGACTAAACGACTAAACAACAACAACATGTGTTTGCTTGGTACATTTATTTTATACCTTAGACCTTATAATTCTCATAACAATAGAAACAGTTATGATGGAGAATGGAACATTTTTCGGTCAGCCAGAGGCCATCGGTATATATACTGCCTCTGAAGTTTGGGCAAGGGATGAGGAACCTGTGGCTCCAGGCAGCATGGCCAGTGGTCAAGGATGATCTAGAGCAGGGGTCAGCAATCTTTTTCAGCAGGGGGCTGGTCCACTGTCCCTCAGACCTTGTGGGGGCTGGACTATATTTTGGAAAAAATAATGAACAAATTCCTTTGCTTCACAAATAACTCAGAGATGCATTTTAAATAAAAGCACACATTCTACTCATGTAAAAACACGCCGATTCCCAGACTGTCCATGGGCCGGATTTAGAAGGCGATTGGGCCAGATTTGGCCCCTGGGCCTTAGTTTGCCTACCCATGATCTAGAGAGCCACAGGTTTCCCACTACTGACTTAAGAGGTCCCATTCTTACCGTGTATGGCCTCACTGTTCTAATAACGTTAAATATGTTATCACATTAAGAGTGATGCATTAAAATTGTGATTGAGCTGCTCTCATGGGAAACACAAATTTGCTACAGAAATAATGCCTTGACCAACCAGCAGTCTAGTCCGGCTGTCCTGTTTAATAAATCACACCTAGGGACACCTGAATACATTGGGCTGATAGCACATGTGAGTTGAGAAAACCCTTTGAGTTGCTCTGGGAGAGGGAATCATTCATCCTCCTCTCAGCACTGGCAGCATGAACCCCGGTACTGTGACTTCCTGTGAAAGCAGGGACAGAGCAAAGAACTTGTTGCAACCAGCTGCGTTTCAACCCTGCAGAAAACAGCTTGATTGAACATCAAAAGCCTTTCCCTCCTCCCCACACCAAAACTTGCTGTAAATAATTAACTCCCTGGAACAGAAACCAAAAGGGACTTTTGGAGCCGTAATTACAAAAATATGATGCGGTTTCCCCCAGTTGAAAAGCAAAAGGGGACAAAAAATAAAAAGGACATAAATCCCCAGCTAAATTAGGAATCGTTCCCTTTGCTTAGCTCCCTCCAGCTGGGGGGGGGGGGGTTGGAGGAATCCTCACTCCCCTCCACCCCAAGCTCCCTTGGCAACAGCCTGAAGATGAAACCTTTTGTAATCAGGGCATTGCAGGAGGTGGTCATGCTCAGCCACATCCTGTTAGCAACTAGACAGGTGTGTTTAATCTAAAATGGATGAGGGCTGAGGAGGAAGCATGGAAAGCATTAGAAGCTTCAGTGTTCATTAGTAACTGACATTCCTTGGCAAATCAAAGGTTAAGGCCAATGGGAGGAAGAAGCAAAGGCTCCCCGAGGACCAAGGAATGGGAAGAAAGCTCTGCGTCCACATTTTGTTAAGATGGTGCACATGTGCAAGTCTCTGGAGTGCCCAGATACCTAAACATTGATAAGAAGGGCCTGTCCAGATGGTAGCCTTCCTTGTGGCTGGTTTTGTGTTGTAGAATGAAATTGGAAAAGTGTGTGTGTGTCCCAGAACTGTCCCAGAAAAACCAGGACATCCTGATTTTTCCCATGAGAGCTCAGCAGCCATTTTGGGTGCCATGATCTTGCCCTGAAAAGGTGCTTTTTGGGTGCCATCTTGTGTGGCACTCATCTTGGGGCACTGTGTCCAAATTTCTGGAGCTGCAATCTCACACAGGTCATGTGACTCATGCAGGAATGTGGCGCTGGAATATGGCGTCCCTGTTTTCTCCCGAGTCGTGTTGGAGGTTATGCAAGGGGTCTGTGCCACCATAGAGGAAATGACTAGTTCCCACTACCAGTTAAAAGGTGACATATGAGGTTTTCTTTTATTGTATTAATCATATTTATTCCCCATCCTTCACCCTAAGGTCCCAGGGCAGGTTACAGCACTGAAACACAATATTAAAAACAATTTAGAACCCGTTTCTTATGGCTCACAGGTAACCCATCAGAAGGCAGATTAACACAAAGCCCTTCACAGACATTCGATTTATGTTTATTAAACTGGTATATCACATCCCACTAGAAAGTCCCAAACTAAAACACGAGCAAGTAAAAATAAAATAAAATAAGAAGACAACACTCAAAACCCTTTTGTCCTGGAAGCAACCCCAGAGGTGATTCATCTAGACAAGTATAGACTCACACCTGGAGGGATAGATGTGGTTAAATAGTTTTGAAATGTAGCCACAGAAACATTTTACATTTTAAATTATAATATCAAATTGAAGCTCTATCAGTAATATAGCAATAATAATAATAATGTAATAAGTAATAAATTTTGACATTGCACAAACTGTAAACGTGCCGTTTCACCACAAACAGGAAGTGATGTCAAAAATTGTTCTGTCTCTTATCAATTATTGTTGAGATCAGTCTAAACATCTGGATGGCATCAGGTTGGGGAAAGCTAGTTTAGACCTATCACAATCTTACAATGCAAAAAGCATGTAACTCTTTGCTCACCTCTGTCTTTTTAGAAGTATGTATTATTAAATATTTGATTAACTCTAAATAATAATAAAAGAATCCTTCTCTTCCTCCTAAAGTTACTTTTCTTTCCAAGTACTTCTCAAGCCCTCTGGTCTTCCTCTATTTTACAGCAGAGAAAAATGTGCTTTTAACTCATGTTACAGTCTGTGTTTTGAAAATTCCCCAGCCATAAAATATTTGACAGCTCTTCAGGGCTTATCACAGTTCAACAGCTAAGACACACTGGGGGTGAGGGGGGCGAGAGAGTTGTAAAGCAAAATCCTGATCCTTTTTTTTTTATTATTAAAGGACACACAGGAGCAAAATATCTTCCTTATTTCAGCAGAACCCAGAATTCCCTTCCACGTCAGCTTTGTCCTATTCAATAGTGAAAGGAATCATTTCAAATATTCAGAGCATTTTTGAGACAAGTAAATCCTAGTCAACAAGGAATGCTCCTGTTCAGGGCTGTAGTCAGCCTCGATGTCTTTGCTTCTTAGAGTGGGGGAAGTTTTAGGAGAGGAAAAAGGGAGAAAGGGATACTGCTTTCTTGGCTGTGCTTTACAGTACTATAGCGCTTTAGACTGGGGACTGGCTGCTGACCCCAAACTTGAGCATTTTAGAACTATAAAGCAGGAAGGATGCTGGTTCTCAAGAGTGAGAAAGGAAAACAGTGCCTTATTTATTTTTCTTCCTCCCCAAATTTCCCTGTACAGTGGTACCTCGGGTTACATATGCTTCAGGTTACAGACTCCGCTAACCCAGAAATAGTACCTCGGGTTAAGAACTTTGCTTCAGGATGAGAACAGAAATCGTGCTCCGGCGGCAGCAGGAGGCCCCATTAGCTAAAGTGGTGCTTCAGGTTAAGAACAGTATCAGGTTAAGAACGGACCTCCAGAATGCATTAAGTACTTAACCCGAGGTACCACTGTATAATGCAAGGAGGGAATTTTTTAAACCATACAGCATGGATCCCCAACCATAGATATAAATGATAAACTCACACAACTTCTGGTCTCTTAGGTGGAAGTTAAGTGTTTCCTGACAGAAAACCATGCAAAATCCAGATTTTAATAAAATCTGTGAGTGCACTCCCCCCCCCCAACAACAAAAGATAGCAAGAAAGACAGATTGTTTCTGTCTTTGACATTCAATATGAACCTGGAAATTCCATTTCCAAACAATTAGGTGAGTTAAGATTTCCTATCTCTATACCCTTAATATCAACAGTCTAAATGATCATGCATTTTCCTCAGGCCATTCTGGCATTTCAAATATTTTCTCTCTTAATTAACTCATGAGTATACTTCTGAATACCAAGGGAGCTTTCCCCTGCATATGTAGAAACATACTAACTCACTTGGGAGTAGGGGCACTTTGCACTGACTCATCCATGTTTGCTATTGGACATTATAATTCCAATGAATATGTAAGACGCATTCTCCTTGTAAGAAATGGGCTTTCCTTGCTTAGGAGTAAAGAACAGTGACACACAGGATAGTACAGGAGGGCATGGAGACAGAGTAGTGGGGGTCATTGCGGTTGGGGGACCAGAATAGGAGCGCTAATATGAGTAGGTGGAAGGTAGGTCATCAAATCCTTCCTCCCTGGATGTTCAAATCTTCATTAAATGTTCTCAGATTTCAACCAACAATGTTTAGGGCTTAAATGTTTATGTTTTTAAATATGTTGCAGTCCTTTCTGAAGCAAGCGGTTAACAAGCAATGATGATAATAATAATAATAATAATAATAATAATAATAATATATTCAGTGTGAAATTCAGCTTTCCTTTTTACCCTCTGGCAAAGTCAGCTCCATCTTGGATTCTCAGAACCCACAGGGATGCTTTTTCTGTGTCCTCCCACCTGGGAATAATTTATGATTGACAGCTCCTGCATGGCTGGGTGAACCCATGAATGACCCATCTCCCATAGGACTGGAATGGGTAGGAGCAATCGCACAAGCCTCTCCAAAGAAATTGGCACCCTGCTGGAAAGACCTACATCAACAGGCTCTGCCAAGTAGTTGAATCATGTAAGCATTATCCAAGCCACTGTAGGAGCTTCTCAGAGATAAGCAACTCTCAGTCAGGGAGCCACATGAACCATTTGTTGACACAGGAGATCAAAGAAGCCTGATATGCTAAGCCATCCTTGAAGGATTGCCTTCAGGAGTGGGATTTTGTTAATGCATTTGATTTATTTGATTAATTTTTCTCTTACCCTGTCGGGGCTGTTTTAGGTGGTTCCCCATTCAGTTGCAGGTCATGTCTAGCCCTGCTGAGCTTCAAACACGGAAGCACATCAGTTGTCTTCAGATCAATTTCCCTGTATTTCCCCACTGCCACCCTGCTCCAGAATCTTGCTGATTCCGCCTCCCCAACCCATCTGTTTTTCCTTTATGTGGATCATGCTGACAGTATCTTCCTGCAGGCTTCTGTTAACAAACACCTAGCTGAGTTTCCCCACAAAACAATGCCAGTCATTTTCCTCTTATGGATGGCTGCCTTCCATGCCACATGGGGATTCACCCTCCAGTTCTCAGAATGCTTAAAGCAGGACTGAAGCAGGAAGCAGATTGCAGCTGTGCGAGGCAGAGAAGACATTGGCTTAGCATGGTTGCAAGTCCCATCCCATATGAATGTATTGGCAGTTTATCTGTATGTGAATCATCAGAATGAACTCAGTGGAAATAATAGCAGCAGATTCATAGCCAGTTGTTGGGGCCTCACTGAAGATGCAGTGGTAAAAGAAAGCAAGATGCCCATGGCTTGTATCTTTAGATATTTTTAAACTGCATTGCCAACTCAGAGGAGAGAAGCATATGGACAATTCTTTGGTTAGTTATCTTCCATACAGTTACATCATACAACATGGGGGCTGCTTTTCCCCCTACATCTTTACAGAAGTGGTTGTCAATTTATGATTGACAGCTCCTGCATGGCTGGGTGAACCCATGAATGACCCATCTCCCATAGGACTGGAATGGGTAGGAGCAATCGCACAAGCCTCTCCAAAGAAATTGGCATCCTGCTGGAAAGACCTACATCAACCACTACCTCTTGATCTATGGTCAAGATGTAAATACATTGCGCAAAGGTAAGATCCAAAAATTAGGTCCATGAGTGCCGTGACCAGAGGTCTTGCTTGTAGCTCCAATTAGTAGCCCTTCTGTTTCAGCAAAGCAGAGCTAATCCCTGGGTTGAGATCCCCACTCAGACAGTTACTGTCTCTTGGCCTATCCTATCTGCAGCACAAACTATGAAATTGCCTCCTACAAGGGTAGTGAATGCCATCAACTTGGATGGCTTAAAAAGAGAATTATACACATTCGTGGAGTGCAAAGTGATCAATGGGTATGTTCTACCTTTACTGTTGAAGGCAGGAAGGCTCTGATTGCCAGTCGCTGGGAATCATTGCTGGGGAGAGTGTTGTTGAGCTCAGCTGCTGCTTCCTGGCTTCCCATAGGCATCTGGTTGGACACTATGAGAACATTGGACTGGAGGGGCCATTGGTTTGACCCAGCAGCCCCTCTTATGCTCTCATGTGCCTCACAGGATTGGGGTGAAGATAAAATGGGAAACTGGAAAACCTCATATCCCACCTTGAGCACCTTGGAGGAAAGGTGGGTTGTTAATGTAATAGTAAATAAACAAACATATTTCACACAGAACAGACATTACACAGGTTTGTCTGTAGGCCAGCACTTCCATCATACCCAAACATTTATTTTTCCAAAACTATTGCTAATGACAACAGATATATTTGTTTCCCCTCAGCACGGATTTAACAGTTCCAACACATTTACTCCTCTAATACTGTACAATACTGTACCAAAAAG
Source organism: Podarcis pityusensis (assembly GCF_964106645.2). Taxonomy (NCBI): domain Eukaryota; kingdom Metazoa; phylum Chordata; class Lepidosauria; order Squamata; family Lacertidae; genus Podarcis; species Podarcis pityusensis. The sequence continues at coordinate 39,722,900 of NC_138030.1, forward strand.
AAAGAAGAGATGTACCTCCAATATTGTACATAGTAGTATATATACAAAGTACAATTTTACAGTTTGCTTGGGTTTTTTTTCTTTTTCTTTTTACTTTGAAAGGAAAATATATACACCATATATATAGATTGGTGTAGAAGATAAACAAACAAATGGAAAATTGCTTTTAAAACAAGAACATTTCATTCCAAACCCATTAAAACAACAGTTGTTAATTTAAAAACAACAACAACCCATATAATGCACTGAATGGACCCAAACCTGACTTTGCAGGATTAGATTTTAAAACATAAAAATTGAAGACTGTTAGACTGTGCAACTGAACTGTGTTACATACAGTAGAATAAAGACATCACTGCCATTCCTTTTCAAATATATATATGCGTTAGCATTTTGGCTACATGGATTACTGTCTTTTACGTCACCTGTTCATATTTTAAGTATATTGCTCTAGCAATTTGGCACCCACAGAGCCCAATCCAGGAAGCTCTGTTTAGGCAGATTATAGCCTTCAACTTCCAGAGAGAGAGAAATCTTGCTAGTGCCACTATAACTTGAAGCTTTATTTCCATCATATGGACCATCTCACTTGAAAAGAAGAAAACACAGCCTAAAAGATATTGGTTCAAAGGTGATTCTAAGATTGCATTTTTTTTAATAAAAAAAAAAATGGAAATATTTGTATTGGAAGCTCACACATTGTTTATTATTTTATTTTAAAGAAGCATTAACCCAGACCCTTAAATAGACTCCCTCATGCTTGCCAGATCAACTATGATGGAAATTTCTATTACATTTTGCTTCTTTTGCATTTAAGCATTCGAACAGGAAAAGTTGTTGAAACCTTTGAAAAGCAGCTACTGCACGTGCATATTTGGTTGTGCGCTATGCAGCAGAGAGGCAAGATTGACTTTTCCAAAGCACTGTGCGGTCCAAGCTTCATTCATAATTATCTGAGGTGGGAAAACATTTCTAGAAGCTATTCATAAAGCTATAAGCAAGGCAGAAATCTCCCCCGGAATACAAATTTTTAGGACCCATCTTTCCTAGTCATGTCTGAGACAATTTAGCACCACATTTACATCCAAACCATTTGCATGACACACACGTACGTGTTGCTCTTTTGAGAAATTGCATCCTAAAAGACACTCAAGCCAGAGACTTTCCAGGTAAACATGTCTCATATATGACTTTGCAGGCTTATAAGCAAAGAGCAACTTGGTTCTCAGTTTTCTCCCTGTGTCTTAGGTATGTATTTCATTATAGTTTTGTAGCTACCCTACTGAAAGCTTGCTGTATTTTAAAGCACAATATACATTACACCCTAGAAAAGTCAGCGAAAGGAAAGATTAGTCCTGAAAGGTGTTCAGCCCTTTGGACTGTGACCCAGAAAACAGCTAAAATTTGTTATCAAAGAGAAGGGCTACATTCATGAGGCTCTAGTGTTTTCCATGCAACAGGGCCAGATACCAGAATTGGGAGATACCAGCACCTTGGGAGCGAAGTCCAAACCAGTGAAGGATATGATCAGACAAACTCTTTCCCTTTCCTCTTGAAACAATCCAGAAGCAGACCAGATGAAGGCATAGGAGGCAGACATGTTAGAGGAAATGAGAGACCCTGGACTCCTTAGCAAACTCCGAAGGGAGAATGATACTGGGGGGGTTCAACTGTGGAGGGTCTCTCTTCTCCCTGGTATGCTCCCCCTGTTTCAGATCATTAATAGGGGGAGCAATTTGGAGAAGATGGGCAACTAATGTCACCTGCAGCCCAAAATCAGGGTCAGAAAGACAGTTGAGATGCAATTGTGCTGGTCTTAAATAACAGTGCTCTGTTCAAGTGAAAAGTTACAGAGAGTTACAGATACGGACGTTATGCACTGTTATGCAGAGACATAAATCTTTGGAGGACTGAACCTTGTGGGCAGCAATGGCGGCTTCAGGGAAATTCTGACTTTCGCCCAGCCAGGGGGCCCAACCTTCGTGGAGGCTCATCAAAAGAAAGCAAAATGCCATTGGCCATGGCTGTAGGAAGAGCAAAAGCCCCTGCTTTGTTTCACATCTGGCATTTCTACTTTCTATTGGGGGTGGGGCAGGAAGTTACCTGAACAGAATATTATTCAAACAATTGTATACTAGTAAGAGAATGAGGGTTTGGGGGATTCCTGCCCCCCTCAATAAGTATGTAAAGGATAGATTTGTTCATGATCACAGTGTTATTTAATATCCAGTGCTTCACCATTCAGTCAGTAGAGATATAAGGGAAACGCGATGTTTTAGCATTTGGGTGTGTGTGTGTGTGTGTGTGTGTGAAGGTGTGATATTTCAGTGTATTAGCATGTGTATCTGAGCCTAGAGGTTGAAAGGGGCATTTAGATAACCACCATTTGAAAGAAAGTGAGATGGTTAACAGTAAGCGAAACACATTATTCTATGGTCAGCTGGAAGAAATAAGAATTTAGTTGCCAAGTTACAGGTACAGAAACTCCAGATTGTCAGCTAAAATGCTTTTATTCCCCTCTATAATGTCTATGTATTACCTCCATCTATTTGTTAAATGCTGGTCTTGCATAAGACCCTAAATTACATCGACTTTTGGCTTTGTATCTCACGCTGGTAGGTGAAGCTGCATTTTATGGGCATATCTAAACCACAGATGAACAGAACAATCCTCTGCAGGGTCATTTGGCAATAAGTCCCACTGTATTCAGTGAAGATTCCCGGGAAACTGAATGGGACTACAGCATTAAAATCAGGTTTTGGTGGTGTTGGGTTTTTTTGTTTTTTAAAAAGTAATGCCCTCTTTCCAGTGAACCTGAGTATCTGTATGTCGTGTATGGGCATGTTTGTAATGTAGATATGCCCTAAATCAGAATTTGCCAACCTGGTACCCTCCAGATGTTTTGGTCTGCAACTCCATGGGCTGGCTGGGGCAGATGGGAGTTGTAGTTCAAAGCATTTGGAGGACACCGGGTTGGCAAAGGCTGCCCTAACCACAGTAATTCATGTACCAGAGATATGTGGGAAGCGCCCTTTCCATTAGTGCAAGGGCATGAAAATCTATGCAAGAGAAACTGATCCAAATTGCCTAACTTAGAGATTTTAAACTAAGCAATTTAAGTAATTTTTAAATAAAAAAATAATAATGAACATTCCTTGGAGCTTGCCTGTGGAAAGTTGTTTTCACATATACATGTTCAATATAGATCGTGGTGCATGTTTTAAAATTCCGGTTGGATAGCATATGATATGGTGTACATCCTTTGACATTTCTACTTCCTTTTTAGTAGGTCCTCCCTAGTGCTGAGTTCAGCCAAAAAAGAAAAAAAAAAGCAAGTTATATACAGAAAGGTCATAAAAATATCAAGCCATTAATCATTATTTTTTTGCCAGTTTGCACCCATATACCAAAACACTTTGAAGACTTGAAATCTCATTTTGTTCCAATGTGCCTTGGGTGGCCGGCATGCCCTTCACTGGTACAAGGCATGGTATAAAACCTAGACAAAATAAGGCATTGCTAGCATGTGCTCAATAGCTTTCCTATGAATAAATTCTGCCTCCATCCCTGCACCCCACCTTGGGTAGCGACATAACACTAGGCCTGCTAATGCCTTGTGCTAAAGGGAGCCCCGTGTGCCTTCAATGACAGTAGTTAAAGTGTGCTGCAGGAAAGGGAAAGGTTGCACCTAACTAAACTGTCGTGTTGCTGCTATAGGCACAGAAGCCCTGCTCTGGCCAAGAAGCTGGCAACCCTAACATGAACTTACAAAACTAAAAAAAGCAGTAGTTTTGCCTGAGTGAAACACTATTCTCTTAAAAAAAAGCAGCAGAAGAAGCAGCAATAATAAAGAATTAAGATTCCTGGATTAGAAGTCTGTCCCATCCTGAGAATGAATGATCAGGTTGCAGCGCTCAGGTCTTTCACTCGAGCTGGCCAAGGTCCAAGATGCAGAGGTAATGTGCACACACATACCAGGGAGTGAGGTGGGTGGGTGATGTCTGTGTATTTAAAAGGCAACAGCTAGTAAAATGTTAAGGAACAGAACTGCCCCTCCATTAAAAAAATGCAAAAAACATTTTACATGGTTTTGTTTCTACCACCATTTGTGAGATTGTCAAGTCTTTCTAGACATAATTTTAAAAAAACAACACAATTTCCCCCTAACTTGTAGGGAGCTTAAAAGAAAATGTCTGACTAACAACCTTAGATTAATCTGAAGACTACTGCAATTTTGTTTACATAAGATTAAGTATTTTGCTTCTATTAAAATATCAAATACCAACGATTTCATTCATAAAACCACAAGAAAACAGACTGCAGTTCAGACCTAGCGAATGAAAGAAAACACATTTCAGTTCCTTATCTTTGACCCTCAGCTGAGGATCAAAGAAGGGTGATGGAATCCATATTAATTCATTGTTCCTTTGGTTGGTGGTGATAGAGGCAGCAGAGAAATTCCCAGTTGCTTATGAAGTCTGCATTTCTTCTTTTTTAAAATGGTTACCCTCTTGAAAAATATATTCCCATTCAATGCAAACATGAGTCCATACAGTCTGTTGGAATTCAGAACAATTGCAGTCCATCACTGTAAATGCCAGATGTAAAGATGATTCATTTTACTGTCTGTACTTATAGACATGGTGACCTGGCACAGAAATATGCTGAATACTGGACTATGTCCACGTCCCACAACAGCTTTTAATTTATTTGCCCTATGCTGCCATATCAGAAGCTCACAGGAGTCTGAGCCACAAGCTGAGGAGGGGGTGGGATGTGGGGCAGAGAAGAGAGAGGCAGAGACAAGCAGGGTCAAGCTGCTAACTAGGATTACCAGATCTTGAGTCTATGATTGTTCAGAACTGTAGTGGTTGGCCTGAAACTATCTCATTTTGCAAAGACGATTAAAGATGTACACACTTGGAAATGCCAGAAGAGAGACAGAGAAAGACTGATCAGTAGTAGCTGGTTTTCAAAATTTAACCTACGTTTTCAGTTTTGTCTCCTGGGTGCCCATGAAAGTGCAGAGAGGCTGTCTGAAAATCTCATTTCAAAAGCATTCGCGCTGCTTTTAGATCTGGAAGCACCAAGCAAAGATATAAGTAGGGGATGTTTAACCATGCAAGCTCTAATGCTCTTTATTTCCCCTGCAATATCAGTTTAACTTTAAATGAACACATGCATATGTGCATGTAATATGCCTCATTTAAACCAAGGCTAAGCTTGTGCACTTTTCATGATTTCTTTTTTAAACACAGGACAGAAAACGTATGTCTGAGAACATGTACCCCTGAAAAAAAATGATGCAGGCTGTAATGGAAACTGACCTGACCTTGTGTGGCACCATTATGCACTGTAATAGTCCACAAAAATACGCCCCAGGCATACCCAGCCATCTAAACCAGTGAGATCAAAAACATCCATGGGTGAACAATATTGTATTGTATCCCTGTAGTGGTTGAAGCACAGAAGTCTTTTCTGCTAACCTCTAAAAGATGACCCTGACAGTTTTCCTTAGTGACCAGACACTCAAACAAGGCATTGACTGTTTACCACTTAGTTCTGTCTTTTCCTCACTGATTTCACAGCAACCTGATACAAGACTTTCTATGTCTCGGGCTACACAGAGCTGTGATGTCCTAGCATCACAGGTGATGGGAGGTGCAAAATGAGACTTAATTAGTTGGGGCTTTCCTGTCGGGAGAATCCCTGGCGATGGTAACTTCCAAACTAATCTTCAGCAGAAGTTCAATACTAATTAAATAGAAATTTCTAACATCTCCTTAACAGGGTCCCATCATCTGAAACAAAAAAAAAATTGCTATATTCACAGTAGGCTTTCAAGTTCAGACAGTACAGGACTTGTCAGTAGACTGTTGAGATGCTGAGGCAACCACAGGGCTTGTGGTGTTTGTTTTGGGGAAAACTGCAGGCTTTGGCCTGGTTGCTGGAGGTTTGACCGGGGCGGCCATTTTGACGGACTTTGCTGGCCTGAAGGCGCAGGGAATGTCGCTTGCCGTGCTGGCACTCCGCTGGAAAGCTGGTTCAGAGTCTTTGAGGATCTGAGTATGCAATGGACTGGAAGGCTCCGAGGTGGGGGCCACAACAGGGGAGGTTTTCAACGGCTCCAGGGTGTCCAGGACAACATCTGGCGTGTGCTTCACGCTGCTTTGCCTTTCCAGCTCCCGCAGCTCGTTCAGAGCAGAGTTCATAGTAGCTTCAATATCCTGCAAAAGAGAGACGTTGGAAGCAATTAAAGGAGCTAGAAAACAGCTCGACTAATTCTCTGTGGTGTCTCAAAAATATTAAGCAAAAGCAGACAGTGGCAGATGCTGCTCCTGTCGTAAGAGGAATGATATGGCATGGAAAATCTCTTCCTAGTGGCATGACCAGTCCCACTATCACCCTTCCCTGCAAGGTAATATGGACAGGGTGGGAAACTATGTGGCCAGAGGACCAGCCTGTTGCTAACTGTATGAGGCCAGGCATCCAACCAACTAAAAAATTATTGTATTTAGAGTTGAAGACTTTAGCTAGATTATACATGTTTTCATAAAGCTGCATGGGTGGACTGGAACTATATCCTCCTTCCTTTCCGATCATCAATTGCCTTCTCTTTCAAACCTTAAGAACTAGAGCTCAGCAAACCAAGAGGCCTCTATTATCTTATTCTGAGCTTGGTGCCTTTTATCATTGGTAGGGATGTTGGCTTTATGTGTGGTACTCAAGACAAATTGCTGCGGAATTTCAGTCCAGAGTGCATTCCAGGTAATAACACTTTTCTTTAAACCTTTTCCCTGGTCGGATGGCTGGTAGGAAATGACTGAAACATTGGTAGATAATAGCTTGGAAAGCAAGGAGATGGATAAGAGGAACAAGAATGATGCCTGAGAAAACAGACTCCTCAAAAAGAGTAGAAACCCATTTTGCTGCTAACTATGTGGCAAATGAGCAATATGCAACTCTAAATCTGGAACGTGACACATATCAGCATTTCCTCACTGAAGCCACTTGCTATTCTAAAGTGTTTTTAAAAGATATATGAAAAATGTTGCTTATATGACACTTCATTCTTGCTTCACATGAAAGATGCAGGAAATAATGCAAAGGTCACAATTAGGAACAAGCATCAAGCCTTTTTTTTTTTTTTTAAGATCTTGGCTGGATCATGACCTAAGTTTGCTTAGAAGTTCAGCTGTAGATGTGGTCTTGACTGGTGCAATATGATTCTTGGAGAGCTCAAATGATTTAGCGTTTCCATGACTCACATCTTGGCTACAACATTTTCGTTTCCTCATAGGCATTTTAAGGCACACAGGGAGGTAAATCAGTCAAGGAGGAGGACGAACCAAAGACGGTAACCAGATTCCTCCCATCACAGTCTGAAAAGATCTTAAAGCAAAACACAGATTTCAGAGATACTGGTGTCAAATGCAAGAGGTGTAGCTCACACTGTTTGAAATGACACCTGAGAGTACATGAAAGGGGAGCTCTAATTTAATGCAGCCCATTTTTCTTTTATTGAGTGTATTTCCCTATGGAAACAATAAATTACATAAGGGCAAAAAGAGGAGGGTGGATAAAAGCAGAATTTAACTGAAAGGCAAGAGAGGCTGCTGTATGTCATTCAAAGCATTGCAAAAAGATATAACCCACATGCAGCCTTCTCATATAAACAAAAGGAGGAAATGCACCATAAGGGGAAAGGACAGCTTTTCAGAAGAGGACTACAATATGTATTATAGACAAGGCAGAAACTGTAGAAGCTAGATCCTGTTCCCAGGGCTGGTTAGTATAGCCAAGATCCAGCCCTAATGGTGACCTCTATTTACAATCCAATCTGTGGTGTCCAAGAATCTGAAATGCCTTATGAAAAGTTCAGCATCAACTCCAGCATGAATCATATGCTATTGAAACAGGTGAGATGAGAATGCATGATGGGCACAGGATTGCAGCCCAAATGGTAAATGACTTGGTGGTTGGTTCTGCTCATATTGAGTGCCTTACAACAAATAACTGGACAGGAAAAGAAATCTGTCTCATGCCCCACACCCCAACAGGTGGCATGGAACTACAGATAAAGACAATGTGTGCCTGCTTATTTCCAAGACCAGATTTCTGGATGCTATTGATAATGTACTTCAAGGAATTATCTATTAGTATTCGAAGGGACTTTATTCTCTGATGTCTTAATACAGTTTCTTTCGCTCCCTTTAGAATTAAGTGGTTATATAGTTCCCCACCCTTTTAAGTAAGTGGTGTGTGTGTGTGTGTGTGTCTATGTCTATATCTATATCTATATCTATATCTTTATACACTTGCCCTAAGGCAGAATAAACAATGAAATAAAAGTAATTGCACACGACCAGGAGGTATAAAAGCCAAACATTCAAACAACAGCAGCATCTGATAGCCTAGTGAGTTCCTTCACCCCGTTTCAGCCTAACTTCTCTTCTTGGAATGCCTAACTTCGTAATATGAGATTGAAGTGCATGTGAGCTTTTGACAGATTCATCACATAGTGAAAAGCAGAAGACCTGGCCAAGCATGTAAGTGCAGTACACCTACAGTTGGAGAGGAAACCAAGAACCAAAACCTTCTCTGAGCACATAGCATAGCACTGACAGACTTAGATGGATTGCCATTTCTGAAGACTGGCAGAATACTTCAAGTCTCGAGCAGATTTAAACAAATGATTTCTAATATATTCTGCAACTGCAGACACATGATGAGATGATTTTTTTTGTAGTGAACCAGTTTTGCACTGAAGAGAAACTCCCGCTCAGTTTTTAGAAGGTGAAAACACATTATGTGGCTATGGAGTAGTTAATTGAGAAAAAAAAAATATGCAAGGCTTCCTTAGTGGTCAAAAGGAACACATTTTTGTGGGCTTGTGTTCCACTCTGGACCAATGTCACACTATCAAGCTTCTGTGAAAACAGTGCTCATTTCAAAAATTAGAGAAGAAGGGGAATCACATGATGGCTTTACGCTAACATGGTCTAAAAGTCTCAGCGCCCACATCCAGCCACAGCTGTGTACACACCGGTGAAACCATCCCCTATCCCTGCCAACAGAAACAACGAGATCTGCTTTGTTTGAAGGTAGCTCCTTATCACTGACTGAAACTGAGAAGCAAGAGAAAAGCTACTACGAAAATTCCATGGAAACAGGATAGATTGTTGTGTTCTTTTCATGATCCCTTAACCTCTAAGTGCAATTAAACAAACTCACAGATCTGGGGTGTGGGTTCAAAACAGAGGCACAAAAAACTCAGTTTTTCAAAAATCCTGGGCTTTGAGATTCTAACACAGATTGCTGAAAGCATAGAATATTAACACTGCATATAGCTCTGTTTTCACGAAAGCCTTTGCCAACATTTATCCCAAATGATTTAGGGGAAACAGAGTTAGATGATGAAGATGATGACAATAAGTGGAAAGAGCATACAGTGAAGAAATAAAATGTGATTTTTAATTCAGATAAAAAACAGGACTGGGAAGAGTGGTTATGATGGTGTTATGGCCCTCATTCCCTGACTGTTAGTTTCAGCAAGGTCCAACATTATCAACTGTAGAAACAGAACAGTAGGAAAAAGGATATAATGTGTTAAAGCAGGTATGTTTCCATGCACTTTTCACCAAGGTGTATCCCTTGGGTGGCAAGAGATTTGAGTGTATTATACAAGATGATAAAACTCAGTGGAATAGGTATACACCATATAAAAATGCAGGAGTTCTAGACAGTCTGTGGTCCCTTTCACATTTGTATCTCAAAGTCCTGGGTGAGCAGAAAAAGACAAAGTTAAATGGCTTCCTGCTTACCTTAGAGGACTTCTGTTTCTCAAAGCACAGGAATCTAGCCAGATCCCTCTGTTCTACATTGCCTATGAAAACTGCTCATGTTTTCTAAAACCATAATCATGGATGTTGTAGTCCAAAACATCTGGAGGACACCAGATTGGGGAAGACTGTCTAAAACTAACAGGAAACATACTCTGCCATTAGTATTTTGCTATGGGTTAAACTAAAAGCACTAAATTCCCATGGCTTTATCCATTTCTACGTTTTAGCAATTTCCTCATGGACATGTGAAGAGCAGAAACAATCTGTCTTCTCTCAAAGTTTAAGTGAGTCACATGTGATCAAAATTTGGTCATGTAGCCAAGGTTCTCAATCAAATGCATCTTAACTGGGATGCTTTGATGCAGGTAATTTCTAACCCTTATGAATCTTTGGAAATTGGTCTCAAGTTGATTAAACATAGGCGCTGTTCCATGCTTTTTTGATTGACTAGGCATGCAGCAATCACAAACCGAGCTGATGTTTTAGAACTGAACAGAAATTTAAATGTTCGAATTTTAAAAATTCAGAGGTTACCTCAGAATTCAAAACTTGACTTGTTTTGATCACCTCTAAGGGGACGCTTCCTGATCTGAAGCAAATACTGAAGCAAAATATAAAATATTGATATCAAATAACATTTGTTGCTAAATATACAACATTCACAGAACAGCTGGAACATATTTGAGTATTAGATGAATGTTTTAGTGAATAGTCAACATCAAAATTCACAAAGGAGATTTTTTTTTAACAGAATGGGTAACATGGGGTGAAGATATTGGTTTACCACTGTATGCAAGTTAAGCCCCATCTTACCTCAACCTGTCCTAGCTTCTTATTACCTGTGCAATGACTTCAGGGTCCATGGGCCGGTGGTTATTAAAGCTCTTTGACCTTCCAGTGGTCACATTTTTCCGGATGTGGGGGCTATCTATCCTGTTCTTCAGAGAGGCATGCCGGCTGAGCGAATTGAGGCTCCCATGGCCACTGATGGAAGATGCATCTGGTACCTCTTTCGGGAGACTTTGGCTCATAATGGGTTGTGAGGAGGGACGTGAACTGGCCACAGCTCCTGGTGGGACTGGTTCTCCCAGGGAGCTGGGCAGCCCGTGGCTGTCACTTTGACGGAAAGCTCTTCGTATGCTGCCAGACTCTGGTCTCTTTCTTTGCCTGTCACCATAAAAGAAGCGGGGGTGGGGTGGGGGTGGGTGGGGATTAAGTGTTATAGAAGTTGCATTTCAACACAGGAATCCCAGAAAGGCAATGAAAGGATACTGAAATCTCAAAATAAACATTCTGAACTAAATCACCTTTTCCAGTCTGCTTATAATAAAAAGCCACCATGAAGGTTAGCGCGTCAGAACAGAAACAGGAAGGACCCATGTTCTACTCTCCACATAGCCGCAAACCTCACTGGGTGATTTGAGGCCAGCCAGCTTCCCTCAGCCCACTTTATAGGGTTATTACAGGAGGAAAGCAGGGCAAGAATCAGGCACACTGCTTTGGGTTACTTGAAGGGAGGGTGGGCTAGAAATGTAAAATATAAATGATTGATTGAAACAAACGGTTTCAACATTATTGGCAGCCAAATGGGAAGTGTTTCAGTACTGCGAAATGTTGGCCTACTGACCTGGATGTCAGAGCTGCAACTAGTAGTATAACCCCGGTGTGACAAAACATTACATAAAACAATACAAATAAGCTAAACTAGTTCAACAGCTCAAAACTAAACAAAAGGAAAAAAACAATGCTCAAAACATACATTAAAGAGTAGTAATACAAAACTGATATTAACTCTTACTTATTGATATTTGCAAGATAAATGTCTGCAACATGGCTCCCACTTGGGCAGTTGGAACCAGCTCTGGCAGTCACCTTTTCTTCCGGTGGCTCTGAATTTACTTCTATTTCAGATTTTGGGCTTGATCTTTCTGATACTCCATCCTCACTAGAGAAGAAAAGAGCCACAACCACAAAACCTATGTTACACCCTCAAGATAAGCCACAGTATAAGTCGTAATAGCCGGAACAATTTTATCATCAGTTTTTTTTTAATGCTCTCAGATTACAACATCTCATTTTAATGCTTTAATTAAAGGCTGGGTGGTGTACTTGGATCCTGAGAGCAGCCATAATGCAGCTTGTAAAACTAAGATGCTCTTTTTTGGGGGGGCGTGTTGTTGACTATGTTCATATGATCACATGAAGCAGCTGAGCATGTGTATAGGGCAGCAGTGAGGGATCTGGAAACCAACTATGAGGAATAGTTGGAAGACCTGAGCATGCCTAGCCTCAAAAAGGTTAAGGGAGCGGGGGCAGACTTTGGTAATATGGTAATATGAGTGAAGACAAAATCCCCCCAATCCCTTTTGGTACAGTTGTTTTTTTATAAACTTTTTGACTTTTAATATTATGTTGCGCCCCCTTGGCTTAGCGCCCTGTGCGTGGGAACCACCCACACTACCCTAAATCTGGCGCTGAAAGGAGGCATGATAGGCACCTTGTATTATCTGAAGGGCTGCTATGCAGCAGATGAAGCTGACCTATTCTCTGTTGCTCCAGAGGGCAGGATTAGAATGCATGGGTGGAAATGATAAGGAAGCAGATTTCGGCAACACTTCCTAATAGCAAGAGTGATGGGAAGTGGTGTGCCCTCCATCCTTGGAGGTATTTAAGCAGAGGCTGGATGCTAATCTGCCAGGAATGTTATGTTTGCAAGATCCTGTATTAAAGCATGGGGGTTAGACTAGATCAAAGCTTTGCAAACTTTTGATGTCAGTGACACACTTTTTAGACACGCAAAATTTCATGACACAGTAATTCCGTTTGACTAGCAAACCGGGAGTTAAACTAACCCTTTTCCAGTCCCGGGAGCAGCACGGGGAGTGTTCACACTACGCACTGCTACTGACACACTAACATGTTGCGACAAACAGTTTGGAAAGCTCTGGGCTAGATCCTTCCCAACTCTTTGTTCCTAATACTTTAAGGCGCAAATAGATATTTCAAGACATCCTCTTCCTCAGAAGCAATATTAAATCTGAACCCTGTTTATCCAAGTATCATGCCCCAATGGTCTTAAGAGGTAACATACGTGTCCTGGACAACGATGTATTGATGGGGGATCAGGCCATCAATTCCGTTGTGACGGCCCTCCCACCAGTCGTCAGAGGCCCGGTGATAAAGCAGGAGGGAAGCCCCCTTTTTAAAAGAGAGCTCACGTGCTGTTCGGCCGCTGTAGTCAAATTTGGCTATTGCTTCAATAGGTTCACATTCTGCAGGAAAAAGAAACAACATTTCAATGAATTTGCATATCAGTGTTTAAACCATTCACCTTAAAAAGTAAAATAAAAGTGAGGAATTCAAATATCTATATATGTTGTCAGCTGAGATACTGGAGGTCAAATGCACCTGGCAAATGAGGCCAGGCCATTTAGAAGCACGTTATACACCCTCCAAAGCTTTAGAGGTCTACTGCTACCAGTGAAATGTTCACAGATGCTTACCTCTACGGTGAACTCAACATAACTGTCCTGGCAGCTAAGGACAGGTGGGCTAGTCTACAGGATTTCCAGACACACAGTATTTTCTGTACTATGCAAAGTATTGCTCAGCTGGGAGTAGTCAGTTCAGAAAATGGTAGAGCCTGTTGAGACCTTAATGGCTTCTTAGGATCTGGATCATGCTGGGCCTGAAAGTTGCAGTAGAACAACTTGCCAACTGCATGAGGGGAAGTTAAATGAGGCACAAGGGGTTCACAATCCACATGAAGCTAAGGTATGTACAGGCCCTTGGTCTGGCTTGTCGTTAGGGTGGCATGAGATTGTGATGCTTTAGTTGAGATTCCTGTTTTGCAGAGGGTTGGACTAGATGGCCCTTGGGGTCCCTTCCAACTCTACAATTCTATGGTTCTATGCTTATTGACAAGGTAAAGGCTCTAAGGGTTTCTTCACCTAGGTGTGCACGTAAGAGTACACACACACACACACACACACACACACACACACACACCCTCTTCAGTGGATACCTAAATATATGCAGTCTAAATAAACTTTGTGAAGAAGATGCTTGGAAACTGTACTGTAATAGGTACATCAGGGACCCAAGAATGCCTGCAGCTCCCTGTAGAGTATACGGTTAGTGGCAAAAACAGGTTTGTTTCTGCACAGTGGAATGGCCTGCTGGACCTACTGCTCCATAGGGTGGAAATTATTCCAAATTATTACGTTCCCAAGCAATGAATCCCAATAGGGATCATGAGGAGAGTCTCCCTGCACTGAGGTTGCCCCGCCCCCTTTGTAATCCAGTCCATGGCTCTCGTCTACACTCTAATTCTTTGGGAGGAATTCAACATCATGCTAAGTGGGTTGTTCCATTTGCACAAGCATTTTGGCTTCCCGGGTGAAGCGATCCCACCTCTCCTAAACTTCCTGAGCCAATTTCAGGGGAAATAGCGGGTACCCAGGGGGCAGGGAGGAAGCCCTGTTGCATATGCAGAAGTCCGTGTGGAAGGCATCTGCTGACAGGACTCATTAGTTGAATCCCACCCACTGTATTCCAGCTCTGCCTCTCTTTTGTGACTGGTTATCCCACTTATTTCTACCTTACCACCTATGATGACCTCTACAATTGACCTCTCAGTCTTGAGCCTTGCTCTTTCCTCCCTTCCTAGTCTTGGCAAATTTTGCTTGGCTCAGATGAACACACTCATTCAAAAACACATTTTTATTATTACTGAATTCACTCTCCATTTGGATAGCCTTTCTCCTTGGCTGATTTTCATTATGCAATAAGTCACTACCTAAAAGCCCAACAGCACGATTCAGGCAGCAACTTAAGTTATGCCTCAGAAAAGTTGCATGTTTGAAGAGGAAGCCCTTCTTTGGGCAAAGACAATTGTGATCTGGGTAGGCTCTCTCAGGAAGTACAGGGAGAACATGGCTGAGACAAAGAGACTTCAGCACCGCTGCCTGATCCGTCAGCCTTTGGAGCCCCTCGAACCAAGAAACTGAGCTTAACCCCCTAGGCTGCAAAGTACAGAGACTGGCTGAAGGCCAAGCAAGCACATCTGTAAGACTGAAAATCCAGTAATGGATTTTCCAGAAAGAAAAAGAGTTATCTGAACTATGCATTGCAAAGTAGTTTGTAGACAGAGAGCTCGAGTAATCAGCTCACACTAGTTAACAAGGTTTTACCTGGGTAACAAATCACTGTTGTTTTTAGCTGGGTTGGAGGTTTTTTCAATGAATACTCCTTGAATTGTGTGCTTCCCTGTTTTCCTCTCGCTTGTTTAGTTTCTGGCACCAACTAACACATTTCTTTTTTAAAAAAAAAAAAGGGCCTCCATTGTGCATTTTATTACCAGCTAGGGAATTGTATATTTCAAATAGCAATTGTTTATTATACCAAAATCAGCAGGCCACTTAACTTCCAATATTCCCTTTTGGAATTTAGCCTTTAGCCTGGCAAAGGATAATGACCTCTAATGCCCAGCAGGCCTGCACTACAGCTGGGGGATAAAGATCAAAAATAGCTACTGGTCTTCCTCTTTGAACCTGTTGTTGTTGTTGTTTTGTTGTTTTGTTGTTTAGTCGTGTCCGACTCTTCATGACCCCATGGACCAGAGCACGCCAGGCACTCCTGTCTTCCACTGGCTCCCGCAGTTTGGTCAAACTCATGTTATCAGCTTTGAGAACACTGTCCAACCATCTCATCCTCTGTCGTCCCCTTCTCCTTGTGCCCTCAATCTTTCCCAACATCAGGGTATTTTCCAGGGAGTCTTCTCTTCCCATGAGGTGGCCAAAGTATTGGAGCCTCAGCTTCAGGATCTGTCCAAAAATAGCTAGTGATCCTCCTCTCAACTTTGAACCTAGGCGTGGCCTATTAGTCTTTGTCCATTAATTATCATTCAATGGACCAGGAAAGGCTCCAACATTATTGCAATTCACACTTGACATAGCAAGAGACAATGGAATTGGGGGAGAAAACCATCTAATCCAATTCTCAGTCTTAAGGCACGACTGTTAAACCTATTAACATAAACTTCATGATTACCTGATGATTACAGCTGGGATGGCTTACAGATTATAGCTAAGATGCTTTAACACACAGTTAAGATGGTTTAATACCATAGGCAGGAAAACAGGAGCAAAAAAGAGCCCCATGCCAGAGGCCAACATAGCCTAATTACTAAAACTGTGCACTTGGATTTCCAGATAGTTCAAGTAAGTAAGTCATAGAGATGTTAACAAGAGAAATTCAGAGACCACAGCTCTTCTCCTGTAGTACGTCTCCATCTTGCTACCTTGACAACAGCTCACTGAAATCTTTGCGATCAGTCAAGTATTAAAACTGGCATACCAGATTTGTGGCTCTAGCTAAGAAACATGAGGAAATATCTTAAACCCACCTTGCCTTGTTGGTAAATTCTGTTTTGTCCAATAAGCCTATATACACAGGGATGACACCCACATGCCAAAACGGCTTTCCCATCTCATGCCAAGCTTGAAAGTAAATGGTCAGCCAGCTTTGAAACAGCTGTCAAACAACTGCTTACCATCATCGCTGGTATGGTGTTCAGTGACCATATCCTGAGCTGCATCTTCTGTGGAGGCTGTCTCTCCATGGGGGCTTTCACTGCAAGAAGAAAGACAGAGAGGGCTACGTTGACGGGGCATGTTTTCCCGTTTTTTTCAAAAAAGAAAAGAACTGGCTGGTAAAAGGTATGTGGCACCAGGGGTATCCCAGTGACACTTGAACTTCTGGGTGGAAGAGCAATGTTTGATGGAGACATGCAAAGCATGTAGTTTGGAGAGTAGCAACCTTTTGAGGCTTGAGTAGCAATCGTAACTTCTCTCCTTAAGCTTAATTCTGCAGGGGGTGGGGGACAAAATCTCCTACATCACATGGACTTGTCATAGATGGGGCTTTTGGAATAGGTCAGAAGATGGGAGGCACATGTCCTGGTCCAACATCCCGAAGAATATGTGGTGGTCCATCTACTCCAGCACAGGTCAATATGTGAAGTTGTCTTATGCTGAATCTGACTCTTGGTCCACCTAGCCCAATATAGTTTACTCGGATTTGCAGCAGCTTTCCAGGGTCTCCTTTTAACTGAATATGCCAGTGATTAAACTTGGAATCGTCGCGTGTACTGTACTATGGAGCTATGGGCCCTCCTAACAGTTTAGCTGGTGCCATGAAATGCTTGAAAAACATGGGGCATGAGGTGTCTTGTGTGAGAGCTGGGAACAAAGGCTTGAAGGTCTATCAGTGGGTGACACATGAGGTGAGGTTCACATTGCTAAGCTCTGAATGGGGCCTGTCTAAGATGCCAACTGTTTGCAAGTTTTGTGACATGGTAGAAAAAGTTCTTAATTAAATAACTAGAGTACCCCTTGCCTGTCTCACAATGGCTTCTCTACAAACAATTCAAAGTGCTAGCTTTGACTTCCAAACTCCTACACTGCTTGGGATCGCCATACCTAAAGGAATGCTCCTTACCATATGTACCTACCCAGGCCCTGAGGTCATCGATGGAGTCCCTTCTTCAAGTTCCCTCTCAAAATGAAATTTAGATGGTAATTCCAAGGGAGATTGCCTTTTCACAGTAGTGGCCTCCCCTTCGTGGAATGCTCTTGCTAGAAAGACTTATCTAAAGTTTTGTCTTCTTTATAAGATCTTATTAATTAATTAATTTTGTATGTGGCCTTCCGTCTGTAGATCCCAGGTCAATTCACAATGGTTTGACATCAGGGAAAGACTTTTTTGTGTTCACTGGGGCTTTATTATTTATTGTTATCACTTTATTATAGTATTTGTCGAATGGTGGCATTATGTTCAGATTTTAGCTTTTGTAGTTGGGCTGTATTTTGTGGCTTTGTGTCTATCTTGGATTGTGTAACTGGATTTAAACCAATGTGGGTCAGTTTTACTGATTTATGTCTTTATTGAATGGTCCCCCCCCCCCAATTTTACTGTGTATGCCAGCTAGATAGTATTTTTATCAGGCAGTTCATAAACTGAACTGAACTGAACCAGCAAAATAAACACGTTTTGTTCCATATGCTCTGCGTCAAGCCCAAGGCTCAGGATAGACAAGTAAATATTTTAGTTATGTTGGTTCAAATTTCAATCCCCCAACGCAAAAGGACATCAGTCACCCTGTAGCAGTAGATTTCTTGCATCATTATGAGTCTGGACTAGAAGATCTTTGAATTCCCTGTCAACTCTGTGGGCGGGATTCACCTAAACAGCCCCAGAAGTCAAAGCCTACTCAAGGACTTTTGTTCATGCAACAGCGCTTCCCCATACTTTGTGATCCAAAATTGCCTTTGGGAACATGGTCAAGAGAGGGCAAGCTGCAATGCTTGCAGAAACAGAACAATAAATTCCACATGATGATTCTGTCTGGAAAAACTAGTTGCTTTCTCCTGTTTAGTTTCTCCCTCCTGCACAATTTTTCTTTCCTTTTTAAAAATTTCATCAAGCTGCCCCCAACATTAAGCCTCAGAAGCTCTTCCAAATACAGATGGCACTTGGCACAAGTTGTGAATTTATATCAGACCACTAAAATAATAGATGCTGTGTATTTTTTATCTAGCCTGCCATAGGTGCTGTGCACTCAATGCAGACACATCCAGAGATAGGGCATAACAGAGCCTTGTTCCCCTGAATGAGAAGACCAGGATATAATAGGAACTAGACAGCTTCTGTACACTTCCATAACCGGACCTAGCTTTCCACCAAATCCCTTGGTCAAGGCAGTGAGATAAGGGGAGTGGGTGCATGTGTAGAGACTAGGGAGGAAGCCACAGCGGTGGCTGGTGCCAGTTGGGAGTGGTGGGGTAGAAAGTAGGGAGGCAAATAGCAGGTGGAGGCAGAGGCAATGTCAGGCAGAGATGGCAAGTTCTAGTTTTGTCCTCCTCCCTGCTTAGTTCTACAAAGGCAAACTGAGTAAGGAGGAAGAAACCATTGACCATTGACCTGGGGGAGGTGGATTTGGCTGAACACAGACTGAAGTTGGCGGGGCAGTGCCCCATTTACCCTAATGGATCAGCCTCCACTGGCCTCCCATTCTCTCCCCCCCCCCTCAGTAAGTAGATGTCTGATATGCTAAGTACCCATACAGTACACCTGGAAGGAAAGATAGGATTTGTTATGCCACCCTACCCTTCATTTTGGGGTAGATCTGGAAATGTAAGAAGCTGTTGTGGATGCCACAAAATAATCAATTCACAGAATTTAAACTGGTGATGCTCAGAACCCGCCCCCAAACAGGGGCCTCCCCCCCAATAAAGTAGACAAAAAAGCAAGCAACCGCCCCTCCCAGCCCCCCAAAAGGTACACTTTGAACTGAACAACCACTCACACACAAAAATCCATTAAAAATAACTGCGAGAGAAAGGGGACCTTAGTGGGCACACAATTCTTCTGTGCGTAAGCATGACACCTGCAGCAGACTATATTTAGCCTTGTAGCTTACTAGATCAGAAGTGGGAAATGGATAAGACAATTCAGACATTTACAGATACTTCAGTATTAATCAAAAGGCACGATTTTGCCCTATTATGATTGTACCAATATCAACTGGGTGGCTGGGGAAACCCAGCCAGATGGGTGGGGTATAAATAATAATAAAAATAAAATAAAATAAAAATTACTTGTTTGTGTACAGTTGTAGACTGATTTTTGGTCTCTCTAAAATCCTCAAATTTCTTCACAGTGGATTGCTTTGTATCATCTTTTTTAGGAATTAACTGACCGCCATTTTTAATAAAAGTGTGTGTATGCATATGCATGTTGAACAAAATGGAACATCTCATTACAGTTAATCTATATGAAACCCCAGCTTCTGAGTTGCATCCAGAATCTGCATCTTAGGAGATGACAGGCAGTCCTCAAAGCATGGTAAGTAAGACATTTAAAGGCAATGGCAAACATTTCAGATTTTGAGATAATGAAGCTTATTATAAAAATGTACTGATGTACAGTGCAAAGATATGAACCCATGGCATTCCTGCCCCCACCCACAAGCTCAATTCTCATTCAGAATTAATTTCCTTGGTTGAAAGAGATACTGTTTTTCTAACTCTTATGTGGCCATTTATGTACTGTACTGCAATGAGGCAGAACACTAGAAGAATTTAAGACAAGAAATACTGTTACAATGTGTTGAGAGAACTAGCTTAGCCGCTAGGGGATCCCTATGCCATGTATGGTAGAAACCTCTGAGGTTCAGAGCCCTCCACACACTATGACTTAATTCTATGATACTTATGAAGCAAAGGTCATATTTCTCCTAGCTTAATTACTCTGCACATAAGATGATGAACTGAACTCCTTTGCCTTCAAGGGAAGAAATGTCTGGTGAACTCACATGACCTAGTCCTTTTTCTAGAAACACAATGATTCCTATCACCTTGTGTTGGATAAATGGTCTTGTGGTGTGTGCAGGCCAATTTGTTTCCCAATGTTTCACAAAATCAAAACTTCTCACTACAGTTTGTCCCCAAAATGTTGAACCATGCACAAGGGTTGTGGTGCACATGGACATCCGAAGTGAATGGAAAGTAAGTTCATGGTAGAAAATTAAATGGGCACTCAAAGTCCATTTAAGACAAATAGATTTGAGACAAATAGATGTAGTAACAAAGAAAGAAAGAAAGAAAACCCCAGAACACCTGCAATGTATAAGGTACTCTTCACATTCATACTGAAAAGGGTGAGGAACATCTGCCCAGCAAGCAAAGACACATGTTCAATGAAAATTGAGCAAGATACATGTCACACAATGGAAATAGAATGTATGAACAATTGCTTTATCTGAGATACTAAGAGGGTACATGTCCTGAATAAGGCATTTTTCTAAAACACTCAAATAAACATTCTGATGATTGGCGCCCACTGATGATGCATTAGTCTTCTGTTAAGGGGGGAGGAGGGTGGGAATGGGGAAAAACCAATTTTTCTATTGATGTCATGCTTATATTTTTGAAAACTACTACAAATCTTTTAAAAAGAAAAAGAAAAAAGAAAAGTGGGCAAGATAGTAAGGTCACTATTTTTTTTAGTTCAGCAGGCTACACATCTGAGGTCCTCTTCGGGCAATACTTTGCTCTGCCACCATTTTTCACACACACACAAACACACAGAGAGAGAGAGCACAGAAAGATTAGAAGGAAACCTCAGGCTTGTATACTCTGTCCCTTACTCTCTTTACCACAAGATGAAAACACTCAAATTGAGAGCTCCCTGCATTATTTGAATCTGTTATCTTCTCTGATCCAGAAAGTTTAAAACTCTCCTTAAAATATTGTTCATTGCCCCACGTCCCACCTTGTACTGTTTATGGGTTTGTGGGTTTGGGACAGCAATCATATTGTGACAAGGTGGGGGAGAGAGGGAGAGAGGATGCAATGAGACATAGCCACTGCAAATTGCTTCAGGACGGAAATGTGAAAATCTTACGTGAAAGGCATAAACCTGGCCTAATCCATGGAGAATAATGGAACCAGATGACTTCTGAAGCAGCCTTTCATACGGAGTTTGTTTGCAAGCCATACAAAGTGCATAACGTTAGGTATATTATACTGTTATCATATTATATTTCCATCATTATTTATTTTATATAACAATTTTTATTTTCATAAAAATAAAATAGAAATATTGATACAGATAATATCTGTCCAGAAAGAAGGTTACAACCATAAAATTCATGATACAACATTTAGGATTTCTTGGCAAATTCTTTCAATCCAGTACAAGAAGGATCTTCAACTGTCCATGACTGTAGGTTGTATAATTTCTCAAAGTCTTTTAACACAAGTAATTTTTTTTATCATCACCAAGGTCTGCTGGGCACTTCAGAGCCCATTGTCCAAAGTCGGCAAATATGATTTCTTCAAACAATTTTTGATGCTCTTTTAAACACCAGCTGCTGAAATACCAATAAACTAGTTTCTATACCCCTTTCCCAGCTGCAAATACCACTGTGTGGTATCTTGAAAACTCTAACTAAAGGCACTAATGGAGGCACTTATTTTCATATAGTATTGTGGCCATTTTGCGACCAAGATTAAACAGCAAAAGGGGCTTAACTAAACAAAATAAAACTAAGATCAGTAGCAAACGAAAGCAAAGAAAGGCTCCACTTTTTGGAAGTATGAATACAGTACGAGAATGTGCTGTGTGGCCTTGCAGTCTGGGGTTCAGTGTCTGCACTGTGCATAGTAGCTGAGAGGAAAGGGGTTGTTCTGATGAAGATGCAACCAAGCGGGTTATTTTCACATTCTTCTTTTCAGGTAAAATAGTGGGGCAAGCTGCTCCACCACTACAACTCCCCACCTCCTCGCCCCCCGCCCCCCATCTCATGACAGAAGCTGCTCTGGCTGAATTGTTTGCAGATGTCGGTTTCAGACTAAATGCGCAGCCAGGCCCCCTGTGCACTGGGCAGGAGAGAAAGGAAGGCTTAAAGTTTCCCCCACTTGTTGCTGCTGCCCTGAAATTAACCCATGCTGCAGCTTTCTAAGTTCAGCTGCTACTGACCTTGTCTCTGAAATAAAGTCGCTCAAGACATGTGGAAAAATGAGAAGAATGTCAGCGATGAATTCAGGCTATGTGTCTGCTCTGCAGCTTTCGCCAGCAGATTACGGTAATTACCATAACACCCTTATGGACAGTTCCATGGGCATTATCCTTTGGTATAATGAAGTGCAGTTATGCAACATGCTTTCTGAATCTTCGAGGCCTGCAGGTTTAGGGTTGGGAAAATCTGTTGCGCTCAGGACTGTGAACCTCACCAATCTTGCCTCTGCTCAGTATGTGACTCACAATCGGGATAAATTCTGGGGCCAGCATTTGAAACGGGGAAATGATAGCATTGTCGAAATATGCAATTTACTAGTCAGACTACAATCTAGCGCTATATACCCCCTTCACTTGTTACCCATTATCTCCTACCGTACCAGTAATCCTCAGTGCTTCCACCCCTGGTGTATATAGGGCCCTCCAGCTCTCTTGGTCCTGGGAAGACATTCTCGTGTTGTATGATTATAGTTTTGATGAGCTCATTGACATGGGCTTGGCAGGAGACCTGATCGTGGCCTTCAGGCACTGACATCAGCGTGGGCCCGAAGCAGATGGCTAAATTGTAGGGGTCCATCATGTTGTCTTCACTGAACTGAGATAAACTGCAGAAGACAGGGAAGGAATGAGAGGAAGAGGGTGAATTAGGAGCAATGATACCTACAGTACAGAGCGAATTGCTAAAATGAAGGGAGGTTAGCTCTGCTTGCTCAGATTTTAAAACTTGATCTCACGTGACAAGAATGTCTTGAGGCTACTTAGGAAAAAATGACCACCACCCTCAACAGTAATGGTATTTGCCAAAGGAACGGCGAGTTTTTCTGGCTGTACCGCCTTGGATCAAATTCAGTTTTGTTTGCATAGATGGTGCTTCTCTGATCATTTGCACTGAATGCATATTTAGAGCACTTCCCTGCTGACTAGCGCATTGATTTCTTTATTAAGCAGCCAGCCTCTTTTCCATTTTCTGAACATCCCTTCAATTAACACGTAGGGCATTTGTTAAAAGCGTGTGTGCATGTGTTGGGAAGAGTCATCGTCATCTAGCTCCCTTTTAAGGAGGCTTATTCTCTGTGCCGATTGAATGCTGTTGCCAGGGATTTATTTCTTGGCATGTCATTCAGTGCACCCTGCCTGGATAGCAGCTGCAGAAGCAACACCTCCTATCCAGCCAAGAAACAGATGAAAGTGTGACTGAGCCACGGTGCCGCATGGTTCACAGCACAAGGCTGCAAAGAACCTGGCAACCAGCACACCCCTCTGGCTTTTTCCATTTGCACCCTTCCTCACAGCCAACATTTATCTCTCTTTCAGCTGCCCAAGAACTGCTGAGAATGCTAAAATGCCATGCCAACATTCAAAATGGAATGTCAGTCATGGGTATTTTGAGCATCTGTCAGTGTAACGCAGTGAAAATGTTTGAAGTTAAACAAGGCTCAAAGGGACAACTTTGCTTTGAAAGGGGGGGGGGATCTCACGAACCCCACCTTACTGTGGCTGCCTGGGGTATTATGTTTGCCACTGCCAAGAGCATGCGATTCAAGTGCTGCTGTTTAACCCCTGTAACCCTCCAAAAGGCAAAAGAAAAGGCCCCTCTGCCCCACACTTGCATCATTTAAACAGTTTATATGCTGCTTAGCTACAAGAGTCGTTTGCAAATAATGCAACACGGAAAATAAAAACCAGTTAAAATTAAACTTCAATTTAAATGGCTGCTGGAACAACAAAATAGGCAGGGCCTCCCTAACCTCATCTGCAAGGGAGTTCCATGAAACTGGCCCTACAATACTAAACAATATACCGTAGCTTCTGGTGGATATGAGCTGGGCATCTGAGCCATGACTCCACAATGATCAGGCACGGACAAAAGAGATTAGGCAATTCTTGAGGTACCCTGGGCTCCGATTGTTAAAGGCCTTGTAAATTAATAAAAGAACTTTGGCCTGGTAGAGTATGGGCAACCAATGCAGACTTCTGAGCACTGAAATTATGTGCTTGTGATAGTTTGTCCCCATTGACAATTTAGCTGCAGCATTCTTCACCAGCTAGAGCCTCTGGACTAGGCCCAAGAGTAACCTCACGTAGAGCACATAACAATAATCAAGTCTTCCCAATGCACTGATCACTGTAGCCAGACTATCCTTGTCCAATGAAAGCTGTATGCAGTTCTCTTTCCACCAAGGTCCATCAAAACTCTTCTACAAGCATTCATCTGAACATGTGAGGCTTAAAAAAATGTGTAGAATGGTGCAGGACACATATGCAAACTAAGATCCCCAAGAACTCGGGCTTCTCCAAGACCTTTGTGTGTTTGGCTGAACATGCATAGGAACCTTGTCACGATAAGGAACCCTGCCTTATTACTGCTCTTCACTGGGCAGAGGCTTCTAAGCATGATCAGCCAAACCCCACATGGACATCTGTGCTCAATGCACAAAGGCCGGAAAGGAATCCACATGCAGGGCTGGGGGGCAAAGGATGGGGCTTGCAGGCATGACTACATCCTCTACACAATTTTAACTGTCACATGTTCAAGCAAATGCCCAAAGGAGGCTGGAGTCTCAGTTTCCTTTGCAAGCATTTTATTAAGTTTCTGGAAATAAGGTTTTAAGTGGAGGAAAGAGTTATAGAATAAAGCTTGATTTTTAACCAGATATGTTATCACATACTTCATTCCTTCCAACATATCTTACTGATAAAAAATGTAAAGGACCCCTGACAGTTAAGTCCAGTCACGGACGACTCTGGGGTTGCGGCGCTCATCTTACTCTATAGCCCGAGGGAGCCGGCGTTTGTCCGCAGACAGTTTTTCCAGGTCATGTGGCCAGCATGACTAAGCCGCTTCTGGCGAAACCAGAGCAGCTCACGGAAACACCGTTTATCTTCCCGCTGGGGTGGTACCTATTTATCTACTTGCACTTTTTGATGTGCTTTTGAACTGCTAGGTGGGCAGGAGCTGGGACCGAACAACGGAAGCTTACCCTGTTGTGGGGATTCAAACCACCGACCTTCCGATCAGCAAGCCCAAGGCTCAGTGGTTTACACCACAGCGCCTCCCGCATCATATTTAGGGCAAGCTAAATATGAACTCTGCTATATGAACAAAATATGAACTCTGCTAGCTAGCAACATCCAGTGGCTGGCACCTGCTTTTTTAGCCCCTCATGTTCATACACGGGATTCTCAAAACCAAACTCCTTCCCTCCAATGTTGGTATTGTCCCCTGTTTAGAACCCCTCCAAAGCTATCTATTGGCCAAATTAAAATGCAAAGTGGGAAGAGTGAGTGTCCTCCGTGGTAATGCAGTTTTCTAAATGGTCAGGTTTGTGTGATTAAATCTCAAAAGCAAATTGCATCAATTTGGGCATTCCAGGGCACCAAGTTAATGGTTAAGCACAAAACAGGGTTATTTGATGCCTGGACAATTCTTCTTGAAACAAACACAGTTTTCCAGCCCAGTTCTTTGAATAATGAGACACTATTAAGGGCGGAAGCAGCCATTCACTTCAGTGACTTAGAAGCGGCATCTGAGGGAAGGGAATCCCAAGGCATGGAAGAATTTCCTAACACTGCTGTGGAAAGTTCTGTTCCTGAGCTGCAGGAAGTGGGGTCTTGCCTATCTAACAGTATCTGGAGGGGTGGCAGGACAATGACACACTTTGTGGGGATATGGTTTTGAATTTTCCAGGCTGCAATCAAGACCTCATTGTTTTCCAGAGCAATACTACAGGAAGTCTCAAGACAGGCCTTATTTCATCCGAACAAAAATTCTCCAGTACCCTGAAACGATGGCTGTCCCTAAAAGGTAGCTCTTTTAGCAAGATTTCCCCTTAGAAACAGGAACAGCAATACTGGTCATGGAGATTTTTGCCAACAGAATGCTACCTGAACAAGAAAAAAAGCCCACAGGTTGGCAGTAAAAATACAAGAGATATTCAGAGATGAGCTCAAGCACAGGCTCCAACTAAAAAGAAACAAATGCTTTACACTTAAGTGATCAGGAACTCAGTTCTGTGCATAATCTGAATGACTGGGAGAGGCTCTTTCTTGAAGGTCTCATGGAAGTCTTCACACAAAGGGTGGAGAGTCATCTCTTGAGGCTTCTGGACTTCTTGAACCAAGCAAGGCCCACCAACTCTATGATTCTTACTTGGCAAACCAACACTACAGACCTATCTGTTGTGCCTGAGGAATACTTACTGATTGAGGAATGCAAAGAGGTATCTCATTACAATCAAAGTGGTTTTAGGCAAAGTCAGGAGGACTTTCCGGATGTGTAGAGCTCTCTCCTGCAGATTGTCCATTGCTAGGAGGAAGGAGAAAAAAGAGCAGCAGCTGCTGTTTAATCACACAATAAGTGGCATTGCAATATCTATGGAAACTTTACACTGCTACTTTTGAGTACTGTTTCATATTGATACGGGTGCAGGAAAAATCCAATGCATGAAGACTGTGCCAAAGTCTATTTTATCACATGGGAAGTGAGAACTTACTGCCACCTGCAGCCCCTCAAGATGACACATGAAGTAAAACAGAAATGTGACTTCAGTGTCATTTGTGAAATGACCCTTAATTGGGGGCGGGATGGGGGAAAGGGCAGCAAAAGCAACTTGGAAGGAAAGGGTCTGAGCAGTTCCTGAAAACATTTATGAAGCATTGCACAGAATATGACAGAGGCATGATTTCCTATCTAGTATGAAAAAGTTCCTTCAAAGCAGAAGAGGAGAAATTTATCTTCAAGGTCCATGCAGTGTGGGTGAACTGAGTGTTGCACAAGCCACAACAGAATAGCCCATTAAAGTTAGCTCTGTAAGGTGGGCGTCTTAAGCAAAACCTTTGGCACAGTATTCCACAGATAGATTAACATAACTGGAGGGTGAGGTAAAGAGTTCTGTCTGCAGAAGTCTAATGGGAAAAAAGTGGGCAGCATATATCCTTGGCTCTGGAAGTCCAGAATTATTTGGCAACAGACTGCTCTTTTCATCTAACAGGAGTAAAACTGTGTAGACTAATTTGCAGGGAGAATGAAACCACAGATCCTTTTAAATGGAGCTCTCCTACATGCTACTTCAAAGGCTGCTTCCATCACTGACATTCTTACACTCGGACAATGGATTCATTGTTTGCTCTCTGAATGAGTCAGGGGGAGTTCATTGCAAACTTGAAGTCACAAGAACATTTAAAAAGCACCCTTGAAATGATAAAGTTGTACGTTAACAGCTTAACTAGTTGAAAGTCATTTTCTATGTTCTGTACAGAAACACCATAAGGAATTGACTCTTATGGTTACGGAAGGTACCCGGCCAAAAAAAGACATAGCTGCTGGGTTTCTAAATATACATACAGCCCAAGACACATTGCAACTACTGTATCTTCAAACAATATAGACAGCAAGTTCTCCCCCCTCCCCCCCCGTTTTTTTTTTAAGGGTGAGTCAACTAGGAGACTTCCTGTACTGCTTGTCGGTCAGTTTCTCTTTAACATAGTATTTCCCTGATGTTTCATAAGTAGTTCTAATCTGTTAATTGCTATGGAATTCTGGGCTGAAAGGCAATATAGAAAACATTTCAAATGAATTAATACAATAAGCAGATACACATATTGATGACTTAACTGTCAGCAGGCCATGGCTTATGGGAAGCAAACAGAAAGAGGTCCTCTTTCTAACTCTTGTTCTGCGTTTAATGTTGCCACCTCAGCAACAAACTGGGGCATCAAATTATAGTAGGTTCTAATACAACCTTGTACAATTCCGGTTTCTTGCTCATTTTCCTTGAGATACTATCAAAGTATCAGGGAATGTTCTAAGAAGCCAGCAGCATGGTTTTAGAGAGATAGCTGAAGTCTTACAAGTGCTGGGGGGGGTGTAAAGAGGGGAGATTGTGTAGACACAGAGGATGGATAATGAGCAAGTTCCCATAGATATATAAAAAAGGCTGAACTATGTAAGATGTTATCATTAACTGACTTTTATGGGGGCGGAGGGCACAGAGAGAAAAATGTCAGAAGGTGCAAGAATCTTTATTATATGTATTATAGAAAATGGTTTATCCTATGTGCTTTGTGCCAGATATATTAAGAATTCTGTCTGAAGAAGAGCACGTTCAATTTTTGTTGGGGTTAGATTTTGCATCGGTGAATGGCATTAACATTTTGATTATTGTTTTCATGCATTAAAATTGTCATTTTAACATATCTCTTGAAGAAAAACATTTCCGCTTCAATGCACATTAGAATATGTGTTACCTTCTACGTTATCTTAAATATTTTTACACCTTTGTGGTTTGCTACTCATTCTGTCACTCGACAGGGGCAGCTATCTCCTTGTGTTGTGTTTCTTTGCATGCCTTATCTTCAACTGACTCATTTCATCCTTGTGCTACTTACTGACACAGGCAATCAGGTCATGAAAGATTTCCTTGGGGAAGAGGGGATGCTCTAGCCCGCGAAAGTAGAGCTTTAGTACACCTGCTATTGAGTCCATATCATGGTCATTTTGATCTCCAGCCAGTGGATCCTCCCCTGGTTACCACAAAACAAGAATGACAAGGGAACAAACAGAGAAGGTGCATATTAATGAAACAAAATAAGGAATGATCTATCAGAAGCTTGAACCTCACAGAAGGAGAAATAACAGGCAGGAGCCCAAGTGGCTCATAATATGTAACCTATAATGATTTCAAACACCCCTCCCCCCCAATAGGTATCCAACAAAAGATTCTATGTAAGTACATTGGGTAAGCAACACCTCTCAGCAGCCCCGACTCCTATCCAAAGACAGTCAACAAAAGGTTAACAGAAGTACATGGGGCAACAGGAGACAGCATGGTGCAGATAACACCAAGGTTGCAGGTTTGATCCCCGTATGCAATAGCTGTATATTCCTGCATTGCAGGGGGTTGGACTAGATGATCCTCAGGGTCCCTTCCAACTCTACAGTTCTATGATTCCAAGTTGCAACATGTAGGCCCTTCCGTCTTCCAGCAGAGCTGAGTTGCTGTGCTTCCAGTAGAGTCTTACATGCAACTGATGGAAAGCTTGATCACCAGCCTGCTCAGCTTCAAAGGCAGGTGGTGCTAGACTAGCAAAGCTAATGAAGTGCATGAGCACACAGGTCTCTGGTGTGACTCTTAATCTACTGGAGTTTATAGGTTTGGTTTTGGCCAAAGACAAAGGAAAGATTTGCACCGAAGCAGAAAGTCCCAAAGGAGAACTTGCTGTTGGACATAATCAGATTTGATGATGGGGCAAGCCTTCTCTCTTGCTCTCACAGAGATATCCATTACGAGAGAAATAGTCAAGGCACAGCTATTATCTTAACACCACAGAGTATAATAAATAGGCAACTATGAATTAGAGCATTATCCCCAATATTAACTGTCACCAAGGGCTCTTGATGAAGTAATAAACTCACATACATTAAGGTTAACTTCATTAGTTTAGTACCTCATTGGATTTGAGGCCATGAGAGATGAAATGGGAAAAAATCAATGTTATGCATGCAAAGATACTAAAACAGTTATCTAGTTTCTCTAAGCAGCCTTCCATAAATGCTCCATAAAGTGTGACCTTTTGCATCTGACATCCGCCCACCACAAAACAGATTTCCACGAATCCTTATAGATCATCTCTTATTCTTAGGCAAAAGACAAATCCACAGCAATCTCCATAACCTCGCGACTGATAAAAGTTACACACATACGCACTGTTAGCTAGAGGCCCTTTGACATGGGTTGGACATGCTGCTCTGCTTTTAGTAGGCAGATAATTTGAATGTAAAATATTGTGTGATATTAAGACCAGCCTTTCAAGCTGACTGGAGAATACAGGTGCCATGTTTTGGAAAGAAGAGAACAGTGACTTGAAAGCACCACTCTGTTTTAGTGATAATGGGCTTAAGGTATAGTATATATGATTCTAAGGTAACTAAGAACAACTAAAGGCTCTGTTTTCTGCTTCCCCCTGCAGCCACCTGTGCCCTCCCAAACTCTCCAGTGTATTGGGGGTCTACTTAAACAATTTGAGATGCAGTGTGTGGGAGCCACTGGGGGAAGTGGGAGTTGCCTAAGATTGGGGAGACCTTTGAAGTCTTCATTTATGACTTCAGTCTCAACTCACTTAAACTAATAACCCAGAAGCATTAAGACACATTGCAGAGAATTGTGCAATACAAAAAACCCAACTACTCTTACCTCTCTCAAATGCATTTTTTATATCATTCACCTCAACCTGAGATCCTGACACCCTGAATATCCCTTCATGCTGCAGCCCTGCAAAGAAAATAAGAGAAATCCATGAAAACAGAAATACCTAAGCAAGTACACTTACAACATTCTTACAATCCTTCCTTCAGTCACTGAAATTCAGTTATCTGTCAAATTCAACAACATGATGATATAAGAACACGCTAATCCAAATTGAGATGACATATCATTACCCAACCGTTAATCCAACTTGTTTGACAGCTAAAATTAATTAAAAGTGGCACACCAGCACTGGTGTAATTAAATCCACAGCAATAAGTTGGCACAATTCGTATGTTGTTAAAAAGTATTCATCTAATTTTTAAAAATTCACTTTGACATTCAGGAAGCCAATAAGACTGATTTTAATGTCTTCTAAAAGACCCACACCACTGAGGAATCACCCATGGTCCACAGTTCCTAGAACAGCGGGGCTCTTAGGGTAGCAATTCTGGAATGAGAAAGATTCTAGAGAGAGAAAGGAAGGGGGCGAGGAATGACATCAAGGCTTGCTAAACTTATCTTGGCCTGAAAGAGAAACAGATGGCGCACACTTGAACACAGATTGTGCTCTATTAGAGGCAATTCCAAGGAACTACTTTCATAGCATCCAGGACAACAAATAACATGTTTGATTCTTAGAGAAGGTGGTGCCTTCATGGGACATTCCCCGCTCCCAGAAGTTTGAAGTAATCACTGTACTTTAGAGTGTACTAAGGCATTTACTTTATCATTTTCAAGCATATGAGAGGTGATTCTGTGTAAGATTAGGCCTGGGGAGAAAGGGAGCAAGTGATGATGCGTATGTCTTTCCCGAGTGTGTCCTGCTTGCGCACCATCACTTGGCTGCAATGGGATGGAGCTTTGCCAACAGATTCTAAATAACCAAGCCCCCAAAGAGCATCGGTCACCAGCCCCAGCCCTCCTCTGCCCCCTTAGGGCCTTTCTCCAACTTGGCATTGACTTCTTCCTTCCTGTCAGGAATCCACCTCCTGCCTGCTTGGAGGAGTCAGATGATGCTGGAGGCAAAAGCCTGCAGCTTTTCTCTGATGCTTCAAAAGGGTGAGCTGGGAGGAGGATCACTTGCAATCTTGTCCAGTGCCGGCGATGCTCCTCCAATGATGACTGAGTGTTCCTGAGACCAGCAGAAATC
Organism: Podarcis pityusensis; assembly: GCF_964106645.2. Lineage (NCBI taxonomy): Eukaryota > Metazoa > Chordata > Lepidosauria > Squamata > Lacertidae > Podarcis > Podarcis pityusensis. The sequence continues at coordinate 39,754,723 of NC_138030.1, forward strand.
ACAGAAGAGAGAACACTGGGTGGTTTGTTTGGGTTTTCTTCATTGCTGCCAACACCACCACAGCCAGGCTGTTATAAAAGACAATGGAACATTGGTGCAACAAAGGAAACTGGGCGGTTGACTTTCTTCTGCTTTGGTGCAGCTGTTGCTGCTGCCAAGAAAATCAGCAGAAGGCTGGTGGGCTTTACAGAAGGCTTTACAGACCAGTTGCCTGCCCCTGCTCTAATTCTGCATTTACTGGACAATCAGCATCTTAACGATTGTGTAATGTGTCTCCTAAATTAATAATAATTAAGCAATTGCTCAAGAAGTGCTATATACTAACACTACCTTCATTGAAAGAGGATTTTTGGTAACATCAATAAATTTTCAAAATGCAAGATGAATTAGATGGCAGTTTTTCAAATGGGGTTCACTCAGACTAGAAAATCAAATTAAGATAAGATTTTGTTGAATCAGCGGCTTGCTTTGGACATCACACTAAGCCAAACCATGGCTTAGCCGCAAATGTGCAGGTTCCGGGAGAGGAGACTGTGACTGCTGTGCTCCTCTCTGGCAATTCTGCTGCTGTGTTGTGCTAAGCCAAGGTTTGACTTAGCACAATGTCCGAACCAGGGGTCATGGTTTAGCTCTCCCAGACAACCCATTAGCTGTAAATCATAGCACAAATCTTGGTAGGAATGTGGTGCTGAATCAGAATCCTGTGCCTTTCCATGCAGAGCCTTAAAAAACAAAAGGCTAAGCATAGAGAAACAACAGTGCCAAGTCAATTAAGATGACCGATTTTCTAGACAAAGGTCACACTTCAGGTCATTTAATTAAGATCAATTGTCAAGGCAGAAATTCTAGGGGAATCTATCAAATGGTTTATAGAAAATACGTTGCTACATAGTATGGGGAAAAAAGCAAATCATAGTGATGGTGGTCCTAAGGTGTTAGGGTAAGGAGCTCTCTACTAGGAAGGATAATCCCTCATCACATATCAAGTGCAGATGCTTGTTTGATTCTTCATAATATTTTAGAACCAAAACCAAGAAGGGGATGATAACAGCAGCAGAGGAAATTCATATTATCTCCAGTGTAGACGAATCTTGCTTTTATTTAAAGATTACTTAAACCAGTGCTAAAAGGAAACAGCAAAGGAGATCAGTAGTTTGCTTTCTTATATATGAACCCCATAACTGTATAGGAATAATTTTACTGCCCGGTGTAATCACTAGAGAAATGTTTCTATTCTTACTTATGTCCATCCCTTAGCCAGATAAGCCTCCAGGGAAAATCCCCTTGAGGAAGTAGAAAAGAGAGACTAGAGAAAACTAATAAGAAGAGCTTAAGATAGCTAGATAGGCTCACCTGGAACACAGCTGGCAAGATAACTAAAATGGTACTTAACTTTAATGTTGGATAGTATAATTACAAATATTGTTATCCAGGGAACAGGCTTATGTGAAAGGAGAATTCTCATCACTATAAATGGAGAATTATTACTGTTATAAATCCGATTAAACCTTTTCAATACTCAGATCCATACTGAATGAGGGAGAATCTGGGGTGGAAAATCTGGAGGTGACAGCTAATACCATACCTAATGTTACTTTTTCACAGGAGGCAACAACCTATGTTCTACAAACAGCTTAGGAAGTTGAAGTTTGGGGCATGGAGGGCAAGGATGGGCCAGAAGCTGTTCAGAATTGTTGCTTTAAGGCCTTCAGCACCATAAACCAGTGTAGCCAATGTGATGCCTTGATGCCTTCCAGATGTTGCTGGACTCCAACTCCCATCAGCCCCAGCCAGCATGAGCCAAATTGACAGGACTTTTAGTCCCAACACCATCTGGTGGATGCCACTTTGGCCATTTATACTCCCTCCTCCTCCTCCTCCTCCTCCTTCTTCTTCTTTGGTGATCACTCGTAGCCGAGTAAGATTGTCTTCCATAAACAAGGTTTTAACAATGAGTCCGTAATCTCACCCAACTCTTGCATTAAAATCACCCAGGAGGCTAATTTTATCTTCCTTAGGCATCTCTGATAGGACGGTATCCAGCTGAGAGTAACGTTCTTCTTTAATGTCTTCATCGGCACCCACTGTTGGTGCATAAGCGCTTATCATAGTAGCCTGTTGGTTTTTGGTGAGCTTTATTTGAAGGGTTGAGAGTCGCTCATTAATGCCGGTAGGGACTTCTGACAGGAGCTTCACAAGGTCGTTTTTGATAGCAAAGCCTACCCCATGTATTCGATGTTCTTGTTCAGATAGACCTTTCCAGAAAAATGTGTAGCCTCCTTTTTCTTCCTTCAGTTGTCCCTCACCTGCTCTTCGAGTCTCTTGAAGCGCTGCAATATCGATGTTAAAACGTCACAGCTCTCTTGCAATGATGGAAGTTCTGCGTTCAAGATGTTCGCTGTCTGTGTTATCTGACAATGACAATATTCCATGTTCCAAAGTTCAATTGTCTTTTACGACCGCTAGGTGGTGACCCCACTGGGCACGGCAATCCAGTCAGGGGAAAAGGGAGGCAGACTATGTTTAGGGCACCTTTTCTAGCCCCTCCCTCTTTTCAGGGTGAGCAGAGTGGATCCTAAAAAGGGCTGCTCAGTCATGGATACAGCTGCCGAGCTGCTCAACTGCCTCGTTCCTTGAGTCAGAATGACTGAATCTGTGGCCTGGGACTATTGGGAAAGAAGGAGTTGGCAACAGCAACCCACAACGGAACTTATACACCCACAACCATGATGAAAACCAAGAACAGTTTTATACTATAAAGATCTAAGTCCATCGTACCTTGCTATCATATTGGCTGATGTTGCATAGAGGAAGCAGGGTTACAAAAGACCTGCCACTAGAGCAACTTGCAAAAAAAAAAAGCACCCAGAATAACTGAGCCAAGAAATCTGAAACTTATTTAAAATTCTGAAACAGATGGGAAATGTAATGTTTATTTTAAATTATAAGTTAGTTCCAGATGAACTGAAAGATTTAACTGTTAATGTGGACAGGAAGCAGGTCCCAAATTTGATAACATCAGGATGTTCAATTGGATATGGAATATATTTTTACCTTGCCATCCGCAGAAGTGGTACAACTTCTTAAAAATATGCTCAAGACATCCTATTTAACCACCTATCCCAAATGAAGGCTTCTAGACTATACCCAGGGAACCTCGTCTGGCACTGTCGTTGGGTACCTTTAGGAGCCAGGCAAAAGCATTCCTGTTCTCCCAGGCCTTTGGGCAATTAAACAATCTGTAGCCTTTTAAACTGTGTGTGTTGGGGGAGGAAGTGGGGGGGGGGTACTGTTTGTTACCAAGGTATGTATTTTTGTGTTTTTATATTGTAAACTGCCCTGCGGTTCTCAGATAAAGGGCAGTATAGAAATGTAGGTAGTAAGTTAAAATACCAGCAGCATAACTGAAAAGATGTGTCAAAACTTCTATTAATAAATTGTTTGCATATATATGGTGAGCAATTTTTGAAGACTGTAGTGCATTATGTTATTCTACCATATATGGGTTGGATCCAAAATCTTTGCTCTTTGAATAGAAGGGCCCTTTGATGAGCAGTGGGGGATTTCCATTCATGGAGCAAAGAGTGGATCTGACCCTATGTTCCCTAAGGAACACTTCTTTCATAGATCATTTTCAGAAATGCAGCCTGTAATGACTTGGGAGAAAATCTGCTATTTGTTATCAGATAACAAAATGTCTCTTACACATAAAGTATGTTTGTGTTCGCTAGAAGAAGACAGGGGTGTGGAGGGGGGGGGGGGACCAGCAACATGCAAAGCTTTGATCTAGAGCCATTTATTTTAACATATCATATAGCCAAAGATAAATTAATTATCTTAGAGTATACCTTATTTCCTGTGGAACAGTGTTTATTTCATAAATCTTTTAAATTGTGGTAATTATGATTTTTGAACAAATAATCTTGCTGAGACTAAGCATGTCTGGGTCAGTGATTGGATGAGTAACCACACAAATCTTGGGTCTCATGGTGGAAAAAAAGGCATAATACAAATGGAAGAACATAAATAAATGGATAAATGATAAATACTAGAGTAGCATCCTCCTGACACATGTTTCTTGATCCAATGAAGGCTTCCATCTCCACAATGTGAGAGAGGCATTCCCCCTATGTGCACCCAAATTCTGTTCCAGAGGGTTGGGAAAACTTTCTGGAACAGAGTTAGAAGTGACAAGAAGGGCTGCAGGCAGGAGGAAGACTTGGCAGAACTATAACAAAACAACCCCAAATAGACAAAATAGCCTTCTGATAGAGCAAGGGACGCCATTCCACTCTGACTAAAAGTTCAGCAATATGCAGGATGTGCCTGCTGAAATCTCAGAACTCATAAGGTGAAGGAAAAGATCGATTTGAAAGGAATAAAGATGCAAAACCTTAATGCTAAGAGAGAGAGAACGGGAAGAAAAAGAATCACGTATCAGAAATCTAGAAGGACTATACATATAATATGTGTGTGGCTCCTGTGTCACAGTTCAGAAAACAGAATGGTTATTACCTATTTATTAAATACTTATGTAAATTTATTAATACAAATGTATTAAGTTATTGATTAAATTTATTAAATAAGAATGCAGTTAGCTTGAGTAGAAAAATCACCGTATGCAAACTTTACAGATTTATTTAAAACATTTCTATACTTTAATTCAAAATGTCCAGGGCATTTTCTAGTAACTTAAGAAAGAAACATCACACACGCACACACACACACACTAAAAGGCAGTCCTACTTATGCATTTTGATTCTGTCCTGCTGCCTTTTATTTCACTTATATTTCCTGCTCTTTCCAAGAGGAAACTCAAGGCAATGTCCACAGGGTTGACTGGAGGTCTCTCATCTAGGAGCAAACAAGACTTAGACCAGCTTTAGCTGCCTCCTGTGTTTTCAGATCACAGTCCTGACTGTGCTTCAACGGGCTACTTGAATACTGTGCAGAACAAACTAAACTTTAGCTTGACTATCTCCAAACTCACCATGTCTGCTAATGAATCGTATGCAGCTCTCTACCACCAGGGGAATCGCTTGGCTGGAATCCTGAACAACAAAAGGAGAAATATGCAATGAAAAGAATATTCAAATGATAGTGCAGCTTTAAAAAAATGATACAGTTCCGAAATGAACATTCTTCGGAAAAGGCTAAAGGTGGAGGGATACTTCCCATCACAAAATTCCTACACGGCAGACACTGTGCAATATATGCTTTCTTTGTGTATCCACACACTGGGGGGAGTCATTAATAGCTATTGGATTTTCTGTATTTTAACTGCCAGAACACACTCAGTCTCTCGCACTCTCTCTCTCAAAGAAAGTCTAGGTTAAACCCGGAGTTGGAATTTATTCACCCTCATAGAGAATGCTTAAACAGGGATTACTGCCATTATTCAGTGTTGTGGTTATATTGAAGGTGATAATTCCCTGCTGTTTCAGCTATCTTTTCATTATAGTACCTTAGTCTGCAATCCCCAGCATGGCTAGGGAGGACTGTGTGTATGTGGAAGGGGACAGGAGGGCAGCAATGGAAATCTCTGCACCAACCTTTGAATGGGCTCCAATCAGGCCCCATAGTGCTGCGGTGGCAGTGGGGCTGGTTGGCCATCTAGGGGATGCCAGGATGGCTCAGATATTCCTCCTCCCCCAGAATGCACCATTTTGAGGTTTTCCTTCAGCAGGCAGAAGGGGGAGCTCGCTATGGGTTGGAGGGATGCTGGGAGGAGCAGAGACAGGTAGGGTTTGACAAAGCGCTCCTGTGTCTAGCCCAAGCTGCTCCTCCACTCGCAAAGGGAGATTTGCAGCATTTGGTGTGACTTGACAGAAAACAAACACCGGTGAATCCAATGAGAGACCTTAGAAGTTCTACAGAGTATTTTTCAAGTGTGTAAACAGAACAACACAGCCTCCAGAAATTAAGTGTTTCAGGTATTCAAAGGTTGAGCTTTGAAAGAGAAAAACACGCAGATGGCAGGAAACAACCCCCCCACCCCAAAATAAGGGCACTTAGAAAATAAAAGAGCCTCTAATTTGTATAGCTTGGAAGGGTGAGGCAAGTATACAAATCACGGCAAGCCTTTCCGCCATTTCCCAACCATGTGCGTTATGTAAACAAAAATAAATAAAATTAAAGGCCTTACAAATCCTTTCATTCTACTCCAAAAGAAGAAGAAGAAGAAGAAGAAGAAGAAGAAGAAGAAGAAGAAGAAGAAGAAGAAGGCGGCTTCATGGTACAGGAGGATAAAAGCAAACATTTGCATGCAACAAGGAATTGGATTTACAATGAGAAAAAGCTTATTGGAATTTTTACATATCTTATTTGGAACATGTTATGCCAAAATATTTTGTCTTTAATTTCTTCAGTGGCAAAGGTATCATCAGTAATAGACTCATGGAGCTGGTTATCCTGATATAGAATTGACCTCAAAATAGAAACAGACTACTTTATGGAGAAATTAACTTAAAATTCCTGTATGCTTCAAGTTATTAACAATTTAAAAAACCAACTACTACAAGAACAAGTGAAGCCTCAAATCAAAACTGGCCTAGAAAAAGATATCAGGTCCTCCTTGTCCCATGGCAATATGACCTAGCTTCTTTATTATTGTGCCCAAATTATAATGCTGTAAATCATCCACCAGGGACAAAAAATATATATTGGATTTTCTCTTATTAGTGGAGCACATGTGCACATTTAACAAAATCCTATCTAGCAAAGCAGAAGAGGAAGGCAAGCTGAGCGGCCAAGAACCCTAGTAAAAAATTACAGTAGACAGAAGCAATAAGCTGAGTAGCATAAATGTGAGTATATAGGAGAATTATGATACACTGCTTATACTGGCTAGAGCCATTAGAGGGCAATAGCTTCAAACTCAGAGGCCCCAGACAGTAGAGGATAAGGGGAGAGAACACACACACAAGGGGGGGGGGCATAAAAGTTTTCATCTATACGAAACAGTTCACACTGCTGTGTTACATCCAAGTGAGTCAAGTATAAATGCTAAGCCTACAACAAAGTATACTAAAATATCATCAAGAGATGCTCTTGCCCAGGACCCTTTAGCCTGCCAAGGCCCCCCTCCCTCTCTGTGTCCCTGGAGTTCCAATGTCAGGTGCAACAGCTTAGGACCACAGAGCAGCCCTATCTATTGACTCACTGACTATGCACTCAGTTATCTGAATTGTCTCAAGATGACCTGCCCACTCCAGAGCTTCACCTGTACAATTCAAAAGCAATTGCTTTGTTTTGCTTACACTGTTTTTGTTTTGCTTACACCAGGGGTGTCCAAACTTTTTTCAAAGAGGGCCAGATTTGATGAAGTGAACATGTGTGAGGGCCGACCAAAGTTGTTGACCTTTTTTTAACAATTTTTCCCAAAAGTTGTGGAGCTTTTTTTAGGATTTTACCCCAGGAAATAAACTGACACAGGGGCCAGATTAAACTGCCCGGTGAGCCAGATATTAGGCCCCCGAAACGGACTTTGGACATGCCTGTCTTACGCAGTCTCTGTTCCCTCCCTCCCTCCCTCTCTCCCAAGCAAATAGATCAGAGCAGAGTCTCTTACTAAGATCTATCTTCCCCTAGCATTCAGCTCAGCAAATCTATAAGACATAGCATCATCTAGAGAAAAAGGAGGGAGAAGAGGAAAAAGCAAGAGATGAAGACAATTAAATATTCTCCATCAAGTACAGGCTTGAGGTTTGGAGGCCCTTCTATGTCAGCTTGAAGCAGCTTGCTGTTGTATACTGTGGACATAATCACTCCCCAAAAGGGAGTGTGGCTGCTAGTAATGACTAGGTCTGAGGCGTCTCTGAATGAAGAAGTGTTCTTTTGGAGCTTCATAAGCTTAGTGATTTATCAAACACAAAACTAATATTGGTTTAGGTTTTTTCCTTGAAACAACAATCCATTATGCAGATTCTTTTGGGTAAGGAGGAGATTATGCATTCCCTCCTTTGAGGACTGCACTTGCCGGCTGTCTTGGTTTGGCCAAGGTAATTTGGGTTGGTTCCATCATTTCCCCCGCTATGAAATATTGGTGGCAAGAAATAACATCTGGCAATCATATAAATGGCATCAATTAATCTTTCTGTAATTGTATGAAGTCTTTATTACCTGCTTCCTTATGGTAGAACTGCGTCTGCTGTTGATCCCAAAGTCAAGACGAGCCATGATTGATCAAGGAGCAAGAAGAGGAAAAGAAAGCAAAGGCATACGTCAACATAATCACTTACAATCCAAATGCCACCTCACTTGGTATATAAATGGTTCTTCCTGGGGGTGGAGAGGAGGCAGAAAAAACCCCACTCATTTACTCCTGACTTTCAGAAACATTAAGTGGTCTAAAATAAAAGCTCAAAATGGACGCAGCAAAGCTTATTGCTAACATAAGGCTATACTTAACCTTTTACTTCCAACTGCAGAGAAACCCATTATAAACCTCCATCATTCTCGTGTCAGTTAGTGATAATTTACAGTCAGCACCACACTAAGGTAGGTGAGTTCTGCTGAGTGATTTAGAACCACAATGGGGAGGGGAAAACGCAAATTTGTTTCTCTTGTGGAGATTAATATAAACCTATTAATGTTTCTTTATTAAAACAAGTGCCCAAGAAAAGGAAAGTGACAGACAAATTAAACCACACTGAAATGACAAGCTATGTTACAAATGGCCTCGTGATTACTGTTTGTGTTCTCGGATGTTAGTGTATGATCCAAAGAGGAAGGAATGGCCTTTTATGGGGTTTTTTTGCCAAGCCTTCTCCACTAGGGAGGGAAGGAAATAAGAACCTTTTGTATCATTTATCTGTAGACAGTTCTTGTCCTGACTGCATTTCATTTGAGGGCAGAAGCACTTAAATTCTTTGTCAAGTGCAAGGAACTATACTACCAGACAGAGCTGATAGCTAAGCTGATTGCTATAAATAGTATGGGAGTAGCCTTACAAAAGAGTAAATAAGTTGTGTGATGTGCAGCCACCCATTCTGACCACATCCAATGTGAGCTGAGGATGTTGCCCAGATAAAAAGCAATAACAGACTTTCCAGGCTGTGAATTTCTGAGGAGAAGCAGGAAGGGTACCTAGACGGTATATGCTTGGTACCAACAGAAGCACTAAGAATCCTTCTCTGGAGTCCTGAAGGTCAATGGAAGTTCCGCTAGTCCTTTGTAATTCCCTTATTTAAGGATTTTTGCAAGTTCCATCTATGGAACTCAGGTACTTATTCAGCCATGTGAGTGGCTCATCCTGAGAATGGATGAAGCTACATTTGGTGTGACTGTCTCACAGTGTTTTCTCTAACTTCTGTTGTGCCTGCTTTCATTGTAGAGAGGAACGCAGTAAGCTATCTTATATCTGTTGGAAGCTGCCCAGAGTATCTAGGGCAACCCAGTCAGATGGGAAGAGTACATAGAAGAAGGAGGAGGAGGAGGAGAATCCAATCGAGCTCAGTATTGTCTACAACACTGAGCAACAGTGGCTGTCCAGAGTTTCAGGCCAGAGATTGAACCTGAAATCTTATAGCTCTAGCTATGCCCTTCTATTTGCTTCTCATATACAGTCATACCTTGGCTTTCAAACAGCTTAGTTCTTTTACGTTTTGGCTCCCAAATGCATCAAACATGGAAGTGACTGTTCCGGTTTACGAACTATTTTTGGAAGCCAAATGTCCGAAGGGGCTTCCGTGGCTTCTGATTGGCTGCAGGAGCTTCCGGCAGCCAATCAGAAGCCACACTTTCGTTTCTGAACGTTTCGGAAGTTGAATGGACTTCCAGAACAGATTCTGTTCGAATTCCAAAGTACGACTGTAGTAGTTTTAGGGATCTAAAAAAACCCCAACAACCTGCCAAAGGGCAGCAGTCCACTGCATAGGAGTGGGATTTCATATTATCACAACACACAAGTTGATAGAAGCTTCTACTCCAGTGGAAAGTGTAAATATCCCCTTAAGATATGGACAGATCCATGCATTAACAAAATCTGTTGTGGCTCAAGAGAATGTGAGGTGGTAAATGCAGAGCACAATTACAATGCTCTACTGCATGGGTGGCCATCAGAGTGCTATTCAGATGTTCTGAACTACAACATCCACCATTCTTAACCACTGGATGTTCTCATTCAGAAATGGAATCCACAACATCTGGAGGGCTACCTTGCCCAACCTTTATTGATCTTATGTCAAAAAAAACTGTCTTCAAGTATCTCTCATTCAGCTCATCCACCTGTTATGTGGGAGCACTTCTCTTTACCCTTGAAAAGATGTTTCAAATCAGCTCTAATAGCCTTGATCCATTTGTCTTCTCTCCAGCTTTGCTTCTGATTCAGCCATTTCTGTTCTGCCAAATGAACTGCAGAAGATACAAACTACTGAAAAGTCCCTGGATCATGAAACCAAACTCCCCGCCAGGACAGATGGTTGCTGAGTCTGTGAGGAAAGCAATCTTGCTTGCACACTTAAGAACCATAATGGCACTTTTAATATTGAGGTATTCTGATGAAAAAGAAAGGATGACCAAGCTGCAGGGACGGTGTCGGGGGCAGGCGCGGGGGGGGGGAGAGATTAATGTCACAGGAATGTAATATATTTTAAATTATCAACCCTAAATGATTCCCCAATATTTAATGTTGTTCTGCAATGAATAATATTTTATTATTACAGCTGTCAGACCCTAATTAGGACCTGTCAGCTCTGCTTTACTATGAGAAATGCAAAATGAAGTAATGGCTCCAGATATGGAATAATCACCCTCCCTTTGTTAGAAAGGCTCATGTATGCGCTTGCACTCTCTCCACATGTACATGCCTTCTAAGCCAATACAGAAAGGCAATTTGGAGATCTGCAATGTTTCAAAGAAGGCCTCATCAAAAGTCATATTTTTCTATTATTATTTCCACATATACGGTGACATTTATGATAGCATGATTGATGCCGGGCCCAGTTATAACAAAACGTTTATTTTCTCCACTGCTGCAATCCAATTCCATGTCATACCAGATGAGGTCAATAGGCCAAAGTGAAAGAAAACCCCTTCCATGACTGATCCCTCCCCATCCCTATTAAACAATCAAAAGCTCTTCAGGTATTTATTTCATGTCTTTTTATCCCCCATGACAAGAGGAGTTCCAGCAGAGCACAATGTCTTCCCTAGCCTGGAAAAATGGAAGGTGTTTAGACCAGGGGAAAAAAGAAGAAAATAGATGACAGCATATTAACTAATTGGCACACCCTTTCCCTCTCCTAAGCAAGTTTGTCTGGGTGGAACTATATGTGATGCTCAGCAAAAGCCAAACGCTCTCTTCGTGTCATTGAAATATACATATTTATGTTGTTTCCCAGTTCCATTAGGAGTCAAGGATGATCTCACAATGTGTGTAGATTTGCCTAAACTTTATGGGGCTGGGAGGACAACTTGACATGAGTTTCCACTTTTGGTGGCATCCCCATTGTCGTTTAGTGACAGGAGTGAGCCAGCAGTAAATCACACCGAGCATGTGGAGTTAACTCCTTAATAGCAAAAAAAAAAAAAAAAAAAAAAAGATCTGCACAGGAATGTCAGGCCTAATGAGCACAGCAATTCATCTCCAGTAGGTCTTGCCCCGATGAAGTAGTTGTTGTGACGGAAGGTCCCCACTTCCCCAAAGCTGCGTAAGTCCTCTCCTCTCCAGGGCTTTCCCCAAGCAATCTGAGATTTCTCCTGTGTGAAGCTTACTTATCCTCCTCCCTTTTCATTCCTCTCCTGGTTCTTGGAGACCAGGGGGGGAGGGGAGCTCATCGCAGTAAGAGGGGGAGACACCCATGCCTCATCTCTGGTCTCATCTCTGTCTCTTGGCTTCGCTTCTCTCCTGCTTCAGCTTCTGCCTCTGGGTCTAGACTTCTTTGCCACAGACTCTCCCAGCTCACTAAACCCTGTTACCTCTTCAGCTTCTGACACCTCCTCCTCCTAGTTTTCTCGCTCTTCTCCTTCTGACCACTCATTGTCATCCCACCATCCATTCCCAGGCTCTGAGCCTTTTCCCCTTGGTGGTTCCCCAGCTGGTTCCTCCCACCATTCCTGTGCATCTAACCAGTTCCTGACATCTAGTATCTATTTCTGCCCTTAGACCCAAGTTAGACAGCACAACCCATGTGTTAGAATTCTCGGTAATTAATATCAATTTATCCAAATTGCCCCAGGTAAACACAGTCGTAACAACTCTACTTAAATAGCATGCCTATAGCATGTCTTATTTTGGATCCGTTCACACTTAATGCTAAGCCATGGTTTGAATGCAATCGCCACCATCCTGGTGTCTTCTGAATGCTTTAAACTATAACATCCAATACACTTCGCCAGCAAGCTTTGAAAACTGGGAATTATGGTGAGAGTTGCAGCTGAAAATATGTGGAGGGCACCAGGTTAGCAAAGACTGGCTTAGTGATATGCGCTCAAGCTCGAGTGAGGCCAAGGGAAGGCTTGTGGTCTCCCCGCTCCTCTCCCCTCCCTTCTGTGCAGTCAGGGGAAAGGAATTCTGAAACATTCATTTTCTGTTTCCATGAATGGTGACTTGTTACGTACGAACCAAAGACAGTGGATTAAAACAGTCCGGTAAGTTTCAAAATAAGACAGTTTCAAGCCATTAATTATGAAGCTAGTTTGTTTTAACTAACAAGAGTTTTAACTACCGTATTTTTTGCTCTATAAGACTCACTTTTTCCCTCCTAAAAAGTAAGGGGAAATGTGTGCGTCTTATGGAGTGAATGCAGGCTGCGCAGCTATCACAGAAGCCAGAACAGCAAGAGGGATTGCTGCTTTCACTGTGCAGCGATCCCGCTTGCTGTTCTGGCTTCTGAGATTCAGAATATTTTTTTTCTTGTTTTCCTCCTCCAAAAACTTGTGGTCTGGTGCGTCTTATAGAGCGAAAAATACGGTAACTAGTGTCTGCAAACCACAACACCCAGTTCATACATAACAAGAAGCAAGGATTCATGGAAGCCCTTCCCCAACACCAGACATGTCGTCTTGGGGTGGGGGTGAGGAGCATACAAGCCCAAGGTTCCATGGGCTCATTCTAGCTTATGCACATAGTGCTAAGCCACGGTTTAGCATTGCATGTGACTCAGTCCTTTCTTGTGTTGTGGCCGTTGTGTGGGAGGCTGCTTCAAAGGCTTTCATATGGAAGCTTACATTTCCAGAAGCTGCATTTTTGTTTTTGTTTTTAGGAAAAAATACAAACATAAGAAATGCCATCAAAATGAGGAGTAGTTTGAAGGAGGATAGGTTATGTTACATTCTGGAGTATGATATGTTTTTATAGATTATGTCTGAATAGGATGAGAGTGTTGGAGATACGTGCAAATGTGTATGTGAACCCGGTCTTTGGGTGGGTGTTTGATTTTCGTTGTTGTGTATACTGTGTATATACGGACAATGACAATAAATTTATCTTAATCTTAATCTTAATCTTAATCTTAAGTGCTTTGTTTGCAAGAAAAGGACTGTTTGGGTTAGTGGAAGATACTGAAACAACAAAGCTGCTTGGAACCACACCTACCTGGCAAGAGAGCAGTCAGTCCTTTGACCTGTTAAGAGAAAAAACAGCTATGTTTCAAAAGGAGAGAGACTTGTAGCAGACAGGAGGAAGGGTGGGTGTGATTTCAACCTTGGTTTGGGGGCAAAAGGGACTGGGGGGGGGGCTTAAATAAATAAAGAAGTGTGACTGAGCATCCCCCCACTCTTCGTCTGCTTCTGTTGTTATGGAGATCAAGAGAGCACGTCCCCACAGGCAAGGCTCCTCCATGGCTGACCAGGAAATGCACAAAACAGCTCCAAGCTGCCTGAAGTCTCTTCGGAAAGCATTGTTTTCAGAAATTGGTTTTCTAGAGATGCAGTAATTGTTGACTGCTACTGCCAAAGGAGAGCCACGCCACTTCTCACTCCGACATCTTCCCAGAAGGAATCAGCAGTGAAGAGAGAGATTGTGTTTTATGAAACCACTTGGAGAGACTGAAAACATTCACAGATTTGCTAGCCCACAAGCACGAGGTGCCAGTTATGGTTTTGAATGATATTTTCTGGAATCATATTTATATACAAAAAAAACAAAAACCACCAACCTTATTATGGCTTGGAAGGAAAGGGCCCAAACTACTATGCCTAGTGCTGATACAGGCAATATTTAAAAATACCACACTGAGGGTTTAAAAAAAAGGAGGAGGATAGACACACAAATTATTTGGCACATATCAGAGCTCAGACAGTTTTTAAGTTGCCTTATGCAATGGAATGTTGCTGATTTGCATCAACTAAGGACTTGGCCTCATAGCTCAAGATTAAAAATGAAGTGATGAGAATGAAGCTAATTGTTGATCATGGAAAATAAATAACCCATTTTGAACAGTCACTTTCTCCCTCCCAACACAAACCTCAATTACCCAGAATGGTGCATAATTTATAGCAGCATTATTCCAAACCAGAGTTTCTTGCCATCTGTCCCACTTCCATCACAGAATATTCATATGTATAAATTACACGGCTGTGGCAACATCAAAGGGCTATAGTATTACAGTGACAAATGCAGATGGAAGGCAGGGAAATAATTACTCGCAGATAGAGAGATCTGCTGGTACTTTTTATTAACGGAACTTGTCATCTTCAGATTAAAATAACTGGCAAATGAAGCCAAACGTCACCTTAAAGGGAAGTGGGGGGTGAGGCAAGACACAAACCCCTATCAAGTTGCTCCAAAGTTAGGCAAGTCAGGCACTCTGCCAGATGACCTTTCTCAGTGCTAAAGTTGTAGAAGGATGATTCTATGATTTCAGTCACCCACTATCTACTGCAATAGCATTTATAAACTGACTAGGATTGGGATCTAAAATTGCTTCAGTTTATAGTGTTCTAATTTGGGGTTGCTAGGAAATACATTTCCTTGTTCTGCAGTACAATTGCACCCATGTTGTTGTTTTAATGGCTCAAACTCAGGGACAAAGACCTTTGCAACCACATTTCAACCCAATCCACAACAGCATTATAGAAGCAAAAGGGGCTCTTTGACATTAGAAAGCCAAAAAAGAAAGACATTTAGCTTTCTGTCTTTTTCCTCTGCAGGAGTCAGTTTGGCGGGTCAGGCAGGTTAAGAAGAGCCATACGCTGGAATGCAGAAGTCAGCTATGACCCAGGAATGTGATTCATCACAGGAGCAGCAGGAGCATTATATTCAGACACTCAGAGGGAGAAAATGCTCCCAGGAAATGGCATGCCTTGTTCTACTTTTTTGATAGACAAATAGTTTCTTGTGCCAGAAAACCTGGAAAACGTGTCTATTGCCTCATTTCACTTCCTATGGATCAGAGTCAATTTAAAAATAACCAACAGCTTTATCCAACAAATTTGTGGATTCAGAATGCAAAGCACTTTCCAAACTATTCACATTAATGTTCATAGGCACACGTAGATGATTTGAAGAAATAAAAAATGTCATGTCACTGTATTCATTGTACCAATCAGATGATGTACGCAAAGCAGCTAATTCTGGGCCAGAGGCATTCAGCCATATGGCTCAGAGCAGATTTTGCAAGAATGAAAGGAAGTGTTGGCAAAAAGACTTTTATAACGTATTACAGTTCAGAACAAACCCTCTGATTTAGCTCCTTTCCCCAAAGACCTGAATCCTGTAAATGGGAAACAGATCAACACAGACAGCTATAATGAAAGCCAGAGCTGGTCTTTGTTGTGATATGAACAGATCATTCTATCGAGTCTAGGATTGCCTCGCCTTGCCCTTCCCCAGAAGCTGGACAGATGGGTTTTTCATGGGCAGTCAGATACATAAACTTCTGGTGGCACCTTGGTTCAACGTCAGTGTCATAAACAACTAATCATTCCAGCTCCAGCTGCTGGTGGTCCAAGCAGTTTAATGAAGTTACAACAGGCTTTGCACTGGTAGAATGGTTACCTCCAGTTCTACCTATGAATACCCCTTTTATCCTGGATTTCTTAAAAGAGTCCACACAGAGATGAAAGGCAAGCAAGTCCACGGGGAAAAAACATTTCCTTAAATGATAAGAATATTTGCATGCTAGGAGAAACAAAGTAATTACTAGGATTACCCCAATTTGATTCTGTGGGATTGTTATAATGGATGGGGGGAGGAAATAGGCATATGCTTCAGTTAAACAAATAGATGATGCACATTATTGGCTCATTAAGCACTTCCCTTTCATCATTACTTAAGCAGTGCAGTAGGGATTGAATAATAAATTCATAAAACATGACTTTGTCCACTTAGCATTGATAATCCAAGTCTGTTATGCTCAGTCAGCTGCCTAATTCAGTAATTACGAGGGATGGGCTGACACAATGACAAGTGATTCCCAGACTTACTTTCTCCCAGAGTCTTCTGAAGGAGGTCATGTTTTGCCTGAAGCTTGGTGATGAGGTTCCGCCCTTCCAGATACTCCTTCAACTTCTGTTGGAGCAAAAAGAAGCCAAGGATCAGCATCTATCTCTAGGACACAGAAGAACTATGGACCAAGAGACTGGAACGGACCAAGATACCCCCTATGTGACAAAGAGCATCATGGTTCCCATGCAATAACTAAATAAGAGCTAAATAACCGTGACCCTTCACAAAAACACACACAACCTAACACAGGGCAGCTCAGTAGAGTGAAGGAGCTTTCACAAATACAGTGGTACCTCAGGTTACATATGCTTCAGGTTACAGACTCCGCTAACCCAGAAATAGTGCTTCAGGTTAAGAACTTTGCTTCAAGATGAGAACAGAAATCGTGCTCCGGCGGCGCGGCAGCAGCAGGAGGCCCCATTAGCTAAAGTGGTGCTTCAGGTTAAGAACAGTTTCAGGTTAAGAACAGACCTCCAGAACGAATTAAGTACTTAACCCGAGGTACCACTGTAATTATTATTGTGGTTGTGCATCAAATGAAAAGCAGTATCAGCCAACACAAGTATCCTTCATAGCTCTGGCCTAACCTCTCTGAATGATACCATAGGCTGTCTCTTTGTCATCTTATGGATTTTAAAACAATACCTTTTGGACTAGCAATCAGATTGTACTGCAAATCTGGGGTAGTGCTGGCAGAAGAATCTGTGTGGGGCTCAGCCTACTGAAGAGAACATTATCCATTTCTGGCGCCATATAGAGACACGAGATCTATAGAATTTTTAAGGGTGCAAGTGGAAGAGCACTCATCCCTACTGCAGTTTCCAGAAACTGGCATTCAGAAGCAAACTTCCAGTGTGGTGTAGTGGTTAAGAGTGGTAGTCTCATAATCTGGTGAACCGGGTTCGTGACTTTGAACATGCAACTGCTGGGTGACCTTAGGCCAGCCACACTTCTTTGAAGTCTCTCAGCCGCATTCACCTCACAGAGTGTTTGTTGTGGGGGAGGAAGGGAAAGGAGAATGTTAGCCGCTTTGAGACTCCTTAGGGTAGTGATAAAGCGGGATATCAAATCCAAACTCTTCTTCTTCTTCTTCTACAACTGCAGTGGCACAGAACTGCCATCATGGTTAGCAATCACTGATAGCCTTTAATAGAGCCCTTCAGCTTTGCACTATGTACTGAAGTTACAAATATGCTTGGGACTTAGGGTACCTCATTTGATTGGCTCATGGCCCTCAGCCCTGCTCCCTATGAATATCCTGTCCATTTTGTGGTGGGAAACATGGGAATTCCATGCCTGGCAGTGGCTGGAATCAAGTCCTTCTATTGCCTCAGGTAGCTCCTCTCCTTAAGTAACACAATCCTTTAAAGTGTTTGCCCCCAAGGGACTATATTGTGCAATGTGCTCCGTTTCCAAGGGCCCTTTCCTCATTCAGACTATTTGAAGCCAATTCAGCCTATCCAGGATAACAGTCTCATGAGAACTTCCCTTGGATGGTTTGCTACAACATCAACTAGAGCTCCCTTCCTTGCTTCATCTCTGTGTTTGTTGCTCTCCTTGGGTTAGTCAGGAACCTTAATAGGACATGAGACCCTGCGTTCTCCCTTAAAGAAACTATAGCCATGGGACTGGTTTGGGTTCCAGCAGATCCCAAACTGGCAACCCACCCATTTTCTCTCCCTCTGGAATGCCCCATTTTGTGGCCTTCCACTGGCTACTGCCAGTGAGAATCCTGCAGTAGTACTTTTGCCTTCCCACACATTTGGCATGCAGGAGAAGCTCTGCCCTGGTGACAGCTGGCAGGAAGTATGCTTAGAAGGCAAAAGTGGGCAGGGCAGAGGGACACTTGCACCCAATCCAACATGCACCTCTCACCCTCCAACCCAGTGTGTGTTATATGCTGAATTATTCTGCAACAGAAACTTGAAAAATTCAAAGGACAACTCTTAGGCCCTTTAAGCAGCACATTATCAGGGAAAGGTCTTTATTTTCAGGGGAAATGTCTAGCTATCATTGTGACATTTTCACATTTACTTCTTACTTAATTTTAACTTCAAATGTTTTTATTTCAGTGTCCTAGCTCATTACAGTGTTACGGATTACAACTCTGTGCAGTTAAAATAAGCAGTGTTAAATTCCCCACTTTAAAGGGCAAAGCTTTCAAAAATCAAAGTAATGGGGGGGGGGAGGGGGAGGAAGGAAGGAAAAATTAATATCAAGTATTACCAATGCTGATTTAAAAGGATAAAAATCCAGAAAACAGATTGTCCATAAATTCTCAAGAAGCCTTAAAATTAAGAGCATTGTATAGCACAAAACTAACACAACTGCAAATAAATTTAGGATTTAAATGAGCAGTCAAACCAACCCACACTATCCTAAGAAGTGGAGGAACACAATGCCAAAGCACAGTGTCATTAGAGAAACCTTTCATTGCAAGCATGTTCACAGTTCAGTGGTTTGCTCCCTGCTGTCAGTCAAGGCCCCATTAAAATAAATAACCACTTGATAATAAGACATGACAGATTGCCTGCCTGGAGCCAATTTAAACCTGAAGGTGAAACTCTGAGCCCTAAACTATTAGATAGCTATATGCAGATTACAAAATAAAATAAAATAAAGTCCACAATGCAGCCCAATGATTAGAACTAACAGTTCAATCCCATATTAATATGGGCGTTTAGAAAATTATAGGTAAAGGTATCCCTGCTCGTTCAGGCCAGTCTTGCCAGACTCTAGGGTTGTGCGCTCATTTCACTCTATAGGCCGGGAACCAGCACTGCCCACAGACACTTCCGGGTCATGTGGCCAGCGTGACAAGCTGCATCTGGCGATTAGAAAATTATAGTATGCAGCATTTGGACATAATGGCAAACTATGTTTCACCACTCATTAGAAGTGAACTGTTCTAATCATTTCCCCTTCTGTGCAGAGGAAAGGAAGAAGGGAACACGCAAGCCCAAACCTACTGCTACATACTCCTGATCCTCCAAACTAGGATTTGGAGATTGGTTAAATGCAGTTACAGGCATGAAACAATGCAGCTGATAAGTTTATTGTTCAAGCCAAAGGCCATGACAAATTTGTATTAAGCAACACTCTATGTGTTATTCTATGAGGCCCACTCTATCTGTTACGAACCTATTATTGTCACTCAAAAGAAACCATGCATGTATGAACAAAGGTTAACAGATAATGAGTGATGTCTTTCACCTGTGGCTGACCACAAATATGAAGTCTGTCTGTGTATGGGATCTTGTTGTAGCATCCATCTAAGACTGCAGTGGGCATCACTGAGAAATACAGCTCAATAAAGGCATTTCTTACTGCAGCTGGTGAGAGCTTGGTCAGATAACTAGCTCTAAAATGCTCTGCTCTCAAGAGTGGACACCAATGGGGAAATTTGGTGTTTCTAATTAGTTGTAGGTCCCTTTTGGATTCTTTCTAGAAGAGCCAATCCTTTAATAGACACTTAATCAAGGTCAAAGCAAAGCTCAGTTCTGGAAAATAATAATACTCTAAACATCTTGACAAGCTGCTTTCCAGAGTTGATCATGCAACTCCATATAGCACAGAGCAGGAAACCACTCAATAGGCATAGTAGCAATTTTTTAAATATACTTTAACTGAGCGCAGTCCGCTCTTGCCTTAAGTGTTGGCCACCTGGATTCTGTACAAAGTGCTGCTGAAATTCCTGATGGTAAAGAGCATAGCGTCATGTAGCAGAACTTTATCAACGCCCCTATGGTTTTCTGTACTCTGACTTTCACTGCCTCCATATGAAACTTCCAAGAGAGGGTTTCACTAATGAGTATACCCAGGTGTCTAATAGAGTACGTTTGTTCTATAAGCACCATTTATACCTAGGACTGTGTTTGCCAAAAATCATAATCATTGTCTTAGAGTATTTTATAGACAAACTTTCCTGTTAACAGTATGTGCCGAACACCTCCAAGAGATTTTTGAGCCCAATCTGGAAAGAGAGAGGAGCGCCAAATCATCTGCATACATCAAAATTGAGATATTTCTGTTCCTAATTACTGGAGGGGGAGAGTTTGCATTGGCTAAATATGGCACCAAATCATTAATATGAAAGTAAGGAGGGGTAAGAATGCAACCTTGCATTCCTCGTGACGTTTTAAAAAGCATCAGTCATACCATCATTTTAAAACTACTCTGACCCTCATTTCTGCATAGTTCTTGGATCAATAGCAGAAATCTGCAGTTGATGTTGGCAATTTGAAATTTCGCCCACACTCTGTATTGATTAACAAAGTCGAATGCAGCAGAAAGATCAATAAAGGCTACATAAAGATTATTCTTAATGTTCTCAGTATATTTCCTTATAATATGGTTCAGAGTAAAACACTGATCAATGGAACTGTGCCCTTCTCTGAATCCCGCTTGTACTTCATGAATAAGGTTGCTATTTTGCAACCAGTTGGATAAATTTTTGAAGGCGATACTGCTCATATAGCTTTGAGGAGTTGTATAACAAGCTAACTGGCAGATAGTTTTGCAGATAATTCCTACTGCCTTTCTTATAAACTGGGAAAAGAATACTTATTTTCCATCCAGAGGGCATTTGGCCCATGCTGTTTATGGTGGTAAATAAGCCAGCCAGGATAGGCTCCCACCATTCTATGTATTCCTTACACAGGTCTATAGAGATCCAGGAACTTTATTTGATTTCAGAAAGGAAATAAGGACCTTTCTCTCATTACGGGAGACTGGTTGCCATTCAGGTAGGTGGATAAAACATTCTGTGCTACTGGTATATATGATTGTCCAGGCAGGAATTGAGGCTTTTGTGATGGTCTCGCTTCATTTAAACCCTGGGCCAACAATTCCCAGAGTTTGTTTTCTCTCTGTTCCATTAATGCCAGTCCCAATTCCTGCCATGGGGTTATCGTATAAACAGCTTTCTTGTTTTGGAGCAGACTCTTGTATTTCAATTTACGCCCATGGATTCCTCTGACAGATTCTTATTCAAATCTCTAATTGCTTTAGCCAGAGCTTTCTTACACTTCACATTGACTGTCAAACCAGCTATGGCACGTTGGTGGAAAACCAGCTTCATGGGCAGAAGGATGTTGTTCTTGTTGTTGTTGTTGTTGTTGTTTAGTCGTTTAGTCGTGTCCGACTCTTCATGACCCCATGGACCAGAGCACGCCAGGCACTTTCATCAAATTCATGTTGGTAGTTTCGAGAACAATGTCTACCTTCACCCAATCCAACATGCACCCTGCCCTCCAACTCTGTGTCTAGCATGTGCTGGGGTCTTATGCAGTTGAATCAGCATATTATCAGAAAAAGTTATTTAAATACCAAAGTACCTAGCTATCGTGACATTTTCACATTTATTTCTTACTTCATATTGGCTTCAATATTTTTATTTCAGTGTAATGCCTACTAACTGTGAAGTTAAAATAAGCAGTGTTAAACTCACCATTTTAAAGGGCAAAACTATCAAAGTAATGGGGGAAAGGGGTAAGAAGGAAAGAAAATTTAATGATTCATAAGTCTACATCCTACCTTGGAGAATTTGTAGCACCAGCCACTTTTGTCCTATTCAAGTTGCACTCCCACCTCTGAGCAATTACAAGCGACTTAATGACAAACTGCTGCACCAGCTTTCCAGCATATAATATACCGTAAGTCACTGTGCCTGAGGGCCTACCTCCTGCATGCTTCAGTCAACAGGTAAGTATACAGGCAAGCCTCTGTGTGAACTAGTGCTGATGTGGGCACTCACAGCATTGGGCTATAAGCCGCTTGTTTTAATTCCATCATATGCAGCATCAATCCAATTTGTTTTGACCATGAACGACAAGTATTTCCACTGTAAAGCCATTGTATGCCTGTGCATACAAACCAAGTTAACATTTTGAAATAAATACAATGCCACCTCAAGTCGATAGCACTTCTGATCCAGGTACAATACATCATAAGTCCTATACCAGGGACAGCCTAAAATCACAGTGCTGTTTCTGTACTGCCAACTTCTCTGATGAAAGAATGTGTTACTCTATACCAGAGGAATCTTAACGGTGCTCCCTCTCCCCACCCTAACCCTAACCCACAACTGCACAACTATGAACGCTATCTCCCACCTTGGTATTTACCAGTAAGAAGCAGCTGTCAAGAGAAAAACATAATAGGTTAATGTGCAACCCAATCTAGTTCTTCCTGCCTTGCTGGCAAAGCAAGAGTGTTATGCTTTTGAGGCTGTATGGAAATACCTTCTGTCATATGTCTCATATCCTTAACCCTCTCTCAGGAATCCCGATCACTCAGCTCATTTTTGAAAAAGCAACATCAAAGCTGATGCAGGCATTCAGCTTGAGGAGAGATATTCCCAGAATGCACTGGGGGAGGGGAAGGAAATCAGGAGCACTACAGTGCTACTGTTGATGATTAAAAAGGGAGAAAGAACAGCACATTGATAAAAAGCAGCATGGCACTGATTACAGGCAAGGTTATAAATAATATTTTCATAAGTCTCACGGATTTAGCAAAGTATTTCTGCCAAGCACTTTGAAGATGAAGGACTCCATAGTGGCTTGATATTTTTAACAAGTGATAGCAATTAGCTGTAAACTACAATCATCCATCCTTTCTTCAGATGTCTTACTTATTTTGCTACATCTACACCTCCCTCACCATACCAGCACCTCAATTTCATGTGCTTATTCTAACGGCCATTGTGAAGTGTGAAATTACTCTTAAACTTGCTTTACAAAAGAGATACCGAAGCACAGAAAACAAGCAATAGGGTTATGGTAGGATCAGAAGTGGGGATTATGTGAACTCAAGGATTGTGCACCAGCCACCAATCTTTCCTCTCTCCCCCTTCAGTAATAATAGTCATTGTCTTCCCTACAAACTAAAAATTGGTGTTAAATGTGCTGCATCTACCAGAAAACATCTCCCAAGAAAATCAATGCTAAAACTGGCTGTGAAAAGGATTGCTTAAATCACAGAATAAAGCAGCAATTCAATGTTATTTTGTCTTTGACATTTTATAATGGAAGTTTAAAAGTGTGGGGGCGCATGGAGAAATGTGTTGCAGGCATTCTATATTTCTTGTTCTGAGGGTACTAAAGAGACAAGGATTGGGTTTACATAAGGAACACATAGCATGAGTCGCTAATGCGAAGTGTCAATCCATTTCCCCTTTTGCACCTTGTTCCATCACACTTCCCTGAGAGGGAGCAGTTTTGTGTGGAGAATAGAGCAGTAAGCACATACAATTTGAGTGTTTGCTCCTGAAGGGAAAGAGGTTTTCCAGATATATTTGTAAGATTAATAGTCCTCCTTCACTCCCTCTGCTGCTGCAATGCCTTCAATAAATGGGCAGGAGGGTGAGAAAGTATTTTCCATCCTGGGGATTCTTGTAGTCTTGCCTTTTTCCTATGTTCCTGTGGTACCTGCGTCAACCTGCTGATATTTGAAACCTACTAGCATTTTATTATGGTTTTTTTAAAAATGACAATCTGTACAAGAGAGCCTTTATCTGTGATTGATGTTTCTGGATACCACTGTAATGGACAGGAAAACAACAGCAACAATTTATAAAGGGGGACTACGGTACATTGAAGTTACTTCCATTGCCACATACCTATGAACATCCTATTGCCCCAATAATTCTCCATAAGAACCACAAGTCTGTACTTAAAATGAGCCACACAAGAATTACTTACAAGCACTCAAGCTAGCGCAATAAACAGCAAGCCGAGTCATTTTCTTCAGAGGGGATTGACCAGTGAGAAGAGCACAAATCTACACCGTGACATGACAGGAACCTATCCTAACAAGCAGCCATCTTCTGCCCAGCTAATTACAGTGGTACCTCCGGTTACAAACTTAATGTGTTCCAGAGGTCTATTTCTAACCCAAAACCGTTCTTAACATGAGGTGCGCTTTCGCTAATGGGGACTCCCGCTGCTGCCGTGCGACTTCTGCTCGCATTCCGGGGCAAAGTTTGCTACCAGGAGACCTACTTCCGGGTTAGCAGAGTTTGTTACCTGAAGCGTTCGTAAGGAGGATGGTACATAACCGGGGTTCCACTGTGCAGAGTTTGGAAGAAACAGCACAGTTCTTTTTCTCCCTCCCCCCTAGCACTAGGGTTGCTTGCAACTTGCCACCAGAAATGGCTGGCCAGAGTGTCCATGAGTTTTCAGAATATGCACCCTATGCCACTTCAAGCGGCAGGTCTGCTTGTAACAACGTTTCTGGTATGAAGCCTACCCAGACTGGATTAATGAAGAGGAGGTGCTTCTTTAAAATATGACAAAACACAGAACTGGAGCCCTACTCACGATCAACCCTGGCTGCATGAGCTGATCCTTGACATATTTTGGGAAAATAAAAATCGACAAGATGTGCAAGTGTTGTTGTTTGACAGATCGAGCCTCAGGATAATTTTAGGTGCCTGCTGAAAATATCCCGACTTAGGTGGTGGCACGCCTGTAGCGCCATTGCAGACAGGCATGTAAAAAGCTCCCATAATGCACTAGAGTTAGACAGGAGGAGAAAAGTGCCAAACGAAAAAAGACCTTTCCGATGTCAAGTTTCTAACGTCTAATTTAGACCCACCCCAGAGTGCTGCAAATATCTTCAAAGTGGTGCATCTTTTGTGTCCTGCCAAACTTATGTCATATGAAAATACAGTTCTACTGATGGTTTACCTTTGTTCCCTGCATTTCCTCCCTTCATTAACAGGAATGCTCAGCCATTACCCATTTTTATGTCAAGAAACCCCAATCTAATTGTTTTAAACCAAAGCCTCAAATTCTTATTAAGGATATTTATAAGTCTCTCACATAGCAGATCTATCAAGTGTTTGAACTAATAAGAAAAAAGGCTGTTTATACAACAGCCTCTTTCAATCCCCACTTCTTTATCCTGGGTACATGTATATGACATGACAAACTCTACTTTTATTCCCTGGAGGCAAAAGTCTAATATTATTGGCATGGGTTGTGGGTAAGCATGGTACAAATGAAAACAAAGCATTGTGCATGTGTAAAACTAGTACGTGCTTGTTAGAAAAGAGACTATGTTTTCTCTAGAAAAAGAAGACCTGCAAGTTCAATTAAATAGCCATTTGCACAGCCAGGGAAGTCAATTGCTTCTTAATTGAATCACTTTCTCCACCCACATTTTTCTGATAAATTCTCTTTCTAAGCAGACCTTTTAATTTAATGCGGCATTTGAAGTATTTTGAGTGCTTGTCTAAGGGAGTAATACACTCTCCGGTAAACCTATTTATAGGCAAGACTCAACATAAACCATCCTGCCCAAAGTAATTTACCCAATATATAGCATTTATTCATGAACACTATCATTCTTTTAAAAGGAATAAAAATCTTTTAAATACTGCAAAATCCATTTAGAAGGGCAAGTTACAGAGCAAGTTTTTTATTTAAAAAAGAAAAACCTTGTATACACATGCCCTGATCCAAATGAATGCACATGGAGTCCTGTTTTTAGAATGTAAAATATCACTAGTCAGCTGTTAGTCATGGAAAGTGGAATGGGGCAGGAGATAGAAGCCTCCCGAACAGACAATGATCAGGGTTGTAGGTGAAAAAACATTAAAAGGGGACTCCATGTGTACAACTCGGGCTGTTAGAATGGAGAAGGCAACTGTGCCACATGGCTCTTCATCCAGTTAATACACGTGCTGATGGCAGGGAACGATAAGGAAGGGTTGTAGGTCAATGGGAGGCATTTGCTTTTATTGCAGAAGATCCCAGGTTCAGTTCCTGGCATCTCCAGGTAGAGCTGGGAATGTCCTCATCTGAAACCCAGAATAACTGCTGCTAGTCAGTGAAGACAGTACTGAGCTGATGAACCAATGGTCTGACTCTGTATAAGGCAGTCTCCTATGTTCTTTCCATGTTTCTTATGGTCCTAGCTGTAATTTCATCCACTTTTCAGGAAAGCTTTCAGGAAATGTGTATTGAAACAATGGATAAACCGATGAACAATTTACAGTGAAAGATTTTTTTCTTTCACTGCAAAACTCCATCCTGAAATCAAATCATCACCAGATTTAACTTTGTTATCAACCTGTAAGCTTATAAATTGATAGAGGAACAAAGACACCTTATTGTGATGTGTAGTTTAGATGCAATGTTATTTTTGCTTACATTCCACTTAACAAGACGCAAACAATATTAACAACGAAGAGCTCTGTGGCTCCTTAAAGACCATAAATTCATTATGGCAAAAGCTTTCATGGATGAACATAGGCTTTCAAAGGGGTGGGGGGAGATAATCACACAGACACTGAACTTGTAGGTGGGCTATTCTCATTATTCCTCTCAAGAATTATGTTGACAGCTTGTTAGCCAGAACTGCAGACGACACATACAGTTTTCCAGCTGCAACACATATCAGCTTTGCTGCAAGCGTGTTAAAAATCAGGTCTCTTACCGTGAAGTAGAACTGTTCTGTCTCCTGCTGATTTGCCCGTCTCTTGGCAATGCTTGGCTTGCTCATGAAGGTTTCGGAGACTGTTGATTTTACAGACTCCATCGAGTTGCTATACTGGAAGCAGTCAGAGACATCAAAATCCTCAATGGTGACGATATCCTGGATAGTCTGCAGTGTGGCTTCCATCGTTTTCTTAACCTGACAGAGTGAACACAAGAGAGAAATTATAAAGGGGAGGAGGGAGAAGAGGGAAGGTGAGAATGCAGAGGAAAATGCCATGTTATCACTTGGTTTGTCATTTACCGCAACTGGGGGTCTGTGATTCCCAAGCATAGCACAACACAGCTAATAAATAAGAACAGGGTCCACAGAGAAAAGTGGCTGAGAGGAGACTGAGGATTTAATCTTATGCACACTTTCAATGAACGTTATAGCATAGGTAGAACAAATTCATGAAACTTGGACTTCCGGGGTGGCGCCATCGGCAATGGCGGACTCCCTCTGATCTGGAGGGACTAGCTCCACGCGAAATGGGTCTTTTCCGCTATGGCGAAGCGGGGACCCTTTTAAAAATCACAGGCGGATGAAGCCTGTGACCATGGGACTCGGCGGGCACCCTTAGCGCCCCCCCAACCCGCAAAGGAACCCACTAACGGGCTCCGAAGCGAAGAGGGGGAAGTGGCACGGTGCTGTGAGTCAACTGCTTCTTCCGTGGAGCGAAGCCGCCCAGCCGTTGCCGGAGAGCGCTGCCTTTTTCCTGGGACAATTTGGCTTCTAAAATAACCACCCGTGAGTACTTAAATTTCGGACAATTGGACTTTAAATAAGGACTTGCAAGCAGAAAGGAAAATTGGACTTAAAAGTTTACTTCAATTTGGCACTGAAACGGGAAGGTCTAAACAGGAAGTCAGCCTTCCGTTTCTTTGTAGATAGATTAAAGCAAAGACATGGCAAACTAGAGCTCAGAAAATCGCTTGTAAAAGATTAACTTTCATCATTTAAAATTGTTGAACCCCCCTTTGGAAGCAGGAGAAGAGGGGGGATTTTTTTGGACTGTTTAAACCTGCAGAAGTGAGTGTAAAGTAAAGTAACTTTCCACCGTCCTGATCCTGGAGCGGGGTGTCAGGACTGACGTTTTTTGAAGCTCATTGACCAGAGACAAACGTTTTTGACAGATAGCTATAAGAAGAGAAACATTGATTCCATTGTTCCCCTTCGCATTTTAAAGGAACAAATATTGACAAAATATCTGAAAAAGGAAACTTTGTTGTTAGACTTGTCTTTAAAAGAAAGAACAAATAGAAGTTTTCGCCCTAGAGGGAGTCTGTGAAACTGTAACCAACTCCGGGGAGCTTGCAGCTGTTACAGATTACAATCGTGGGAATAGACTTCTGACCTTGCAGGACAATGTATTCAGAAGCTCTGTTGCATGCTTTCTGTAAAACAAATGCCCTACTGGAACAGCTACATGAGAAGACGGATTTGATGACTGACGCGATCAGAAATTTTGAACAGGCAGTGGGAAATTATATGGAGCCCACCCAGGAATTAAATCAGGAGTGTGCCCTGACAGAAAAGATGAGGGAAGAGGATGTTACTGAATCTTGGGCGCCAGAGATGAAGGGAGCTGTGGCCCAGCAGGAACATCAGCTTTTGGACTTGACAAATGAACTTGGAAAAAGCCAGATTTGGAAAGATAAAGTTTGGTTTGGTTTGGAAATGGGGGGTTGGATAGACCCCCCCCTATGCAGGGATGTTTGGACCTTTCAAGTCTGGCAATGGGCCGTGAGATGTTTGGGGTTGTGGGGGCTCTTAATTTTGGAGGGATTTTGAAACATGTTCTTAAATACCACATGGATTTTAGTGTGGACTATGGAAAAGGGGCTGATTTGTCGAGAAGGGTCAAAAACATTGTTAAGCTGGAGTTCCCACGAGTGAAAGGAGCAGGAGACAAAGGAAAATACAGTTATAAATTTGAAGAAGAGCTGCGGAAGGGACATGGAAGAGACTTAAGGGCCTCGGATACAAGGTTACCAGGTTAATGCGCTAGATCGATGGGATAATAAGGACTGACAAAACCCGGGACCAGGAGGAAGGGACGCTGGATGAAGATTGGATTGTTTTTATTTCTTTTTTTTTACTACTAGGATTGTTTTATAAAATTGATGAATGTTAGAAAAATGTTGGAATGAAATTACTTGGCTTTAGTAAAAATGTTTAAAGAATTATGTAAGAATATTATGGTTATGAGAAGTTGGTAAAAATAAGATTTAAGTTTTAAGCTTTAAGGTTTTTTATAGTAAGATAAGATTAAAATAGATTAAAGTAATGTAATGACAGAATATTATGAAATATGGAAAGGATTTGCTGCGACAATTAACAACTAGGATACAAAAAAGGGGGGGGAGGAGGTCAAAGAAAGAAGGTAATGACAGTTGAGGATTTGAGAATGATGGATTTGTTTTTGAGTGTTTGTGGTGTATTTTTGTTTTTTGAATTTGTATTGTTTGATGTGGTTTGTTTTTTCTTTGTTTTTTCTTCTCTTTTTCTGCTTTGTTCTCTTTTGTAATTCTAAAAATTTTCAATAAATATCATTTAAAAAAAAAACACAAATTCATGAAACTTGGACCAAAATGTACACAACTGTACAACTAAAATTTGCTGTTTGGTTGCCTTAAAAAATTGTGCCTGAACTGAAGCTTATATGTTTTTATCTTCTCAGCTGCCCTTACTCTCCTCCAACATATTGTCCAGACTATGGTAAAACAGCAAGGGAAAAGACCAATAAAAAATGGAATTTGTTAGCTTACCTCTTCATTTTCGATCTTCAGCGTGGATAGCCTAGACTGCAGCTGCTGACACCTCTGCACTAACTCACTCTGCACGGGCTGCTGGGCACACAGCTGGGACACCTGGAAAAGAAATGGAACTTCTGAAAGTTTCTAGACATTTGATTCTTCAGCTCTGCACATGTATGAGAGGTGTGGACTGGGCCACGGAACAAAGGAAGTCATAGGGTTTCATAGGAGAAACGGCTCAAGACTGCAATACCTCAAGGACTGCATCTCTCCATATGAACCTACCCAGAACATGAGATCATCCTCTGAGGCCCTTCTTTGTGCATCTCCTCCATGAGAGGTCTGGAGGGTGGCAACATGAAAACAGGCCTTTCCTGCAGTGGCTCCCCATTTGTGGAATGCTCTCCCCAATGAGGTTTGCTTGGTACCTTCATTACACACCTTTAGGCACCAGGTGAAAACATTCCTCTTTAAACAGGCCTTGGGTTGACTTGACATTGAATGCCCTTTTAAATGTGCTGTGGAAGGGGTTTTATTGGTTTGATTCTGTTCCAAGTTTTGTTATGTATTTTATATTTTTTATATTGTAATGATATGTAAACTGCCCTGAAATCTACAGGTGTAGGGTGGTATACAAAACAAACAAACAACAAAACAAAACATTCTTTCAATGCAGGGGCTTTTCCTTGGGCAATGGAAGAATCTCCCCATCTCCTCACCATGTACCTCCCTAAATTGATTCTGGGTTTTCCTCCAACCCTCCAGAGAAGATTTGGGACTGGTGAGAGAAGATAGGGAGGAAAGTCCTTTTGTGCCAGCATAAATACTTAATGCATATTGCCTATAGCTTTTATTGGACCAGCACTAACCTGTGGGCAGGGATGAGAGAAAGGGTCAAAACTGTCCCTAAAAAGAATTGCAGAGATACATGTAACATGTAGGTAACCCAAAATCTATGCTGTTTGGTTCAAGCAAGATTTCTACCCATTATTAACAGAGATAATTAAGTATTTAAGCAAATTTAATGTTGTAAGGAAACACAAGGGACAAGGACTCACAAAAAATTCCATCCACACAAAAATTGCAGAGGACGTGATTGGCTTGGGTTGGTTGATTTATCTTGGCTTAATAAACTGAGGTATGAGCCTTTTACCTGTATTCACAGGCCTCTTCTTTCTGCTCTTTGCACAACTCATGATCAAACCATGATGAAGTCTTGAATTAAACATAGTTTCCTGTTTTGTCCTAAGTGGGAAAACATGCTTACCAGTTTCAGACAAGCAACGATCTTAAAGCAATTCCAAACCATGGTTTGAAATTCTGCTCCTTACTGAAGCTGGTAACTATAACTTCCCAGTTGGGATGAAATGGTAAACTGTGACTAAATTCCTGGTTTAATCGTGGTTTATAACAAGCAAGAAGAGATGGGACTGATGTGCTGAAGAAGAAAAAGCTTAACTTATGAAGCCAAGATATGATTATCCCAATGTAGTATCTTAATCTTCCATTCCCTGCTCAAACCTGTTACATTAAGGGTAACTCAATATCTGCATGCTCAAATTTAAAGAAGCAGCCTATTTTTATTTTTTATTTTTAATCCTGAACTTCAAAATACATTGTTGGAGGAGAGTTTCTTTCAAGCTTTGATTGCCAGTTAAATCCACTGCTGGATGTGCATCTAGCCCTTGGGCAGATTTCAAAGCAACAAGATGATGCCATAAAAAAGACAAAAATCCAATACAGCTCTGTGGGGGGTAAAAATCAATGGAAGGTTCATCATTTGCTCCGACATTTGAACATATTTCAGAACCACCATAAGCCTCTATTATTGGGACAAATATGGGGGCTGATGGCTACATGAACTACTGTATTTTCAGATTTCACTGAAGTATTAGAATATTAGAATATATTAGGATATTTTACATTTGCTTATAATCTTGGGACACCCAAATTCAAATCCTTACTCAGCCAGGAAGCTCAATGA
This sequence comes from Podarcis pityusensis, assembly GCF_964106645.2. Lineage (NCBI taxonomy): Eukaryota > Metazoa > Chordata > Lepidosauria > Squamata > Lacertidae > Podarcis > Podarcis pityusensis. The sequence continues at coordinate 39,786,338 of NC_138030.1, forward strand.
GTGACTCTGGGCCATCTCTTAGCCTAACCTTTCTCACAGGGTGGTTGTGATGATAAAATGGTGGAGGGAAGAACTATGCATGCCACCATAAACTTGGAGGAAAATTGGGATGTAATTGTAATAATAATCATAAATTTGGGGTTATAGCATATACATGAGATTACAATTACCAGAGCAGATATGGAATTTAATGAATTTTATAGTATAAAACAGAACTCTTGATGGTACCTGCATCACTGAGACATTCTCACTTCCCAATGAATGCAGACATACAACAACAAATTTAACATTAAGTAATAAAGATTTTCTAACACTTTTGTTCTCCATAATAGTGACATGAATCAAGATAAGAGATTGTGCCCCTTTGAATAAAGTTGTAACACCCTGCATGGGATCCAATGGCGCTTGCTTCTTCAACAACATGAACTCTAATATATCGCAGCTGTGTGCAACAGCTAAGAAAATTCCATGGATAAGAACACTGAAAAAAGACCTAATGCAAAGCATCTGTGATAACCGTCTCTTGGGAGTAGATACACTAGATGAAGGAAACATGCAATAAATACCAGAGGAATATGCAATGAAATACCAGGCTTCAGTTTTACGGCTCACCATCCAGCATGCACAATTATCTGCCTTTACAAGATATCTTGTTATATAGGAAGAGCTTGGGGGAGAGGGGGGACAAAAATGGATGACTTTGCTATTCTTAGTTGGCACGTTAAATTCAGTGACAGGTTTTACAGAGGATTCTGTTTCCTATGCTGTGAATTAGTGGGGGGAAACTCAACTTGGGTGACCCACTGGATATATAATGCAAACAGTCAGAGTTTTACATGCAGATATTAAGGGGGAAAGTCTCAAGAAACAAAAAACTAACTTACAGGTTGGGATGAAACATGTTGATACCCACCTTTGAATTACCCTAACTCTTGTATATTTTCAGTAGGGCACAAAGAATCCTTTTTCCCCGGTGGCTTTTAATAGTTAATATAAACTGGGGTTATAAATTGGGGCTATTGTGCTATGGTCTGTAGTTTATCTCAACGATGGATTTTTTCCCCCTCCCTTTAGTATTACTATGAAATTGATATTTTAAAAGTTTTTTATATTGTACTTGGATTTGTATTTTTGTAAATACAAAAAGTGTCCTATAAATCCATTCAATAAATAATAAATTAAAGCACTGAATTTGAGAGCTCATTTCTCAGGCCTGATTCACAGCCATTTTCCAACATTTGAACAACAGTGATCACCATGAGGAGACAGATTCACAAGGCAATAGTTGTACAAGTTAGGTCTTAGAGAAGCGAAAGAGTCTCTTATGAAGGAAGGAGACCAGCTTGAAGAGGATATCATTAGAGCAACCAGCATAGAAAACATATAACTAAATAAATTAATGGCCAACAGAGCAGAGTTTGTACTACTGAGTTTTCCAAGAGAGCCACCAAATAGTCAGATATGCAATGAAATACCAACCTTCACTTTTATGGTTCACAATTCAGTGAACGATTCCTGTACATACTACATAGTAATGACATTGAGCTTCAACTCTCTTATTTATCATGGTGCTAGGTAATACTGACAATCTCTACAGTAAATTATTTCTCCAATTAATTTTATTCTAAGGGTGAAGCAAGTGGATCATTTCTTTTCTAAGAAGCCACCATTATTACAAATGAGAAGATACCACAAACTGATACTACAAATTCACTTTCTCTTCTTACCCATTAAGATATATAATTAGGACATTCTTTCAGAATTTGATGCCCAGGCTGAAGGCCAAGATGTCAAGTCACTGACCAATTCAAGACAATTTGCTTGATTCCCTCCACAATCCTTATTGTGACTGGACTGGAAATTCCATTAAATGCTTATTTATGAAAAAGAATAAAACTAACCATGTCTCCCATGTGCGGCTGAAACTCAAACTTCATGGGTGGGCAGAAGACATTGTTGCACATCTCCATGAGGCGCTGCTTGTCGCTGTTGGCATCCAAGTTCTCCACAGCATTCTCAATGGCATCCAGGCCCTCGTGCTTTGACTGTTCTAAGTTCAGCTCTGCTGACAGGAATGTCCTGAGTGCCCTACCGAGGCTGGCATGATATCCCAGGTCACAGCACTGCTGGAAAATAAAAATAAAAAAGAAAGGCCATCTGAAACTCAAGAAGCTCTACAGGACACAGAGGTTATAATTTATCAATGTTTTTACATGCATTACTCAACACGTTGATTTCGGTCTCAGAAGGTCCAATCCACTAGACAAGAAACATGAAACTGATGTCCAGAGCTACGTAATTTATGTTTGTACCAAAAGCTTAAAATCTTGTTTAATAGTTACACCATGTTTAAAAGTTACACCATGCAGCCAATTTTGGATTGTAGCAAATTTTCTCATGTGATTGAGCAAGTCTTAAACTGCCAACATGGGTTTCTTCGGCTGCTTATCAGGTAGAATCAATGAAATGGACCCAGCTCAATTAAACAATCTAGAACTCTCTGCTTAATATTGATCTGCCTTACCAAGCCTAACTCACACTTGCAGATGTACTCCAGCATTCTGGATTGGTACCATTGTGTGTTTTTCTCTCCTGCTCTCAAGTCTTTCAGACTCACTCCCTCTCTGGATGTTGGCCCTGACTGCTGGGTAATTATGCTCATCTTGCAACTCTGATCTGTTAAGCCTGGGTGACCTGATTTACCAGCTCCTGCTCATATCCTAGCTGGATTGCTGCTGTTTCTTTTCCCAAATGCCAGAAAGCAATATGGGCTTAGGCTCCTCTTTAAATAAACTGTACTTGTTGGCGACAATGGAGAAGAGTCTCTGAAGAGGATCTTAAGTAAGCGCTGCAAGGGATTGGACCTTCTCAGTGGCAATGACCAAGCTTTGCAACGTCCTTGGACATACTTGCCTGGACATACTTTCAGTTACTAAAGTCCACATGCCTTTAATGATATCTATTTGGAGACTCCATTGAATTGTTTTCGATACTTTGTTTCTACTGTTCTATCCAGGAGTACCAACTTCAATAAAATGGGGGGGGGGGAGAGCCCCACCCTGCATAATCAATCACATGACACAGTGCATACAAACCATTTGAATGGCAATGTCCATCAACTTGGGGGGAGGTGGCCCCCTCAAATATTTTATTGGAGGGGGTGAAGGCCCCTCAGCCCCTAGGAGTTTGCTCCTATGGTTCTACCCACTGCTTTGGGGTGTATGGGATGTTAGGGGAGGGATATTGCTCTTTCTGGGGTAGTTTGACCACCTTTCCCCACCCTGTACCTAGCTCACACCTGTGGCTCCTAAAAGCTGTCAGCATGTGACAGCACCCACACCCAGGGAATAGCTTTGGCTGGCTTGCTAAACCAGGTGTGGATAGCCAATGGGTCTCAAACCCTTGGTGTGTTGAGGACTTCCATTGCATGTGAAGACAGGCTCCAGCGGATTGAGTGTATGAGACCAATAGCAGTCAAAAAGGTGGTTTCTGCATGTGCTGTAGAAGGAAGTGAGGGGCAGATGGGGTTCATCAACCCGGGAAGGTAGCCCATCTAGGAGAAGGAAAATTCTGGTCCTCCACTGCCTTGAGGGACATCTTTGGGAGAAGAAAAGGCTAAGGAGCAAACCCTACACAAATCAGATGTGGAGTCCTTAAGATGGTTGGATGGCACCTTGTATGACTCCTTCCAGAAACTCCTGCAGCCAAGCTGGTGCCTAACCACTGCTTTCCTTTGGACCACATGAGGAAGGCTGGGGGGGAAGGGGTCCTCATCGTCTGGGCTGCCCTAGGCCTCAATATCCACTACCCAGGCTTGAATCCTGGGGAGGTCACTTTGGTGCTGCTAACACAGCAGTTTGACTTCGCCCCTGGAGGCACACTCAAGTGTCCCTTGAGACAGACAGATGCCAACAACAACATTCAACTACTTTTATTGTCAGCTTATCATACTCCTGTACTTTATTGTGTGAAGGGTAGGAAGGCAATATATGAAACTAATACTAAAATGTTCACTCAGATTTTGCAGATCGAAGGAAAGAAAGTGAAGAAAAACTTTAAAAAGGAATCCCTTTAGTCAAGCTCTTCCCGCACTTCTGACAACTTTAGCATATTGTTCATGAAAGCCAATCTGCTATCCAAACCAAATCATATTACTTATGGGAAAGAAGCTCCTGCCATTTCTTCATCAGAAGCAGATTTGATTCCCCCACCTTTTTAAAAGAAATCAGTAGACCAAAATAAAAAAGAGAGAGCGTGAGCAAAAATTAAATATGCTAGGAAGCTATCCAAAAGGAGGAAGAGCCCATCTGCTTGATGGATGCCCTCCTCTGGAACTGAAATCAATAGACTCTCCTCCTCCTGCATAATTATTTGGGGCATGGGAGAGGCAAGGCATGAAAATAAATGGGAGAAAAAGAAGGGGAGGACGGAAAAGGGGAAAGGGAAGGAAAGAACTGCAACCCGAGCCACCTTCCAACGCTTTTGAAACAAGTCTTGCCATGGCCTGCCACAAGATGCCTGGGTACAGTGCCAAGAGGCTGTGGAGTGTGGCAGGTGTCGAGCTCATATAAAGCAGCAGCAGCAGCAGTTGCTGGCTTTACTGGAAGCGCACAATGGAAGGGCGTTCAATTCAATCAAGATGCACAAAGACCAAGCACAAAAACAAAAGCAGCTTGATTGAGAATTTGCACATGCAGAGGGTGGTTCATTGGGTAAAAAAGCCGTTCAAGCAGTTGCAGCTTTGCTGTCGCACTAAAAGTCCATGTTTTACACAGCACAACTGGAGGGAAACTGGCTTCAAGTGAGAATTAGAACCCTCTTAAGAGGTCAAAACTTAAGAGAAGCACATGGGTCAATCTACTATGAATCTCCCATTGTGGATGGATCCCCCTTGGATGCAGTTGGCAAAATACATCCACAGTATTTGGATTTATCTTTATAAGGAAGACCAGATAGTCAGTCTCTCTCTCTCTCTCTCTCTCTCTCTCTCTCTCTCTCTCTCTCTCTGTGTGTGTGTGTGTACACCTGGGTGCATGTCTCCATCCACAGAATGAAAGAGGAAAACAGTTATTAATATTTTATAAGCCACTTCCATACAAAATCTGGAGGATTATATTAAGACAACAGCAATGTTTTCCATCTTTATACAACTGTTGGCAGTAAACATTTTTCAGCACTCCTTCCCCATCCATAACATTTACAAATGTGCAAAATAACACATTTATAAGTGTGTCTGTCTCACTGGACTTTTCTAGGTTATATAAATGTTTGATGGAAACGTTCTCCAAGGAAATCAATGTTTTATAAGAATTTAATGATAGCTCATCCAAATTCACTTCTCAGCGTGACAGCTGATTAACCCATTACTAGCTAGGAGACTTTAAAAGTGCTAACCTGGAAGGCCAAAGGCCAAGAAAATACTCTGCACTTCAAAATTCAATTCAGAATACTCCATAGCTGGTCACTAGGGAAAAAATGCTGAAGAGAGGGGCCATAATGAGTATAAATGCAGCAGTGCTAGATACTGTGAATGGCTAAAATAAATCAGTACTAGGAAGATCTCGATTTTTGTATTTTATTTTTTACCAGTAGTTCTTAAGCATCACTGATGGGAGGAATACTCTTCAGGTTTGCTTGTTTTCTGCAGGTAAGCTTCTATTCTTTCCTTACCACCACTAGACAGGAGGATGTCTGAACAATTATGCAAATTAAATCTTAATGGCTGCATTTGTCTTCTATGGCAGTCAGCCAATAAGCTATGCAGGAGAGTCATGCACACCCCTCCACTGCAGTTGCTTCCTGGGCTAAAGAGACCAGCCTCTCCATCCACCGCAGTGCCACAGTCTGGATGAATATCATTCTATCTCCTTGCTCATCAGGTTGATAATGGAGCAAGGGAGGGTTAAAGAATGAGTTAATTCTCCATAAGTTGGTGCAAAAAAGGTTTTTCTTCAAGATGCAGTTGCAGAGTACTCATGACTGTCTTATTTCTGTTGCTGTGCAGAATGATGGCTGTGTTGGATCAGAAGCTCCAATTTACAGCATTCTGAGGGTGTGAAGAATTTTTGTGGTGAATTGTGTAGAAGAATTGTTGGAGACAGAACTGGAAAGACTTGCAAAGCAGAAACAGAAGGCTGAAGTTGCAGGACTTTGGCAACTTCGAACTTTTTGAACTTGCTGAGAACTTTAAGCAAGGACTCTGAAAGTTGAAAACCCTCTCTGGGCTCAGAGAGAGAAGCGTTCCTGAAGCAACTGTGTATAGTTTGTGTGTATAGTGCATTTTGTGTTTACTAAGTAAAACAACCTCTGCTACACTTTATCTGCTGTGGGAAGTTTAATTGCATTGCTGAACTTCTAACTATGCATAGTCACCCAAAAGGTTATTACGTATAAACATCCAACAGAGAGCAATCTGCATCTGTAACCATGATCACCTCCCATCATCCCTGATCACTGGCTATGCTGTTTGGGGCTAATGGGAGTTGTAGTCCAGAAACATCTGGAGGGCCACAGGTTGTGCACCCATGATCTAGATGAGCACTGGCTGGTACTCTGCATTTCCTCAACCTATTCACACCATATTGGGTAGGTGGGGTCTGGGCTTTGGTGGGCCACCAGTGAAGCTTGGAGGGCAACCTCTGCTTCAAAACAGGAATTTTAAGCACCCAATCAGATTGGGATACAAATCTGGGGTCTCAATGGGCTGGATCCAGACTGAAGGTAGCCACACCTGCTGTAAATGGTACTAAATAGTAATAGTCATTATAAAGCAATAAAATGCCCAGTGCATTTGGCTGATGACAACTTTCCTCAAAGGGCGCTGATAGCACATATAAATTAAAAAATTAGCCATAATTCAGATGATTATAAACAAAGATTGAAATATTTTGAACTGTTCTAATTAATTTCTTGTTTTCTCTGTAATTAAAAAGTGGATTGTAGTGCGCGTGCATTACTCTTAATTTCTTTATCTTGCTAATTCCTTCCTGTTTTTCATGTACTGTAAAGATCCATAGACTGTATTTTTTAATCAAGTGTGCCTTCTTTTAAGAACTTGATTATGTTGTAAATCCTTTCATATGCCTGTTTTTCCAACAAGAAGGTTAGAAAGCTTCATTTTATAAACAGCAGCAAGGATACTTCTCGCAAAACATTGGAAAACTCAAGATCTACCCACACTGGAAGAATGGCAGATACAACTGATAGACTACATGGAACTGGCTGAAATGACCGGCAGAATCCGTGACCTGGGAGAAGAGAGGATTGAGGAGGACTGGAAGAAATTTAAGAACTATTTACAAAAGTATTGTAATTTGAGTGAATGTTAAATAAGATGCTAGATCAAAATAACTGAGCACCACTAAATTTAGAAGTTTTTAAGAAAATAAGTAAGACTGTGAAATTTAGCTCCTTCTGAGAACTATAAGATTATGAAATATAGAAGGGATATAAGAATTTAAATAAGATGATAAATTGCTGACAAAACGTTACAACGATGAAAGTGGGAGCGGGAGATGTGAGGAAGTCTAAAGAAAATGTGAAAATATGTTAAGATCAATGTTATATTGCTTATTATGTTTATTTTTATTGTAAAACCTAATAAATTGCTTTTAAAAAAAAAAGAAAGCTTCATTTTATAAATCTATATATTATCTATCCAATATTTTGCAGAACACAAGTGTGTCTGATGGCAGATTATATTATGATCAGTTGAGGTTACAAGGTTTATTCTATGTTTAATGAATTTTATTGTCATGGGTTGTTCTACTGTAATTACTGCCCACATTTATAAACATAAGATTGCCATTCATTTGTGATTGTATTTCATTTTTATGAAAGCCACTTTGTGAGGACATTTGTGAGCTAAGGATGCATCTCTTTCCCCCTTTGCCTTTGATACCTGAGATGAGTGTTTTCAAGGCCCATCTATTCATGTTACCTTTTTAACTGTTTTTATTATTATTATTTTTACATTGTTGTAACCTGCCCTGGAACCAGTTTGTGAAGGACAGGTAACAAATTTACTAAATATTTTAAATAACAATTATGTACATTATGGCCATCATTTTATATTTGTTCTTTCAGTGCTGTCATCTACCAAAAAGCAGTCAGCATTTTATTGTTTTGCCTCTCATTTTCCTTCCTTCCTTCCTTCCTTCCTTCCTTCCTTCCTTCCTTCCCCTCGCCTCCTTTCTTTTTATTCTGCGAAATACCCCACCCAAACCCAGGAGCTGGTGTTTAGGCAATACATACGTAATACCAGCCAAATAACATAAATTCTTATCTCAAACTACTTCCTTGATTCAGTCTCAAGAGCCATCTAAAACTGCACCAGAGATCACCGGCCAAGTTTAAAAGCCACCATAGCAGAGGTTTAGAAATATGATTGGTGTTTTTATATTTTAGGGTTGTCTAGACATAGAGGCCAATATCTCAGTGTCCACCCCAGCAGTTCCCCACTGGAATCTTCGCCAGCTTAATGCCAATCTTATTAGCCAGCTGAGCTCTATGGCTGAGCCAACCCCTGCCCCTCCACAAGCATCCTCAGCTAGGCAAACCCATTTTTCCATTAGTGCAATATTTATTTAGCATAAAGGATTAGCATCAGTTCAAAGGGTTTCAGCAAATGCAAAACCATCAGGGAATTGTTACAACTGAATGACTGCATTAAAACCTCCAGTTGTTCTGATTAACAATGAATTCAGCCTGCAGTTCTAAGCAGTCCAAGTGCGTCTTTCATTGGTATGGGTGGGCTTTTGCAATTTATGCCTTCTTAATTCTGAGTGGATGGCTTCTGCACAAAGAAGAACAGCATGGAACAGTTAGGCCAAGGGAGCCAACTTTTGGTTTGCTTTCACATTTTTCAAATACTGCTTGAACACTTATTGTTAGAATATGGTTTCCCCAAACATTAAACCTGATTTTTATACTTACTGTCTCAACAGATTTAGCATGTGATGTGAATGCAAGGGCAGTAGCGCGGTGGTAGAGCACACACAGAGAGTCCAAGGCCCAAGGTACTGCCAGGTAGGACGACTTGGAGAGACTCATCTGAAACCCTGGAGAGCTATTGCCAGTCATTGCAATGAGTTAGATGGACCAATGATCTGACTATGTCCCTCTGTTTCTCTTTTCCTGGCCTGAGTCACCTCAGCTAAGTCACACAACTGTCTCCTGTCTTAGAGCGAATTTTAACATAACAGCACTCACAGGGATGATCCAACAGTATTCTTCTGTTAACTCACCTATGGAAAAATGTCAAGCCCTGGGCCCCTGCTTACCAGCTTTGTGCCATCATATGGCAATGGGAGGGAGCAAAGAGGGCAATTCCTTCTTGGGTGCAGCTGATGGCATGTTCACACAGAGGCTGCCATGCCATGCTCCTCTACCCCAGGAACCAGTAAGTTGGGCTTTCCAACTGATGTGGGAGGGGGCAAGCAGATCTTAATTTTCTTCCTTTGGTTTGCTTCTAGGGCACAAATTATAGACCCCCATATGTCTCGGGCAATACCCCATTGTTGACTTATCCACCCACTCTTCCTAACTTCTAGAGTTTGTTCCCTTGCCAAGATCAGAGGTGAGCCACTAAGCTGACAGGTCTACGAAGCAATTTTAAACATTGTTACATAACATAACAATATTGTTATTATACATTTATTTATATCCCACCTATTCCCTTCGATAGGGCTCTGCAACGCAAGGTTTTTGCCATTGGCACAGCAATGCTGCCAGTTTGTTGACCGATTGCATGGTCTAATTTTACTGTCACAACTCTGTTCTTGGCTGATAAGGCAATGGGCCAGATTCACATCTGGAGTCAGCAGGGGTGGGAAGCCCACTCCCAAAAGGACAGTCCCCCTAAGGCCCACCTCTGGAGCTGGCATGGTTGCCTCACATTCAGGTCATCAGACTGGTCCATGGTATTGGTTTGGACTGCGGTCATTCCTATATACCTGCCATTCCCATCAGCAAGTGAGCTGGGATGGCTGCATCAGCCAACAGTCGTGTTTTCCTTCCCCTATGCCCTGCCAAACTTTGTGAGCTGTAACCAATAAAGATGTATGGCCTTCTGACTTGACCTCAGCCTATGTAAACCTCTAGCTACCAGACACCTGCTCCCCGCCCTGCCACTCCACAGCACAACAGCACAGTAGTTGTTACAATCCCTTCCAAAATGTGAGGCGCAATCCTAATTTTCTCAGAAATAAGTCTCTCAATTCAGTGAGACTCACTAGAAGGTGTTATTTAGGATTGCAGAATAAAAGTACTATCAAGCACAGCAAACTCTTTATATAGTTAAAAGATTGTGACAAATTAGATGGATGAAAGCCTCTCGCGTGAGCTGGCTCTCTCAGCACTCAGAAATAGCAAACAGTGATGCATTGCTGAAACTAATGCTTTTGCCTGGCACCGGTGTATAACCAGACAGCTGTGCCAGTAGAGCAGCCTTAGGGCTCCTGGGGAGAAGCGTCACCCTGTAATCTGGATAAATGATGGCGCTTATCTCAACTCCTTCAGATTACCGCTCTGTGTTTAAAGAAGAGTTAAGGATTTATTAAGGAAATCCAAACGAGCTCTAACAAGATTCCTCCCAACGCATGCCTCAGGGAAGCTTTCTAATGGCACAGAAAGTGAAAATTGTGAATAGACATTGGCAGGGGTAGCTATCCCATATTTCATGGCATTTTACTATGATCACATCAGCCTTCTCCTTCAGTACTTCCATTAGTTCCCTGGTGTTAATAATCTAGTCGTTTTTAACTCTGACTATAGCTTGTCCCACATCTCCCTTTAACTGTGATCATAACCTGGTCCCATATCCCCCTTTAAACTCCTCACTCCTTTTGCAACAAATTTATCTGCTGTTGGTTGCCTTTGTCTTCCATCTCTGTGCTTTCTGTCATGCCTGGAATGATTTCCTGTTTACTTATCAAGCCATCTCCCCCTCCTGCTTCCTCAATATCCAGTTGCTTATTAGCCCAGCCCAACCAAGCAACCCAAGTCTCACTTGATGCTGAAGAGTCAGATTCCGTGGCTTTAGCCAACATTCCTAGACTGTGGTACCCAACTCTCCCCTCCCATTCTACCAGCCAAACTGACTGCTCCCTCATTCTTGACTCACCTGCTTAATATAGGCTCTAAGGCTGTCCTAGAGTTATAGATAATGTCACACCTGCATATTGCTGGCACTATATAAAACATTAAAGAAAGAAGCTCAGCATCAGCAGTTCTAGCACCAGGCATAGCCCCTAGAAAATTATCCTTCTCATAAAAAAACAAAAACAAAACAAAACCGTACATGTTCAGAAAAAGCAACGTTAGAGCCTTCATGGACCTCTACCACTTCAAAATGCACTTAGGAGAATCAGATTTTTAAAAATAATTCTCAATGTAAGGTGTTCTTAAAATCTAGGAAAAGGCTAATCAAAAACATTTTTTCTCTAAGATGCTAGTTTTCTATCAACAGGGAGTTTTACACAGGAGAAGCACTGAAGCAAATCACTAACTTGCATGCTAAAATTATATTCTGATGAGGGTGGTACCACATAATTTGTATGAACATGTACATCTCCCCTTAGTAAGTCAAATGTAATTACCATGCATCTCATGCATAGCCTTAAGAAAACAGGATGACTTCACTTGATGCCCTCTAGATCATTCAGATAAATTAAATGGTGGGTGTTTAAGGAGCATTACAGAACAGATCTCGTTTACGTGTAATTCATAAGTACTTTGAAATCAGGCAACAGCCAACATACAAAAGCAAAAGAAAATAGAAGGTATCCACAGGGTGATATGATTCTATAACAGCACAACTATTCTCCACCAAGACAAAACAGGGTTTCCTAGTATTGCTAAGGCTTGCACTTCACAGCAGAAAGAACAGTAAAGTCCTCCAATAAATACTTGAAGTGAGCTGAAGTGAGCATGACCTGTTTGATTTTATGACTGGCTGAACAAGGAACAGTGGAGAGCAGGCAAAGACGATAAATTATTTGCTTGTTTGGAGGCCCCTTCTCCCCAACCCCAACCCCCAAATTACCCTTAGGGCTCCCCAATGGCTATTTTTAACTTTGCTTACAGGACGCTATTACAGCTGCCACCAAAAAGCAGAGAAAGCAGTGTTCAGCAGTAATCAGCTCAATATAGTCACTGCATCAGTCCTCTCAGATGAAAGTAGAGAATCCACACAGCAGATAATGTTTTATTTAACCACACTCTGATAGACTTGGATCACTTTTCAGTATTAGCTACTTAATCACTTAAGAATGTAAAACGCTGCAATTTGTCCTACCAGCTTTTTAGCTTAAGTCACAGTGGTCCACAATCCTGCTTACCATGGTCGCTATGGTAAGCAGTTCCACTGCCCTATGGGGCAAGGGCAATAGGAGCCCCACTTCTCTATCCAACTTGCAGTTGGGGACAAGGAAGGAACTGAGTTGCCCTGAGATTTGGACAGTCCAATACAGCTACACTGAATGTTCTAGTACTCCCCTTTCATACCATCCCATGCCAAAACAAGTCTATACTTTGTCCTTGTCCTAGAGGGAAAGGCTAGAGATGGCAGTGTGGGTACCCAATTGTAGAGGCACACTGGGAGGCTCAACACTGAAACAAACCACAGCTGGGGGGAGAAGAGAAAGGAATTGTCCCTGACCTCACACAGAGATGCAACATGAGATCAGGAATGAAAAATCCTAACCCAATGCATGTCTGCTCCAAAGTCAGACCCACTGAGTTCCATGATAAGTGTGCATAGGCTTGCTTCCAAGACTGAAATTTGTGTGCGTTGAAAACAGTGAAATTTACTTCAGAGTAGGCATGTATAAGATTGTGCTGAAGGAAGCACAACAACCTGGAAATCACAAACTTTGGCCTGACTAGCAAGGCTAGCCAAAGGTTTTGAACCCCCACGTAATGAGTTCCATGTTCACAAACAACTGCCCTAGCACTGCTGATCTCATGCAATTGCCTGAGACACCACTCTGTACACAGGTACACAGATAATCCTGAATTGTACGATGATGGCCAACCACACATAGTTTAACTGAGGAGAGAGACATAATGGGGTTTACAGCAGCAAACTTCAGTGCATGGGCCCAAACCACAGTGTACTTACATCAATGAGATCAGACAGGTCATGGATGTAATACTTGAACACAGACGCATTGGTGGCCTCCAGAGCCAGCAGATACTCATTTCTTGCCTTAATCGCCTTCAGTTTATTTTCTGTGTATTTTGCCTGACGCTGAAAATAAACCAAAAGGAGTTTATTAGAAAGAAAAACAACGAAGAGAAGAAAAAGAAGTGAGGGTCTCACACAAAGAACACATAGCATTCTTTGGCTCTCAACATTCCTCACTGTTGGACCTGAGCTCTGTGAAATCTTCAATACTTTTAGACAAAATAAAAGCATCCTGTAAGTAGTATGTAAACCGCATACTTCTTTGGTGATGCAGGGACACAAAGGCCAATTTGCACCCCATGGGAACATCACTGCATAGGATTATTTGGTCTAGTCCCACAACTCTACATGTAGTTCTCTGTGTTGAACACACTACGGAGTGTTACTTGGCTTTGGCACCAAGGAACTATGCGAGACACTGAAGGCCTGAAAACCAAAGCTTCCAGATTCCCTGGAAGGATGTCAACATTTCCCTGACAAAGCAAATAAAAGCCACCCACTTATTAATTTATTGATTTCTCCATTATTTGGCTCCGTCTCCTTAATACCCCTATAGATACTGCATTTTGCAGTCACCCAGCAGTTTAATCCCATCATGCTGCTCACACACCTTTTCTTTCATTTTCTCAATCTTCTTGACTGAGCTTCGCCGGACATGTTTTTCTTCAAACTTGACACTGGAGGCTGAATCAGGGGAGCGTGGGGTTTGCTTATCCTCTTGCTTCACAGACTTGCCAATCTGCTTCTCCTCCTGCTTCTCTGCCTCTTTCAGCTTGCTCTGAGCACTGATGCTGTCGGCATTGTACATGTGGTAGGTCTTCATCACCTGCAAGAGACAATTGTCCAGCAGTTGAGCACAGGCTTTTTACCTGCCCTGAAGACAAAGGCATGATTTTCACTCACCCCAGTCAACATACCAAGGCTTCTACTTTACACTTTTAAATATTCCAATTCTGCTGTGCTAATCCACAAACATACTGTTTTATAAGGTTCGTGGAACTGCATGGACCTTCAAGGGTTAGAATTCGGAAAGGTTTCAGAACATTCTAAATGTGTTTAGCTTATGTAAAGTGATACAGTGGTACCTTGGGTTACAAACACTTTAGGTTACAGACTCCGCTAACCCAGAAGTAGTACCTCGGGTTAAGAACTTTACCTCAGGATGAGAACAGAAATCATGCGGCAGTGGCGGGAGGCCCCATTAGCTAAAGTGGTACCTCAGCTTAAGAACGGTTTCAGGTTAAGAACAGACCTCTGGAACAAATTAAGTTCGTAACCAGAGGTACCACTGTACAGTACATTATAAAAGGACAGGAGAAAATAGCAAGGAAGAACAAGAGATGTGTGTAAGCATATTTCTAATTCCGGTTGGAATATGACAATGCAATGAACAGTGCAATTAAGAATATAAAAGCATCTATTTGGAATTAGGAAAATAACAATCTTTAAATATGATTCAATGGTTCTATATTTCTCCAGGATGTACATTGTTTTTTATTAAGGAAGTATGAAAAACTGCCAGGGGAAACACCAAAAGTGGACCAAAACTGACTTGTTCCTTTTCTTGCTTGCAATGCTTCCAGGTGGCCGCATGCTAAATATAAGTGAGCTTTAGAAGTGTGCTTCACATACGTATCAGCATGCTTGGTGGCTACTTCCCACTTTGGGGAGGCTAAGTATGATAAAGTTGGAGAATCTTTGACCAGGGCTTCAACCTTAGACCTCTATTAAACACAGACACTCCCCTATCCACCTCAGCATCTCCTTAGCCCAGCTTTCTCCTCATCCACTTTTCTAAAACGTGATGAACATATAACTTCTGCTTTTTACTGGGTCAAGGGAAGGAGAAAGACATAGGCCAGTGGCAAATGCATTATGGTTTAGTTATTGAAAGTCTTTTTTCCCTTGCCTTTCCACATATTGTGTTCATGGTGGCTTGCCATAACGAAGTTGGAAAAGAGATTGTTATTTTAAAAGTTTATGAGGTCTCCAAATGTTGTCATGCTCCCCCATCCCCAAAGTGTCTTAGATATTCAATACTAACTGGATTGTAAACACGCTCAGCAGTGAGCAGATATCTGTTCCAGCTTTGAAATCCTGACACAAGCCAAACTCCCGCCTCAAGTCCTTTCAATTTTTTGGCACAAAGCTATTGACTTTTGTTTCACCTCAGTTTGAACCTGGCTATATTTTTTGTTAAATCGAATACGCTCCCACTCCCTCTCCTTCTCTATGTGTCTCTCCTCCTGTAGCAATTAAGCAAGGCTTCTTGGTTACAGAAAGAAGCCGCAGTTAAAAATGCAAGCCCGGTCAGTGTTAAAGTGATGTGCTGAATAATTTACATGCCAACGTGGAGCTATCATATATGAAAAGATGAAAGGAGGCAGCTAGAATAATAGCTTTAAACAGGGCAGAGAATTAGTCTCTCCTGCCTCCTTCCATTGAGGGAAAGAGACCCAGCCCAGAAACTGGTTATCTCCATGTCTGGAACTGAAATAATAGTTGGCTTCTAATTATGTTAGTATCATGGTCAAGGATCATATCAACTACATGAAGACCCAGGACAGAAACATAGCTGCTGTAAACACCACACAAACAGAGGATGTTACAGGTCACCCTTTTCTTCACCACTCTCAACACCACCTGGAGTCTCCCTTGGAAGAGGAAACTGATGTGGGCCTCTTGAGACTTAGGCCATATTACTATAAAGCTGAGTGTAGGCAGATTAGAATCACAGCCCCTTCTCTCAGACTAGCAATTGCCAAATTCTCAGGCTGCAGAGGCAGCAGAAGCATCACATTTCTGATAACTCCATGCTTTATTTAAAAACACACATTTGTTGCTAAACTAGAGGTAAAGGAGGAAACTTGAGTTTTATGTTGTAAATCCAGCTCCCAAATGCAGGAAACAGATGGTGCATCATGCTTTTCCTGTACATTGGGCCTTGAGCACATGCATTGTGGTGGCAATTGATTCTGAGGAAGATGCTGTGTCTTCTACTACAGCTACTATCAATAATCATGGGATGAAGGAATTCTATGGCTTCTTAAGGGATTAATGAATAATCAGATCAATAGAATGACTAAGAGGTTTAACGTGCAACCCAAAAAAACACTGTAACTGTATGTACAATTTCAGTTGCCAGGTAGATTGCTCTGTCAGACAGAGATGCTCCTGAAGTGGAAAAGATTTTCTAATTGTAAGCATCACTGGAGTGAATCTTTTTAAAAAATAAAAAATATTCCCATCACTTTAACAGACTATTAGTCAGCACAGGCTTTACATTTAAAACAAATTCTCTCTCTCTGCCTGAAAGAACTGGAAAGTACTCTCACAAGTGTTCAAAATCCCAATGGGTTAAAGCCATTATTTTACCCAGGGATACATGAAGTCCCTGCCCCTCCTTCCGCCTGCAAATGAGTCATCGCCCTTTTGAGATCATTTTCTTATTTCCCAAACTGTAATAGCTGACAAAGCTTTTTATGTAGCCATGGTGCATTGTTCTTTCACAGTTAGGCATCTAGATTTCTAGTACCCATTTCAATGGGTGAGTGGGTGGGAGCAGCAACTGCTAAAAACAAAACGACAACACCTCAATAACAGGATGAATGAACATTGGGTTTTCAAATGGCTGAGTCATGTTCCACAAGTGAGCCACAACCAGCTAAGATGGGCTGTACTAGTACCACCTCCACCATTTGAGGCCCCCTGCACTTTGCCATTGATCATTATGGAAGAAATTGGATTGCACTGGAAAAATTATGCATGGCGTAGGTTAAGAAATCTAAAATGACTGCCTGTCAGTACATGCCTATGTACCCAAAATTGACTGGACTAATAGATGCGATGTGGGCTGAGTTGAATAAGGCAGAGAAGCAGTAAGAAGGGAGAGAGGAATGGAAGGTGGGGTCTGTGATTAAGACTAAGGCTACAGGAAGGTCTCTGGCCTGGAAAGATCAAATGCCACTGGCTTGGAAGCCAGGTTTATATCTATGTGGGATTGATCAGATTTTAGAAACCTTTCTTTACTGGCACCTCATCAGTTTGCTACTAGCAACAACTCTTCACTATCTCTTTTTGCCATTTGAAATTGATATGGTTAGGTCAGTAAATGTGCATTCCCCCAAATTATACCATAATTATACAATTTTAAGAATGGGATCATGGGTCAACAAAAATTATGGGCCTTGACTTTATGGAGTAGATCGGGGTAGTCAATCCTTTTATACCTACCGCCCACTAATGCATCTTCCTTGATGGTAAAATTTCCTTCCGCCCACCAGTGCTCGATGTAAGGAGAATTCAGCTTGTGCCGTAGAACCCCCTACAGCCCACCTAGAATCCTGAAACACTCACTAGTGGGCGGTAGGGACCAGGTTGACAACCCCTGGAGTAGATACTCAATTTTAAATATTTTTAAAGGCTCAGTAATGGCAGTCGTAGTCAGAGCAAATGCCCATGCCCTGCTTCTAAAACAGTTACAACAAATTATCCTTGGTCAAAGAAGAAAGAAACCGAAAAGTGAAGCAAACAGTGGAAACATCAGCATACCTCTAAAATGGCATAGTGTCGCATTATGGTTTGTTTCTGCTATTTGTCAGAACCTGATATTTAGATGCTGGAGAGAAGCATGCAACATCAGCATAATGAGCAATTATTTTATCTGGAACACAACTCTCCCGATCTTCACATTACTGTTTGAAAGAATATTAGAAGTGAATTGCAGTAATGTATAGGAAGTTCAAGTGGTGTGTGTGTGTGTGTGTGTGTGTGTGTGTGTGCGCATACACACACACACACACACACACACACACACACACCAGTACATTGTGGTTTCTCCAGACAAGAGCATATGATAGGGGGAGTCAATACGGTGCCTTGCAAATATTGTAGAACACCAGCTCCCAGCTCCCCCAACTAGCATGGCCAAAGGCCAGGGACAATGAAGGACACAGTGCAATAACATCTGGAGGCAACCACACTGGTTATCTCAGGCACAAAGTAATGTTTTGAAATGATTCTACACACATTTCCTGGTACGTTGGGTCCTCCAAAACACTGCCTTGTCTCCATTAAAGTATTCCACTAGTACCCAGTTAAAATTAAAATTAGCTGGTTGTAGATGTTCACTTTGATGCACAAATGTCAGGAGAAAATTAAATGATGCAGCTCAGCAGTATTCTTTCAAGAGAACTATGGCCTGGTGATACACCACCACACAATTAAGTGCTATTTTCCTTTCTCAGTATAGTTCTGTCCAGAAAGTATGCAAGTCCCTGTAACTCTCACTTAAAATAATGCTAAATACTCAACAGCTAGGGTGGCCAAGTTAAACACTTGGCAGTCACTATCCACATTTTTAAAACAGTTATCCTAAGCTCCTCACAATCACACCACACTGCTGCTTAGTAATCGCAATGACCTAATGACATTGTTGCAAATCAGCACAAACTTTTTCCTATAGGAATATGCTTGTGGATTTAGCAAGGCTAACTATTCCCATTTTCCAGGAAGCGAGCTAAAAACCGCAAGCAGGACGCACCCACCAGTCTCCTGCAGAGTGCTGCTGTTATGTCGCCACACCAGCCTAGCGCTCAAAATGCTAAACATCTGCAGCTGGAATTTAGCTAAGTACTAAAAATTCCATTGCACCACACCAGGCAGTAAAGGTCCTGAAATGCAGCTTTAAAAAGGCATTTCCAAACATTTGGCCACAATAAAACATAACCTCTATTCCTCTGTAATTTGCTGATTCATATTGGTTCTGCAAAATCATTCTGGATCTAAACTTAGTGTTTAATAACCCCCGCTCTGTGTTAGGGTCAATGTGCTTCGGGTAACAAGAGCACTCCTAAAGCATCTTTTCACAGATTGTGTGGAGAAAAGTCTTTGGCACTGCAGCAACCCCTGTTGACTAGGTAGAATCCAAGAGCACCCCCTCTTTTGAGCAGCAACCCCAAAGAAAACATTTGCACGACTGTTTCCAAAAATAGAGGCAATTTGGTCACAGTTGCTGTGTAGACAGATTTAATCAATGCTGAACATATCCCATTCAGCTGTGCAAGAAGAAATGTCTTGCATGGGAGACTTTTATTAACACTTTCTTTTTTCTCTCCAGGCAATGACTCTTCCTTGTTCCTCTTACTAGCTATACTGCTGAGCAGAAAGGCATTAAAACAGAAAGCTGGTTGCGTAACAGCTAAGCATACAAACTGTGAGCCTGAAGATCCTGGCTCAAATGTTGCCGCAGCTCATCGGCAGGCCTCAAACCAGAGAGAGAGAGGGAGAGAGAGAGAGTTCTTTGCCTAAGTCCCAGGGAATGGCCAGAAGACATGGAAAGCCACCACCTTCCTGCAGCCAAGCAGATCCAGATCTAGTTAGTATCTGGATGACATGTGTATGCTGCCTTAGTCTGCATGTTGGAACAAAAGCAGGATATTAACGTAAGGAAATAAACAATTCAGGGATGCACAGACTTCTGGCTTGCAACATCTATGTTTTGTTTACTAGAGCCCTGAGAGGCACCAATCAGAGCCAGATACAAAATAGTAAAGGGGGGGGGGATTTTTCTCTTAGAATTAAGCAAAATGATGCTTTTGGGCACATACCCAGCATAGGAATTTGTTTTCAGTACAAGAACAAACCTCACAGTGAAACAAAAATCTGCATCTCTCCCCGCTGCTGACTTTCTTGATCTCACCAGTGGGGGTTGGGGGAACCTTTCTGTTGCTGCTACCGTGAAACCATCGGTAGACTGAAACCTTGCCAATCTGCTATAAATCACTCTACATCGGTACATCCCCATCTACCTTCTCGCCACCCGAGCCTAAGTAACCAACAGAAATTGCTGAAAAATGATAGCATGTGTGACACTAGTTGACGTGGAGACAAATGAACCCCCGATAATGCAGTTGATGCTGTCTGACCCAGTGATTGTGCTGCAGAGTAAATGAAAGGACAGGGCAGGCACTGATGTGTGTTGCAGGCTTCTGCTCCCTGACGTAGCTCTCTGTTGCTTTTCAGCAGCTGCAGATCTACTAGCAGCTTCAAGTTAAGGAGCTGTATGTAAGCAGGAACAGGAGTTTCCCTGCACATGTGCAGCACACCAGACTGCACTGGAAAAGCATCAGGAGCCACCAGAAATCGTCAGGTTCTATTAATTTATTTACTAAAGAAAGGTTGGGGTTTTTTAATAAAAAAAATCAAGACCACCTTTCATCTATGAAAACAGCAGGGCTCTAAATCAGAAGGTAACAACAAATAAAAAACGAACACCAGAAGAATCACTGACATGTCTCTCTGGCCCAACACTAGATGTTAACACAGGCATAGGCAAACTCGGCCCTCCAGATATTTTGTGACTACAACTCCCATGATCCCTAGCTAACAGGACCTGTGGTCAAGGATGATGGGAATTGTAGTCCCAAAACATCTGGAGGGCCGAGTTTGCCTATGCCTGTGCTAACACAATACCAAATAAGGCGGCTCTCCTGGTGCAAGACATTGATTTATTATAGACTGCATTAACTCCCCTTCACCAGTGCCAGAATGTATGGAGTACTCCAAAATCAAAAACATACTTATGGTAGCAGACAAGCTTTCTTTGTAAGATTTTCACTAGTGGTTGAGTTATCAGTTCTGCTTATATATTGATTTGATTGGCTCATTAAATTTATATCTTGCCCTTCCAAAGGAGGCCCATGGTAGCAATGATAATGAAGGGAATAACCTTTGGTGGTCTTTTTGAATACAGTGGTACCTCTGGTTATGTACTTAATTCGTTCCGGAGGTCTGTTCTTAACCTGAAACTGTTCTTAACTTGAAGCACCACTTTAGTTAATGGGGCCTCCCATTGTCGCTGCGCCGCTGCCGCCACCGCGCAATTTCTGTTCTCATCCTGAAGCAAAGTTCTTAACCTGAGGTATTATTTCTAGGTTAGCAGAGTCTGTAACCTGAAGCGTATGTAAGCTGAAGCATATGCAACCCGAGGTACCACTGTAGTGGATTTGTGGATCACATAGGTGTAGGCTAAAATTAGTGCAAAAATTCAATTAAATTAAGAAAACGAAAAATTACCAGATACATATGTACAGAGTCCACATTGCAAGGTGCTGGTTTGGGAAAGATTCCCCCCCCCCATGTACAATAACTGTGTGAACTTTACCATAAGGTTACCAGATTTTTTTCAATGAATCCGGGGACACTTTTCAACTTCAGTGGATTTTGTATGGGGACTGATTTGTAAATCCGGGGACTGTCCCCGGGAAACGGGGATGTCTGGTAACCTTACTTTACCATCGATCTATAGTATAGAGATAATATATCTGGCATTTCTCTGGGCTTATACTAATCTATTTTATTATTAAGATACATTTGGATAACATTTCTGAAGACTCATATGCACTGAAGTGACAGCAAGGCTGTGTCTTTGCAGACTCTCTAGTTTTATCCACCCTGGGGTCCAGGTACAAAACTACAGCTAATGTTGAGTTGTAATAAACATTACTGCCTCAATATATTTAAGAAATCTAAAACCTGCTGCCACCCTGCCTTCTAAGAATGCAGACTTAAAGCAGTAAGTGATATGCAAGCATCTACTATAAATCATCATTGTGGAAAAATTACTGCATGACGAAGTTAGTGCATAGTGCATTCCTGCACGTGGAATGAATGGAGCCAATTGTATGTGGCATGCTTGCAGCCAAAGCTGATCTCAGAGCTGCAGTTATTATACTGTGCACAGTCTCAATGGTGCACCCCAAGTCTCCACTAGTATTCACAGCCTGATGTGGAACGCAATCATACAACATGAGGAAAAGCAATAGAGATGCAGGCAGAGGATAAAAATGGAACAAAAAGGAAAAAAAGAAATTTACAGTACATAACCAACTAGCAAATAACACACCACTTCAGTACAGACTGCAGCCATTTATCACTTCCAATGCTTGATTGCTGCTGTTGCAGCAGGCAGGGTAAAGTCAAACATTTCTTTCCTACTTCCTGAAAAGGAGCCAAGAAAGCAACTTGATTTACCGTGTAGAGCTCATTCAGGACCTTCATCAAGTCTTCCTGTAGCTGCTGCCCCACTTCTTTGCTCTGGAATACAAAAGAACCAGAAAAGGTTAACTGGAAGAAAAGAGAGGAAAACAGGGGCAAGGTGGTGGCGGCTGCTGCAAACATGCCATGATGTTCACAATAATTCAGACACAATTGATCGTCATTATTCACACTGGCAAATCCAATAAACACTCAGCTTAGCTCCAATTATATTCAAATTAAACAACCTATTTTAATAAAATGCAATAGGCTGCACACAAAGCCAGCCAAATGCTGGTAGTGTGTGGTCGAAGCAAGCATTCATCTCTGCAAAGGAAACTCTGGCTGCTGTCAGAGGTAGCACATGGCAATGCTAGCATCCAATGCTTTCTTCTTCTCTTTTCTTTTTTTGAAAGCGGAATCCACATAAGCTGCCAACAAATTGGAATTGTGGGATCAGTACAGTCAGATAAGATGGAGAGCCTGGCCATTAAAAGATTTCAGGCCTTATTTCAAAGGTGTGTTTCAGTTCTGGGAGAGGAGGAAGAATGGTGTGCCAAGGTGGGAGGCTGGAAAGTACCGTATTTTTCGCACCATAGGACGCAGTTTTTCCGTCTTAAAAACTAAGGGGAAAAGTCTGTGCGTCCTATGGAGCGAATGCAGGGGGGGAGGCAGGCAGGAAAAGCCCCCAAGAGCCACACACAAGCTTCGTGTGGCTCTTGCGGGCTTTTCCCCAGGAGGGAGAAGGGACTGACGCGGTCAGTCAGTCCCTTCTCCCTCCTCTAGAAAAGCCTTGCGCAATCTCTCCAGCCGCGGGAGGCTGAGCAAGGCTAAAGAAGCCAACTTTAAAAAAATCTCTCTATCTCTACCTCTTTTTCTTTTTTCGTCCTTTCTCCACCCCCTTCTTTTCCTCTGGATCAGTGTTTTTATCTAGATTAACGTTTTAGTTTTTTGGGGGGGATATTATAAAAAAGGAAACTTTGCAGCTTTTATTTTAGTATACAATAAAAACAGATTAAACAAAACACAAAAGAAGGAAATTGCACAGAAGAAGAAGAAGAGAAAAGGGAAAGCCATTTACCAGAGGTAGATCTTAACCCTTGCCTCACCTGGGAGCTTCTCTGGGCAGGAATTCCCTCGGCTTAAGTGGGGTGGGGGGAGAGTGGCAGGTAGGGGGGTATCTACCTAGACACTGAAGCCACATGTCTCTCCAATGAAAATTGGGAGTGGGCATTGTGTGAAGTGGCTGTGGATCTCCTGCCGCTAGACGTGTAGGACTGTATAGAGTTGGGAGGGCCACCCGAGGATCATCTAGCCCAGCCCCCTCACAATGTAGGAATTACAGCTAAAGAACGCCAGGCAGATGGTTCCCCAACTGCTGCTTAAAAGCCTCTTGTGGTGGAGACCCCCAACACCTTCCAAGGTCATAGAATTGCAGGTTTGGAAGGGAACCCCAGGAGTCATCTAGTCCAGCCCCGGTGGACAGCGGGCACGATCCATCCCGTTGCGCAAGGCTAAAGATGCTGCTTAAGGCTAAAGAGGAAGCCAAGGCAGTGAGCGGGATGGATCGCGCTCGCTGCCTTGTCTTCTTCTTTAGCTGCGCTGGAGAGGTTTAGCTCCTGGCTGGAGAGGTTGAGTGGCTATGGATCCCGCTCGCTGTCTTGGCTTCTTTGCTCTTTGGGGCTTGGGGGGGGGGAACCCAGGCTTCCCCCGCAGCCCCGAGAAGCTCTGGGAGAAGCGGACAGGCTGCACGCAGCCTGTCCCTTGCTCTTTGGGGCTGGGGGGGGAATAATATTTTTCCCCTTGATTTCCCCCTCTAAAAACTAGGTGCGTCCTGTGGTCCGGTGCGTCCAATAGAGTGAAAAATACGGTACATTTCCCTTTGTTTTTATCTAAATCATTCTTTGACATTTGGAGCAAGGGGAAAGCTGTGTTAAATAATGGCTTTTCTGCAGCTTGAGAGCTGTTGTGCTAAGGTCCCGCTTGCACAACCTATGATAACAGGATGCTAGACTTGTTGAGCCTTTGGTCTGATCCAGCAGGGCTTTTCTTATGTCCATATGCTTAGTGATAAGTTCCAATGAATATGACCACCAAACCCGAAAAAGGAAGTTTTGTTTTGTCACAACCTGTGCAAACTACATTTACTCTTATTTTAGAATCCACACTCAGTGCCAAGAGAGAAGACAAAAGAAACCACACCCAAGGCACTTCACATCCACACACAGTCAAGTCTCAGCATGTGCCAAGGGCCCAGATGTGAGATTTTCCTCCACTGACAATACACTTATCTATTTTTAAACAGAAAAGAACCACAAGGCACTTGTATCTGTATTGACATACTATACTCCAGAATAGGAGGCACTTGGGTAACTGAGCCACCAAGTTAAACCCCATACAATATGACTCATGAATTTGCTCGCTTTAGTAGGATTTATTAGCACCAGAAACAAATAAAGGAAAGCCACAAGCAAATGTGATGGACTGTCAAACTGGACTGTCAAACTGGGCTGTAGCTGCATCCATTCGCTCTTTATTTTAAACTATGTATTTATTCATTTAAAATTGGCACATGGCAACCGTCAGGGTTTTTTGGGTCAGGGGGTGGTCTTAAACAACAATATACCCATATTGAAAGAGATGTGCCATACTTGTCAAATAGTTTACAAGAGCTAAGCAAAGAAGCATAAACTGCTTCCACAAACAATACCAGTGAGCATCTCATCATTGCATTGGCCCTCACCGTCTTCAATCTATCCAGCCATTTGCTTTTTAATTCTCAGTTGCTGCAAAGACAGCAAATCCTTGTCTTTCAGAGCCTGCATTCCATTCCTCCCACTATCTTTCCCACAGTAGGGTGGCAATCTGTAATCTCGTTAAGGTGGGTATTTGTATTAGTCCTCACTGTACGAATTGTTAAAGAAAAAAGAATTATGAATTCAACACACTAAGGACCTGTTGATTTGCAGCTGTTGAACCATGGAAGATATATCATTAAGGTGAGTATAAATAATAGTCACCTCATTGGGGATGGGGTGACTGGCTTCTGAACAGAAAACTATAATCACAGACTTGCTTACTACTTCTACTGCTGGCCAACGCATTGTCCTTTCCTTTCCTTCCACAGCTGTTTAACATCCTAAAATAGTATTTTCACTTTCTAAACAGAAAAGTAGTAGTGCCAGGGATCAAGAGAAGTCTCTTTACATTTATTGCACAACAGAATATAATAGTTGCACAATTATGCAATCGCATGGCTCAAAACATCACAATGGGGAGAGAATAAAACCAATAAAATGACAATTATATCCAGGCAGATGTTTCCTTTCTTCCCAGCAACTGTTCTAAGAAGGGATGTATCAAACAGCATCCTTGTTTATTTGAACAGGCTGTTGAAATGATTGTGACTTACTGCTTCAGCCATGGCTCCCTATGGAGACTGGTATTGTACTTCATAAGCCAAGTGAAACTCTATACTGTTTAAAATGAAAGGGGCCTTTGGAAACCCAAAGCAGAGGCCCAGTTAACAATCGTAGTCTTGTAACGCTCACCCAAGTTTACTATGGTGCGTAAAGGAAGCTGGAACAGTGGCGCTCTGATCTAGAGTGCCCTACATTACACCCTTTAAAAAAATGTAATTAGCTGCCTGAAAGCATGACAGAGAAGGAAACTGGGCATGTCAGGGGGAAATTCCCCGACTAAAAACCTGACCAGGAGGACAAAGAGACAATTATTTATCATGTGAAACCTGGTATGACTCTCACCCCTGTTCCCACTCCCCCAAAAGCTGTTTCTTCCCTACAATCCTATACTGTACAATGGAGAAGAAATTTGGGGGAGGGGAGGCGAAACAAAACTCCATCACAAGCAAATGTAGTCCATTTTATTTTAAAGAAGAATGCTCTCAACAGCTTACCAGGAAACTATCTAGCTAGGGAAATGATCCTGGGCCTCTAGCAGATGGTTTGACGAAATTGTTAATTCAGTATGTGACAGCTATGAAAAAGGTGAATTCCATGCCAGGGATTATTATATAAAACCAACAAGAATCATGACTTCATAAAAACTGACAGTGAGGCCACATGTGTAATATTGCATAATGTTTTGGTGGTCCCAACTAAGAAACTATAACGTAAAAGCAGAAGTCGGCAGCCACGATGTGAGCAGCGAAGTGGCCAAGTTTGCTGATGATACTAAGTTGCTCAGGGTCATTAAAACAAAAAAGGATTGCAAAATGCTCCAAAAGGATCTCTCCAAACTGTGTGAATGGGCCATAAAATTGCAAATACAATTCAACATGTGTTTTTTTGCATGTTGGGGCAAAAAATAAATAAATCTTAACTTCACATACATGCTCATGGGGTCATAGTGAAGATGAAGATGTTGACCCAGTGTGCAGCGGCTGTGAAAGGGGCAAATTCTATGTTGCGGATCATTAGGAACAAAACGGTAAGCTTCTGAATGCCAGTTGCGGTAACCAAGTGCTCTTGCACTTGAGTCTTGCTTGCAGGCTTCCCAAAGACATCTGGTTTGTAAGTATGAGAGCATGATGCTGAACCAGATAGGTCACTGGGCTGATCTAGCAGATTCTTCTCATATTCTTAACAAGGTGCTGGGAGTACCTTCCAGTTTAAAGACCTTTTTGATTAGAAAAAATACACTTAAGGGTAGAGGAAAGATGATAGATGTTTGTAACAGTTACATGGTGTGGAGAAAATGGATAGTGACAAATTTCCCATGCTCTCATAATTCTAGAACTCCAAGTCATCAACAGTGGTACCTCGGGTTAAGAACTTAATTCGTTCTGGAGGTCTGTTCTTAACCTTGAAACTGTTCTTAACCTGAGGTACCACTTTAGCTAATGGGGCCTCCCGCTGCCACCACACCATGCTGCGTGGTTTCTGTTCTCATCCTGAAGCAAAGTTCTTAACCCGAGGTACTATTTCTGGGTTAGCGGACTTTGTAACCTGAAGCATCTGTAACCCGAGATACCACTGTAATGACATTTATTAGCAGCAGATCCAGGAAGCAGTTCTTCATAGAATGCAATTAATTTATGGAATTCACTGCTATAAGATGTGGTGATGGTCACTAGCTTAGGTGGGCTAAAAAAACGGTTTCGATAATTCATGGAGGACAGCCATCATTAACAGCTATGAGCAGCCATCAAAATCTGCTTCCCAAAGGTATTTGTTTAGCCGCTATGAAATAGGATGCTAGAGCAAAACAGCCTCACCAGCCTCTGTGCCCATGTGAATGAATCCAGTCTTAAAGCAAACGATATATTTTTCATTTAGAGGTAAATGGCCACTGGACGTTTTAGTCCAAAACATGTGAAGGGCATTAAATTGACACAGGTTGACATAGATGGGCATTTAGTCTGAGCTAACAAGATTCATCTTAGTCCTCTAAGTGGAAAATTTACTGCTTGCTATGAAAAGGATTCCCCTCTCTATCACACACACACACACACACACACACACACACACTTTTAGCCTTTAAGAGGCAGTTTCAGACATTTGTGTCTGTTACCCTTGTTAAACAAATACTTTGAAGGCACTGTTCCAAATTTTAACACATTCTGTTTATTGGTTTTTATTTTTCAATGCGATAGATTCTGACATGATCTTAATAATTAAGATAATTAATTTTATGGTTTTGTTATTGTTAAGAATCTTGAGCATGACTTATGGAAAGCCAGGACATAAATATTTATCCAAAATAAAAGTTCACTTTCCTCCTTCTCTTATCAGAATCCTGACCTATTGCTATACCAAGGTTTTGTCTACATTTTCATTGGAGGGGATGAAAACTTCAAGCAATAAAACAATCTCTTACTGTGTTGTATATTTATGTTTAATTTCTTGCAAAGCTGAAGTTCCACTAAGACCGTAGGGAATTTTGAACCAAAAGATCTGTCAATTAGAATTATTGTTTTCATGATTGTTTTAAGTAGAACTTCCAAGTTTATATTTGCTTCTATCTAGACAGCCATAATTGTCTAATTGCATCTGTATCTGCATTCCATGCCAAATGTTACCCAGAAGAAAACCTGCCAAATGTGCAGCTTTAGCACTTGAGTCTTTCTTAACATCTTAATTCCTCTATCAGCCTTTTTATAACTGAGTTTACTTAGATGCAAACATCAGGCCAAAGCCAATGTGAATCTTTCTACTTTTCATGAGTATAAAATGAAAGATTAAAGGAATAAATGGTTAGGAATATAAAATGGGAGGGGGGATTGAAGAGGGTAGCCAAATTCCAACTTGCTTTCTTAGCCTTCATAAGCACACACACACGGCACTCAGTGTGGAAGTCATAATTTAAACTTTTCTAAACAAGGAACTCTGACTCAATTTACTTCAACATAAAGCAAAGAAGATTTTAGCCAGCTTAAGTATTTAATGCATTCAAAGGTTATTGAATCAGCACTATTCATGCATTTAAAATTAAAGCTGTATCATGATTTTTAAGATGAAATCCAATTTTCGAGGTTTATATATTTCAGTTACAGCTTTGGAAATACATCTTAGAAGTCCAGAAGCATTCCCTCCTCGCTGGAAACTGCCATTAACAGTGGCAATTTTTAAAGAAAGCTCACTTGCACTTGATGGCAGTATGTATCTGCCTGGCTAAGGGTCATAAACTTTATCATTCCCTTTAATAGTCAACTCAGGTGGCCTCAACTCATAACTATATCATAAGATGAACTCAGTTGGATCAGAACAAAGCCTTATCTAGTTCAGCATTCTGTTTCCACAGTTGCCACCCTAATCTGGGGGTTAAATAGATCCACCCAATCCCATGACAAGGATCTACGAGCTTCCAGGACTATTGATGGCAGTTGATCCTATAGAGCAGTGGTTCTCAACCTGTGGGTCCCCAGATGTTGTTGGACTACAACTCCCATCATCCCTGAGCTCTGGCCTTGCTAGCTAGGGGTGATGGGAGATGTAATTCAACAACGTCTGGGGACCCACAGGTTGAGAAAGGCTGCTATAGAGGAAAGAAATGTAATCCTATTGCTGCTTTCTTTTCTTGGGACAGAGAGAGAGAGAGAGAGAGAGAGAGAGAGAGAGATGCGGTAAAATGATGATGCTGATTTTAAATTGTTTTCCAGGGAAAGAGGACAACCTAGCAAGGAAGTCCACTGTATGAGCAAGATCCAGCAGGGTTCTAAGGTTGAAAGAATGAAATGACCTTCTTAAACTGCTGACAACTTATAGCCAGGGCAGCAAGTATGGGATAGCACATTGCAGAATACAAGCTCCCATCACCCTATAATAGATGTGGCTGATGGGAATTCGAGTCCCTAAATTTCTGAAGGGCAACACATTTGCATAGTAAGCATCTTTATGCATGGCATAAGGGTAAAAAAGATTGCCTCCTTGCCCATAGGAATGTTTCACGTATAATGGAAGAGAGACACATTTTGCACTCTCCAGATTCTCCTCAGAACCACTATAAAGCAATAAACTGCCTTGATTTGGGGCTGACAGTCAGCCCAAACCTGAGCTCTCTGGTGCCATAGAAAGGTGTCTTTTCGTCTTTCTGCTTCCTGAATCTCCCCACTCTCAAGAGACCCGAACAATACCAGTATTCCAGTTGTCTCCTTTTGGTGCTGGGGATACACTGCAAAATCTTGGCTTCAGGTTCTAGTTGTTCAAAATAAAAGGATTCCATAATGCAACAAATGGAGCCGGGGCGTAGGAAGGGGGGGATGTGGTCCGCCCCAGGTGTCATCCCTGAGGGGGGGTGACAAAATGGCACACCACGGGGGGCAGCACTTACCATGGGGCCTGGCCTGCAGCACACCTGAGCCACACGTCTCTCCTGGGAGTGCTTGCATCTGCCAGGCAGACTCCGTGGGCAGCTCGCCGCAGCGCTCCTGTGGGCAGATCGCCATGCTGACCCTGTGGGCAGATCGCTGCGCCGCGCCTGGGCACAGATTGCCGCCCCTCCCCGTGACCTACACCCCTGAATGGAGCTAATGTTGCACCTGAATATTGACACATGCAAGATGGAGCAAAGTCACAGGTAGGTAGCCGTGTTGGTCTGCCGTAGTCGAAACAAAACAAAACAAACAAAACAAATAAATAAATAAATTTTCTGAAGAAGTGTGCATGCACACGAAAGCTCATATCAGTAACTAACTTAGTCTCTAAGGTGCTGCTGGAAGGAATATTTTTAAAACTTTTATTTTATTTTATTTTGTTTTGAAGATGGGGCAAAGTTTTAGCCTCTGAAAAAATGACAGAGAGTGTCATTGTTTTGATATCGCTACAAAGACAATTGACAGCTCTTTTTCAGAAATGCTTCACCGTCCCATCTCAAGCAAGAAAGTGGAGAACTGTGAAACTGTCCAGAACCAAGTAGAATCTGGAATGAAAGGGACTGGGGAGAAATACTGCACTCTATTATAAACTCATAGGGGAGAAAGAAGGTGGGTACTTTCCAAAGATGGGGACGATCAATGCACACCATGCTTAAACCTAAG
Organism: Podarcis pityusensis; assembly: GCF_964106645.2. Classification (NCBI taxonomy): domain Eukaryota; kingdom Metazoa; phylum Chordata; class Lepidosauria; order Squamata; family Lacertidae; genus Podarcis; species Podarcis pityusensis. The sequence continues at coordinate 39,817,057 of NC_138030.1, forward strand.
GTCCAATGTTGCTGGAAGTTTCTGATTAATGTTGCTAGAAGTGAGAGGAAGAATAGGACACTCACAGCCTGGCACAGGGTGCCAGCTGCCAGCACTGATTGTAATGCAGTAGTTGTTGCTTTGGTTATGCATCCAATATTGGGGTCAGCGGGGAGCAAATGATGACAAGAGCATAGAAAATGGCTTTACTTGAGGTCATTTTAGCTTTCCCTCTGTTCCAACAAGGCGGGTATATATGCCCACTGTCAAGTAATATAAATCTGAGTCACAGCAATGATATGATCCACCTACTTTGTGTGGCTTTTATACAGGGAATATAAGAAACAAAGCAGAAAAGGCAACACAATGCCAGCTATGGTTTGCATTCAAAGTAATTTATTCAGATCCCTGAGGGAGGGCAGCACATAACAGGGCTGTGAGTGGCAAGTTTGCCAAGCCTGCTGAAACATGCTCTTTGACATAATATTTGGTTATAAGCTGTTTCTTGTTCAGAGGCATGCAATATGCACTCCACAGGATACTCAACTTCTTAAATAATGTCTTAATTTCAATGCTCTGGAACATTCACGCACTGGAAGCCACATTACCTGGTATTACAAGAACGCTACCATGTATTTATAAACTGTAGTCACCTATGCACTGATTTTTTTTTATTGAATTATGTCAATTAAACATATATAAAAACAATGCCCACAACATATCTATGCTTCTCTGACCCATAACTCCTTCTTTGCATGGTCCACAAGTTCCCCATTTCTGCTTATGTAAATTGGAGTCCAACAACATCTGGAAGGCCAGAAGTCTCCCCACATCCATCTTACCTGATTAAGAAAGCTTATAATTTCCCCTTTGCTTGAATGGCAGTTAATTATAAATATAATTGACTGGGAACCATCTCGAGATGCTTGTGTGGAACTCTGGTGCTGAAACAAAGCAAAACCCAGTTCTAGCCCAGAATTCTGCTGCTCAGATTGTTCACCTCTCATCATTCTGTCCATGTGATGCCTCTCCTCAAACACCTGCGTTGATTTCCCACCCACTTCTGCACTGGCACAAAGTCCTTACGCCTTAAAGCTCCCCACTGCTTTGGTCCCAATCTCTGCCCTCATATCCAGATACGTTACTGCCCATGGCCATCACTGCTCCAAATCTAATCTCCCTCAGATACCTGAAAGTCTCCTTATACAGCCTCACCCTTCCTTATGGTGGCCTCCTACATGACAACTATATGACGCTGTGAAAATTGCCCCAGTAGAAAATTGTGATTTGGCACTAAACACCAGTGCAGAGTTAATTGGAGTTAGTTCCAGAAGTGGAAAGAGGGGAAATGCCAACATAAGGAAAGAGAAGGTAGGAAAGAAATCCACAAGCTTCTGATTACTAACCAGGGTTAGGCAAACAGACCACATTTAATCTGCAGCACAGCAATGAAAAGATGTGTATGACCCAACCCCTTACTCTGATATCAAAGCATCAGGTTATGAAAAAGAAAGCAGTCAATTGACTAAGGGTTTCCTAACACAATTTAGTTCAGATTACAAAAGGCAGAAACATTAACAAGGAACAGTGGGGGAACAAAATGTAATCTAATTGTAAATGATTTTTCTGATTGATCACCTCCCTGTAGAACAAGCAGGAGAAAGGCCTTTGAAACTGGCTACATTCTTTGTTTCAGAAGAATTCCCACAACAGATGAAAGTGGTAATCCATAGTGTTCATTAATCTGCATTTAACAGAAGCTAGTTCTAATTAGATAAAGGAACAAGAAATCTAGAAATGGTCAGTTTTTTAACTTACATACATTAATTTATTTGCCTTATTTTGCTTTCATAATGCACCCAAACAAGTTCTCTTATCAACTGGGCAACAAAGGCTAATCATTAATGAGAAAACTTGAGCACTTTTTTGTCTGCCAGTAAATGTACAAAGAATGAACACCCTGGAAAGTAACCAACATTGAAATGGACTACATGGTAATTCTCTACATTACACTTCCCTCTTTGAATAACCCAACAAATTATTATTTCATTCTACAACATCATTATGACAAGTGCTACTTTTAAAAAAGTGTACTTAATTTGACATGAGTCCTGAACTCAGCCTTCATATAGAGTCCTCTTACCAATTTATGAAACAGCTGGTGTTATTCAATAGTTATGCCTCAAAGTATTATTGCATGAGTAAGCAAACAAGAAAGCAAGCAGAATGATCAGGACGTTCAAATGGCTTGAGTTTCCACGCACTAGTTCAACTCATGCCCCCAAGTTTCACACCACCATCCTTGGGTGGCCAGATGCGTTGCCAAGTAAATAAACCAAGTCCTGAAGCCTGACAAAGAAAAGCATTCTGCTCTTATAATTGCTAGACTTAGAAAGAAAAAGATCCAACAGCCCCCAACTGAGGATTTTCAGCAATATTCTCCAATACTTTTTCAGAACAAAGGTGGTCCCTGTTGTGAAGAGCACCATCTATTATAATAGTCATTTTCTTAATCTGAATTATCAAGACAGGCAAATGACAAAAGTCTATCCTGGTCTGTCACCATAATAAAGTTCATTCATTCATTCATTCATTCACTCAAAAGTGCCCCAAACTTTTCTGACCAAAATGTTTAGTAATTAGTATTGTATCAGTAGGGGATATATGTCACCGAAACCCTGCGTTTTTGAGTAAATCCCAGTCCTCTCCATTTACTACTTTGAAACTGGTGTAGGTGATGGACTCCACAGGCAAACTAAAAAATTCTCAATGGCTTAAGATCTGGTTGGCGAGTCGCTTGAGGTCCATGCTTGCTAACATTAGGGAGAATTCTTTGAAAATGGTCCACCACTGGTTTTTAAACCGGGTCAGACTTGCTCACATTGTAAGATCTGGTCCCCCATTATGCTGGTGGGGTTGTAAGGTACAAGGCACATATTGGCATATATGGTGGGGGTACACAAGTTCTGGAAGCAGGTTGCAATGGAGACTGGTATAATTGTTAGCTTAGCATCCAAGGTGACCTGCTTGCTATTTCTCTTATCCATTTTTGATGGTGCCAATGCTGGCCTTACTTCTCAATGATTAATTCTATATTTGTCAGTTGTCGCTTGTCTAGTGATCTCTCAAGGGTGAAAGGGTACATATTGTTATCCTATGGACCTATGGTTTAAAAAAGTCATGCTCATTGCCCTTTCTAAAAAACTGACTCATAAAATATGTGCCACCAGGAGTGATGAGGACCCCCTCTGACTTTGCTTTTGCTTGGAGGCAGCTTGAGATTTATATGACCAAACTAGCCACTAAATATGAGTTTATTTGGCAACATTCAGGAATGTTTGGTAGAAATATGAACCTTGTCACGATGGAATATATTTTACGCCATTCATTCTTTTTAAAGCCTTCTAAGATTATTATGAACATTATCCTTTTTTATCTTGCAATTTTATCCTTCCTGTTTTTATGACTGCTTGCCACAGTTTGCCACAATCAGCCCTTTGGAACTTTCTTCTCTAATAGGACCACTTACTTTTAAGGAAAGAACGGTGCTGTGATGCTTTTATTGTAACGATCAGTACATGGTATTTCAAGTGCATATATTTTCATGCTACTAATGCTTAATTGTTTAAATAATATATATATATTAAATGTTCACTATTGTGCTTCATTTCAGAGTAATTATCCACAGTGTCATGTCAGAACATGGTTAGTTCCATATCATGTACTACTTGTAGATATTTATAGACCATGCAAATGTGTGCAGGGAGCAATTTTGTAAGGACCTGTAGAAGATCAGAATGCTTGATGTTTCTGAGCTGAAAGGTCAGGTTGAAGAGGAAAGAAGAAATGTATAAAAGGAAGGAAGGAAGGCAAACTGACAGATTATGCTTAATTAAAAGGAGATTATAAGTAGCAGAGAAAGTCAAGTAGGAAACATCACAGTCACAAAAGCAAATGTGATTTCAGAAGTTCCAAATCATAGCAACTCCCAATACAACCAGTGGGTGAGGCTCATTAAAAGGGGTTTAAAATGGCTAACTAAAAACCTATCTGAATTAGGAGGATATGGAGCCATAAGCAATGAAAAAACAAAAGGGAAATGCCTAATGATGTTGACAGAAAACATTTACTGAGTAAAGATGAGAGTCTGGGTGTCTCAGAGTGCAATGGAACCAGACGTGGCTGATCATAACCCAAATGCACAAGCAGAGAAAGACTATGGCCAGTAAGGCTACAATTAAAGCTTCTCCAGGGCATTTGTCAAACATGAAGGGATTCTGAAAAAAGGCCAGTACCCAATCCTCTCATCATTTAATGATACATTTGAGTGCTATAGTAACAAAGGAAACGTCTCCCTCGCAAGGTTGTGGGCTCTCCTTCCTTGGAGGTTCTTAAAGCAGGGGTTGGATGGCCACCTGTCATGGATGCTTTAGCTGAGATTCCTGCATTGCAGGAGGCTGGACTAGATGACTCTCAGGATCCCTTCCAACTCTACAATTCTATGATTCTATGAAAGGAAACATAAGTGGGGGAGCTTTTTCAGTCCAACAATCAACACCCCCTCTCACACACAAGGGGACCTTCTGGGGGGGCCACATGCCAGTAATGTGTGGGGCCAGAAGCAAAAGTGGACCAGACAATTTATTTAATGCTCATTTGCACAAGAAGCTATATTCCAGTCACACAAAACGCAGAAGTTTCCACACACACACACACACACACACCACTTTCCACTGAGCACATTCCAGGAAGTCAAAAGCACTTTGTTTGTTTGTTCCAGGGGGAGGGCTGGATGGGGAGGCCTGGAGATGTGGTCCTCAGCTGTGAGGTTTCCCACCTCAGTGTACAATGATTGATTTCACAGAGGCTTAGAATCTGGCACACAAAGACCCTTCTAACTGAACCAAGCGCAAATTCAGCTGTACATGTATTGCAGATGACCACTGCTTGGAGGTCATGAAAGAGTTACATAGTAGAGCAGAAAAACTTAAACTTCAGCCTAACAGGTCCATATGCTTAGCATTAAGAAAGCAACGCTGGCTGAAGGGCAAACTATTACATGGCTGCCTTGCCTCAAGATCAATATCTTACTTTCTTGCTGCCTTAGTGTAACACACCGCCCCCCCATCAAAAAGGACTAGAAAAGCAAAAGTAGCCACAAATGTGTGCATGAAAACACACACACTGCCTCCTCCGATCTCACACATAGGCACACTCACGCAGTCTTTTGCTTGCTACCTTTGGGTCTGTGCATGAATCACGTGCAGAGCCGTAGGTCACTGCCACAGTTAACTGGAACATTAACTCTCAGAATACCACAGCAGGCTACTCAAGGCTCTCTTTGTCCTGTTCCCACCCCCACCCCACCCCCACCCGCCTAACCCAGCCTCCGTCTAATTTAATCAAGATTTTTTGGATCTATGGCAATGCTTACTTGGCTGTTCCGCATTCCACTGAAAATTACAGCTGCAGCTTCAAAATATTTAGGGCACTAATAAAAAAGGCAAGTTAGATACGCTGTCAACATTTTATGGCCTAAATATAACATACCCTCTAAACGTAGTTAGAGAGTCCTGGGGAGAAGACACAGCTTGTTGCTTCAAAATAACTACTTTAAAAAATCAGCATGGTCTACTCTGTTGCTAAAAACGGAAGTCAAAATGATATTTTGTTCATTTTTCATGTATCAACAGGGAAATTAGGTAGTCCTTTTGCTACTTTTTTGTCCATACAATCAATATAGTTACAAATTCTGAGTCGCTCTCTATCCAGACTTTAAAAGGCAGAAATACCAAGCCACCAACTACCAGTATCATCTATGGATTAGAGAGATTTTAGGGGTCCCCAGCACCACTTATTTTGAATGCTTACACTATGGAAAATAAAAATTGAAATGCATTTTCATTCAAGAACCTCAATTGTCTCTTATTAGTATTTTCTAATAACTAAACTGAGCTACATTAAAATGCACCTAGAGAATAACTTTAGACATAAAAGTGTATTGATGCAGAAAGTACATTTTACATGGCAAACCAAGCATATGTGTATGGTCCGAAGGCTTGCTTCTAAAGCTAAGCAAGGGACATGGCAATGGGCCCCGGATGTGTGCTATGGCCTCATTTGAGGTAACAGTTTCACAATCACCCCTGTATAATCTCTCCTGTTCCCTGGGCTCCTGGCACTCTGTCAGACTCTGAAGGGGGGTGGGTGGGTTTGACATCCCTTGTCGGCAGTTGCCCAGTCCCTTTGGTTTGGCCCCAAGGCTTCACGTGCCACCTGTTCCCACCTAATGCGCAGCACATAGTCCAAGTAGGGGTGTATAAACCCCCACTGCCTTGCGGGATATCTTTGGGGGAAGAAAAGGCTCAAGGAGCAAACCCTACACAAATCAGGTGTGGAGTCTTTAAGATGGTTAGATGGCACCTTGTATGACTCCTTCCAGAAACTCCTGCAGCCAAGCTGGTGCCTAACGTATTGCTCTTCTTTCCTTTGGACCACCATCAGGGAAGCTGAGGGGGGGCGGGTCTCATTGTCTGGGCAGCCCTAGGCTTCCATATCCACTGCCCAGGCTTGCGTCCTGGGGAGGTCACTTTGGTGCTGCTAACACGGTACTTTGACTTTGCCCCCGGAGGTGTACTCCGTTGTCTCTCAAGATGGATGGATAGATGACGACAACAACAACAACAACAAATATCACAGCATTGGGAAGAATCTGCCATTGCTTTGGCAAGCGGACTGCCACTCACCGCCACATCCTCATTGCCAAGACAACTAGATGGTTACATCCCCATCCTCTGCGTGATCCTGCCTCAATTTCCTTTCGCCCCTGGCCACCAACTAGATTGTTACACACACACACCCCTTTGGCTGCAGCAGAGCCAGCCCTGCACACAGTACTGAGCTAGATGGGCCAATAGTTCTCTATGTTCCTGAGTCAGACTATCTATCCTATGTTCAGGCTAGAACAATGACTTGCAAGAGGGCCAGCAACATTTACCTATAGAGGCCTACCTGTAGAGGCTTGGTTTTTAAAGGCAACTACATAGCAATTAAGCAGCTGCAGTTTGTTCTAACCAATGAAGTAAAAGGGACTCTTTCACGCTAACCGAGTGCCATTCCTAAATTTCACTACAATCTAGATTTTAATCTCGTATAATGGTGAGGTGCATTTCTCCTCAGTTATGACAAACTAGTTCACCTCCATTCTAGGTCAAAACAACACTACTGTATAATTCTTTGGCTCACAAATTTGGCTTCCAAATAACTCTTTCCTGTCATCTTAAACGCTGTCAAGTCTCAGTCATCAGATTCTCCGTGAAACTACCAATATTGCTTTGCCTTTCAAAATGAAATGGAAGCATGGATATGGCTTCAATAGATGGCCCACTTTGCCAGCTGCCTGCAAAGGCCTGTGAAGTATTGGAAGTAATGCCCTATACTCCATCTTGCACAATTTCAGTGCCACTCATGACAGGTTCATGCACCCTACCTTCGCTGATGCTCTTTCTCAAACCGCTAGGAAAATATTATCTTGACATGGATGGCTGCAGGCACCGCAGTTGGATGACCAACCTGCCATCCTCAAGCTGCTCTTGCCCATTTCTTAGATGACCTGAATCTAATCCATTGCAAAGTCTGGCAAACACCAAGCAAAATGCTTTTAAAGTGATCAACATCAGTTCTGTGAATAAATATAGGGAAGGTAAATGGAAATGCAGCATGGGCAGTTCATTTTCCACACTAAGAAGAGCTGATTCTAGCAACTCACCCAAACCACAGACAGGAATTATCTTTCCAGACTTTGAACTATAGCAAATCATTTAACGATATCCTTGAGTTGTACAGTGACTAGCCTGGAGCAAAACATCTTTATAAAATAATACCTAAAACTGATATGGAGCACTGGAAACCATGTGAAAGACATGCTTAAATCATCTAAAAACACACTGAATAATTTCTCTACCCCAGATATCAGGAGTAGATTCAGACAACTGGGATCAATGCTTAAAATATACCTGTTTTTAACTGCACTATGGGTGAGTGGGGGTGACCACACAGTTCTGGCTTAGCACATGGCTGAGAGGGCTACAGATGACCACTTCCTCATATAGCCCTAGGCACCTAGACTGCAAGTTTCAAAACAGTTAACTGTGGTTCCAAGACAATCTGATTACCCTCCTTCCAAGCCTGCAGTTCATTTCCAAACTACAATACTCCCTTGTTGGACTAGCAATCATATGGCTCTTAGCCATTGGAATCTTCATTTACTTAGATTGCAGCAATGACTCTTTTTTTAATAAAAAGCTCAACAATTGAACTATCTCCCAGTACTTAATTAGCAATTAGATACAGAGCCTGTTACCATGATCATAGGTTCTTCAAAACACAGATGTCAGACAGAAAAATGCTTATATCTGAGTTTCTGAAGGGTGCAGATTAAGTGACATCTAGGATCTCTCCAATTCTAAAGTTTCAGAGAATTTAGAGTCTTAAATTTCTGGTCTCTTCACTTCTTATGCACTTGTTTAATGCAGTTCAGAATCTTTTCTGCCAATCTTATTTGTAGTCTTATAGAGCAAAAGGTCTGAATACAACCTTTTATGAGAATTATACCCTTCAGCAAGCCAATATTACAAAATTGTTTAATTGATCATTTGAAAATGTCTCCTGCATTTTATAGATTTTCACTTTTTATCAAATACAACACAAAACAGGATGAGCCACCAGCACCTTTCATGACCAAAGTCCCTATAGCTCTACATAGCAAAGTTAGTACAAGAACTCAGAAGTTATGGGAAGATGGTTTATCTGCATACCCTGTTCACAAATATGACTGAAGTGTACCTAGGGGTAAACATAACAGCAAAAAACCTAAGTCTATTTAAGGATAATTATGAAAAATGTTGGGTAGAAATTAAGAGAGACTTAGATAGTTGGTCAAAATTGAAACTTTCTTTGTTAGGCCGAATTGCTGCTATTAAGATGAATGTATTGCCAAGGATGCTGTTTTTATTTCAAACACTTCAGGTTTTGGACAAGACGGAGTGCTTTCAGAAGTGGCAGAGAGATATTTCTAAGTTTGTCTGGCAGGGCAAAAAGCCCAGAATTAAGTTTAAGATATTAACTGATGCAAAACAAAGAGGGGGCTTTGCCCTGCCAGACTTAAAGTTGTACTATGAAGCCGCAGCGTTTTGCTGGCTAAGAGACTGGCTACTTCTTGAAGACACTGATGTGTTGGATTTGGAAGGGTTTAACAATGCTTTCGGATGGCATGCATATTTGTGGTATGACAAGGTTAAAGCAAATAAGGCCTTTAAGAACCATATTGTCAGAAAATCACTGTTTAATGTCTGGACAAAATATAAAGACTTGCTGGAAAATAAGACCCCAAGGTGGCTTTCACCTTTGGAAGCTAAGGCCCGAAAAAGACCCAATATGGAGGCCAAATGGCCAAAATATTGGGAAATTCTAGAAAAAGATGGAGACAATTGGAAATTGCAGAGTTTGGAGAAAATGAAGGATAAAGTGCGAGATTGGTTACATTACGCTCAGATTAAAGAAGTTTTTTAAAATGATAAGAAATTAGGGTTCCAGGTGGAGAAATCGAAAATAGAAACAGAACTGTTAGAACCTAAGAGTAAGATACTTTCAAGGATGTATAACTTGCTGTTAAAATGGAACACACAAGACGAAATGGTTAAATCGGCTATGATAAGGTGGGCGCAGGACATTGGGCATAACATTATGTTTGAGGACTGGGAAAGGTTGTGGAGTATTGGATTGAAATTTACTGCATGTAACGCTTTGAAAGAAAATGTAATGAAAATGATATATAGATGGTATATGACCCCAGTCAAACTTGCAAAAATTTACCACCTGACTGACAATAAGTGTTGGAAATGTAAAGAGTGTGAAGGAACATTCTTCCACCTATGGTGGACATGCCCTAAAGTGAAGGCGTTCTGGGAAATGATTTATAATGAACTGAAAAAGGTATTTAAATATACCTTCATTAAGAAACCAGAGGCCTTTCTTTTGGGTATTGTCGGCCAAGGGGTGGTAAAGAAGGACCAGACATTTTTTATGTATGCAACAACAGCAGCAAGGATACTACTTGCAAAGCATTGGAAAACTCAAGATCTACCCACACTGGAAGAATGGCAGATGCAACTGATAGACTACATGGAACTGGCCGAGATGACCGGCAGAATTCGAGACCTGGGAGAAGAGAGGATTGAGGAGGATTGGAAGAAATTTAAGAACTATTTACAAAAATATTGCAATTTGAGTGAATGCTAAACAGGATGCTAGATCAATATAACTGAGCACCACTAAACTTAGATGATTTTAAGAAAATAAGTGAGATTGAGAAAATATAACTCTTTTTGAGGAGTAGAAGATTATGAAGCATAGAAGGGATATAAGATTGCAAATAAGATAATAAATTGCTGACAAAATGCTATAACGATGAAAGTGGGAGCGGGAGATGTGAGGAAGTCCAAAGAAAATGTGAAATTATGTCAAGATATATGTTACATTGGTTATTATGTGTATTGCTATTTGTAAAACCCAATAAATTTCTATAAAAAAAAAAAAACAAATATGACTGAAGTGGATCATTGGATAGAGGTGACAAAGCGGTAAACTTTTGTGAATTAACAACTAGAGTAGATGTCAGTAAAAGGATCCATAAGAGAGGGGAAGCTTAAAAAAATATTGACTAAATAGATTTAATCAGTTCGGTTAATGTATTTACATATGGCAAAAAACCCTTCAATTTCCAAGTCTTTTATTATGAAATAATGTTAATGATGTCCAAAGAGGATCAAAGCAAAGAAGTATGGGGAAGCAATTCCAGACTAAATATTAGTTGCAGGGGGAATCCCTTATTTGTACAAGCATTTGGCTGGTGGAGCAAACAGCCCATGAAAGCTACTTCCTTGTCATTAGGAAGTTCCTTACCACCACCAAGGTGAGTGAAAGCATCCCTTGTCAACCATCCTTTGAACTAAAACTAAGAAAGCAGAAGGTGAAATTTAGTGTTGGAAGTGGGGGGGGGGGGGCGGCTTGGAAGTATACAGAGCTGACCAAAAGGAAGATGTGCAAGTTTGATTATCCATCTTGTCATGAACAGACACCAAGTCATGAAAATTGCCCCACAGAAAGTCACAGAATCTTTCCTTACTGCCAGTCGCTTGAGCAGGTAAGCAGTAAAAACTGTTCTCTGTTACGTTGCAACATTTAAGACAACAGTCTTTTCAAATGGAGCTCATGGAATAGCTGAAGTAGATGCACAGATTCCATGCAGACATGCACCTCACCGTGCTGTCATGAACAGGATGCCTTCCTCCATTTTTGTCTTTTTTTCTTCACTCATTTTTTAGAGATAAGGCAAAGGGAGGAGAGAAGAGCAAGTGGTTCTCCAAGGAGCAATAAGAAAGTGGAAGTGAGAAAGAAGAACAGGACTCCGAAGTACAATTCAGAGCTGCACACAATTCCTTAGTGGCAAAGGGGACAAGAGTTTAGAATGATGTCCAGCAAGTACGTCACAGCCTCACAGATTCTTGCAACAGCAAGAAAAGAAAACCTCCCAGTTGCCTTCTCACAATGAACTTAAGCCACTGGATGAGCATATAGAGGAAACCATGTCATGGGAAGAAAGATTCTACTGCCCTAGAAGACTTCAGCAAAGGAAAAGGATGCAGAGAAAAGCACACTTAGGAGATTAGCTTAGTTTCCTCACAGATATATATAATATAGATCTGTATTTCTTGGCACTATCTCAACATTTACCTTTCACCTCAGCTGATAATATGCCTAAAGAGGCCAGCTGCACATAAAAATAAATTGCACAGAATCAAGAAGAAGGCTGTTTAAACATTTCAGTTCTCAGATTTCTCTTCTTGTTACTCTAAGCTGCAGTTAAGGAGCTAAAGGAACCAGAAGAAAATTTGTCTGTTCAGAAACTAGCCAGAACAGAAAAGGGGGGGGGGAGGGGAATGCTACATGGTTAGGTAATACAGATTTGTTAACCTCCGGAGTACATCATTTCTGTCTAGCAGGCAGACCCTATTTCATGTGCAACACAAAATTCTTTAATGAGCTGAAATACGAACGCATAGCTTGCTGCTTCATGCCAAAAACTGCTACACACGTAAGAGATTCATAAAACATGTCAAAATTGGTTTGACTCAGAGACATCTCTCTCTTCTATCGCAATTGGCAAGGAGTGGCGATGAAGGAGACTAAATTACAAGGGTCTCTTCCGTAAAAAGAGGCCATATGTGTAAATAACATCAGCAGGAGAAGATCTGGAAATCTTGCTAAAAATATGATGGTGTCGCCATGCAGAGAATTATGAGCGCACACAGAAACTTAAAGGAAAACAGAATAGTTAGAAGGGGGTAGGAAGCCAAGGACTGGGCTTGGTTTCATAACACTGTTTTATCTGAAAATAATAAATTTAAACAGAAGAGAGTTAAAAAGGAGCACACTCAAAGCTCAAAATACAGAGGAATCAAAGATATGTACTGCACAAAGAGAAAAGCAAGAAATCAAAAGAAACCTGACAAAAGAAGAATGGAAGCAATATCAAAGCACCCTACCCTCCTGAGATTTGCAAGGAGAGAATCAGAACTCAACGTGAGCCAATGTGTAGGGCTCACACCTCAACTTCATTAGAATTCATACAGGGAAATGTAATATAATTAGTTATAGGCAAGGCAGAAACAATGTATTCTTCCCTAGAAGTGCCAATCTCTGCATTATTTTGACTAAGGCTTGCAATCCCCTCTCATCAGATTATTATTTCTATTTGAAAGCAAAGACTTTGTTGTTTTTCTTAAAGTGCTATAGATTCCACAGTTTTGGAACGGCACAATTTTCATGGAATGTGGTCACTGCTATGGAACGGAACAGCATCCACAGATTTATGTAGAATCCCCTTAAAAAGAAGAGCATGTATCCTAAGAGAACTTTGAGTCAGCCTGCTTGTTCAGGCATATGGTGCTTTCTCTCCTGGGGCTGAATACATGGCAGCCAATGCTTGAATGCTCCCACACCCAACCCAACCCCCCCCCCACTCCCTCCTCCTTCCCTTAGAGAGCTAACTGAAGCAAGAAGAGCTTGTAACCTAGCCTTCTCCCTTATATGCTAAGGCTTCTATGCTTCTTTATTTATTTATTTTCTTTCACATGTGGGAACATGGTTCCAGAGGGGTTGTAGAATCACAAAATAGTAGAAATGTACGACCAGTGCCGTTCTTAGCAGAGCCAAATAATGCTGGTCCAGTTTATTTTTGCATGTGCCCCCACCCCCCTGCACAATACTGAGCTGAGATATTCACATACCCATGCAAAGAGCTATTTCTCCTCCCTTTACTGCAAGCCACAATTAAACCTGGAAATCTCTAACCATAGATTCCCATTTCACTTGAACCAGTTTCAGAACCGTGGTAAACTAGAGGCACCCTTTGCTCATGAGCCATGACAAAAGGGATCTGTTCGCAAGGCTCGTGCGTATCTTGCCTTAATAAGCTGAGCTACGACAGTCCGAATTGGCCCTATATTTTCACACAACCAATTTGATAAAACAATACCAGTCTGCGTTGCAAGCAAAGGCCAATTCTGTAGTCAGAATTAAACAAAAACAGATAGATTCTCATAGGACTGGGATATGATGCTCCCAAACCAGGAATTCCTGAAGTGGCAGATTCCAACTGCTGAACATCAAGGGTGGTGAATCATGTTCCACTGCCCGGTCCGAAAAGGGAAGGGCCACCCTGCTCTGCCGCTACCACCTAGCTGCTCCTTACACCTCTGCACATCCACATTTGCCACTGACGGATAAGCGCCATTGCCATCAGCGCTGATTTCTGACAAGGTGGTGCCAATTTGGGGTGAGATCTCACCCAAAAGTGACATGATCTTGCAAAAAATTGGCGCCAATGGAGGTGGTGCTTCTCCGTCGCTGACGGAAGTGGTGGGGCAGGTAGGTCGCCAGTGTGAGTGCTACCTGGTGGGGGGGCTCCTGGTGCCTAAGGCAGTGGTCTCAGCCTCCCTAATGGCTGGCCCAGCTCTGTTAAACATTCAGGGGCTTATGTACAACCCACATATAGTGAGAAACTTGTTTTTTCAAGAAGAAGAAGAAGAGTTTGGATTTGATATTCCGCTTTATCACTACCCTAAGGAGTCTCAAAGTGGCTAACACTCTCCTTTTCCCTTCCTCCCCCACAACAAACACTCTGTGAGGTGAGTGAGGCTGAGAGACTTCAGAGAAGTATGACTGGCCCAGCAGCTACATGTGGAGCTACATGTGGAGGAACAGGGAAGCAAACCCGGTTCACCAGATTACAAGTCCACCGCTCTTAACCAGTACACCACACTGGCTCTCAGCGTGCAGGTACTTCAACACAAAGTACAGTGGTACCTCTGGTTACGTACTTAATTCGTTCCGGAGGTCCGTTCTTAACCTGAAACTGTTCTTAACCTGAAGGACCACTTTAGCTAATGGGGCCTTCCACTGCCGCCGCACTGCCACTGCACGATTTCTGTTCTCATCCTGAAGCAAAGTTCTTAACCTGAGGTACTATTTCTGGGTTAGCGGAGTCTGTAGCCTGAAGCGTATGTAACCCGAAGCGTATGCAACCCGAGATACCACTGTACCTGCAAATCTTTGGGTTGTCTCCAGCCAAGTAATTTTGTAAGTAGAACAACTTCCACTTACACAACGGAACTTCTGCCAGAGCAGATTTTGGGATATGTGAGGGTGGATGCAAGTTTTGTTGCAGAAGTCATTCCACTCACACAGTGACTTAGTTGACTTCAGCCTGTTGCTCCTTGGCATTTAAATCCACCCCATTTTCTTATTCCCTTGTTGCATGAAGTAGTTCCAGAATCACTTCCATCTTGAATGCCCCCCCAAAATATTGCTGCTTGTAGCCACTCAGCAAGCATTTTAAGGAGAGGCCTTGGGAGGGCACTAAAGCCCCCCTAGCAGCCGGTCAGAGATGTTAGCAACACACTCGTATCTCAGACACCACTCAAACCGTTGGCTTTGGCAACAAACCTGACTTCCCTTATCAGCAAAGATACCTTTGAAGTGGTTGGCAGGCTTCCATCCACTGCTCAAACAAATGAGACCCTTCCTCGTATCACAGCCCTGAAAAGGATCTCTTCATCGTGAGATAGGAAGAGAAAAAACTTAATTAGATTAAGTCAGACCATATTGCAGGCTTCTTGCAACAGCAGCAGAACTTGACAGCCCAGGCTGAGAACGACATACATCTGAAAAGCTTCAAAAAAAACCCCAAATATAAATTGCTTCTGGAAGTTTGGAAGTTAATCATATTACAGACAAACATGCCAGAGCCTGACAGGCAGCATGCCTGCACCATCCTTGTAAGACCTTCCCTTCAAAACAAGAAGAATCTTGCAGGAAGAGACAAGAGGATTTGTTGTGGCCTGCACATTTCTCACTGGAGGGCTGGGCTACCTACTTCCACACATTTCACAGAAAAGTCACAGCTGCTTTTTGCTGTGAAGTCCATAAAAAGGCAGGACCCTTCTTTATGGGATCTGTTGCGATGTCAGGATTCACAGACAATAGCTGTGACAGGATGCATCTTCCAGGCTCTGAGAAAATGACCACAGGCTGTGACTGTGCCTCACACAGACCTTATCACAGCTACACAGGCCTATGTAGCCAGAAGGGTAGATTATAGTGGCAGGCTTCTCTTCTAACTATCCTTGAAAGGGGGCTTTGCTCCAGCGGGTGCAGAATGCAGCGGCTCATCTCTCGACTGAAACGCGCCCTTTGCAATTTGTCACAACCCAGCTTCAATTCCAGCACTTTGTGCATCTGGAAACTATCCCCAAATGAATCAGAATGAGCTTTTCGAATCTGGTAAGCTAGATACAGTGACCAGCCTTCTCCCTTCCAGGATATGTCATTTTTGTCCCCATTTGGGAAATACCTTCTTATGCATGCATCTTTAATTGCACATGGACATTACTTTATATGAAAGCGTGCTATTTATTAAATTTATATGCTGCCTCTCTGCCCAAAAGAGTCCCCACAGCAAGCACATCTGTGATAAAACAATACAATTAAAAGTAACATAAAAATTCAGCAGGTGTAGACTGTTTTCAGTTAAAGCAGTGTAACAAAAGCACCTGGTCAAATGTAAACAGGCACTGAGTTGTAAACTGGTTTCATGTAAATGGGAGCAGATGCTGTCACACTAAAGCAGTAACTCATATCATAAATGCATGTTTCTCCCCCTTGCTTTCTGCAGATCCACTGCTAGAGGGACTTCTCTTGTGCACATTGCCTATAAATTACAGTTGTACCTTCGATCCCGAACGCCTTGGTACTCAGACATTTTGGCATTCAACGCCGCAAACCCGGAAGTGAGTGTTCCAGTTTGTGAACGTTCTTTGGAACCTGAACGTCTGATGGGGCTTCCGCAGCTTCTGATTGGCTGCAGGAGCCTCCTGCAGCCAATCAGAAGCTGCGCTTTGGTTTCCGAACGTTTTGGACGTCGAACGAACTTCCGGAACGGATTCCGTTTGACTTCCAAGGTACAGGCTTCCTCCTACGGGGTGGGGGTGGGATTGGAATTCTTGCAAAGCCGTGCTCCCCCGTCCCCCCCCCCCATTTTACAGGCAGTGTGTGCAGTGCCAGATTTAGCTTTGATGAGACCCTAAGCTACTGAAGGTAATGGGGCCCTTTATATGTGATATTTAAGGGAGCAGGCTAGCAGGCGGGGCCCATTACTTACATAATAGGAGCCTACACAACACAAAACACTGTTGCTGTATGTAGGTTTTATTTTATTTGTTTTTTTATCTTATATTTTGGAAATGTACATCCAGGTTTTTTTTATTTAGTTTTTTTGGGGGCCCCCAAGAGAGTGGGGCCCTAAGCTATAGCTTGTTTAGCTTATATGTAAATCCATCACTAAGTGTGTGTGAGTCCTTCCAGCAGCGGATCTGCATTTTTGCAGAACTGTTGCTGGAGGAACTCCTCACACGTGATGCCTTCTTTCTCCTCCTCCCCTTCCCCACCCTAGGGCAGAAATAACCACTTCCCCAACCCTATCCCTTAAATGACCAACGTTAGAGATTTAAAAGTCATTCGTGCACTATCGTATGAATAGTTATGGACAGGTAGGTAACTGCACCCATCTGCAGAATTTGGCCTGTGAGGCCGATCCTGTTAAGGATCTGGCCCATGGACCCAAAAAAGTTTCTCATCCCTGCATTAAGGGATTTATATACCAATTGTAACACCCTGAACAATTCCCGGTAGCAAACTAGAACTAGTGCAGATCACTGGGCGCAGTTGCAATATGCTGACAGACTTTCACTCCTGTCAGCAATCATGCTGCAGCATTTTACATGAACTGCAGCTTGCAAATTAAGCGTGAGTTAAGCACCATATTGTAGTAATCCGCTTTGGAAGGTACCAATGCCTGAATCACTGTGGTCAAGCTGTCCCAGTCCAGGAACAGTCAAAAGCCTGGTAAGTGAAAGGCACTCCTAGCCATTGAGGCCACTTGGGTTTCCAGGGACAATGCTGAATCCTGCAGCACCCCCAGGCTGCTCCTTCAGAGGGAGTGCAGTCCCGTCCGGAACAGGCAACCAGCTAATTTCTGGGACCCAAGAGCCACTTGCCCACAGAGGACAGCTAATTTTCGCCTTGTGCGACATGCATCTTGATATTTTTCTTCACCTTGGATTGCTCTTAGATCACTGAATCATAGAGTTCGAAGGGACCATGAGGGGCATCTAGTCCAACCCCCTGCAATGCAGGAATCTTTTGCCCAAGGTCTGGCTCAAACCCACAACCCTGAGATTGTCTCATGCTCTACCAACTGAGCTAACTTTTGGAAATCATTCATGCGTTAGGGCACAGATACCCGTAACACTGAAAATTGTGATCAGTTGACTTCTGCAAATAGCCCCTAGGGAAACAATTAAAATACTTTATTTGCAGCCACACTCACCCAGTGGCTGCAAAAGCATGGATCTCTTGTTTAACAAAAATTACAAATATCAACATTGTTTATGTGCTGGATTTGAAGTACACAATCTTGCAACAACATAAAATGAAGTTGGAACAAATTGCAATTTAATGTCTAGTCCATTTGCAAAACAGCTGGAAATCAACTATCTTATTTCCCTTGAATAATATCTGAAGGGGTTATTTTTTTAAATAACAGCTGCTTTCAGACATTTAGATGGCATGTAGCAAGTACAATTATACATACTAAATGAAGCACTTAGAAATGGTGCGGTCCCTACAGTGCTGCTTTCTTTCATAATTCTACATTTAGACACTGGCTATTGGCTGGTTAACAAATCTGCCCCTTAAGCACTTTGATATTTGGGCTTTATCAGTAGTCTTGTGCTAGTTCACACTTGTCAGGTTGATTGGGATGCAGGAAATTGAGAGAGCTTTCCAGCAAAGAGCACAATCACCAGTGGCTCTGGGTTCAGTCACAAACTATTTCCATTCCGCATATCACATGTCAGTCTGAGAAAGGTTCCCCAGGAGGGACTGGTGCAAAGAATTATGTGCTAGTGACACATAGCAAGCGTAAAGAGAGTTAACAGAGGAAACTATCCTGGCATTTGACCAACTTGGCAGACCTGTTATCTGGATACTAGATTCTAACAAGTAACAGCTCCTGTCTTTGCAAAACCTGAGGCAAAACAACAGAGCTCTGCTTGTGGAAAACAAACCAAGATATTTTTTTTTACGTGCCATTTAAAATCATGTTATCTATATTAATTTTCTATTCCCATAGTAGGTTACTTCATTGTTGTACTTTTTCTTAGCAATGTAACCATTAGCTTCCTTCCAGTCCACCATTTCATGCTTTATAAAAAAAATAGGAGAGGGAGGGTAATTCAATTTTCCCTACTAGACCTAATTTAGTAGGGAGGGCCTAGAACAGCCTTCTCCAACTTGATACCTTCCAGATTATTTTTTTAAACTACTGTTCCCGTTGTCCCTGACCACTGGCCAGGCTAGCCAGAGCTGCTGGGAGTTGGAATGCAACAACGTATGAGCAGCGCCCATTAGGGAAGGCTGTCCTAGAATGTGCAGTGCAGGGCAACCTATACAGAAGCCTCTGGCAGGTTGCAAAGGTGCAAATTGGTGGCATCATGAGCCACTGCAAAGCAGCCCCAACTCCGCCCAACCTCACAGCACAGTTCAGAAGTAGCTGTTCAGAAGTAACTGGACCTCATCTCCTTAGCTTCTGCACCATGATGACCAAAAGAGCATTCAATAGCATGTTGCCACTACTGCCAGAAAAAAAGGGCACAAGCTCTATGCAGATTTTTCAATACAGTCATACCTCGAGTTGAATGTGCTTCAGGTTGAGTGCATTCGAGTTGCGCTCCGTGGCAACCCGGAAGTAACAGAGTGTGTTACTTCCGGCCTTTGCCACTCGCGCATGCGCAGACGCTCAAAATGACGTCACGCGCATGTGCGGAAGCAGCGAAATGTGACCCGCGCACTCGCAGACACACTGTCGCATCTTGCGTTCCGTTCGGGATGCGAACAGGGCTCTGGAACGGATCCCGTTCGCATCCTGAGGTACCACTCTAGAGAGGATTTAAGCAAAGACTTAATCCCAAGAAAGCATGCACTGGATTGTAGCCTGAGTCACTCATTTTTCCATACCATATGTACTTCAGTCAAACCTCGGATCCTGGAACACCTCAGTTTCAGAACGTTTCAGCTCCTGAACACTGAAAACCCAGAATTAAATGTCCTGGTTTTTGAATGTTTTTCGGAAGCCGAACGTTCAACGCGGCTTCTGCTGAGTGCAGGAAATTCCTGTAACCAATTGAAAGCCGTGCCTCAGTTGCCGAACATTTCAGAAGCCGAACAGGCTTCCGGAACACATTATGTTCAACAACTGAGGTTTGACTGTAATTAATAGGAGTGTAGCCAAAGAATGCCATTTTACTTTGAATGGCAGCTACACAGTTAAAACTACAGAAGTCTTTGTGTAGGCAAAGTTAAAGAAATATCCAAACTCTTGATTTATTTGCTACTTTTTTATTTTAGCTATCCTCCAAGATGCTCAAGGTGGCAAACATCATTCTCTCAAGTGAGGCTAAGAGATAATGACTGCTCCAATATCACCTAGTCAATTGATGTAGAGTTTTGAACCCAGGTCTCCCTGGTCCTGGTAAAGCGCTCTTAACCCAGGGATGGGGGTCAAGGGATAATGGGAGTTGAGTCCAACAACATCTGGAGAGCCACAGGTTCTCCATCCCTGCTCTAACCAACAATGCACATGGGTATCTGATCACCAAATTACAGTGAAAGTAACCAAGTGGGGGTGGGGACAATGCTTCCAGCCAAGTGACTGTGTTATATTAGAACACTTTCCCAAAGAAATCCTTTGTGCTTGCCAGCCAGCCGATTTGTTTTTCATGTTGTCCTCAAGAGTATAATGTAGAAACATTACTTATCCTCTACGAAGATTAAGGGAAACTAAAGGGTTCCTGTTACTCAATAATCCCTTCTAAGTACTTAATCAATGATAATTTAATTAGCAAAAAGTTTCAGAAGGTCAAATAAAGCTGTTACTTTCACATTACTTGGAAACAAATGGTACTGCCACCTCTGCTTCAGGAGCACCACACAAATACAGGCATTTCAGAATGTAAAATGAACACATAGGCCTGAAGGGTGCTAGACATACCCTTAAACATTCCTGATAGGATTATAGGGCAATGCAATGCCTTTAAGTATCCTCTGCTACTAGGGTTTTTGAATAATTATGCTATCTGTAATTCCCCCCCCCCCCCTGTATTTGTTTATTGTTATTTTAGTTCTTTTTTCTGGTTAGCCAGCTTCAACTTTTTAGAAAAGGCAGGATGTGCATGTTTAAACCAAAAAAATAAAGAAGTGTCAGGTAATGCACATACCCATAGGCAGTGACTTCATAAAAGCTTGTTATCACTATTAAACTTTTCCAGATGGTTTAAAAAAGGGGGGTAATTGGACATGATCCCATGCATGCCAACCCTGATCTAGAGGCTGCCACACCATACCTAGCCATATTTAATAAATGCAAGGGATAATCCATTTAATTCCCTTTTTTATCTTTTAAAATGAAGCAATGATAAGGGGAAGAGGTAGTTTTGGAGAAGTCTGTATCCCTGCTCAGCGCCCTGCTTTGTAAAAAGCTATTTCACCACTGCCATGATTACATTTTATAGAAAAGGAGCGCTCTGCCTGATTATAAAACATGCATAATAGTCACAGAGAGGTCCTGGCCTCAAAGTATTGCCTACTGGGTGCAATAGGATCACTCTGAAAGCCACTTGCATTTGAGAAGCACAGCAGGACACCAATGGAAGAAATTACACTACTGTAATCTTGATTCTCTTGTGCTAGGAAGCTGCTGTTAGGGTAACCCTTGCTCACTTAGGATTCTGCCAGGACAAGTATCTCAAAATGCTTGGGTCCTAAACCATTTGGGTCTTTAAAAAGATCAAAACCAGCACTTTGAATTGAGCCCAGAAGCTAATTAGTAACTCAATGAAAAACATGTTTGACCTATGTGCCCAAATCAACAGCCAGTTAGCTTCATACTGGATCAACTATAATTTCCAACCAGTCTTTAGACGCAGCTCCACATACAGCACATAACAGTAATCTAATTCAGATGCAACAAGGGGACAAATTCACTTGTGTTATGTCACCAAAAGCCATCTCTGAAGCTATGAAATAATGCATGTAGCAATAAAAGCATTACCTTTTTGAAAAGTCGCCCAGAATCCTCACTGACTTGAACAAACCGAGGGATGATGTTGTTCAGGTAGATGTCACTTAAGGTGGTGTGGTCCCTGCTCTCCCGCTTCACCTGGTTTAAAAGGAGGTTCCAGCAATTGACAGGTGAAAGAACATTCTGATCCTTCCTGCAGGAAAAGCAGAACCAAAATATTATTTTTATCCTTGTCTTTTTCCATAGAAGAGGCAAAGGTGATGCAATACAATATACTGAACTTTTCTTAGGTACCATTGTATAGTAGTAATGTACATGTACTATGAAACATTGAAGTTTTCAAAATGCAAAAATTGAGGCAGTTATCAGGAATTAAAGCACAACTTTTACAACAATTTACAATTCCAGTTGCTGGAACTATGGGAGGGGAGATTGCTTTTGTGCTCATGTTGTGATCCCTGGCTTCTCACGGGCATCTGGACGGCCAATGTAAGTAAAAAATACTGGACTAGATGGGCCATTGGCCTGATCCAGCAGGCTATTTGTATGTTCTTATGTACACAACCTGCTGCTGCCATGAGTGCTGGAAGCAAGACCACTTCCTGCTGCAAGGCCCATTTTCACCTGGCCTAGGGGGCGGAATCCAGACTCACTCTGAGCAGCTAAAAGCTTCCTGGGAGTCCACTGGGACATTGCTAGAATAACTCTTGGGTTGGGGCAACTGGCTAAAATGTTTTAAAAGTTTTAAACAGTTCTAATTTTGGTTCTTCTGTTTCATTTTTGTTGGGTTGTTGATGGTTAAATGTTTAGTTGGAGTCGGCGGTTACTTTAATTTGGGTATAACTGTAAACTGTTGTTATTGTTATTTTAATTGTTATTGGTTTTTATTGATGTATTGATTTGTTTGTTGATTGTATAAGATATCTTGTTTTGTAATGTTTGGCGTTTTGCTGTTTTCTATGTTGTAAGCCACCCAGAGTGGCTAGGGAAACTCAACCTGATGGGTGGGAGATATAGAGATATAGATGATAGATATAGATAGATACAGATATATAGATAAATGTAATGTAAACTTATTTAAAGATTATTGTTCTTTGTTATTTATACATCATTTTTCACCAGAAAGGTCTTAAATTAGTTCCTAGTGATGATAAAACCCAAGCTAAGATTGCACTGTAAGCCACTAAACCCTGCAAAATTAAGCCAAATAAGATAAAAATACAATAAAATTTAAAATATTGTTTCATTCTCTTTCGGAATGATCATCTTCAGGGTGAAGTATCACTAAAGCTCCTGATGGCTTTGCTAGCAGTCTCTTTCCACCGATCTGTACAAACCAGATTTCAACAAGATCATATCCGTAAATCAACCCTAGTAGAGAAATATTAGATGACATGCTGAGAGAAAGCTACAGGTCTGCTACTTGAGGACCTTGTGAACTGTAGCCTTCCAGAAACTGAATGTTCACTATCAGGGAACAGAAAGTAGGGCGGTAACTTTCTCAGAACAATGACCACAATCACTTCTCCTCGGAGCAGCCACGAGGCGCATCTCACGACAGGATGTTTAACAAATGCTCACTAACTCACCATTTATCCTTACAGCAAAGTATTGATAAAAATAACAGGGCTTTTAAATATAACACACCACTGGCTGTATAAATAAACAACTTCCCTGGGCTCTCTTAGGACACTATGATTCTTTTTCTTTGAAAGGAGAATGGCTGCACAGCACCTTACAATAATCTATACTGAATTTTTCAAAAACAACAGCTATAACATTGAAATAGACTTACATAGTGTCAAAACCTCTTGCTCTATTCTCCTGTAATGTGTTCTCCTCATTGCTACGGCCTCCAAAAAAATCTTAGCAGAAAAGCACACAAATGAAGATTAGGACCAAACTGCGGGAGGCAGTGGAAGACAGGAGTGCCTGGCGTGCTCTGGTCCATGGGGCCACGAAGAGTCGGACACGACTAAACGACTAAACAACAACAACAACAACTCACTTATCTGGGAAGAAGAAGAAGAGTTTGGATTTGATATCCCGCTTTATCACTCCCCTTCAGGAGTCTCAAAGCAGCTAACATTCTCCTTTCCCTTCCTCCCCCACAACAAACACTCTGTGAGGTGAGTGGGGCTGAGAGACTTCAGAGAAGTGTGACTCGCCCAAGGTCACCCAGCAGCTGCATGTGGAGGAGCGGAGATGCGAACCTGGTTCACCAGATTACGAGTCCACCACTCTTAACCACTACACCGCACTGGCTCTTAGACACTAGGTCAAGACCCTTTTTAATTTTCAGTTACAAAAATTAAATGACAACAGAGTGGGGAATAAGTCCAATCCTCTCCCATTTGCCGTCACTTATTAGTGAGACAACCACAGTCGTAGTGGGGATCTGATTCAGAACATGGGTTTTTTTGGCCAAAAGTCCATAGTCAACCCTGGCATCCATGGATTATCAGAGGTGCAATTCACAGCAGGGGTCAAGCAGCAGCCAGGGGTGAATGCTGTCTATAATGGAGACCAGCGATATCTTCTCCCCAAGGTGCTTAAGACAAAATCAAACGCAAGACTGTGCATGTTCTATGTTCCTCTCGCCCATCAAAATTCTGCACAAATGAAGCCTCAGTTCATTGATGGGGTTGCATTATGCAAAGTTAGTAAGTGTACATCTATATATCTTGCAACATTTTCTTTCTTTCTTTCAAGAGAAGTTTTTCCATCCACTCTCTATAATAATATAATATATTATATTCTCTCTGCATGATTATCTTGTCACCTCTGACTTGCCTTTTCTCTAAACCAGGGGTGGCCAACTCCCAAGAGACTGCGATCTACTCAGAGAGTTAAAAACTGGCAGTGATCTACCCCCTTTTTTGGGGTTCAGCTCAAAGTTGCTGAACTTTTTTTTAGGAAGGGGGAAGGCTCAATTTTGGGGGGCAGGCCAAAACTGTTGAGCTTTTTTAGGGGAGCCAAACTTGTTGAGCTTATTTGGGGGGAGACAGTGATCTACCAGTGATCTACCACAAACATCCAGTGATCTACTGGTAGATCACGATCTACCTCTTGGACGTGCCTGCTCTAAACTAAAAAGTCCCAAATGCTGAAACCTTTCCTCACACAGGGAAGTCGTTCCACCCCCTTAATCATTTGGGGGCTCTATTCCTGTCCCTTGGAAAGGCCCAAGGCAGGCCCGGGCAGCCCAGTCATTCAAGGTCTTCTGTGCCACCATAAGGGCGAAAAACTCACTATTCTAAAATTAAAGCAGAGGTTTGAAAGATGCCATTTTATGCATGCACAGCAAATGTGTAGAAAACATATAACCCTGTAAGTAGGCAAAGAAAAATGGGTAGGGAGAACTCAGTGTAAAAAGCAGGAGGAAGGATGGAAACACTCATGAGGGTAAAGGAGTAGCTAGACTGTAGACAACAGGGATGAAGGGCTGCTAAAAGTAAAAAAAAGGAGCAAATGGGGACTGGGATGCAGGGCACATCAGGGGACTCTGTAGCAGACTTGGAATAATCCAGGGATTAAGGGGATATTTGTAGTGCTGAAAGAACAGCCTCTGCTTTTGGATTCGTTCAGCAACTATAAGCAGGTGTTATAAAAATCACTGAGAATACAGGATCTTTACTGGATTATTCCAAGGCAGCTACAAGAAGTAGTTCAAGGCAATTATTTTTTCCAAAGGGTTAACTGAATGGTATGATCATCTCAGTTTTAAGTCTGTTTGGGGTTTAAATGTCTGTGAAAGGGGAGAATGTTTTGTACACAAATGAGTTTGCTTTGCTATCCAGAGAACCAGAACATACTTAGGATAATGTGCAATAGAAAGAGATTTTGATTAACCTATTACTATGCTTTCTTATTGTTAGAATTCTTATATTCAAACTTATTATTTCCTTAGTAAAGCAGAAACCTAGAATTAGCCATGATTTTGTAAATAATTAAGTTGGAATCATAGAACTGTAGCATTCGAAGGGATCCCAAGGGTCATTTAGTCCAACTTCCTGCGATGCAGGAATCTCAACTAGATCATACATGACAGATGGCCATCCAACCTCTGCTTAAACAATAAGCCACCTTTAGCTCTGCTTTATACTCTGAATTTATTTTCCCTTCTAGAAAGCGAAAAACAAAAGAACAAAAGGGTGTGGGCAGTTGTGAGGGGAAAAAATCCATGTAGGCTGTTGAAGAATAAAATCCTTATTTTTTTCAGCATCCTGAGACCTCATTTTGGATGCGCTTCAGTTTTTACATTTCTTCTTCTCTTTCTTGAAAACCAACTCATAAGCAGTGGGGCCACGACAGATGTAACTGTGAACTATGGGTTTAAGGCAGGGGTAGGCAAACTAAGGCCCAGGGGCCGGATCCGGCCCAATCACCTTCTAAATGCGGCCTGCGGACAATCAGCATGTTTTTACATGAGTAGAATGTGTGCTTTTATTTAAAGTGCATCTCTGGGTTATTTGCGTTCATATTTTTTTTCAAAATATAGTCTAGCCCACCTCATGGTCTGAGGGATGGTGGACCGGCCCATGGCTGAAAAAGGTTGCTGACCCCTGGTTTAAGGATTGGGTCACATGATTTCATACTTCCCTTTCCTCTCTGACTCACCAACAAGAAAATGCTCTTGGTTCCTCCTCCCACATTTCCCATTCTAGTTTTGCAGCACCATCTGACTATTGGTAACTCTGGTTTGGGGTAATCTTAAAGTTCAATTCAGGATCTGGGCAAATCCTGCAGTCCATTCCTAACCAACATTCCTAAACAACTATCTGAATTTTATAAGACATTTAAAGGCAGCCCTGTTTAGGGAAGCTTTTAGTATGTGATGAATTCTTGTATTTTAGAAGCTCCCCAGAATGGCTGGGGAAACCCAGCCAGATGGGCAGGGTATGTATGTATGGATAGATAGATAGATAAAAATAATTATTACCCCAAGCCATGAATAATGACAGATCTACAATTTTTCACTGGCCTTGCGCACCAAGCCAAATAAAGAAATAAAGTGCAATCACTAGGCCCCTTCCCCACCTGTCAAATCCTTCTAGCTTTTGTCAATGGGAAAGGCTTGGGTGAAACTGTGGCCTGCTGGTTTGGCTCTTCATGACTAAGCCTCTCTGAGGGCCTTGGCCATGCAGCTGCCAAACAGTCCTTGGCCGTCCTCTCAGCTCTTGAGCTAGAGGTTTGTCAGGGATCTGCAACAGACAATTTTATCTGTCTAGCTTTGAAGTTAAGAAGAAAGTCAGCTACTCATCCCACTTTTTGGAGGGCTGCGTTGTGAGCAGATATGCTGAAGCCTGTTTAAAGGCAGGTTCCTTCTCTGGAAGTTGTGGTCTTCATCTGCTGTGGCTGCCATCTTTGTTATTCTACGCATGCACTAAATATGCACATTTGTGCAGAGAGGGGCGTTTAAGGCTGCCTGCCAGCTGAAGAACCCTTTTTCTACACATACTACTTTGAAAAGATACTGCAACCTGTCAGCAACAAAAACTATGGAGGAGGCCAGGTATTACAAACACAATATGTATACTGCCTTGCTAAAGCAAGAGCAGTAACTGAGATAGCAGGTGGGAAGGTCACCTACAAGTCTCAATGAACTGTGCCAGTGTGGTGTTGTGGTTAGAGTGCTGGACTAGAAATGGGAGACCAGGGTTCAAATCCCCACTCAGCCACAAAGTTCGCTGTGTGAGCCTAGGCCAGCCACTGCCTCTCAGCCTAGCCTACCTCACAGGGTTGTTGTGAGGCGAAAATTGAGCGGAGGTGAAGTATGTAAACCACCTTGAGCTCTGTAAAAGGAGCTGTCATCAGACAACTTCCCAGGAGATTGTATTTCTGATTTTCTAACTTGCCTAGATTACTTAGTTTCCTTTTATCATTTGTTTACAGGCACTCTTTTTTCCACTGTATTGTGTAATACTTGGAAGGGACAATAATAAAAATATTGTTTTAAGCCAGACTATGGCAGGAATGTTTCCAACAGCTGTAGAATTCACTTTAAAGCTCATCTGGAATTAAACAGAGGAGGGTGTTTCTCCCCACGAAAGCAAGCCACACAAAATCTTCCTTTTAAAAACGGGAAAGGGGGTGGGAAGAGAACAGTTGGGCATCCAAATCAGAGGACACAATTATCAAACAGGCTGATTCATCCTAAAGATCATGAGGATAGCTGGCAACACACACTTCCACTGGCGCACAGCCATGCTTTCTGGTAATACAGAAAGTATGAAACTCATTTGCGGGGTTGCCTTCTTTGCATACGGACGGGATACGCCACATGTAGAAGCCTCTGGCTCAAGAGAAGAGAACAGCCTTCCACAACTCAATATAGAAAGAACACCCAGCGAGTCTTCCCACTCCTGACTAAAAGCAGATAAAGGGCGGGTAGCTGCCAATTCAACAATTACAAAACTATTACAAAAGACCATTGAGCACAGTGTTCTTGATTAGGGGTCAAATATTCCACCAGATATTTCTCAAATGTCCCAACTCAGCATTTCCACATGGTTCGTCAGGAACCATTTGTGCTGCATGGGAAGCTGTAGTGGGGGCATCAGTGGGGAATGTGGGAGATGCAGAGAGCCCCCCCCCATGTTCTGCTTCCAGGACAGGTTACAGGCAGGTCCAGTGTGTGCTGATGGCACCAGAAATATAGCAGCAAAGGTGGACTAATTCTCAAGACCACACTATTTACACTATCAACTAGAACTGATATGATAAAGGGAAGGGTAGATCATAACTCCTCTCCTCTACAATTCCAATCCTGGCCTTGTTAGTTGGAGTTGATGGTTATTGGAGTCCAACGACATGTGGAGGACCACAGGTTTCTCACAGCTGGTATACTAGTGGACTAGGACCAATGACACCTGGGTTTAAATCCCTGCATGGGTGTGAAGCATATTGGGTGTTTATGGACGCATTACTTTCTCTCTCTCATTCTAATCCAGCAGTTCTCAACCTGTGGGTCCCCAGATGTTGTTGGACTAAAACTCCCAGCATCCCTGAGCTCTGGCCTTGCTAGCGAGGGGTGATGGGAGTTGTAGTTCAACAACATCTGGGGACCCACAGGTTGAGAAAGTCTGTAATCCAACTCATAAGGTTACTATAATGATAAAATAGAGGGGCATATCCTCCTGATCTTTTCAGAAGGGGTCTAAGGTAAACATGTATAAGGAACAACAAATAGTTTGCACCTCTGAACCAGTATAAAATGTTCACACATGCATACACAAAAAGATAGCAGTTCCTCTACTACAGTACATGCACAGAATAACCAGTTTTTAAGCCAAGATTCATAATTATTCTTCTGTGTATTTTACTTCATGTTTCAGCTTCTAGGATATATTTTCCACTGTGATGCAAATGCAGCACCATCTTCCTGATGGAGTAGGATGCAGTCCCAAAAAACAAATCCCTTATTCCATTGTCAGAAGATAACAGAAGTTTCCTGCCAGAAAAACGCTGTTAACTTTCCTAGAAATGTTAAGAATACAGATTACTGTTGACTTCCATTGTTCTTTCCATAGACAGGGAGGGCGAAGCCGGGGGGGGGGGGAGAGAGAAAGATTGGATCTCTAGTAAGAAACAGATTATAGTTTCATTTAAAGAACAAAACACAAGAATGGCACTTTCAAAGCAGCTGATCTGGCAGAGTTTCTTGCCCTGTGAAAAATATCACAGGAAATGACTGAAGTTTGCAATCTGGATTGTTTCAAGGTTCAGTGTGTAAGGGAAGTGAGAGAGCCAGGGTGAAGCAAAACTACTACTTAGCTTTGCTTGCCAAGGAAAGCCAGCACGTACAAGAGGGGAAAATGTTCACATTCCCTGGACTTGTGTATGTATGCTGCTACAACAGACAAAAGCCAACAAAAGGATCAAAAGGCAGCACTCCTCAAACTTGACAATAAGCTGGCTGGGACACACAGGCTCTTTCTTCTTATATAAAAATAGCAAGAGGTCTGCCAGTCTAATGGACTGTACTTATGCTACTCCATAAAGTTTACAGGCTTCGCATTTCTTAGCCACCTGGCTATGCATTTTCATATGACACTGTGCTAGTGCAAAAGAGTTCGCAGGGGGTCATCTTACAGCAAGTGGTTGATCTGCTCCAATACAACCATGGTCAGGATCTATTTTAGCTGCTGTAACATCACAGGCGGGGATTAAGCAGCTTGGGGCTATACAATCAAGAATTAAGGGAAACTGGGAACACTTGGGAGGTTGCCTATACGCTGTGGGCTTTCAAATAATACTTTCCTTGGTGCAAATTGAGTGGAACAGCCATTGGGTACCAAAATCCACTTGTTTCTTTTTAGTGTCAGGAAGAGAGACTCTTAGTAGCACCATGTGCTCCTGAAGTTCATCTTATGCCTACCCTACCAAGACCAGCAGGACCTTTAGTGTGGTTGTGCCTGCCCCTTGAAATATGCTTCCAAGGACCCTCAGTCAGGCACCTGCAGTATTGGCATTTAGGTGCCTGCTTAAAAGTAATCATTGGCAAACTCGGCACAAGGGTCCATTTATTAATTATGTATGCTGCCCCACCCTTCATCTGTAGATCTTGGGGCAGTTCAAAGCATAAAGATACAAGATAAATACACAAAATACATAACAAAAACAAGAGCAAAACAAAACAATAGCACTCCTCCCTTCTCCCCCCCCCCCCAAGTTGGAAGCATTTAATATGATATAGAAATAAAGTACCGTATTTTTCTGTCTATAAGACGCTCCCATGTATAAGACGCCCCATATTTTGGGGGATTCAGATTTAAGAAAATGGCCTAGGCACTATTCATGTATAAGACACCCCCAAATTTTTGACATAATTTATTAGGTGGGGAAACCTATGTCCTGGGTTTCTTGAAGAAGGGGCAGGGTGCAAATGTAAATAGTACAATTGATACTACACATGGTAGCCTGAAATGCAGGCAGAATCCTCAAAAACTGATGTATCTCTGGCCACAAGAGGTGGTTGGAAGCTGTGCTCTGATTATGCTTCTGAAATTCTCAGGAGCACCTGTCAGAGACAGAATATGTTTTGCGCTCTTTAAACATTATTTGGGAAATCCATTAATATCCCATAGAAAGGAGTTTTAGATAATATTTACAGATCAGAAACCTTTCCTTCTAAAACATCGAAAGAGCAGTTCTGTATTCCCATTGTGCTCTCAGAAGAGTGTTTTTTTCTTCTTTGCAAAACAAGCTACACATTTTAATAGCTTTAAAACGTCACATACTAGAGCTGGAAGAAAGGAATATAATCCCCAACCCACACAAAGCAAGAATGAGGATGGTAGAAGTTTCATTCAAATTTCAACAAAACAAGAGGCACAGCATGGGAGTAGAGTTATAAAAACCACTCCTATTTGAGAAACGAAACAAGGCAGGATTTATTTATTTTTAAGCTCTTCAAGAACCCACACAGCACTCACTGTCTCATTTTTGGCCAGAGTAGTGGGGGACTCTTGAGCTGAGCTCGTTTGGAACATCTTACCTCATATGCCTTAAGGGATTTACATTGTATTTGATGATCTAATCAAAGAACGGGTTAGAACAAACAATGTTAACACTGACCTTGATACCAGATGTTCTGAGAATGCGACCTGTTAATAAAACCAGAATAACTTTGCACATACATAAATGGCATGTCGAAGATTCAGAATGTCAGCATTTGTAGGTAAGGGAAATCATGCAGCTTCCTTGGGTCAAGGACACTGAAATGTGAAGTCCTAAGTCCACCTTCTAGGGCAGCATGCGCTATCTGGGACTGATGGGAACTCCAGTCCAAATTTCAAAAGCTTGGCACAAGTTTGTGACCTTTTGGTTGATCCTAATTAAGCGATTACCTAATTGTGGATTTCAGATATTTTTTCTTATGGACCAATACAGCTAACTTTACTACCTCATTCCCACTCTGGTCCATTCATGAATGTTTCCAAAACAGCAAGTGGCCCGTGAACTCCACTTCAGGCTAGAGACAAAACCAAGACTCTGTTAAATGTTGTACAGTTGTACCTTGGATCCCGAATGCCTTGCAAGTTGAACGCTTTGGCTCCCAAACACTGCAAACCCAGAAGTGAGTGTTCTGGTTTGCAAACTTTCTTTGGAACCCGAACGTCCAACGCAGCTTCCGCAACTTCCAATTGGCTGCAGGAGCTTCCTGCAGCCAATCAGAAGCTGCGTCTTGGCTTCCACACATTTTGGAAGTCGAACGGACTTCCGGAAAGGATTCTGTTCGACTTCCGAGCTACGACTTTATTTCCAGAATGTCACGGAGGAAGTGCTTTTGTTTCTTAGTCCTAACAGCCCTCAACACAGTCTGAAAAGCCATTTTAGCACCCAGCAGAGACTAATCTAATTATGTCTGCACCACAACTGCTGGAATCCATTTTAAGATTGTTTCCATCTGCTGATGTCATGCCAGCTTTCCCCTTCTCCTTACTTCTCCACCCCCTGTTTTAACACCTGGCTTGAGTGAAGCTTTCTGGAAAGCTCCAACACTTATTTACTACTTTGTGACATTTTTCAAGGGTCCTTATAAAGGTATTTCCCTATTGTGTGCTTTGGATCCCTTCCCCCTGAAGGACCAAGCAGGCTATCTTTAGCTTCTGCAGGCATTCATCCTGAACACACAAGGGCAAAAAGTATGCAGGGGGCTGGCTTCGCCCCCAATGTCCTCACATGCACTTGCCCCATGCCCTACACACCCAAAGTTCATGTGTTTAGTCCAAGGGTCTGAAGGAGGCTTCTACGTGTGTTTAGCTGAACACGCTGAGAGAAGCCTCCCTCTGATCAGAAACCCTGCATTATCAGGATTCCAGGCACTGAGGTAGCTTCAAAGCGTGTCCATCCAGACTTCTTCAGATGCTCAGACTAAATATGTGAAAGGGTGCAGCAAGTGTACACACTGGGAGTGGCATGCACACACTTTCCCCCTCTTGAGTTCATGAACTCCTGAAGAGGGCTTATGCTTCCCCAGCCACCCTGGCATATCTAGTGTAGGTTAGGAAGGTGGAACAAGGCATCTATTTCAGTAGTCATATATTCCCGCAAGCATGATCTTCTTCCTCTACTTGTGATATTTTGCCCACAAATAAAGCTAGCAAAACATTTCCTCAAACCTGGCCTTCATGTCTCTGAGCCAAAGAACAGTGTGACGTTGGAAAAACAGGTAGAGGAGTTTATTCACGGCCAGCCTCCTGAGCAGCAACTTGTCATCATGGAAAGCTGGCACAGTAACACATTTTTATTAAAAAGGAGAGGGAGGGAAGGAGAGCTTACTAGAAGAAACTACTGACACACCACAGTTTGTTTAAAGATCTACCCCACCTTTGTACAATATGAAGTCCTCAGGGCAGCTTACCACTCTAGTTTGGGGTTGTTTTGTTTTAATTATTTAAAAAGCATTAACATAATATTAAAAGCAAGTAAAAAGCAAACAAGGGCAGTTACAGTAAAGGTCTTAAAGACTTGGTCTAATAATAATAATAACAACAACAACAACAATAATAATGATATACCTAATTGACATAACCTAGTACCAAAAAGCTAACAATGGTTGTGCCAAGCAAACATGTTTAGAGAGAGAATTGCTCCAAGACAACCTTTTTATGGAGGTCAAAGGTCTCTTTTCATCAAAATGCTTCCCCCCTTTGGGGAGGGGGGCGGCAGCGGTAAAAACAACTAGTTCTCCTTTTGTTTCTTCTCAGCAGTTGCCACAAAGCTGGAGCTCCTCCTTACACCCAGTCCAACTGGACTGCCATACTAAGGGTCCACTTCCATATGTGAACTATGAAGACTTGCTCGCTTCTCATGCCCTGCAACTGAATTCCCAAAACTGTCAAGAATATGTTATGAGCCAAACCAAGGCACACCACAGGCAAAACCTAGAAAGTGCCCGCCACCAGAACAGGAGGACTGAAAGCAGCATTCTCCAGTTCTTTAGAGTTGCCTACCTAAGCCCCATGCCAACTGATATGGCTTAGATGACATGGTTCTCCCCACCCACCCCGCCAAAAAGAGAGAGAGAGAATGCAAGACGAGCACAGCATGAAAATCTCCTTTAAACCAAAGGAAAATATATGGACATTAAAGAGTTAAGAGAGACAATTCTCAGCTGTCCAAACTACTGCGCCACAATTCACAAAGCTATTCCAAAGTGGTGCATAGCAGAAATACCAAGGGCCCACAGAAATATGGCAAGTAGAACCACTGGTGTCTGGTGGCGCCAGTTTGCATGTTGACATACCGCATGAGGTTACACATGAAAGGCCATAGGGCAGGAGGGGGGAATATGATTAAGCAAAGCACCATTCTAATTTCTGTCTGGGACTGTCACCTCAATCAGTCCACGCCCAAATCTCAGCCTCACGCAGTCGGGACACATGTCTTGGGAACCCACTTTAGATATTGCATTATAACCATGAGGGCTCCCCTCGACCCCTATTTAATCCAGGAACAATAAGGCCGCCTTTCTTGTTTTTGCACCCTTCATCTCAAAGAGATTTTACAAAATAAACAGACTATTTACATAATTTTTATTTAACACAGGCAGCTCAGCATTGAGAAGCATTTGCAGAGATAAGGACTAACCCTACAGTAAAGAGATCACAATCTGAAAAAGACAGACAAGACAGACAGGATATTCTGGGAAAGAGAAGAGTAGAGGTGGAGGTTAAAAAGAAGGGTTTTGCTTTCATAAAAATTAAAAATTCACTCAATGATAGCCATGCATACACAAGAACTGTCACATATAACTGGAGGGTGATTGCCTCTGAGGGAATTTCATGGAAGGGAAGCTAATAGCATTTCTAACTAAAACTACAAAGGAATTTAAGCACCACTAAATGCAGCTACTGTACCATGCAGGCTGACTTTTGCTGTGAAAGTGGTGAATGCTCTGATTTAGATTTATGACCACCCAAGGAGAAGGCTTCAAACGTGCAGTGCTCAAAAGGGATCCCTTCATGTAGATCAAACATCGACTCCAATTCATTACTTCTGGTTGGATATTATTGCTCCAATGCCTCAGTGTGAAAAGGATTAAAGGATGATATTTCCCCAAAGACTGGAGCTGGTTCAACTATACCAGGTTGCTTGTGCTCAAATACAAATACTTCCCCTCTCCAAAAAAATATATTAAAAAATCAGCATAGACTCATGAAGTTTGGTAAGAAGACCCATTTTTTTCCTTATTTAAAAATATGGTGCTCGCTGCTAATGCCTGCTTCCCAAACAATGGTGCTAAACCAGGAAGCAAAGCCGAGGGGAAGAGAGAGAAGTTCGGGCTTCTGCTTTCGGCTCAGTTGGTAGAGCACGGGACTCTTAATGTCAGGGTCATGGGTTTGAGTCCCACACTGCACAAAAGATTCCTGCATTGCAGGGGGCTGGACTAGATGACCCCTGTGGTCCCTTTCCAACTCTCCAGTTCTATGATTCTAAGTATGTCAAAATGAGAGGCAATAATTTTGGCACAACCATTTCTGGTTTTTTGTGACAGTTCCTATGCTTATGTTGAGACACATTACCTAGCCCAGATCTCAGCTGCTGTTAACAGTGGTAAGTTCACCATGGTAGGTAAAAGTGCCTACAACTGTCAAGATATAAGCATGTTGTTGTGACACAAAGTATTTCGATGACTTGTTACTAACTGAATCATTTCACAGTCAGTGGCATACATCTAGCTTTCATTATTAAAAAAAACTCAGGTCAGGGTTGAAACAAAAAGGTTCCTGTTCGCTTTCCACTGAACAACTGCATAAAAGCTGCAAATAGATGGAGCTATGAAAATTTTTAATAATCCCAGATGTAATGCAAGCCTTTGACATTGACTCTTAAATTATGTATTCAGCAATAATGGGGATTCTCTGCCTGTGGCAAGAGGGTCAGAGGTTAACACATTATACCTCAGGCAGCAAGTAGGACAGGAGTTGCACTACCTGATAAGCTATTTTGGATCAGCACGGCTGCCTGTTAAACTAGTTTACAGACCCAATTTACAGGTTTGATGTTAAGAAGTAGAATTTCAACCATTTACAGTACAATTCTATACTTGTATAGTACACTTAGAAGAAAGTCCCATTTAATTCAGTGAGGATTATTCCCAGGTATAGGATTACACTCTTAAGCACCCTGGTGAACTTTCCAATCAGAACTTTCCTCATCCTCTGAAGGCTTTCAAAATTTATGTTGAAACGGGATGTATCTGAACATTTGCAGGACCAATTCAATAAGGCAAAATCAACTGGCATTCCTAGTGTTTTGATTTACAAAACAGGCCCACTGAGTCGACGTTGACTAATTTAAACAAAGGCTAGGGGGTAAAGCAGGTCTCTCAAAATCGCATATGCCAAATACACTCCTAGGATCATGGGGAGGAAAGGAAAAGTTCTGAATAGTTTAACATGCCCGTTTACCATATTTAAAATACAAACGCACACAAGATAAAAGACAGCACTTAAGAGGTTGATATTAATTTTTCAAATCTAATGACTGATATTTAGAAGTTTAGCCCTC
Organism: Podarcis pityusensis; assembly: GCF_964106645.2. Classification (NCBI taxonomy): domain Eukaryota; kingdom Metazoa; phylum Chordata; class Lepidosauria; order Squamata; family Lacertidae; genus Podarcis; species Podarcis pityusensis. The sequence goes on from NC_138030.1 coordinate 39,853,313, forward strand.
AGTAGCTTGCAATGAGATTTAAGTACTAAAATACAACAGCTTTTAGATTTAATTCCCAGATCTTAACATCTGTTACAAGATGAAAGTACTTAGGAAATATCAAAAAGATTTTTCTAATTAAAACTAGTTATAAAGAATCACAATAAAAAGGTAAATAGACATTATTTACCTTTTTATTGTGATTGTTTATAATCCACCCCGCCACTGAACATACCCAGACACAAGATAGAGGATATCAAACAAAATGTAACATGCAACAATAAAACTACAACAAAATCTTAATAAAAACATCAATATCCTTCTTTTTCTTGCTGTGATTAATCAATGTTATCATTAATGGCATGTATTCTTTTTATATTAAATATATGCATCCTTTTTGTATTAAAATATTCAATAAATCCATTTCATCATTAATGGCATGCTGAAATTTAACAATCCACACACTCCATAGTACAAGGTGTTCTTAGATCACTTAGGAAAATGCCCGAGTGATAATAGAATTTTCAAGGTTTAGCACTGTTTTCATATACAAGGCTTATTTCTTTCAAACCACTTAAAGTCATAATGCACTCTTTATTCTAATTATATACTTTTAAGATTTTCAAGCAGTGGTGATCTTTAGGCTCATTTCCCCCACACCTCAAGTCCTTTAAAAAACCCCACACAATCCCCACCCAATATTCTAGTTGTGAACATCTGTTGTTTACAAGTGCTCAGCCTGAAGGCTGCCAGGCTTGTTCTGCATCCTCTTCAGGACACAGGCAGCCAAAAAGTCGCCTGAACTTCATGCTGGGATGTCCTGGCTGCTCTGATAGTTGGAAGTTGACAATTGCTGCTTAGCATCTCACTTCCGAAGATTATCCTCATTTTCTAAAGCCATTTTATCATCCTGTCTTAAAATAGGCCGCGGTGTTACTTTTGTTTAGCTGCTTGGTAAGATATGGCAGAGAACATGCTTTGTATATAGACTGTTTCAAGGTCCCTGGCAGGTCTAGTTAAAGGAACTCAGGCAAGAAGACTTAGAAAAGTCTCTCACCCAGGCCACGCAGAGCTGCTGACAGTATCATCACCACCACCCAAAGAATACCAGGATACCAAACAACAAACTACAAAAATTATTAAAGAAAAAACAAACATCCTCACAACTACTAATTTCAAAGTTGCCAGAAACAATGTCTTTCAACCACCTTGTGCCTTGGTGAACAGGAATGCTTAAAAATTCCACCTAAACATTAACACCGAGGGAGACAGACACACCTCACCAGGAAAAATGTTCCACAAATGGGAGAGTCCCATCAAGAAGGTTCTGTTATGAGTCAGTGTCAACCCAGCAGCCTCCAGAGATGGCACCCCCAACAGGATCTCCCCTGTAGACTGTAAGATCTGAGGTGGTTGATACTGGTGGAGGTGCTCTTTTGGATATTTGGGTGCCAAGCCATTTAGGGCAAATATTAACAGCTTGAGTTGGGCATGGTAGCTCACTAGGAGCCACACACAGTGCTTTCAGGACTGATGACCTGTGGTCCCATTGGGCTAAACCAGGGGTCAGCAACCTTTTTCAGCAAGGGGCCGGTCCACTGTCCCTCAGACCTTGCTGGGGGCCAGACTATATTTTTTTTTGGGGGGGGGGATGAACAAATTCCTATGCCCCACAAATAACCCAGAGGTGCATTTTAAATAAAAGCACACATTCTACTCATGTAAAAACACCAGACAGGCCCCTAAAATAACCCAGAGATGCATTTTAAATAAAAGGACACATTCTACTCATGTAAAAACACGCTGTTTCCCAGACCGTCCCATGGGCCGGATTAAGAAGGTGACTGGGCTGCATCTGGCCCCTGGGCCTTAGGTTGCCTATCCCTGGACTAAACCATTCACCAACCTGTATTAGCTGCAGATTGCAGACAGGAGGACCCCTGAAGCCGGACTTTCCCAGTCCAGGAATGGCTATGGCTAGTGGACCAGCCTGAGCTGGGCATAATTACTCCTAGCCACAGAGGCCACTTGGACAGATATGAGTCAATGAGTCCTCCCAGGCGATGAACTTTTTCCTTCAGGGGGAGTGCAGCCACTCCCAAAACATTATCTACCCAATTCCCTGATATGAGAGCTGACTACCCATGAGCACCTCCATCTTTTCAGGGTTCAGTTTCACTTTCTTGGCCCCAATCCAGCCCATTACTGCTTCCAGGCACCAGTCCAACACCTCCACAGTCTCTCCTGATTCAGATTGAATGCACATATAGAGCTGCATATCATCAGTATACTGGTGACACCACGCTGCTCCTTGAAAACAAATGTAATTAAGCATTTTGGAGGTTGAGCAGGCCATAGGTGTAATTTTGCAAGACAATGTATAGCTATAGCGAAGGTAATTTGACAGTATAAATGATAGAACAAATCAGAGCTACAAATGTCAGGAAAAAGTTGCTTCACTGTAGGACATTCAGTTCTCTAACCTTCATATAGGTAGTTCATTATAAATTATTATTATTATTATTATTATTATTATTATTATTATTATTATTTAGGATGCAGGTGCGCGGAAAGCCAGAAGTGGGCCTCATCCCTGAAATCTATGTTGAACTCTCCCTTTAGCACATGCAAGCTCCTGACTCAACTACACTCAACTACAGGCAGGAGGGTGTAATAGACTTGCCAATAAGAGCATTGTTAGCATTGGATCCTTCCATGCCACATAGCTCCTGCTTCAGCAATAAGAGAAAACAGTGGCATCAGAAGCTTCCCCTGCAGGTAAATCCATTGTTCTGCATCCATTGCAGAGAGTTTGGGACTTGGAGCCAGATTTCAAACCATCTGCTACCCTGAAATAGTTCTGCTAAAGAATAAAATCTCTTGGGGCTTCCAAAGTGTTTGATTCAAAGCTTCAGTTTGAGGCTTCGGTGTCTGTTTTCCTGCATGTTTAGCAGCAACATGACAAATTCAATATTCTTCTCCCTTCACGTCAATGACCAGAAAAAGTAGCTTATTTATATATAATGGCTACAAGTGCCTGAGCTCTTCTAATGTCATGTTGGACCCGTGTGGTAGACACAGAATAAACAATGCTTCTCTGACTTCCATTCCTATAGCAGCTTATGGAATGGGAGAAACTTATGTTTCTGGAGCCACTTTGGGTAAAGTAAACCTGTTACAAAGGGGCTGACAGGTTCCCCACCTTCCTTTCAAGGTAGGACAAACTTGGAGGTGACCTTTGTGTTATTTACTCACACATACACTCCACACTATGGCCTGAACATGTGTGAAATCGGAAGACACGGATCCAAGTCAGCTCCCTTTTAGTAACCACATGGCATTAGAAACCCCAACTGTGATTGAGAGTCAATTTGAGACTGTGAATAAGTAAAGCTGTTTAATCTACACCACATTTCGAATTCAGGATGTGTGATTAAAGGATTCAAGATAAAGAAGTAAGAGATATCAGAAACTGCAAAAAAGAAAATGAAGCAGTAATTTTTCGTACTAATCCGTCCTCTAATATAGTCCCTACATTATTAGTTTTATGGCTTACATAAAGCTGCAGCAGCATCCTTCTTACATGCAATTGGATGCACAGGACCTGCTGAGGCAAGGGAGACAAACAACCCCATTTTAAAGTTGTGTTTCAAGGGGACAATGGCAGTTGCTGAAGTGAGTGGGGAAAGGGGAAATGGAAGTGTGGGGGACCAGCATGTTGTCTGAATCCCAAGGGCCTTAAATCCTGTCATTCATTGGAAACAGGAAAGGAGAGAGGTAAATTGGGGATATTGCCCTTTTGGTCCCCTGTCAAATGGGCTTATTAACAGGTGAAGAACATCCTTCTGAGTGTTCCTATACTGCACAATGCCTACATGTGTTGCTTGCTCTGCCTTTACAGAAGAAGAGTTTTAGAAGACATGAAAAAAATTCAAGAGAGACAGAAAGATGCTGCTATTCTCACAAAATCTTATAAGAATTGCAGCACAGGCTCTCTTGTTTCAAACTGGAGGCTTTTGTGGAACGCCACGGGTGACAGACAGATGGCAGGTGACACAAACAGCTGAGATGGAAAGTAGAGGCATTTGAAGGGTCTCAGAATGATCTTCAGATGAGAGGATTCCTGAGTAGCAAGAAGGAACATGACTTATAGTTACAAGCATTTCAAAAATCCATATTAGGGGAATACCTTTAAACTGGCCAACTGTGTGTGTGTGTGTGTGTGTGTGTGTGTGTGTATTGGTGTGCAAGTGTTTTGCATTCTCCTAAGCTCTTCATCAGGCTAGACAGTAAAATAAAGCAAAGTGAGAGAGGAGAGAAAAATTGTCACACCGTATGGTAAGGAGAGCTTGACTAGCAGGTATTGCTATTAGGTATTGCCCTGAGATGAATTCTGGTATTGTTTTTTATGAACAAACACAGCTACCTTTCATTCGGCTAGGAATATACCGAATTTAGCCATTAAACAGCAGAAGTGGAAGAAGAGGGTCTTCTATCACCTGAAGATAAAACATGATTCTCTGAGGGAACATTTCCTCCAGCTGTTAGGTAAAGTTACCAAATTTGCTTCTATTGACGTTTAGGCACACGACCAAAAATTAATCTCTACCTGTTGTTGCTGATTGTATTTTCTCCCTAGTTTCTTTTTATTACTGTTTTCCACCTATGATGGAAATGCTGTGTCTTACCCAAAGGTAAAGGGACAAACGTGGGATTAACAGTTGATTTTTGTAATTCCAGAGTTGAGGAATCAGTCTTTGCTATTTTTCTCCTTCCCCTGAAGGCTTTGGTGCAACCTGATACCTGTGTGGCACATAAAGGAGTTTCATCTGAATGCCTGCTACTTCCTTCCCCATTCTGCATTAAGATTCATCCCAGATATAGACTCATGGCATCATCACCAGCAGTTTTTCTCCCTGCCCCAACTTTGCTTTGCTTACCTCCTACCCTGGTGAAAAGTTCAGCAGCACTCAAAAGCTTGCATGCTATTTTGTGATACTTCAGTAGGCCTATCAAAAAGACATTGCACTAATACAGATTTTGGAGTTCTTCTTATGAGCCAGCGTATCTACCTTTACTTTTTGTACAACTTAGAATAAACAAAGATCACCAGTGTTGAAGCAATGATTCTTTAACATCAACTTCGTTGGACTGGCCATGTTGTTCGGATGCCTGATTATCATCTTCCAAAGCAACTACTCCCAACTTAAGAATGGAAAGAGAAATACCAGAGGAAAACAAAAGAGGTTTAAAGACACTCTCAAGGCAAATCTTTAAAAATGTAGTATAAGCACTGATAACTTGGGAACACTGACCTGCAAGCGCTCCAATTGGTGAACAGCCTTTACCAAAGGTGCCATGAACTTTGTAGAAGCACAAACTCAGGACGAAAAGGAGAAACGTACTAAGAGGTAGGCACGTTTGGCAAACCCTCACCATGATAAACTCCCGCCCAGAAACCTATGTCCCCACTGTGGAAAGACGTGTGGATCCAGAATTGACCTCCACTGTCACTTATGGACTCATTGTTAAGACTGTGTTCATGGAAGACAATCTTACTCATGATTGCCAAAGAAGACGAAGAAGAGACAACTTGGAACTTTCAAAGCTGCAAACAGTGATATTAGCCTATAATCACCACTGGCTAGGGAAAAATTGATCACACCACTGCAAAACAAGTAGATTAAAAGCCGCTGGTGCCAGCAGGTAAACCACCAAAATAGCATCTATAAGATGCAAACACTAAAACAGGAAAAGCTGCTCATGACAGAATTCTGGTCCCCAACAACCTATGAATATTAGCCCAAAACGCAGGTTTCATGGGTTGTGAAAATTTTGCTGTAGGGATGGGTGAGAATCAGTGCTAGGAAACTGGTTATTTCCGTAACTTAAAAGGTTGTGTACTCCAAATTAGAACAATGGATCATATTCACCATTTTATCTACTTTCGATACTCATCACGCTTCAGGCTATAATCATATGGGAAACCAAGACACTCTGCTTTAACAAACAAAATTTCACCCATGAACAGAAAGAAAAAAAGTAATCTGCTACAACTGTTCCCCAACACTTCTGAGTAACACACACTGCAGCATTAATTAAAAGCCTGCTGGCTAGCTTAACAACTTTCATATCAAATGTTCAACTGAAACACCCAACAGAAGGAAAGCAGCAGCTATAGGCAAAATGTCTCTAATGAGAGAGCATTTCCACTAGGGAAATTTGACACCATCATTAAACAGAAGTTTATTCTTGCACTTATCACTGGAAAAACCTAGGGGTTGTGCATTTGGACTACGCAAGAACTAACAACTACCCAAAACTGACATTTCTCTTTAACGGTACACAGAGTGCAGATCTAAAGCATTTTTAAAGCCTTCCGCTGTTGATGGAAAATGGCAGACAAAAAATGTTCAAGACACAATTATAGTTCTATAAATATGAGAAGGACACTTACAACTCTCTTTATTGGCTATGCTTAGGGGATCAGGCTTTGGTAGTGATGTAGTGCAGTGTATGTCTTAATGAGGATGTTTGCATTAAGTATCAGTCAGGAGGAGAACAAAAGGTGAACCACTTCAAAGCTGTATAAAAAGGAAGCCAAAGGGTGAAAAGTTAATGGCTTTCAGAGGAAGACTTTCTAGTAAAAAGGAAGGTTGCATCTCCCATCACAGCCAAACCGTATTCCCAAACACAGCAATTAAATCAAGTAATAAAAACAAAGCATTTCAATCCCTCAATGGCTGGAAATTAAACAAACTGAATTTAGGATGGAGGCTCACCCAGATGGATCTTTTCTCCCGAGAACAGGCTGAATATTCTGGAGCAGATATTATTGTGATCCCAACACTAATTTTACATCAAGCTGCCATCCCAGCTGCTATCCCAACAACACAATTTGACAGGCTTCGCACATTGTCGAGATATGCAGCAGAAGTTAGGAAGGTTCCCTTCTCCCTGTAGTCCAATACAGACAACAAGCAGGGCCTTTTCCCTTTTCCAGAGATGGGCATCTTGTCCATCTGAAAGCAATACTAGATCTCATAATGAGCCAGAAAGCCATGTCTAATTTACACATCATTTGCATTTCTTGCATGGCATTCCCATGAGTCTTGGAACTGCAAAACTACAAGAGGTTGGCTGCATATATTCTGCCACAAAATGTATCATGAATTTGGCATTCATGAAATGTGAGAAACTTGCAACCCTGAGATAAAAAAATTTGCTAGGGATATTTTAGAAGCAGGGAAGTTTAGCACACTAACATCCATTAGATTGAGTTCTTTTGGATGCCTCCATGTTTCTGTTCTTTTAAACAATTCTATGCTATCATACACATCTCTGAAAATGTATGTGCTAGGAACATTTTAAGATGAAAACAAAGTTTCTAGGATAAGAAGACTGAGACATTACAGAAGCGCCTTCGCCATGTGGTGGAGTTCATGGGCAATACATTTCCATTCTGTTCCAAAATACTGGTATCCTACATAAAATGCTGCACAATAGGCAGATTAGCAGGGATATTGCTCAATGGAATGAAGGATTAGTGCATTTGCACAGAGTATCTTGGCCACCTTTAAGTTTGCAAGGCAAACAAACACAGTCTTGAGGGGATACATAGTATTAGAAACCAGGTTTTTATTCAAATATCAATTTTTAAAATGAAGCACGTAATTCACCAGAGACATGGAGCTATGGGATAAAAGATCATGTCCTACTGAGACAATGAAAATGCAGAGGACTGTCCCATTTGGCTCACAATTTTGGGGGCAGTTCCCTTTAAAAGCACCATCTTCAAGTGCATACATGCAGCTCCAGAAATAAATGTAGCTGGCAGAGGAAGCAAGAATGAATCATGGTCACATATACTCCCTAAGATCTCACTTATGACTTTGATACAAAAGCAGCTTCTCTTTCTCTTTATCCCCTCCCCCCCAAACTGTGTGGCTGTCAGATATAGATGGTGACCCACTCTGACTGCTGTCCTTCAGGCTTGAAGGACGCAGCTATACAATACTGAGCCCCCTTCCTTTGACACTGATGTCAAACAGCCTTCCATTCATTTTCAGAGGATTCGCAATCCATATCCATTCTCAAAGCCAATATAAGCAGCAGGAGCGGCTCATTTCCTCCTCTCCTTTTGCACATCCTGTCATTGACGCCAGTGATTATCATAACAGAGAATGGGAGGAGCCCCTGCTAGCAACCCATGGCAAATAGGTGGGAAATGCTGGTGCTGCTTGCATGTGTGAAACCTCTCACAGACATCAAAGCTGAAGCACTTCAAACAAAGTCACAGAAGCCACAGTTCACAAAGATCAGCAACAAGCTACAGTGGCACAGCTTTAGGAAGAATCCTTGCTTTCCAATGGCCACACTTTATACTGACAAACACCAGTTATGTGTTAGATTTGCATCCTCTACTCTGGGGTCCTTATCTTTAACACACAAAAGAGGAGGGAAGGAAGAAGTAACAGAGGGCATAAAAGTACCAGATTTCACAGGAGACTGTGCATCTTCCCACTGGGCAAGCAACCAAGAGATGAGCCCAATGATGTGATGCTGCAGAGATCACATACGCTGACACAACACATTTGAGTGCCCCACCCTTCCAAGCTAAATCTGGAAGGAGGAGCAGGATAAAAACTACTCTTCAGCTTTAGGAAGACAGGAAAAAACAGGAAAAAACCAGACAGGAAGAAGAAAACACCATGTACTTTGTTATACACATTCATTCATTCATTCATTCATTCATTCATTCATTCATTCATAAATAGATAGGTTTTCATGTTATTTGTTTGTTTGCTTTACCCCCTCCCTTGTGCAAGAAACAACACTTTACTTGAATTGCTGGTCTTTGGTGCTCCTTGTTTTTGCCAGAAATCGTTCAGCTAGCTTCTCCAAGTTCCTGGAGTAATCCATCTCGATCTCAGCCTTTTTGCGGAAAAAATCCTGCAGGTCCTGGAGCAGCTGGACTCTAAGCTCACATTGCTGATCAAGACATTTCAGTTGTTCAATAAGCTGGGCTCGGATCTCTGTAAAACAAAGGAGGAGGGAAGCCACACACTGAGTGTTAAAACAGATTCTTAAAAAGAGCATAAAATATAACAAGATGTCTGGTGGTCATAGTGCTAGAACATTGGTTAAAACTATGCAGGCATCAGGTAAGAAACTGCCTAAGAGAGCCATGTCAACAACTCTGAGCTACCTAAAGAAGAGCCAAAATTGTACAATCATACAGTGTAGTACCAGATAGTGTTATATATAAGTATATAATTGGAGGCAGTGTTAGAAACTCGTATAGAGAAGCTAGGAGCCAAATGGCTCCTGGGACCTCGGTTGCAGGCGCCAAAACATAATGTCTAGTAGTCACTTGGGGGAGGGGGGGTGGGAAACACTCTTTATTATTTTCATAAGCATGAACCAATCTGCAATTCACATAAGTGATACAATGTTAATATCACATTTTTAACAGAAATTGTTTATACGTGTTTAATTTGGTGTTTACAATAAAAATACTGGTACCATACTTCAGTTTTCAAAATACTCTACTCTTTATTGTTAAACTCCTTAACATATTGTCTATCCTTAACATACACTTTGAAGTTTCAAAGCACATACATTTCAGTAATCCCTAAGTGTCAGCCAGACGCAAAAAATGGCACCCAGACTTTTTGAGGTGCTCACAAAGGGAGAATCTTTAGGAATGAAATGCGCCTGGTGCCGAACCCTGACTGAAGGACCTGGATTTCAAACCAATTCAGAATACATATTGGATGGCCTTAGCTTACACACACAGGGCCTAAGCTGGATAGCTCAGTTGGTTAGAGCATTGGGCTGATAATGCCAAAGTTGCAGGTTCGATCCCCATATGGAACAGCTGCATATTCCTGCATTGCAGGGGGTAGGACTGGATGATCCTTAGGGTCCCTTCCAACTGTGATTCTATGCTTCTCAAACCACATGCTCCACTTTTTGTTTTACTTCCAATCACAATGTGGTTCTCTAACATTTCATGTCAGGCATGGGGAGTGACTAGAAATGCATGGACAGTGTATGGAGAGATTTTTAAATCTCCCCAACCACTGGTGACAAAATAAATCCATCCCACATTACAAATATGGGGGTGTCCCATGGGAGTGTCTTTTCCACCCCAAAGCCTAACTGTAGCAAAGGAGACAATTTTGACTGCTGTTTGGCAAGAATGAAAGAGTTAAGCCCTCCCACTCCATTCCCAATTAAAATCACTCTCCGTAATTATATTTTTAAAAGAACACACAATATAATTGGGAATAATGCAATTAGCATCATATGTACTTCAGCCCACTGTGTAACCCACTTCACAAGGCTACTGAGAATGAAAATGTGATGGCCCTATGTATGCTGCCCTTCACTCTTTGCAGAAAGAGCAGGATATGAATGCTATAAATATTATGTACAAGCCAGTTAGTAAAATCAAGGCTAAAATTGCTCCCCATGCCTCTCACTTCCCCTCTGGCCTCTAACCAACCTCATTGTCAGCAAAAGCTCTCCATGATTAACTGTGCCTGTAGACAGAAAAATAACTATAATTGTGTTTTGGACACTGTGGCCAAGGGATAACAAAGCAACTTGGAACCCAATACAGTTCACTTACAAGGAAGGCTTTTACTGCTGAAGATTCTATCAATCAGCAGTGTCAAGGGCACATTTGGCGTCCCAACGAAGCGGTCATTGTCCAAAAATGTACTGAATCTCTCTAGATAAGGGCCACAGGGCCAGCTAACACTGCAATTCCCTGCTGTTAGCTCAAATTCCCCCCAGAGATTCTCCATCAAATTCCTTTGCAGGCTATTCCTAGGGCAAAACCAAAGCACTGATCATGCCGGGCATTCCCAGAAGACACCAATTTGGGATTATTCAATTAGCTGCTGGGACTCCAGCTGCGCCACTGCAATTAAATGCAGCACATCAAATTGAGAATACTTTGCCTTTGGAAGGTCCAACTGATTCGCATTCCCAATTGGAAAAGGTCACAAGACTGTTTCATTTTTCATGAAAAGGATGTCTCTGGGCAAAATTTTCAGGCAGATTCCTTTTGCCTGCACAGAGAGTGGTTTTAGCATAGATGACACGGCTGTTAATATACCATTTTTACTACTTGGGCAGATAAATGTTTTATTAAGACCACCCAATGCTTGCAATAGCCTTTGGAAGTATAAAACTATATATTTCTGACCCATGGGAAAGCTAAACAAGTGACATCACATTTGGCAAGTAAAAGTACCATTCTCAGTTATTATATCAAACCCCACCAACCTACGGCCTTTGGCTACTGAGCTATTAAACAAGTTGGTTGCAGATCCATTAATAATGCCTCTGCCTCAGCCCCCTAAATGCCCAAGAAAATGATCAGCTATGCATTTTCCTCCAAAACTCTCTGGACATTTGAAAAGCTAATTAGAACTGCCTGCTATGTCTGTGAATTTTCTGTGGCTGATCTCAGTTATTTATATAACAGTCTCATTCCCAGATCAAATTGATACCAAACAACATAAATAAGCAAATGCAACACTTAGCATTCACTGAGCTTCCGTCTTTTCTATATGACTCTGGATCATTTGGATACAAAACGCAGTGCAAGCAGCACCAGAGCAGGAGGGCTTTTGCAAGTGTTTATTTTTTAAATGGCCCGTTTTATATGCACACAAACTACAGACAAAGAAGCAAGGATAAGATCGAACATCACACCAGCTGCTGAGACTTCCCCAGTCCTTCTCCTTCCCCCACAGCTCCCATGTCCCCCCCATTTGCTCCAAAGCCCCCACCCCACCCCTCCACAACCCTCTAAGCATATTAGGGAGCAAGGATGAATGCTGCAGCCAAGTCCCTATTTATGCAAGGGTGCCATAACTGGATATAACATCCAAAATGAGGAAAAACTACTGCCTGAAAAAAGAACCTACAGGTAGGTATCTGGTCAGTAACTGAAACCACATTGTTCAGAGCAATGTTCAGAGGTCTAAAAGCTTTCCCTTGGAAAAGCTGAAAGAATTATCTTAACCTTCAAACAGCACACTGAACTGGGCCAACAATCAGGCAACGAAAGAAAAAGAAAATGCATTTTATACATCATTTCATTTTTATGAGCAATCAGAGCAGATATGCAGAGCGTCTTCAAGTTTCCACATAGTAGATTCAACTTCATAGCTGCTTTATCTGAAACTGTTCAGGGGACCCAAACAACTGCATGGAGTCTTCATGTGTCCTATCCAACACATTAATAGAATATATACTAATAATACTCTTCATCATTTGCAGACCCAAAACATATTTAACTCAACCTCCAAACGCAGGACTCACTCTTAATAGTTTTACCATATAACCCTTCCCCCTCTTCTCTTAAAGCAGCTTTTAAAAACAGAGATGCAATGGTTTTGCTACTGTAAGTCACCTTTTTAAAAAAGGGCATCACTCAGTTTGGACACTTCACAACCCAGCGATTGAAGACCAATGGGGGGGGGGGTATATATAATCCAACTAGCTGCTTTATAGTGTTCCAGTTAATTCCACAGAAAATTTTAGATGCAGCCCAACAGCTCTTCTCAGATAGGCATAAAAAGACTCAGAGCTCAAAAACTTTAAAAAGGTGGTAGAAATGGTTTCTAAAATGTTCCACAGATGCACATGGGGGCAGCTGCACAGCAGAATACAAATGTATAAGTAAGTAAGAAAGAAGCCTTATGGGGGTGGGTAGGTGTTGCCCCCCTGGAGAGATAATGTCAATGCATGTCTTTTGCTCACCACAGCTTCCCATTCCTGCTTGCTTTTCATTGATTTTTTAGGAAGGTTGGGAGTACAGAAAATCCAGTAGTTTCTATAGCAATCATGACACTTACACCTGCTGAGGAAATCATTTTTGCAGCTTTGGGGGCAGGTAGCGATGGCAGCCTAGAGAGCTAGTTCTGAGATAGCAAAATCCCACGGGGAATGTAAGGTGCCGAAACAGCCAGCCTGTAGTAGGAGAAATCAGGAGTACTGGTCTTCTGGGACCTGTGCAGGGAAGCAAGGTCTAAAGCAGGCACCCCCAAACTCGGCCCTCCAGATGTTTTGGGACTACAACTCCCATCATCCCTAGCTAACAGGACCAGTGGTCAGGGATGATGGGAATTGTAGTCCCAAACCATCTGGAGGGCCGAGTTTGGGGATGCCTGGTCTAAAGACACCAATGAATAACAATCTGATCGCTTGCTATATGCCGCCTAATTAGTTTTCCTGGAATTATTTTTCTCTGTTAGATAAAACAAGCTCCCGTAATATTTTCAGTTGCTCTTTGTAGGAAGAATTCACTGTGTTCAAAGTACACCACCATACTCTGAAACCCAGCCAACTGATTGGTAGTGTTCCACGTGAAGATGCTTTTAAGGATTCTGATGAGGATCGAACATTTTTTGTCATCTGGGCATATCAGGGACCTATAGAACAAGCCAAAAATATTCTTTTGCAGAAAGAAACCAGATTTATTTTTCTACTCAACACTTTACATCCTTCAGGCTTGAATACAGAATTAGATTACAGCTGTTTTTTATGAGTTATTACGTGGTTAATATCTTAAAGGAATATTATCAATTTCTTTAAAAATTTATTTATGGTTAAAATATGGTCTTTTTAAGAAGCATTTATGGAAATTATAGCCACCTGTAGTTGTAGTCAATATTGCCTCTCTCTATATAAAGAGGCATTAGGTTAATGGTCGTGATGACTGAATCCATTATGTTCCATGTCTCTGATATACAAGAATATGGTATGTAAATTTATTGTTTAGTATGTGTGTTATTTTACTTAGTTTTGTATAAAATTACATCACATTATGTTCCTTTATATAATCCACAGTATGCACCGCTGACAAAGCTCGGTTGGGTGAAACATGGTATTATCCTGGAATCCTTGACTTATTTTCTGCATGTGCCATTCTTCTAAGTTTTTCATCTGATACCTGCATACAAGGAACACTAGAATTCTTAACAGCATCTTCATGTGGAACACTACAAGATTGATATCCGTGGATATTGCCAATATAAGAACTGAATAGATTATATTTCCTGATCAATCTGCTGGACTTTAATTTCTCATAATATGTTTCGTTTATATGATAAGTTGGTCTACAGAACCATATATTTTGATATGATACGTAGAATCGCATTTAAAAAGAATTTATATAGTTACACATAGCCTGTTACGTTGTTTGTGTTGTTATGAACTGTCATGAGGCAGGACTACTATGCTCAGTAAAACCAAACTGGGCCAAGCAAGCTAACAACTATGTCACATCCTGCAAGCCACAGTCAATGGCTCCTCCCTTTTGTTTCTGCAGAGATGTGCTACATCAGGACCAGTGCTCTGCAGTTTCCACAGGACTGCATTTCCATTGGAGGGAAAGCAGTAGCTGATTGGGTTTGCTAGCACTGGGGAACAATAGTTCATTGATGGCCCAAGTGCCCCTTTCTGTTAGGTTTTCGCAGGTTTTTAGTTGTTGTGACTGCAAATAAAATGAAGTCAAGAATGCAGGAATTTCCTGAAGCCCAGAAAGTTTTCCAAGGCTATACAATGTATTCCTGTTATCCAATCCCAATCCTTATACAAGCAGAAGGTTCCCCCCCACCACCACCACCTCCTGTCAGAACATACTAAGGCACAGTGTATTACAGCACAGCTTGCCAAAAGAAACTGCAGATGCAATAAATATACTGAAAGGACTGGTAACTCCTACCTAAACCACTTACCCTGAATTACAGGCCACAACCAATTTGGTTTGGAATTTAACACTTCTTTCAAAAAAATAATAATAATATTCATTCGCTTGGAGGGTGTCATTTAAATCTGTATAATCCCAAAACCACAGTGCACCACAAGCAGAGGACAAATGGGGGGAAAGGACGCTACCGTCCAATTTCTGCAACAAAACTTAACACAGAGACCACTGGGAGGAGGTCAGAATACATTATCAGTAGCCTGCCTTAACTAGGGAAAGTTTTCTTCCTGCAAGGCTGATAACTTGATAGAAAACTCACCAAGAGAACTCAATGCATCTCAGTGCCATGAGCTGAGCCAGGCTTTTGTCTATCTTCACAATTTGAATGGCAGCAGCGTTCGAAACTCCCATTGTTCTAGGCACGTTTTGCGACAGGGAATTTCATTAATCCCAGCAGTTTCTGAGCTCTGGGTATAGTACTGAGCCTAAAATTTCAGATTAAAACTGCTGGAAGAAAAGAAAGACCCTTATCTGCCTCCCCACTTCCAGCCACTCTCTGAAGACTGGAGAAGGGACCCTCATAAGAATATAAGGGGGGAGGCAGGCAGGGGAAGTATGGCTTTGGGGTTGTTGTTGTTTTGCAGTCTTCTGATGAAGACTAGACCATGTGGAAAATGAACATAAGATTTTAGCTGGAGTTCACTCATTTTCAGCTTTGCATTTTTGTTATAAACCGCACCAAGACACTCCATTGCGGTGCCCATAACCTAGGATTAAGGTACCATTTAGCTCCTAGCTTTCATATCTCAGTTTCTAACACTGAATGGTAGACATCACTACCAACACATTAAACACTGGCTCACCTACGCAACTTGTCCTTCCCTTCATGCTTCACGTGGGCCATTCATGTGTTGTTGTTGTTTTTTTAAAAAAAACCTTGCCTGTTTAATCTACCATTAAAATGCAGCTTAAAATAACTATGTTAAAAACGAAGGACCAGACCAAAAAATATTTTGCAGGGCTGGGTAAATGAAAA
Organism: Podarcis pityusensis; assembly: GCF_964106645.2. Classification (NCBI taxonomy): domain Eukaryota; kingdom Metazoa; phylum Chordata; class Lepidosauria; order Squamata; family Lacertidae; genus Podarcis; species Podarcis pityusensis. The sequence goes on from NC_138030.1 coordinate 39,869,059, forward strand.
GGTCTTCTCCAGATGTCAAAAAGAACCAGGAAGATGATACCAAGTAAACTTTTCTGGCATACACCCCCCCACACACACCCCTCATGGTTAGCCACTTCGTTTTGCTTGGTGAGGCGCTTGGGGCAGTGTCTCTGAAAAAGATCTTAAGGTTTGGGTAAGAACCTCATATATGTTTATATGTTAATATTTTATCTGTTAACATCTGGTAATATGTTCACCTTATTTTTAAAAAAGAGATCATAGCGTGTTGTTGTTTTTAAAGGAAACCCATCCAGAGATTTTTTTTGGGGGGGGTGTTCACTGTAAACTTGCAAAAATGTTTTCACCACCCCCTCAAATCAGAATCCTGAAAAGGGAAAAATGTGTGTTTGGGGTAAAGACACTGCAATATTTTTAGAACAGCAAGTCTAATTTAGAAGCATCCTCACAGCATGCACTCTGCCACATGCAGATACCAGCGAGTATCTGCAAGGCTCACTGCAAGCCCTCATGGAGCTTCCCTGTAAATTTAACTTGAGGGGCTTAAAAAAAAATCTTACAATTAAAGAAACAGTTCAGCAGCACTCTGCATTCTCAATTTTTCTTTGAAAATTCACATTCTCGGATGGTCACGTGAGAAATCTCACAAAAGAGTAACATTTTTGTATGAGAACCTCTAAGAGAACTAAGCCAGAAACAACGAGGAGATAACATAAATTGCAGAGCCAGCCTGATTCATCTTCCTTATTTATTTAACAAGCCAAACATAAAATATACTGAATTAACAACCCCTTATCTGCTGTAGCCACCAAAAGACCAACCTACATAAGGAGAATTTGCACTGCTTTCAGGCTTGCTGAAGGCTTAGTACATGCTACAGTCTGCAGCTGACCCAACAGGGAGCCTGTCACCTAGAATCGCTTAATAGAAGCACAAAGTGTGGGAGACAATTTTCCTTCCCTGCAGCACCATAAAACATAGAAAAATATTTGAAGCATAGGAGGTGAAGTAAGATGAGAAAACCAGGCTCAACCTTAGCTTGACGGACGAGCTTAACTGCAAGTTACAATGATGGGTTTTTATCATCCTTGTGGAGCACATGAAGTGTGGAGCTCCAGAAATTATAACTCTGAAGTCTGACAACTCAACACTTTGGGGATCATGAAGAAATGTAAAGAGCATTCAGATCTCCAAGTTCCAAAAAAACTTAGGGAGCCATAGATCGAAACCAGCACCTTAAAGTCAGCCTCAAGGAACTGCAGCATCAATTTAATGTGCTCTCCAGTGCAGGTTATTATGCTCCCATGCGGCTCGGTGGCATTTCACCGCCTTTTAAAAGAACCTTCAGGACACATGCATCATGAGACATTAATGAAGGCTCCAGATTCCTAGGGTAAAATAATAGTCAATCATTCTAAACCAAAGATAAATCAACTTTCACTGCAAACATATTGGTCTTGGTGCTTTGAATATCATTTTGGCAAATCAGCTACAAAGAGTACTTTTACCAAAGGTTTTAACTTTCTCTTTCAACAGGAAGGGTTGTGGGTTTTCTATTTCTTCATATCATTTTTATAACCAATACATTTTTATAATAGTACATAAACTTAAGTTTGGTATGAAGGGCCCAAAATGAAAACTTGCATCTCTTGCACTAGCTAAAGAACAGGTGATGCTATTCTGAGTGCCACACCCTGCAAGAGATAGAGTCAGCGAGCTATTTTATTTCACACTTACAAAAGAGACAGAGATGAGACAGATGTGGTTTTTTTATAAAAAGAAAACTTGCTCATAATTACTGAAGAACTGAATAATAAACAGATGCTATCTTCGTAAGCAATAATCCCCACAGTAGTAAATCCAGAGACTAAACAAGATTTTTCTTTTTATGTTTTCTCTCCTCCACCAATGCCAACCGCTCTTCCTTAACATACCTTAACTCTAACTAACCCTTCCCCCCTCCATATGCTAACTGCCTTAGGATGCTCCTTGTCAATCACAAGCAACTCATCACTATTCTAAAAGAGCTGGGGTATTACATTTGCATAAAGCCGAGGCACAAAGCCCTAATCCTTTAACCCAATATTTAGTCCAGGATGATTCCATTATGACAGTATTTTTAAAAACAAACTCAAGGCGCGCGCGCACACACACACACACACACACACACACCCTTTCCAACAGAGGTTAAAAAGCAGCAGCAATTACCAAGATTGTATCCACACAAGTTTGAGCAGGCATAATGCCAACTCTTGGATGTATCGATGCTTTGCAGCTGCTAATTATAATTAAGGAACTCCAACTGGTATACAGCACAAAAGAAGAAAGAATTAATTCTGAACAGCAACCCCCATACGTGATCAAACCAACAGCACCTTTTCCTTTTTACTGAAATTCATAGGAAAATATTGGCTTGCCTACACTTTTTGCCCTATTGTGGACAGCAAGAAAGCATTCAATCCATTGGAACGGTTATTACTTTGTAACACATGGAGAACAAAGCTCTCGTTCATATAGATGCAAGCCCCCATGCCGACACCTGAACGTTGCTGGAGGGCTCATGACCCAGTGGGAATCTGGTGGAGGCTTTGTGGAACCTCTCCATAAGGACTGTCAACACAGCCTGTGCCATTTGGACCTTCAGGATGGCATAAAAGGACGGGTGCAATCATGTGAATGGCAGGGTCAGCAGAGAGTGCACTGGTGGCACTGGCTGATAAAACTGGTGCATCTACCCAGTTCTCACTAGGCCACCAGCCCACAAAAAAACCCCAAAGAAACACAGCAGGGCTGTGTTCTTTTTTTTTTTTTAAAGAGCCAAGTGTGAGTAACATTTTGCCCATAAGAGTCACAATGCAATTTGAGAAATGGAGATAAATAATGCAGTATGGATTCAAATCACAAGCAAGGAGATTCCAACTAAACATTAGGAAGAACTTTCTGATAGAACTGATCAATAGTGAAACAGACACCCATGAGAGGTGGTAGACTTTTTCATTGGATGTTTTTAAGCAAATGCTGGGTGGCCGTCAGGGATGCTTTAGCTTTTGATTCTTGCACTGCAGAGGGTTGAACTAAATGACCCTCAGGGTTCCTTCATTTCTATGATTCTATGAATGCTGGTGTTTTAAAGTAACTGATACCTTTTCCCTTTTTTGCAGAGTACTAATTTAACTAACTTATAGTATCCTCTTGGAAGCTCCACTGCTTAAGGAATGTACATCAAATCAAATATCTTTAATACGGTCAATGACCAGGAAGCAATTTATAAAATATGACATTAAGAGTAGTATTGTGCTACAAGTAACAGTAAAAATGTGGCCAATTCACAGAATTGGTGCTTATATTTATGAGGAATGTACATACTTTATCACAAGAGCACTTACATGCCCGACTAAACCTTGGTATCCAGCAGGTTCAAAACTCTGACATCTTTGCTGAGGCTATATCAGGTAGGACTTACTATATAGGCTGACCAATGCTGAACTAATATGGCTGCAATCAGATGTAATGCTGGTCATTAATCATGTTTAGGGAAATTAGCCTGTGCACAAGCTGCATTCTAGTGCACAAAGTTTAAGCAGTCCCTTAAGCAGCTAGAACAGGCTTCCTCAACCTCGGCCCTCCAGATGTTTTGAGACTACAATTCCCATCATCCCTGACCACTGGTCCTGCTAGCTAGGGATCATGGGAGTTGTAGGCCAAAAACATCTGGAGGGCCGAGGGTGAGGAAGCCTGAGCTAGAATGAGGGAAATAACCACAGAGCAACAGGCTTAGCAAATGAGTATTAACTAGCACTGTTGGTTTGTTTCTCTCAAACAAACTATGACTGGGATGCCAAAAACAAACCTTGACTTATGATCATGGTTTCTTGGAAGGAAAACAAAATACAAGCACTGATTCACAGCTAAGCTAACACTTGAGTCAGTCACTCCATAGTTTGTTTCCCCATTCCTCTATAGCTTGTTTCCCCATTCTAGGAAGGAAGGAGCAAAGGAGGAACTACTCAAGCTGTATGCACCAGCTAAGGTCCCCAACCATTGTTTCTGACCAGTGTTACATGCCAACACGGCTGCATTTTATTTATTAAAAAAACACCTTTCTGCAGTACCTTAGTAGTCATTTAGTCATTGACTAGGAAAGCTTATAGTTCAGTAAGCCAAACCAAACAGAAAGATGACCTTGACTAGAAGGATCTTCAGAAAATTCTGAACTACCCTGCGGACCAGAGCTTGATCATTGTACACACTCCTGCTTCATCTTGCAAACATCTCATACATTCAGACATTCAAATGTCTTGAACTCTCTCCCTCATCTCTTAAAATACAAAGGCCTCTTGCTACAGGGCAGCTGTACTTACTCTCACTTTCTTTTTCTAAAAAAGGCTGCTGTTATGTTTTTAGCCAGCTATGAGAAATACCAACAATAATCTCTGGAATCCAAAGGGAAATGAAATACCTTTGCTCTGCTGATTGTAGAGGTCTACAATTGTTTGCGTCCTCATAGATTTGCTTTTCATCTCTTCTTTTTCCTACCTCTTATCTCTGCTTTAATCTGCCTCACTTGGCCCAGATGCCTTAGCATCTACCGTATTTTTTGCTCTATAAGACTCACTTTTTCCCTCCTAAAAAGTAAGGGGAAATGTGTGTGCGTCTTATGGAGCGAATGCAAGCTGCACAGCTATCCCAGAAGCCAGAACAGCAAGAGGGATCACTGCTTTTGCTGCGCAGCGATCTCTCTTGCTTTGGCTTCTGAGATTCAGAATATTTTCTTTCTTGTTTTCCTCCTCCAAAAACTAGGTGCGTCTTATAGAGCGAAAAATACGGTAATTTAACTGCTCATAAAAAGACATGATGCTGCATTACTTTACATTAAGGGTTTCCACTTTACATGGGTTGAGATCATCTGCTTCCCAGTTGCTGAATTCGCTAGAAACCAGCGAGACAGAGGTTTTTTTGGATATGTATTGTTATGAGCTTTCATTTATAAAACAGGAAGTTGGTTGAATCTGTGTTCACGTGCTTCTCAATAATGCAACGTTTCCCAACAGATCAACGGATTTGAAGAAATTCCCCGGGAAAATCTACGGCAGTTTTTTTCCAAAAGATGACAAACTTCAGGGGAAATTCTGTTGTTGAGAAAGCAAAAGCAGACCACGTATGTAGCTCTGAAAGGAAGAAACCGCAGGAACTTGCTTGGCATTTTTTTCAAGCACAGAAACTTGTAACATTTAAAAACAACCTTATCATTTTCAGATGAACAAAAGGATCCAAATTCCTGTCCCACCCTTTCTACCCATGAGCCCTCAAACCTATTACCTGCCTCTGAAATTGGATGATATATCTCTCCCATCTCCCTAATGTTTGGTACAATGCTGGGGCAGCATCTCAAGCATCCGGAGTTTCTGATACATTGCCATAGCAACATTCTAAGCACAAGGAAAGGAGCCTCTGATAACAGAGACAAGTAAAAGGAGCTCCTTCGCCAGCTTAGTTTGTAATTTAAGCTGTGCAAGAAGCCCCTTTTACTTGTCTGTGTTAGCAGGGACCCCCTTACTGGTGCTTAGCCATTTGAGGTGGTCTATTTCAGAATACAGGAGCCCTTTTGGAATGCGCCAATTTGCATTCCAAACCAAGTAATTGCAATATCACTGGCGCACAGTGTGCGCACACTCCTCCACAGTGATGCCACTACTGCTTAACTTGTGCGAGAGCACAATTGCAAACCAGCCCTTATAGTGTAATTTCTGGTTTTCTTTTATTATGCAGATTAAAAAATAATTCATTTTAAATACCTGTCTGAACCAATGGGATTTGGCACGTTACAAATACATATTGCATTCTATTATGAGCAACCAAATGGGAGCCCTAGCCCTTTGTGTCCTCCTAAGATGGAGAAAAAAGAGAAATAAACAAAGCGTTCTGGGAGGAAAGCCAAGATTTCCTTGGCACCCATCTACCTTATCACAGCACAGGACTTCCAAGATGCTTTTCTCCTATTCCCAAATGCCAAGCAATTTAAAATGATAAGAGACTGAGGAGAGGAATAACACAAACCCATAACAAGGGTCCACTCACAGTACTAAAAAAATCAGTAAGAGATGTTTTGACCACCCACATGGATCAAGTTAACAGGCAGAGAAACTCTTGCCAGTCTTTGTGAAAATCAAACATAGTAAGATTCATGGTGATTTGACACAAGTGATGGTCTTCTTTCACGCTGGAGACTTGGAAGTCCAAGCCATCATTTTCCAGAGGGACCCTTCTCTGTAGAATATGCTGTATGTCACACGTAGATACCTCTTCCCTCAGAACTAACTGGATCTCCCAACTATTTTAGATATATGAAATACATGCCAGCACACATTGAAATCAAGGACAAGACAGGCTAGGCTATGGAAGGAAGGAAGCAAGGAGGGTTGCCAGAAATTTCAACTGCAGCCAAACAGTTAACAAATTTTATAGCCCTCAAATGAATTAATGGAAAGTTGACTATATAAAGCTACCTAAACAAAACAGAAACCCAAACTTTAATTAGCAGTGTGGCTGAGCTAGTATCTTTTCTCTTTCAAGTGACTCAGCAGCAGGTCAAAAACAAAATGCTCCAGAATGAACACAGAGTCACATTTATGCAGTCAGCTGAAGTAGTAATTTTAGATCCTAGACCACATCTGCAATCAACCTCTAAACTAAAACAGAAACTCCTGTCTCATAAAGCTACAATTAACTTGTGTTTCGAATGTTATTCAAGTGGAGCTTACAATAATGCACCCTTTCGCTGGTTAGTTCACTAGACTCTCTTGCCAGTTTTGGGTGTTCTGCTTCAGTGTGAAACGTAAATCTCAAACTCACTTTGTGAGCAAACCAAGCACTTTTTTCTTGTTATTTGTACTGATTAAAAAAATGTAAAAACAGCAGTTCTGTAGTTTGAATTGCCAAGTTCGCAGGTGGAAGATTCAGGCCACCTCATGTCTCAAGTCACTCTGAACCTCTGACTGTAACAGAGTATCGGCATGCATGGGGGAACCCTAAATTTGCTCAGCAATGAATCTTTAGGAAAGAAAAAACTATGTGGGCAATCCCCACTACAAAACCAAAGCAGAAACCCAGCCCAATCCTGGCTGGCACACTGAACAAAAGCCTTCCACTCTACAACATTCTGTTGCACTTGCAACAAAAGAGGTTCTACTTGCCTCCACACACAAAAATGAACCAGTTTTCTGGAATTAAGAATAAGTGCTCATTTAGAGAGGGATGCCAACCCAGACAAACCAATTTACAAAGGTGTGGCAGCTGCAGGTTCATTTGCGGGTGGCACTGTGGGTTAAACCACAAAGCCTAGGACTTGTCAATCAGAAGGTCGGTGGTTCGAATCCCCGCGACGGGGTGAGCTCCCATTGCTTGGTCCCTGCTCCTGCCAACCTAGCAGTTCGAAAGCACGTCAAAGTGCAAGTAGATAAATAGGTACTGCTCCGGCAGGAAGGTAAACGGCTTTTCCGTGCGGTGCTCTGGTTCGCCAGAAGTGGCTTAGTCATGCTGGCCACATGACCCGGAAGCTGTACGCCGGCTCCCTCGGCCAATAAAGCGAGATGAGCACCGCAACCCCAGAGTCGGCCACGACTGGACCTAATGGTCAGGGGTCCCTTTACCTTTACTTTATATCCATCCATATCTATATGTTCAAATGCCCTGCTGCCGTGGTTGTTTTAGAATTGTTACAGGGGCAATAAATTTAAGCATGCACTTTTTTTAAGGATTCAACAGCTAGTCGTAAAATTGCTTCAAGGTGCACTTTGATTATCAGATTCAAACAAAGCATCAGGAAGACAAACATTGTCATATGGCTTTGCCACCAACAGACACCCAGGTTCTACTTACTGGTGCTTTCCTAACACGGATTTCACCCAGATACTTTTCAGAGCACACACTAAAATGAGGGGCGATGCAATATTTGTGTGAGCACAAAGGCTAAAGAGGCCAGCCAACAGGCGTGTAATGCATTTCTCTCCACCCCCACCCCCAGACAAGCGTTTCTGATGCTTGCCTGGATCAAATACATGCTTCCTACTGAATGGCATTACAGCGGAAGATTTAGCAGCTTCCATCCTGCCATGTCAACTGCTCTTGTCATACTTGCTGGCAGAATTCCATAACAGGAAAAATGAGGGGTGACAGGGGGAATGAACTTTCCCCCTCTTCACTCTAATATAGGGTTAAAGACACAATGGCAGGGAAGGCGGCACTCCTACCAGCTGAGCTACATCTCTCCCCCCCCAACCCTTTGATAAAAGGCTTCAGTGTTCAAGAATGTCAATCTGGTATCTTTCACTTGCATTCTAGTCCCTTTAAAAGGCATATAAATAAAAGGTTACACAGGGATTGATGTCAGGTGTAAGAGACAGAAAGATATTCTCACTGAGACAGCTCCCAGAGTCTACGTTTCATTGATTAGGTAACAAAGGATCTTTGAATATTTGATCCTCTCTCTTTAGTTGTCTTGCAGCAGTCTGCTCAGATAACACACAGCTCTCCACTAAAATTCTATTAAGTGGCAAAAGGTCCTTTTCAAAGAATCGTAGAGTTGGGAGGGACCCTGAGGGTCATCTAGTCCAACCCCCTGTAATGCAGGAATAATAAATTTTCTAACAGTGTCTGTTGAATAAGCTGCATGAAGGTGGGGGGGGGGATATGTTCCAAAGTAGTTAAGACTCTCCCACACACACATATGCACACACTATTTTCCTTCCCCCATTCAGTGTTGTTGTTTTTAATTAAATTGCAGGGGGAAAGAATTTGCCCCATTACAGGGCCTAAATTTATGAAATGAAAGCAACAGGAATCAGTCAAGATTATGATGTATGGCTAAGGGTCAACATATTTTGGCTGACTTTGGCGTCCTGCAAAATTTTAGGTCACCTGTCTGCCCCTGATTCAGGAAAAGGCCAGTGTCTTGTCTGTGAGTGCCTCCAAAAGTCAATGCAATGCAGAGATTAACCTTATCCTTTTCCTAAGTTGCAGGATCAGGAGAAGGGCAGAAGCTTGCCCCTAAAGTTACATTGGAAGCTCTACAACAAAACCCCCATCCTTTGCCCAGATTCCAGGCTTGAAAGTAGGAGAGGGCTTGTCCCTCTGGTTATGCTGACTTTGAGAAAGTACGCTGCTCCCAATTCCTCCAACAGTCCATCATGAGGTCCCAGATGAGCCCCCAAGAATCACTCTTGTCGGCCTGAGACAGGCAGTCCGCAGTGAGATATGACAAATCACTGACAAGTTGAAGAACACATTTGTGGAGCCCTGTATGGCCTTATTTGTAGAAGTGCAAATGAATTTTACATCATTACCTTTTATTTTAAAAAAGAGAGAGAAAATGGTATTTAAAAAGCATATACGATTATGGGAATTTTCTTCTCACTCTTCCGGCTTCATCTGAGGTTTACTGTTCAGTCTTCAATGGTAAAGTAGGTTCAGGCTTCTGAATCCAAGCCTCAACCAGACACTCTCTCACCTTCCTCTGAGGCTACTTGGAAACCTGTGTGCCCAGTGAGAAGACCAGGCTGTGGGGCTAATGACATCAGAAAATTGCAAGGTGGAAGATGAACAGCAATGAGCTCCAAAAATTACAGTCTGTGATAATTAGAGCTTAAATATATGTTAAATGGGCACCTTGCTGATTGCTAATTTCCAGCCTACTACTGTAAAGGTGCCCACTTAACATATACCTAATTATCACTCGCTGTAATTTTTGCATCTTATTGTCATCCAACCTCCACCATACAATTGTATCCTTTTACTATTACCAAATAAGCTAATGGCTCATTTCTCCTTTATATACCTGCAAACTAAGATTTCATCACTTCATATATCTGATGAAGTAGGACCAAGTCCATAAAAGTTTGCGCCATAGTAAAACTGTTAGTTTTTAGGATGCCACAAGACTATCCCAATTTTTAGGCTCTATCTATTCAAAAATTTGAGAAGTTTTCTTGCTGGGTTTGAGCACTGTTGGTGTTTTATAGACAGCAACAGTTCATTACTACAAAGGTGAAAGCATGGAAATCTTCTTGTTCAGTGGTACCTTGGTTCTCAAACGTGGGGCTAGTTTGCTTTTTGACCACAGGTAATCTTTTGTCTCTTTAAAATTACATAGAATAAAAAGTGTGGGAAGCCCTTCCCCCACCCTATTTCTCCCAAAAAACCAATCAGGCCAGAGGGCTGGCATTCCACCACAAACACTATTAATTCATACCGAATGACTGACACTCAGAACTGCTCTAAAGGTCTTCAGAATAAATTCTGCAATTCTCCCATTCTCCAGTCAACCCTTAGAGAAATCATTCTCGTTTATCTGAAAGGAAGATAATCCCCTGCCTCAGGAATCTTCAACAAAATCAAGGTTCAAATTGTCCTGGGAAATGATAAACACGCTGCATTATTGGGTATTGAACTATTTTGTCTGCTAGTCAGAAATTCAATATCTTGACTCTCTACATGAAAGCTTGTCTTTTATAATGGTGAAAATGGCCTTTGCAGGGAGCAGATGGGGAGGGTAGGGGAGGAGATAATAGAATCTACATAATATACCTAGGCAATTCACCCTAGGCAGTAGATAAAATCCAAAAGTCGCTTTGCAAACAAATCTGTTAGTAGCTAGGAAAGATTTTCTACCAGCATCACTTATTAGTATCGAACCAGCAAAAAACATCCAAAGGGTAAAATGCATTCTTTGTAAATTGCTCATGTTCAGTTTCCCCTGCCCCTTGCGCGACTTCATTTTTGTACAGCAAATAATGCTCACGAGCAGCTTAAACTCGCATCACTCCTCCTTCTTGGCTAATCCTTCAAAGGGTACATGTTGAAGGGCTGCTCCTTATAAACATTTTAAGGCTGTATCCTTCATCTCCATTCAACAGAGAACACATTCACACCCAACGTTTGCTATGTCTTTATGCAGCAGAGAAAAATATTTCTTAGTTCAGATCCCACCAGCAAAGCCATTGGAATTAATATACACAAAAGAGGGCCTGTGCAAGAAATGCTGCCAGCGCATTGCACTCAATGCCAAGTATTTTCACAGGCCAACCTATGGGGTGCTAAAACACTCCGGGATGCGTTTAACCAATCCCAAACCTTTATTCTAAAGCCAATATAAGGCATTCTTTAACTCACAAGTATGTAACACTTATTGGAAAGAGTTCAATGAGCTCAAGGGGTTCTCCATTTAGGCACTATTACTAAATAAGCCAACGGCTGTTTTCTAGCTTTCAATCAATTCCAGAGGAGGGCATAAGGCAGTATTTCTGCTTCCTAGCCCTACAACTACCTCAGTCTAGAGCTCTGCCAAGCTAAGCTCCTGGGTGACTTAAGAAATAGAAGACTTCAAATATTTAAGCTGAGTTTTAGTAGTGGTAGAAATCTGGGTATTTAAGCTGCATGTTTTAATATGCATTCTTGGAGGCACTTTCAGTAATGTAGCCTCATCTGTTTGTTCAATATTCTTATTTTTACTTTATAGCAATCTAAGTCGGATTAAATCAGCGGTTTAGGAAAAAGCTAAATCTGAATTATACCACGTCAGACCATTGCTCCATCCATTGAAGTATTGTCTAGCCTATTTGGCAGTTGCTAAGCGGGTGGCGCTGTGGTCTAAAAACCACAGAGCCTAGGGGTTGCGGATTGGAAGGTCAGCGGTTTGAATCCCCATGACGGGGTGAGCTCCCGTTGTTCGGTCCCTGCTCCTGCCAACCTAGCAATTCGAAAGCATGTCAAAGTGCAAGTAGATAAATAGGTATCGCTCCGGCAGGAAGGTAAACGGTGTTTCCGTGCGCTGCTCTGTTTCGCCAGAAGCAGCTCAATCATGCTGGCCACATGACCCAGAAGCTGTACGCCGGCTCCCTCAGCCAGTAAAGCGAGATGAGCGCCGCAACCCCAGAGTCGTCCGTGACTGGACCTAATGGCCAGGGGTCCCTTTACCTTTACCTAGGGTCTCAGGCAGTCTCAGCTACCTCTTCCCCTCCTCAACTGGATTGGATTTGATATCCCACTTTATCATTACCCGAAGGAGTCTCAAAGCGGCTAACATTCTCCTTTACCTTCCTCCCCCACAACAAACACTCTGTGAGGTGAGTGGGGCTGAGAGACTCCAAAGAAGTGTGACTAGCCCAAGGTCACCCAGCAGCTGCATGTGGAGGAGCAGAGACGCGAACCCAGTTCCCCAGATTACGAGACTACCGGTCTTAACCACTACACCACACTGGCTCTCCAGGGATTGAACCTGGTGCCTTCTCCATGCAATGCATGGGTCTTACCACTACGCTACAATCCCACCATGTTTGATTGAATCAACTGACAAAAAGAAGTGTTTGTTTATAGAGCTGGGGCAGGGTGTCCATATTTCTGCAGTAGAGCTCATGTGAAGTATGAGGCCCTCAATATCAGCCCCATGAATCTCTCAGGCAGCACAATTGTTGAAGGCCTTTTAAGAGCTGTTGTCAATGGAAAGTAGACCAATGGTTCCCGAACTTTGCCCTACTAGCAACTTGAAAAATTCTGAGGGTCTGGGCAGTCCACTAAATGATTTAGAACTAATAAAATCTTAGTTGCCTATTTTAAGTGCAATATAACTTTAAATATTTGAAATACGGTTCAGTATTATCAGGGCTACCAATTTTCTCTCTCTCTATCATTTGCGTTTCTGTTTCATTTCCATGCTGCTTTTGGTGTAACTCTCCTTCAGTTCTTCTCACAGAAAACATAGGGTAGCAGCAAAAGAAACAGTGCTGAGACAATGGTGCGCTTCACCACTGAACTTAATCCAGTGGGTGGTCAAGTTACTCAAGTTTTGGAACACAAACCAACTCAAGTTGCTACCTAGGGAAGGCCAACATTTTCCTACCGATTTGATTATTATGACTAGGGGAAGGATCACTCAGACCAATAAAGACATTTTAAAGCTATAACTTCAATCACCAGCTATTCACAATAGCTAAATGGAAACCCCTATTTCGAGAGAGTGTGCTACCTTTGAAAACCAGGTGTTGGGAAGAGGAAGCTGACTGACTTTTGGTTAATCCAGCAGGGTCATTCTTAAGTTCTGAGCAAGGTGTACATCAAAGGTGGAAAGTCACTCCAGATTTTGTTGGACTCCGTTCCCATCAACTCCAGACAGCATGGCCCGAGATGATGCAGACCAACAACACCTGAAGGGCAACGTGTTCCCCATCACTGGCATAGTAAAAAGGCAAGCAAGAAAATATAAATGGAGAACATGGAGACCAAAACAAAAAAGAAAAAAACTATACTGGGCCAATTTTCAAGTACTAGAAAGGCTCGTTTATCATGTTGCTTTGGTTGGGAGTATATTAGAAATCTTCAGTGGAAGGCTAATCCCTTGGGTACCATGTGGCTGAGCTACAAATGCAATGCCTGATTTCAGTTTGTGATCCACTATCAACTCAGGACCTCTTTTTATGGTAACTGACATATTAAAACTGTGAAAGTGATTAAGTGTAGAAAGAGGAATTGCTAAAATGTTAACAGCTTCTATGGAAAGACATGACATGAAGGGATATTCACAATAAGCTCTAATTAAATACTTTGGTTGCCATAGGGAGAAGGGAAAAAAGGCTGTTCCAAGCATATTGCCCCTCAACACACCCGCAATTAAAAGATCTTGCCCCTCATTTTGGTTATTGTTTAGTCAACCTGAACACAGTACTTCCTTTAACATTCCAACAGATACAAGAACACAGACGGTAATAGGTTTCCTTATAAGCTGTGTGTCTTTGGAAAGATAACCTCAAGCCACTTCCACTACTCTGTATGAGTTCTTGCTGCTATGGCAACCAACTCTTTTAGCTGATTCTGCCAGTGTTTTCTCTTCTCCACAAAATCTTCCTTGATTTACTACCACTGTTAGAAACCACTCAAGGCGTCATAAAACTAGATTCCCTCTTAAATCTCACTAGTAGAAGACTAAATTTTATTTTGTCCCAGTATTCCTTCAAGAACAGTAAAGAGATATTCTTTAAAAGCTTCAGGCAATTGGTGGTCAATCCAAAGGTCTGCAACTCTTTCCCCCAAAGGCTTTTTTCTCCTCCTTACCAATTCAATGATTTTGACATACCTAGAGCTGCCATACATCTGGATTTTCTCAGACATTACTAGGATTTCAAAGGCAGAATTGACGTCCAGGGGGAATTTCCTAAATGTGGCGCTTTGTCCTGGATGTATCAAAAAAGCACCTTTTTGGCATTTTTGTAAAAATAAAATTAAAAAAAAGCTCAAAGCTCAGCAACTTTTGGGTTGTCCTGGTTCTTACTTTTTGAAATCTGGCAACCCTTGACATGCCTGATATAAATTTCAGTGGATCAAAGAATGAAGAAACAGGAGGGGGACCCCTATCAATTATTTCCCATCTCATATCTGATCTGAAACAGACAAAATTGCTTATCATCCATTTATTTTATAGTCAGTAATGAAAGTCCTTTGCATGTACTTTGAGAAACTGCAAAGTCATTAGTCCTCACAATGCCAGCCTTTAAGAATATTGTTAATTCCCATTTGCAAGAGAAGCTAAAAGGCAGGAAAAGGACAGTTTGCTCTACCCAAATCAGATGTGCAAATCCATAAAGAGTCAATTCCCTTCCCCATTATGGTTTTTTTTACTCCCTTACAACAATACCCAAGGCAGCCATTAATTACAATCAGCTGTATTAATCTGTTTCAGTGAGTCTTTATGCAATAATTCCCAAGCCAATTAAAAATCAGTTTTAGAACATTTAGACAAGAGATCAAAATGAAAGTTGCTTTTAACTCAAATATAAGATTTCCATTTTACAGATGATTTATTGGAACATGGGATAAGAGACCACACCACCAAACTTTGTACTCATCATAAAGTTAAGCTCTGTATCTCCTCTCCTCAAGTAGAGTTCGAAGTCTCTATCTAAGTTTACATGTACCACATACTTATATTCTGAGAGGTCCTGGAGTCTATGGGGAAATATATGGAACATCCAAATTAAGAGAGAAGTTTCCATTTCTTTCTGTAGTTACCCATAAGTTCTACACACCAAAACCTCAATAAATCTATTTTGAGGCGTCTGTTTAGCTCATGTCCAATACATTGTGCATACACATGTGTCATTTCCCCTTAAATATCTTTGAACTTCTGAGTAGATGAACCACACAAGACAAGCCTTAACACACTGGGTGAAAATCAAGTGTCACATAATTACAAACGTTCCATCTGCACAAGTATATCAGTTTGCCAGATGGAACTAGAACTATCCCTCCTCCCCACATGTGCTGTTCTGGGGGCTCTCTTGACCTCCCCACCCACCCAGTCCCGCCCCATGACTGCAATGGGAGTGACAATATCTTACAAAAATTTAAGAACTGCCAAAATAAATTCATACTTATTAGCAGCAACTCATTGAGCTTTCAAAGTAACAAGCAGATCCAGTACGCTCCTTACAGTTAAGAACTTTGCTTCAGGATGAGAACAGAAATCGCACGGCAGCAGCGGGAGGCCCCATTAGCTAAAGTGGTACCTCAGGTTAAGAACAGTTTCAGGTTAAGAATGGACCTCCAGAACAAATTAAGTTCTTAACCCGAGGTACCACCGTATTAGCATTAGTGCTTGAGCTTCTAGATATAAAACAGCACCTTTGTTAGCCTGTGCAAGTAATGTACAACTTTTTCATCTACAAGCATCTCCCAGTTTAGCTGAATGTCATCCTGAAGCTGCCACCCTAACCAGAGAACCATACTGCAGCTCTGCTACAGTCCCTGCATTTCTTTGTAACTTATATCCCACATGCTAAGCAGCTGAAGTTCCAGAAAGTGCCAGTCAAAAGATCTTAACCAGTTAGACTGTGTCACAGGGCATCTTTTCCAGGGAGTGGTTAATTCTTTTGATGCAGTAAGCCGATACCAAACAGCAGTGCATTTAAATTTGCGGGCTATTTTTCATTATCCCCAGTGGCAGATGATTGTAGCCTAGCTCATTAACTACAAAATTAAAATGTGCGTGTTAATTTATTTTTTGTTTGAGCTTCCTCCTGCAAGGGCAGTGGTGTCCAGACTTTTTTCAAGGAGGGCCTGATTTGATGAAGTGAAGGGCCGTGAGGGCCAACCAAAGACCTTTTTTTAGGATTGAAGTTGTTGAGGTTTTTTTGAGGATTTTACCCTAGGAAATAAATTGCCACAGGGGCCAGGTTAAACTGACTAGCAGGCCGGATTAGGTCCCCGAAATGGACTTTGGACATGCCTGTGCAAGGGTGTTTCAAAACTAACAACATTTTCTTATCCAGATAATAGGTGTGTTCTGACGTTTACCCTGAAGGCACAGAATGCTCCTGCTTCATTGCTCCTCACCGGCATAGCAACCCCAACCAGTGCCTGGGGCGGGGCGGGGTAGGGCGGGGGGGGGGGTACATGAGCACAGCCCCCACACCATGGGGTCAGGGCATCCAAGTGGGGAGAGCGTGCCACCTGAGCAATGCATCCCTCCCGGGAGGGAAGCAACTAGCATGCACCACCCCAGCGCTATTGGAAAAAACATTGCAGGGTGTGCCACTGAGAGGACGGCCGGGACTTGGGAGTGAGTCCTCCCAGCGACGTGCCCCACGCTGCTTTTTCCAATGGGTAACTGGCTTGTCTAAAATTAATCAGGTGAACATGGCTATGATCTCACCCGTTCTGAGGACCACTTCACAAGTTAAGGCTTTATATTAACATATTTAAAAACAAATGCATGTATATTGCAAGTGCAATCACTAGTGAGCCAAAGCAGACTCTAACACCCGACCATAGTGTATGTGAAGCAGCCCTGAGATATTGTAAGATTTAAAGTTGTATTAAATCGAGGAGGTGGGGAGAGAGAGAGAGAGAACAAGAGACACACATAATAGCAAACACTAACAGTGTTATTATGTTTTTCTAAAAAATTGAGTCAAAGAAGCCAACTTAGCATCGCTTGTTCTTTTCTCAGAAAAGCTCAGCAGACATTTAGTTTTTCCTATGGAGATTTACTTCCTAATTAGCCAAAAGATATATAACTCTTCATGGGCTTTTATGTAGGCCAGCCATAATATTAAGCAGAGACAATCCAGCAGCATCTATTTACGGTTCATACCCTGATTAAGATGCAGAAGCACTCCTGGCACAGACACACACTGACAAGAATTTAATGCACATGCTGCTGAAAGAAAAACAAAAAAGTGACAGTCAAAGCTCTTAAAGGCATACTTTGAATTCTAAGCCAAATCTCTTTATCTGCATTACAAACCCTTCAAGTTCTCAAAAAGCTTTTAAACGCTATTTCATATTTTCAATGGCCTTTAATTCTCCCTTCCCCTTTCATCATCATTTTGGGAAAGCTAGAGGGGAAAACCAGTTAAACGTGAAGTGCATGCCACTGGTTATCACATGGTTTTGGGTTTGTTTATTTGTTTACAATAAGAACAATCCATACACAACCTTTAGGCACGCCTAAGGGCTTGGGCAAGCCATCAGAATTTTTGCATTAAAAATACACAAAAACATCTCACATGTTGCATTACAAACCACTTTGAAATTCATCCCTAAGTAGCAAACACTGTTTGTGTCCCTCCCCGCCCCCAACATTTCGTTTGGGTGGCTATAGTTCAGATAATAATAAACATAGTCTCACTGTACACACAGAGTTAGTACTGCAATTCTCAGTGGTGGTCAACAATTTTGAAA